>NC_065420.1:3992919-4660419 GCF_024362695.1 Pectinophora gossypiella | reverse complement strand
TGTTAAATAAATTGTATAAATATAAATATAATTAGTAATAGTTATTTATAGCTCATTGAAAAGATGAACGTGATTACTTAATAAATGTTATACTTAAGTTGCTGTGCCCTACCAGGGTGTCACAATGTACCTACTATATCTTATACCTACCACCAATGTAAAACTGTGACCTGCAATAAATTATGATTATGACCATTATGACGATAGGTGATCAGCTCATCGCCCGTGTAACGGTCTAACATGTTAGAAATAATACAATCCCTTTTTACAGCATGCCCGAGAAGAGAAGCAACTGAACAATTCATTTTTTTTAAGTGCACCCCAATATTTGAGCAATTGGCTCGTGTACTAGTTTCAAGATAAATTATGAAATTCTGATTACTAAATAAAGACTCATCTAAAACTAACGAAAAAACCTTTTCTTTTTTCTATTTAACTTATTTATGAATTTGAAACAACAAAAACGTCATAATAATGCCGACATTTTATCACGTTTTTCTATGACGTCACAGTGTGCTTTTTCATATAAATTTTGTGTTTTGACATTTAGTAAAAAGTAACTGATTTGACTAGCTGGAAACTAGCCTATTAATAAAGAGGTTCATTCCACTTCTTTAAATATCACCTGAAGAAGTTCCGGGCAATATCCGTATATTTGTACCACGTTCGCGTCCAAGTGGAGACGGGAATACGACCGTCGTGGCATGCCTGTATTGGCAGGCCATTAGGCGAAAATGCAACGAAATGGTTCCAAAACCGGCACCAAAAGTTCACTGAAAAATTCAGAAGAGGAACACTCTTAAGTCGTGCAAGAATATACCTGCTTAGGGCTACTTTTCTATCGATAGTACCTACGCAGACATGATCCTTGATGTTAATGTTTCAGAACAAAATTACCCTATATAGGCACCATGAGATAATATGTCAAATTGGGTCGTGTACCTACTAGGTTCAAGTTAAAATAATGAAATTCTGATTACTAAATAAAGACAGATCTAAAACTAACGACAAACATTTTCGTTTTTCTATTTAGTATATTTATAAATTTTAATCATGAAATAAGTAGAAAACTTTTCCAGCAGACCGGGAAAGAGATAAACTTAAAAACTAAGAGAGGGCAGAGAGGCGTGTACATCACTATCAAATAGAAATAACACATACAATATATTAACAATACTTACATACATACACGTTTACCTATGTAAGAGAAGTTAGAAAACCCAATCTGCACAGGAGCATCAGAAAAGTTGACACTAAATTTATCAGAGCATTTGAAGGAAATGACTTTTGAAACTCGATGAAAGTTTTTGAGCATTTATTTTCTAGAAATGTTCTATTAGTACTTAGTTTATACTGGTTATTTTAACGGATGATACAAACTATGGGAGTTAAATTATTCAATTAATCTAAGAAAGCAATATTGGTATTTAACATTTGCGCATATAAAAGTAAGTGCGCAATGCAAACAAATGTCAAATAGCAATATTGCTTTCTTAGGTGAATTGCTTCGATGAGGCCATTATCACCCCCCTGTACTTTAGCCACATCATATAGCCACAGTCTACTAGATTGGCCATTGATAAACCAATTAAGCGTAGACTGCGTTTTGTTTTCACGGCCCATCTTTAAAGTCGACCCCCTAAAAGACTTCTCTTGTCGCTGCATTTTTTTTCAGGTATGCGCCATTTGCAGGAATTTTAGTTCCAAAGGAAAACACAGAGACGGTGGTCTTATTAAGCGGAGCTGCGATGTGGAAGGGCCACAATGAAATATGGGAAATACGCGCGTCGTCCGACACTTCATTTATCTCCTCATACACTCGCCTTACTAAATATTGTTCTGTCTTGAAAGGAAACAAGTATTCACGTAGCGTCGAAGATTGGACTCTGTCAAAGTGTCATAATTCGCTCGTGTACTAGGTTCAAGATAAATTATGAAATTCTGATTACCAAATCACAGCCTCCGTGGTCTAGTGGTTAGAGCGTTAGGCTCACGATCTGGAGGTCCGGGTTCGATTCCCGATGGGGACATTGTCGAAATCACTTTGTGAGACTGTCCTTTGTTTGGTAAGGACTTTTGAGGCTTGCATCACCTGATTCTCCGAAAAAGTAAGATGATTCCGTGCTTCGGATGGCACGTTAAGCCGTTGGTCCCGGCTATTAGCCGATTAAAGACACCTCCACCAACCCGCATTGGAGCAGCGTGGTGGAGTATGCTCCATACCCCCTCCGGTTGATTGAGGGGAGGCCTGTGCCCAGAAGTGGGACGTATATAGGCTGTTTATGTTATGTATGCTTACCATATAAAGACAGATGCAAGACTAACGAAAAACATTTTCTTTTTTTCCATTTAACTTATTTATGAATTTTAATCATGACAAACGTAAATTTATCACGTTTTTCTATGACGTCGCCGTGTGCTTTTTCATACAAATTCCATAGCAATTTCGTGTTTTGCGTTTAGTAAAAAGTAACTGATTTGACTAGTTGGAAATTAGTGTTTATACAAATGCCAAAATAACACCTTACTTAACAACCATAACAACTTAATACTTAGAAAATAGTTCTAAAACTTTAATCTTAATTTTTTATAAAGTCATCTGACTGACTAAACAACTGATTCTGTCGATCCCCGTTTTTCCTTTATGGTGGATTTCAGTAAATATTGACTATGAACATAAGGAAAAAGCTCAAAGAGTTTGACATAACAATTTAATCTTTATTGTATACATGAATACATGATTTATGACAAAAAAAATAAGTACGTAAGGTGGACTTATCTCTAAAAGAGATCTCTTCCAGCTAACCCCGCATGGGGTGAAAGGTCAATAAAAGTAGAAAAGTACAAAGTGTACAAAAACAAAAAAGAACGTACCTTCTTCTTATCGTGTGGGTTGTGAGGTGGAATACCAACCTCAACAACCCTGGTGTCAGGGTTACTATTGAGCCGCCAAAGGCCCCTGACATGACTCATGTAACGACTACTTACTTACATCAGTAAGTAGTAACCGGGACCAACGGCTTAATGTGCCTTCCGAAGCACGGATCATCTTACTTACGGACAATCAGGCGATCAGCCTGTAATGTCCTAACCAAAATGGGGATCACAAAGTAATTTTTGTGATATTTCCCCACCGGGACTCGAACCCGGGACCTCCGGATCGTGAGCCTAACGCTCAACCACTGGACCACGGAGGTCGTTGAAAAAAAAGTCGTTGAACAAAAAAAAGAACGTACCTATTTACATACATACAAATAAACACAGACCATTGTCATATTGTTTGCAACTTGACTAAGGTCGAAGTTCTCACAATTCAAGTAAATTTTTTGATGCTGACTGTACACATAAGCCCCGGAATGAAAACTTAAGAATTGTCGAGATAATAAAGGAAACTGTTGTTGCTTATACGAATATCTACTTTGTATTTAACGTTAGTTGCAATATTTGGTCCTGCTAGCAAGAGGATTTACGTAATAGTGTTTGTACAAGGATAATCCTCCTGAAAAGAATCAACCATAATATAAATAGTGATCAGATCCCGGTGGGGACAAATCACAAAGATCACTTTGCGATCACTAGTTTGGTTAGGATTTTAGGACTTCGGACATCAGGACTTTAGGACTTCACTGCTGAGCGTACATGAATACTGTATTTGAACCTGTGACCTCACAATGAGAACGAGCATTCTTCCAACTGGGTTACCATAGCTCCGAACCACAAAGGACGGTTGGTTTTTCCGGAAAAACTCGAACACATTTTCCAAAATACGTAGACAATGAATGAGGAATGATTCGAAATTAATGGTCCGCCCTGTCAACAAGAAGGGGTTGTTCATATCCGGTGATACTAAGCCTGGTTTCAAGGGAAGTTGCTAACGGCCTCCGTGGTCAGCAGTTGACCGTTGGACTCACGATTCGGAGGTCACAAGTTCTAATCTCGGTGGCGACATAACACAAATTTTAATCATCATCCCATTTTTCACAGGGTCCGCTTATCTAACCTGAAGATTTGACAGGTCCGGTTTTTTACAGAAGCGACTGCCTGTCTGACCTTCCCACAACTACTATTTTTTACTTTAGTAAGTAAAGCCCCTACTCGCTACATGATCCATGTCAGGGTGCTATGGCGGCTCAGTAGTAACCCAGGGTTGATGACGATCTCACAACCAACACGAGAGAGGGTTGTTTCACCACTTCATTTATTACCAAAATTGGCTATGGCAGATTGGATATCCTCTTGATTAGAAATGACGTACGCACGTTGCCACAGTCGTAACACTTTTACTGCCAAACGCGATAAACTTAACGACAAAACATGCTGCATTTCTGTTAAAGTTAGAAAAATATAATTATGTATTGACGACGTGTTTGACTTTTCTTGCAGAATGGATAAAGTGAATACGCGCCTGTGTTCCATAGGGTAGTGCAAGTCGATTTGTGGCCACACTCATGAACCGGGTGGTACTAGGTGTTAAAAATAAAATGCTGCGAATTTCTACTCTGGCTACTAGCACAACCCGAAAACTACAAAAATATCATTTTTTTAAATTGTGCCTAACGCGTAAGTGCGAGCGAGATACAGTCCACACGCTCTCCCCTCCTTAGCGGCTCAAGGCCATTTAAAACTAAATTAGACCCAAAGGGGGTGAGGTCAGCGCCTGTTACAAATTAGTGCGGGGCGGAGAGATACCGTTCTATACTATGTATATAGAAAAAAGCATAATACTGCTATTATGCTTTTTTCTATGCTACTAGTTCCATAAAATTAAGGTCGTAAAAGATACTGCTCCTTAAAGTGAAATCATCGTGGGTTGGTCGCAACAGACATTTTATTATGTTTGGAGAGGCATGGCCATCGGCTCCCGGATATTACGACCGCTAATAAAATATATAAATTAATATAACTTCTCACGTATCCTAAATTAACTCTTTCTTTTATTTAATAGGTCATCAACATAATTTTTATGTTAAATTAAAAAGTTAAAAGGTCGATAAATCGTTACACTGGTCATCGATAAGGTGCTCAAAGAGCTACATCGATAAAAATATTTGTATTTTACGTGAATATTTTTAACGTTTTTTGATTAAAGTAATTATCGATATTCTGGTCGCTAAATACCTGACAATAAAAGCTCAATAATCGACTTTGTAAAATAAGTAGGTATATTTAGAAAAAATAGACATTCTAAAAATCTTGGCCATGTTGTAAAATCTAGAGGGATTGTGTTCTTTCTAACCTGGAAGATAGGCTGATCCCTTGTCACCATTAGGATCACCATATCCATCTTAGGACTTCGTATCAATAGTGGCTGGAAGTTGTCTTTAGGGATTTACGGGCGTGACTTTATGTTTGTTTGTATGTAATTGGCTTGTGTACTAGGTGCAAGATAAATGATTAAATTAAGACAAAATAAAGACAAATCTAAAGCTAACTAAAACATTTTCTTTTTTCTATTTAGAATTTTAATAAACAAAACGTAATAATAAGTCCGACATTTTGTCACGTTTTTCTATAACATCACAGTGTGTTTTTTCATACAAATTCCATAGTAATTTCGTGTTTTGACTTTTAGTAAAAAGTAACTGGTTTGACTAGTTGGAAACTAGCATATTAGGTAAAAATAAAAAATATACTTCACAATAAACACGCAGTTAATTTAAAAACTTCCTGGCTGCTATTTTATGCAATATTTAAAAGAGAATACCCAGCATAGCTCCCTGTGGCACTACAGTGATAAGCCTTAGAGAAATAGCGCTAATTTAGGAAAAATATAAATTAATTTAGTTGCACCTGTGCTTCCACTCCGGCTATGCTTAACTTCTCTTGCCTAATAAGAACTTACTGAGGCTATTTAAATCCTAGAGAACTGTGAAACGCGTTATTCTTAACTTAAGCACAACTTCTCATGCTTTATAAAAATAATTTTGTAAGTTTTTGTGTTCGTTATATATTATATGTATCTTATTTCTAGTTAGTCATGATGACGTAATTACGGAAGAATCGTGTGTTGCGAGCATGTTCCGTGTTATATTTTTTTATAAGTTACGTACCTACTAAGTATTGGATAATTTTCTTACTTCTTTTTATGGATTAGCTGGTGTATCTATTTTGCATTATCATCAATTCTTTAAGAAAAATAAAAACATTTTTATCAATGTGCAGGTAACGTAAATATTTTTTCGCAATCATAAAGAGAAGTTGTAGCGTCCATATAAAACAAGAATTACTACCGAGTTCCAATACTAATATTCTATACATTCGTTTCGCGTGCGAAAAATAAAATTTATAGTAGTTTTCAAATTTTACGGTCACTCAATATTATGGCGGAAACTTCCTTGAACCAGATGCAAAGGAAGTGAAAATATTTCAATATAGCTCAACTATGTTGCGTCCAATTTGGTAAAAATATCGGGAGACTCCTCTCGACTAAGTAACGAGCTCATTTAGTGGGGAATGAACTGGAATTATTATCAGTTTTTTGCTGAGATTGAGTACTTTCTTAATTAGCTCTTTATGGCCGCACATTGGTGCGGTAATCCATTGGAAATAGCTCATGCTACATTTTAGCAAGAATGACAATGTTTTAGTATGATACTTTTTTCGGGTGGCATTGTATCTGGCAACACCGCATCGCACTTTCCGATAGTTCTATTCTTTGTTATCACTAAGAACCGTCATTTGATAGAGCGAGATAAATCAATCGCATGCGGCGGCATAGACGGAACAAGTGAGTTTCTGGAACTGCAGGTGATGATCTGGCCTAAGAACGGAGGAGCAGACATACCTATGCATATGGCATACAAAAGTATAAATAGAGAGAAACTCTGAGGGGCTAAAAAGGCCAGATCGAAGCAATTCATCTAAAACACTTGCTTTGCGCACTTACTTTTGTATGCACAACTGTCAAATAGGCTAGTTTCTAACTAGTCAATTTAGTTACTTTTTACTAAACGTCAAAACACGAAATCACTATGGAATTTGTATGAAAAACCACACTGTGACGTCATTGAAAAATGTGATATAAAATGTCGGACTTTTTTTTAGGTTTTTCTTGGTTCAAAATTCATAAATAAGTTAAATAGAAAAAAGAGAATGGTTTTCGTTAGTTTTAGATCTGTCATTATTTAGTAATCACATAATTTATCTTGAACCTAGTACACGACCCAATTGCAATATTGATTTTTAGATGATTTGTGTTGATGCGGCCTTTTCAACAAAAAAACAATCTTTAAGCTTAAAAATTGCTCGTATGTAAATAAGTCTTAACGTATGCGACAACTTAATCGTCTTTGCATTAAACTGTAAGTCGCTAGCAAGTATCTGAATAATCATGACGAGATAAGTTTTGTTCTGAATTAATATACAGGGGAAGCTTGAAATGCCTTGAATTTCGTGAGTTGCATTTAGCTCCTAGAGTATTTTAGATAGATCACGTGACTCGATAATGGATGTACTGGCTATTATAGCTTCTCTCTTGTGGATTGTGAGATCAAAGATTGACCCTAAGACCGGTGTTTGAGTCTTTATTATTGAGCCGCCAGAGGCCTGACATGGCTCAAACGACTACAGAATGTTTGAGCCTGTAATATCCTACTCTACCAAACAAATCCTGATGGGACAGTCGTACAATGTCCCGGTCAGGATTCGAACGTTGACAGATATCGTGAGCTGACTCTAATCACTCCTGTAATCGAATGTAGATGTGAAAAAAGACCCAAGATTTATTATGGCCCATAAAACCTCCATAATGGTGGTAAGCAACACGGTACGTTCTTTTAGACAGCAACTCCCAGTTTTCAAGGTAAAAATTATAATTACACACACAGTTCTCTGTGTTATTTGTTTTCCGAAAATTATTTTGTTTTAAATCGCAATGACAGCCCGCCATAAGCTTAGACTTCTTTAGGCTGTATGGACTAAGTTCCCTTTGCCTGCCAGAATGGGCAAATCGAAAAAAAAAGACTTCTTTCTTGCCAGTGTTGTTATGTCATAAATGGCCATTAAATTAGATATGATATTATGTTAATATTGTTATGAATTCGATTATTTAAATTCGAGAACTCGATTACAGAACTCGATTAAAATGGCCACATCGAAGCAATTCATCTAAGAAAGCAATATTGCAATTTGACATTTGCGCATATAAAAATAAGTGCCCAATGCAAACAACTGTCAAATAGCAATATTGGTTTCTTAGATGAATTGCTTCAATGTGGCCATTTTAACCCCCCAGATCGCGACAACAATCCAATCTCATTTTTTGCGTCAAAACAAACGCCTAATTTAATTCGTTAGAAACAAGCACTCGTGAATTTTCATTCGTCAAATGCAAATTCTTCATACAATCAAACCTAATTAAGAACCTTTCCAACATTTCCGTAAATGGCGCTCGATAAGTATTCTGAACAAGTTATTTTGAAACAATGGCCACTTTCCAATTGACTAAAACCACAAGGGATCGTTGGAGTTGCAAAATCAACTGAATCCAAAGCTAGGTTATTATTTAGCCAATCTGTAAATACTCGGATTTTTTACACATTTCCACTCTTTTTTAGCTCTTTGGGCCACTTCAATCAGCCGAAAATAATCCTTTCAGACGAGGTTCTGAGTCGTATGTACTAAGTAAGTATGTGGGTAGCTCATTTCGTCGCTAATGTCGCTAACTAGCGTATCTGCAATTTTTGACGAAACTGATTCGCACCTTTTGCAATAATCAATCCCAACAAAAACATTTTCATGTAAAAATGTTGCCAACACGAGATCATATTGATCACAATTTCAAAAAGTCATCAGATCTCATGTAGCGCCAAGTTTTTAACTCTACACGTCCTAATTATACAAACTATAAGTTCACAAACTCTACACGTTAGGCAAAATATGGGGTTTGGCCGTTTCGTTACTATAAGAAGCACGTTATAACAGAATGGCAATGAACAGTAATTAATTTGTTACCTATGGTGGCGAAAGCGAAATAGTTTTTTCACCATATTCAAATTCAAAAATATCTTTATTCAGTAGGTAACATAGTTACACTTTGAATCGTCAATTTTTACATAACGAACGTCTCATCCGCCTAAAACTACTGCAGCTTCTCACAACCTGTATAGCCGGGGAAAAGAAGCTGCAAGAAAAACCTCGGCACAGGGCCCTAGACGTTCTTTAAAAAAAATAAAAATAAACATAAAATATTGATATACAATTGAGTAATTTAGCTGCCTAATATCAGTTCTCAGACAGTTAATCCCATGCATTCATATCTTCTAAATAATCACTAACTTTATAATAACCTTTTTTGTAAAGTTTTTGTTTAACTACTGTCTTAAAGCAGTTGAAAGGCAAGTTCTGAATGTCAATGGGAATCTTATTGTAAAAACGTATACATTGCCCCTTAAAAGATTTAGTAATCTTATGTAATCGACTGACTTGTAAAGCAAGTTTATTTTTATTCCGGGTATTAACAATGTGCCGATCGCTATTTTTTGCAAATAATCCTATATGTTTTTTTACATATATTAAGTTTTCAAAGATATATTGTGATGCCAAAGTTAAAATATTAATTTCTTTAAATTTATTTCTAAGTGACATCTTGGGTCATAAGTTGAATAAAAAAGTATAAAGAAAAAGAATACCCGTTGACAACCAACAACCCTTCTCATTTCTCTGGGCAAGTAGTCCTATGCTCGCAGAAGCAATAGCCCCGATTCCTGCGGACACCTAATTTTAAATTATACCTGTCATTTTCTTATCCGCCGAATTGGAAAGAGTCAGATGATTGACAACTGTTAATATCAAATTTTAAAATGAATGAATGAATAACCTGGAATTAAATAGGCATCTCGCTGGTTTGCAACCGTTTGACGCGGGCTGTCAACTTAATTCTACCGGGTTATTGGCCAATGTAAAATTTTGAGAGAGTCTAATAGTTATTTGTTTTCTATAAATTTTGTGCTTGTCAATGAGCCGTCCCGTTCTTTTTCGGCCGGTCAGAAAATGACAGGTATAACTTAAAATAAAATTAGATGGTGTCTACTGGTACACTTAATAAGTATTCCGAACAGAGCCAACAGAAACAATGGCCACTTTCCAATTGACTACAACCGCAAGGGATCGTAGGAATTGCACTCGAAACCGGCCAAAATTGGCTAAATCCAGTTCAAAACTAGTTTTATAATTTGCGGTGATCGCGCAGAGTTTTAGCCTCAATGCACACATAGGCGGTCCCGCGAATGTTATGCGGATAGTGTGGAAGTTCCCGGAGAATCCCGGTTCGGGTACTAATTCACTGAACTTAAGGATGTTTGGTACATAGATAATTTATATTACGTGGTTTTCAGGACTGGCGCCGGTTACCGGCAATAGGCTCTGCCTACCCCTACAGGCGCGATGCTAGGTCTTATGCTGGCAGAGAGATGGTGGTAGTCGATTAAGAACTTACGTCGGTTACGTAACGTAAAACGCATCTTAACCTAATTAAAGAGTATTTGTAGCCTAACTTACATAGAACTCCATAATATGTGTTCGTTTCAGTCAGTGAATGTAAAACTGTAAAAATAAATAAACGATAAATTTTTGAATTTTTACATATTTCCTCGCCTTATTAAGTCTCTTTTGTAAGTATTTTCTTTTATTTTGGTGCAATAAAGTGTATTTGTATAAAGGGAGTGTTGTATGAATAAAGATACGTAACTATCTTGTTTAAGATGCACACCTATAAATATTTTAAGGTACGCATATGCGTACCTTTTTTTATATATAAAAAAGGACTTAAAACACAGCTACATCTTCGGCAATACATGCGTGATGGATGCTTTGTTATGTGATTGCGCAGCGTCGAGACTTCTATGTGAACGCGAGGATATCACATCACTAATTTAACGCTCTTGTCGGTGTAGCATTCTCCATTCTTGTCTGTCAAAGGGCAATTCTTTCACTTCCTTACAAGACATGACGTTCGCCTTCTCTTTAATCTGTTCCATACAAGCTCTTCTTGGTTTTCCCCTTACTCTCTTTCCTCGCTTCCCTTCTATGTTGTTTTGTTTGTGGTTTGTTTCTATGATGTGTTATGATGCGAGCAGATAAACTACAAAAAAAAAAACTATAAAATAAAATCCCACCCCAGAACCGCCTCTGTGTGGTGGGTTTCAGACGTTGTGTGTTCGGTCAGCAATTCTCATTAGGACTCCGACACGAAAATGCTGTTAAAAAGTTAAAACTTTTGCCTAGTGTTCCGGATTACAGAAATTAAAACTTGTAGCTGTCACTGCGAAGCACTATTATAGTTTTAATCGACTTCAAAAAGTAAAATGTTATGCAAGTAGCTTTTCTTTAATTATTTCGTCCTCATTCGAAACTATATCTTTATGGAATCATCATTATCCCGTTTTTAACCTTACTAACCTGAAGATTTGACAGGTCCGGTTTTTTACAGAAGCGACTGCCTGTCTGACCAATCCACGAATGGAAAACCAGGCTCATACAGGTTAGGTTACATACCTCCGAAAATGCACGTGCAATGTATATTATATCTTTACGGAATCAAGGTTAAGTAAGTTATGCTCTTTTCCTTTCTGATTGAAAGATCTTATCTGAAGAAGATATTTGGGATTTAAATGTCTGAATAGAAATAGCAGTTACTTTCAAACACTAAAAACATTAGTATCCCCAGTATTTCTTCAACAATATTTCTCATGTAGTATTTTGTCGTTAGGATTCGCCAAATGCCGTGCCATGGATAGACCAAATGTATATTGTCACCAAAACCGCTGTTAATGTATTGGCAAGTCCGATAGATGTCTCGTAATTGCTAATTCAATTGATCTCGAGAGACTTCATCCAATTTCACGCAAATAATTAGCTATTATGAGTTTCCTACTTGACAATCGACTGATTGAACGATGTTCAGTAAAACAGGACAGGACAGGACCCTTGACAAGTCAGAATTTATCGATTTATTCATTTTTAAAGTTAAGTAGATTTCGTACAATAAATGTATGTTAAGTAAACCTATTTGCCATGCTGATTAACTAACTTTTCGATAACGATGAACAATGTTATTATACTCTACAGTGTTTGCTGTATTATTAGTCAAGGACGTGAAAATGTTAGGACTTTCCATTGTTATTTCATGCGTGAGTAGAAGTCAACTAATCACGTCCTGCATTACATAACATGTCACTTCACTGTTCAAAACTCTCATAAAAAACGGAAGCTCTGAGTAGTTAATATTCCGCTGCAACTGACTAAGTTCACTTTTATACCTGCAAAAGAGTAAAATAACTTAAAAAATCCAAGGCACGTCATGTCTTGGCGTGCTATTGTTAGTACTTATTCATTATATCGGTGTCCAAATGGAAATTTAAGGCCATAACCTCTGTGCATTTGAACAACGTGGTACGAAAATTGAACAACTATATTTTAGAATAATTTTATCACGTTTGCAGTGCTGACTGACTTTCAATTTCAGTAGGTACTTCCGCAGATTATTAACGACCCCACTAAAATACTGAACGAATCGCCATCTAGTGGCAGACAAGGATAACGCGACGTGGCTTGGGCTCCTGTGTTTTTATCTTTCAGGAGGAAGAACCACCCTTTCTGTACTTACCTAGAATTGACTCGTTGTAGTTCTGCCACCTCCCAGTAGATGGCGCTAGACCATCGGCTCAGTTTTCACTTTTCAAATAAACGTAAGCTATATTTTTTGTTTTTCCCGATAAGATGTAGCATGAAGATAATTGAACATGTCACAGTTGCGTGAGACACGACAGATGTTAGAGAGACGAGATATTGTTTGGGACAAAAAAGTCTTTTTAAACAAACGAAAGGCCCCCTAGATGTCAATTGAAAGGCGTAATAAGTATGTTTTTTTTATTGGTTGGATTGTCGTATCGTGCTTGTCTTATTAAATTGGACATTGTTTTACAACCATTAAGGTATATGTTACTCTTTACAACAGTACATTGAGCTGTGAATAAAGTAAAAACGCTGCGAATGATATGAGAAAATCATTTTCTTTTTTCTATTTAACTTATTTATGAATTTTAATCATGAATAACGTAATAATAAGTCCGGCATTTTATCACGTTTTTCTGTGACGTCACAGTGTGCTTTTTCATACAAATCTATAGTAATTTCGTGTTTTGACGTTTAGTAAAAAGTAACTGATTTGACTCGTTAGAAACTAGCCGATTCTCCACTTTTTCAGTGTATTTTCGAAGAAGATATGAGGTGAACAAAATGACTTAGGTATTTTTAAACAAAAACAACTGGCTTTGTATAATCTCTTAGCTCTGGTTATTTCCCGTCGCTATAATTGAAGCCACAATGCAATTAATTCGGTCATACGAAGGTTATCTTCGTTGTTACGTCTTATTGCCTATAATTATTTAAGGCCTTAGATACTTAATATACATATTGGTGCTAATTCCTGTAAATACTATCTAATTTTATTTTAAGTTATATCTGTCATTTTCTTATCCGCCGAAAAGGAAAGGGACGGGTAATCGACAGGCATAAAATTGATACACGTCAATTTTAAGCACAAATCTAAACCAACCGTCTAAAAATTTTACATCCGTCAATAACCCGACACAGTTAAGTAGACAGCACGTCAAACGGATTGCATACCAGCGACGTACCTTTTGATTCGCCTGGGTTATTCATTCATTGACTCATTCTTCCTAAAATTAAGAGCTGTGAATCATCCGTCCCTTTCCTTTTCGACGGATATGAAAATGACGGATATAACTTAAAATAAAATTAGGCGGTGTCTGCAGGAATCGGGGCCATTATACATATACATTTTTCATGCTTATTATGCTTAGGGCTCACGATCTGGAGGTCCAGGTTCCATTCCCGATGTAGACATTGTCGAAATCACTTTGTGAGGCTGTCCTTTGTTTGGTAAGGACTTTTCAGCCTTGAATCACCTGATTGTTGCTTCGGACGGCACGTTAAGCTTTTGGTCCCGGGCTACTAGCCCAAACACCTCCACCAACCACAGTGCCTGACTCCAGCAGTGGGACGTTATGTTATGTATGCTTACTATATTATAATAATTAAATTATTAATTTATTTGTACACAATAAAAGAGGTGCAATACAAAGAAAACAGATAGACTACACACAGTTTTTTAATAAAATATAAGTTTGCTCAATTTCCGATAGGGAAAACAATTAATAGAATATAATAGTAATTTTATAATAGGTACACTGACATAATATTATTTACAAAATAGGTGATTTTAATTTAAAGGAAAACCGTTCTTTATTTTCCTGTTTGTAAATTATAATAACTTAGATTAGAATCCGTACTAAACTACTTATTTTAAATGCAAACCTAATTCATGTCTGTCAACCTTTTTGCTCAAAAACCGCTGATGAAACTTTGGGAAAATTTATGGACGTAGTTTGAGACTTAGGGAAGAAAATAGTATTGTTTCTATCCCCGAAAACATCCCTTAAGGAGATGAAAAGAGGGTAGAAAAAAAAACTAGGCACGCGTGATAAACACACGTGGATTGCTGATAAATGATTGGATACAGGTTAATCTTGATATAAAAGTTCTTATTTCCATAATGTTGTAAGGTCGATTACCTTACTATCTACTATTATTTTCTACTCCTTATCTGTTTTGTTGTATATGCACCCCTTTTTTATTGCGCACACAGAAAAAAACAAGACAAAGAAAAATAAAGAGTACCATAGGTGGCCTTATTGATAAGTAACAATCTCTTCCAGGTGACCCTTTTATGCAGTAAAGTTTTATGTATTGTATTACCGATTCTATCAATTCTACCAATCCCTGGCTTTAGGGTTCCGCCAAAGGTCCCTTGGCTCATGTAACAACTACGTATTGACTTCAGGAAGTAAGAGTATCTAATAGTCTGTACTACGAAATTCAATGAGGGACTATTTTTTTTTGGGAACGTAGCGAGGAAAGTCCTTCATTCAAATACCATTCAAAAATCAATAGGTTTCAATTCTCGTTTTCCACCTTCAAAGAAAACGTATAAAGATAAAAGTAATAACGTATTTTATGTTCTTTTAATGCATTTGATTTGTACTCAACATGTACAAAAAGTAATAGCTAGTTGCATAACATAATTCTTATACTTTACACGCCTATGAAGGTCTGTGCGTTGCTTCGAATCCCGGTACTAGCACCAATGAGTTATTAATTTATCTTAAGTGCAGTTTTCACTAACACAGTTGGCTCGATCATTATAGACGGCCCCGTTAACCCCGACACCAGGGTTGATGGGGTTGGTAATCCACCTCACAACCCACACGATAGAAGAGAAGAGAAGAAGACGGCGATACGGCTCACCTTTCATGTTGGTCTAACAGAAAGCTCGGTGAGGTGTGGGAACTTAGTCTATCTTGCGATGGAAGTCAAAAAAAGTAAATTCAAAAATATTTATTTTTCAAAATTGGCTTACAAAGTTGAAAGTTGAACGTCAAACAATTAAATTACATATTATGTAACTAGCTGTAAAACTACTACCACATCGAAATCTGTAACGCTGAGGGAAAGACGTGGCCAGAAAACCTCCTAGCACAGGGCCCTAGTCCTACTGTTTCATGTTTTCCTTTCTTTTCTATTTTTTTTAAATCCAGTTTGTATTACATAATTTACAGACTTAAATACAATAGTATTCCAATTACAGTCGGTGGAAGGAAAGTGAAAAATAAAGTTTATGTGACTTTATCACAGAAACAGTGTTTTATGAGCTCCCTGACAGATGCAGGCCTGTCCACATACGCAGCACCCGATCACGAGTTGACGCGAAAGCCAGCCATCGCTCCCTTCGCACATTTTTGAGGGAAAGGTGCGACCCGACTTCCGGACGCCACCGCGTACACGAACATTTCGAGGCGAGCATGTATGTACCTCTGACTGCCCCAATTAGGATATAGTCTTGAGCTTAGTTGAGAGTTACTTATTGTTATTTTCCCGTGAAACGGTGGCTCTGCCCACCTCGATAGGAATTACGGGCACTTTTGTTCACATTCAACATTACCCACGATTAGTATAAACTGCTCTAGGAAGGAACAACGTTCTTGAGTTTACGTGTTCACGTGATATTGTGACTTCCTTTCGGCATTAGTGTCTGCCCACCCCTGTAGGAAATACTAAGTATAGATGGCCTATGGTGTGGGTATAAACAAATAAACAAACGTAGAGTACTTTTGCGTACAAACATAGATTCATAGAACTAAGATCTATTACTCCTGCGCAGAAATTACGAAAGCATTGAACGAAGTGGCGTTGCAAGGACTATAACCGGAAGTCAAGACGCTACGGAAGATAAACATAAACCAGCTCAGCCCAGCGGCTGATGTAGCGAAGCCGATGCGGGGGAGGTTACTCTAGAATCTGAGAGGTCTACATAGGTCTTTCAAGCTTCATCTCTCCACCACACTCGCTGCTGATCTGCTTCGTGCGGACTTCTGGCCAGAGGGAATGGTGTTACGACGTTTCAGGGAGGCGAAGACGAACAATAAATCCCCTAAATAGTTTAATCGTCAATCGGTTTGCATACCAGCGAGATACCTTTTTGATTCGCCCGGGTTATTCATTCATTTACTCATTCTTCCTAAAATATGTCAATCATCTGTCCCTTTCGACGGATAAGAAAATGACAGGTATAACTTAAAGTAAAATTAGGAGGTGTCTGCAGGAATCGGGGCCATTGTATGGGCTTAGTTGCCTGAATTAATAATTAAAAATAAATAAACCCGTACCCGTCTGGCGATACAGGCGTGATGCATGTTATGTTTTTAATGTGTGCGCTATTCTAAAGGTTTTTAACCTCGTTTCATAGCCAAACAGACCACGAGTAAATACCAGCCAACTTGTTGTTCGCGCAGCTAATTACGATGGTGTCTGACGTCATCACAAATGACCCATATTGAGCTACAGACGCAACAGTAGCCGCAATTAGCAAGACAATCAGTACAACTGATCCGGCCGTGTCCGGCCTTAAGGAAAAACATGGCCGATGAAACGAATTACCCGCAATTATTGCTTATAACAGTAATGGGTCTCTACTTAGAAGACAACTACACGTCTTAAAGGCTTAACACATCAAAAGCAGGGTAGAAGCAGTGTTGTTTGAGTGCGGGCATGCTGCAATAAATTGGGTTGTGTGCTAGGTTCAAGATAAATTCTGATTACTAAATAAAGACATTTTCTTGAATTTTAATTTGACGTCATAGTGTGACGCCTAAACTAGCCTATTATAGGCCATCAAAATTAAGTTGCAGCATCGGAGCGGCGCGAGCGCAGTTCAGCGTGTGCCATGGATATAAACGAAAAAAAAAACTACCATCGAAAATATATATAGTCAATGAAAATAAATATTTACATTATGATTTCAAAGACAAATATTACAGAAACACAACCTCGTGGGATAATATTGCACCGAGGAGCCGTGTTGAAACAAAAAGCTACCCCCACGATGCTTTTGACCAGCTCTGCTTCTGAGACCTTTTTTTGGTGTGTCGAAACCTTAAGATAATGATAATGAACCGTAGGACATCGTCCATTATCTCATGTCTAGATGACAGTCCATCATTTTAGAGAGAAAATAGTTCCTTAGTGAACTTTTATGAATGTCACTTTCATCTTGGGACTACGTGTCTGGTGTAAGAGTGAAAGTTGTTTTACGATAGTTTGTGATTCTGTCCAATCCATTGAGGATTGCGGACGTGAAGTTCATGTATGTATGATTAGCAGCTAAAGCAGTCTATCTAACCTAAGACAGAAATTCGCTTCAAAGAAAAAAAAATCAAACGAAAAAAGGTGAATCAGACGATACCACTATTTTTTTTTTCATTTCGTCAATTATCAGTCGCCCAGTGTTTTGCCATGTTACCTAATTATGTAAACAGTAGTTCCCTTAATTGGCTGATAATTACTGGTGCGAGCTTCGGTAGCGCAATACATGTTATGACTCATTTGTCAAAGTGACTTGTTATGTTGTAACTTTGGAACGAAAATGTAGATATTGTTTAAACGAGCCTAGCCTAGTGTAACATGATCCTTACCTTCTGTTATAAAAGGGGAATTATATAACAACAAATACTTTTTTACACACACGGAAATACAAAATACAAAACAAAAAAAATTGAATTATTATTATTTGTAAGTAGCAATCTTTTCCAGGCTTCATTTGTGTTAGGTTAGGTTAGAGGTTAGGATTAATATAGCGGGATTAATATAAAAATATACCCAAAGATAGATACTTATGAGTACACAAACTTCATATTATACCTAGGTGATGTGCTCTATAGTGAGATATGAATAAGATGTTTTTAATACTGACCACATTCATAATAATCACACCACACAAGACAGATCGAGCGTGGTGAGATATCTAAAAATGCGGATGGACAGCTATTCTGCCTCCAATGTGACCGGGTTTTCAGAACAAAGTTTGGCTTTGCCAGTCACATTCGAGCGCACTGGAGAAGAGACAGGTCACCGTTGTCGGGTACGACAAGGTGGACTGTATAGTATATGATCATCATAAGCGCTTACTTTGAAGCTTACATTGTGTAAAAATGCTTATTACAAGATTAATGATTACCTAAATGATAAAAATGTCTGGTATTAAATGTGTTTCTCTAGTTATTAAATAACTTGTAATGTATACCCTTATTGATTTAAAAGATGTGTTGCTGTTGCAGTTTCTTGTCATTTCTTCTCCTCAGCCATAACACCTTGCGAAATGACGTAAATTCAAAAATGTTACATTGAATTCGAATGGTAAAAGCTCGAAAAAATGTCTTATGTGTAAATTCATTTAACAACTCATGTCGGTAAATTCTAAGACTTACACAATTCTTAAGATTTACTGTAGTTCAAGCTTTTACAGTAACATATGCAAGTCATTACAATCCATGGAATACCTACTACAAGACGTACACACTAAATCCATATTGGATAGTAGCTATAATACAACTACAATAATCGTTTACGAGAGTTAGCTAGCGCACACTAGGTATTATAATTTTATCTGGCGACGCGGTGGCTGGATCGATCCCGCAAATGGTATTTAGACGAAAGTACCTACACTATGATGATCCATTATGAGGAGCTGTGGTAGCCCAGTTGGTAGAACGCTTGCCTCTCACTTTGCGGTCGCAGATCCGAATCCAGCACAGGCCTAAACCAATGATTGTCGAATTTGTTTTCGAATTCATGTTTGGATCGTAAATGATTATCACGTGCTCAGCGGTGAAGGAAAACATCGTGAGGAAACCAACATTCCCGAGAAATGCATTTTCGGAGGTATGTGACCTAACCTGTATTGGGCTGGTGTTCCCTTCGCGGGTTGGAAGGTCAGACAGGCAGTCGCTTCTGTAAAAAACCGGACCTGTCAAATCTTCCCGTTAGGAAAGCGGACCCTGGGAAAAACGGAATGATGCTAGGGAGATGATGACGACCTACATACACTATGATGATCAAAATTCAATAAATAATAAAAAAATAATAATAATTGTCATAATTAATAATTAAAAAATAATAAAAATATATATATTTATAATTATTTTTTATTTTTGTAATTGTCATATATATTAGTCATAATACCGTAACCTTATATGTAAAATGTTTTAATATATGTGATGTGGTTGTACTTTATAAATAAATAAATAAATAAAATTCTGGGAATTCAATCAGAAATTCCGTTACAATTATATAAATGCCCGTAATCCTTAGAGAGGGGGGTGTTGCGAACTGCTCGCAGAACATTTTATCCATACGTGTATTTTCTAACCCCCCATTTGGCTAAAATGGGGGGTTTCAAGGTAGAAAGTAAAAAATTGGTATGCGAACTATTTGTGACTAACAAAAAATAGTGCGTCATATTATTTTTTGGACATCTGCCCCCAACCCCTTCAAAGAGGGGATGAAGTTTTATACGGGACTTTTCGCAGTTTTCAAGGTAGGAAGCTTAGAAAGCTTGGTACCCCACGTTAGAAAAGGGGAACCGTGTTCTTTTTTTTACAACGCTTTGAATTTTGAGTTTTGTTTTTATATACCTACGTCTTATGATCCATTTTGTATGTTGACGAAAGTAAAATAAAACTATCTTTCGAAAACTAAGTATTTATTTATCATTTATCGTAATACTGTTCATATCTCAGCTATCTCCGTAGCTCACAGTGGGCAAAGCAAATGTTAGAAGACAAGTCCCGAGATAGAGTATGTGACAAACTGTATAGTGACAGGTGATCAGATCGCCCGTATAGCGTCTGTCGGTTTTAACGACATGTCGGGGAAGATAAGCAGCTAAACGCGTTCTATTCTGACACTGGCTTCCAGTCCAGCATAGAAAGCACAACAGTTTCATATTGAATTACCGTCGACATTTAGATCGTAATCAACGAACGATTACGATCTAAGAGGCTAGTTTCCAACTAGTCAAATCAGTTACTTTTATTTTACGTATCTGCGCGCTACACTGCAGCTGTACAAATGTACCATATCCTTTGCCGAAGGTTGTCTGGAAGAGATCGCTCTTAGCGATAAGGCCGCCTTTGCCCACCTTAGAATAAGTTTATCCTGTAAATGTTTTGTGAATTTGTGTGCAATAAAGTGTTTTTATTATTATTATTATTATTACTTTTTATTAAACGTCATAACACAAAATTACTATGGAATTTGTATGAAGTACACTGTGACGTCATAGAAAAACGTGATAAAGCGTCGAACTTATTATTAAGTTTTTCTTGATTAAAATGTATAAATAAGTTAAACAGGAAAAAGAAAAAGTTTTTCGTTAGTTTTAGGTCTGTCTTTATTTAGTAATTAGATTTTCATAATTTATCTTGAACCTAGTACACGACCCAATTATGGACAGATGAAAAGTCCGCCGTATGCGTTGGCTCCAAGCCAAAATCTTTGCATCTTCACACAGACGCGTCTCGCATTTATAGTACTTTCATCGAATAGATTCTCACTTCAATATCAGCTTGGCAATCTATTTTTTTTTCTAAGATCAATTTAATAACCACTAACCGCAACGGTAACTTTAGATAACATTTTTAATAAGAACCGTTATCTTGAGCAATAATGTAATAAATCAGTTGCTCGAGTGAAAAATGCATAAACCTTTATCGCGTCAATACCAAGAGCGATAAATATAATAACTGGCATTTAATTACACGATAAAAATGCTGCTATGACACGAAGGCGAATTTAAAATTGGAAAATAAAATTGTAATGTCGAGAGTCGGACATTGCGGTGTCAGCATCCTGAACGATGGAGCAAGGTACCGCGAACTGGGTACCGCGGGATAGGCTAATAATAATAGAGTTATTACAATATGTGTAAGTGGTAGGGTTGGAAGAGGAAGGCCTATGGGCGTACATACCGCTATCCAGGACGTTTTAAAGAAGGGTCAGGTCTTTTTAAAAGATTAATGAATACTACCTAAATGATAAAATATATGGCATTAAATAGTTGGCCGGAAAATAACTTGGCCTGACACATACGTATGTATGTAACCTGGTTTAGGTGATCACTGTCGACTAAGCAAATTGTTTGTTTTAGGGGTTGGTCGAACTTGACATAGACTCGTCTTTCGCTCTTGACTCCGCCCGCGAGGATTACGGTTATCGCGAACTGCACGTTCTAACTTTCCGTCCCCTTACTACATTACGTTACTATTTATCGGTTTTCAACAATATTCCTCTATCCGTTTTCCTGTAGTAGTGCATCAACTTTTGTATGGAAAACGGATCACATTAAGCGTGAAAAGGTAACAGAGTTACTTTCGAATTTATAATATTAGCATGCATTACTAGCCCTAGAAGAAAAAAAAACTGAAATACCGAGTACCAGTTCATACACTCAATTATTTGTGTTTCTCGTGTATGTTGTTTTTATTGTGTTTTGATTGTAAGTTATGTGTTACTGCGTGTTTTATATTATATATTTGTTTTATATTTGTTACTGTGGTGTCCCTTTATAATAAACGTTTCTTTCTTTCTTTCTAAAGCCCGCTTTTATACAATATTACATCATCATCATATCGGTAGTTTCGTTACGTACAATAGATAACAAATAAAACTACTTGAAGAAATTCTTTAAAAAAAAAAGCGACTACGATGTCCTTTAGTGGAGCCAGAATTCACTTTGGATGAAAGCGTTCCGGTTCACTCAGAACGGATATTAAGACATACAGGCAAAGTTATTAGGGTCACCACATCGTTTGACCACTTACGACACACCCTTCGCTAGTTTTCGTCTTCGTCATTGATTTTACACCATTTTGTGGAAAGTAAGAACTCAGTCGGTTCGCCGTTCTATACGTATATATTTTCTTATGCATTGTCATAAAACAAATCTATTGTTACATGTCCTTTTTTAACTAAAAATTTTGTTGTATTTTCATCTTGATCTCAATATCTTTTAAGATTGTTCTAATTGTTTTAGATTCTAAGATTTGTTATGTCCTATTTTTCTTAATATATTTTTAACTGTATTATTCTACTAGTAAGTTAAGTTTCCACCGGACTTGATGTATAATTTTATCAATTTTAAGCGAAAATTGTATCTCATTGAACCACTGCGATACAGGGTGCTCCCTAGTGCAGGGCTCGCTGTTAACTGTTTAAATTGTACCTTGTTTGAGTAATAAAGAATTTTATTATTATTATTCTATGTCATTTCCATATCTCAGGACTATGGAGTCCCGGACTTTTGGAAGGCGTGCGTATTATTATTATAATTCCAATGTAGATAAGTCGAAACAATCAACTTTCTATTACGATAATGACCAGGGTCATTATTATATATTTTGATAAGAAAAAAAACATAAGTAGGTAATTACGGTTAAAAACTTACAAGTACTAGAGGAATTAACATTATAGTAACCCTGATAGGATGATAAGGTTGGTCAACCAGCTCACTCGTGTGGGTTCTGAAACACTCGTCCAGGGAAACCTGGATAACTGAGATTTCAAGGGAGCACCAAGTTTATCTCATTTATAGAGTTCATTTCACATAATTTAATTATACATACATTAATAAACCCTGCCACTAAAATACTAAAATCATAACCTCTTTTTTGCTCTGCTATGGTTGGCTAAATAATAACTTATCGTGTGTATAATCTTGATCAATAAAACCCAATATAATAATATAATTCTTTCCATTATACGTGTAATTAGAAGATATATGAAATAGATTAGGTACGCAATGTGATTGGTCGACATATATTAGAGTCGTAAAAGCGTTTAATCACGAAATTACGTTTACGTATAAACGTAGACGTAAAAAAAAGTTATCCCACCGTAAATAGAAACGTGAAAGATGCTGTATTCAAATACGAAAATAAAAATGCATATTGGAAGAGACATAATAAACATCCCATGTTATTACCTTAGAGGATTCGATCAGTTTGCGTTTATAGGGCAAAAATACGTTTTTCCGCCAAAACAGGTATCGTGTTGCTGTTTGTAAAAACCTCTTGTAATGGGCAAAATTCTTATTAGATCCCGTAAAGTTATAACTAAGACGTTCCTTTTGTAAGGAAACTCGGTAACTGTGTGGCTGTAAACAGCGAAGTAGGTAATTTGATTTGCGTCTCGGCGGGAATAAAATGGAATCAAAGGATGGCGCGATACACCACGAAACTTATCTAACGTACTTGCCTGTTTAAAATGTGTTCTGAGCAAAGAATTCTTCTATTTCTGTAGCTACTTTTATAGTTTAAAATCGGACGAACGGTCGTCACGGATCAGGCTAATAATTTAACCTATAATACAGTCGATTTCGTCAAACATTGTTGGCTTGCACAACCTTCCAAGTGTAGTTATTTGCTAACTAAGACATGTCGAAAGAAACGCGCTCATTTTTAAAACACCCGACATTCTTGTCCTGTTCGATCCATGTAACTTGTAATAGAGATAAAAAAAATCTTGGAGCTTTCGTAGAAATCGAATGCCGCAGAACGTCGTGTCCTGTATGTTGTTAGACGCACTGCAGGCGATAGGTTGCGACACATTTATCGTAAGACATTCCTACAAAGATGCTGCATGTTTTATTATTATTGGTGACTCTGGCGTGAATATGAAAACATAGCTTGTAAGCTATGTTTTAGACTGATTCATGTCCCTGTTTCCCTGTAGGGAATAACTTAGGAAAAGACTGCATGTGACTGCCTAATGATCCCGAGAGACAGATAAAGTAGGCTTAAGTACTTGATAAACGAAGTTAAGTATCCTATTCAAGACTTCAATCATGCAGAGTTCGTGAAAAGAACCTTTAGAAACGGACTGTAATATTGCAAATCGTCTTAACAATGGCGCCTTAACATCGCTTCAAATGTCGGCCTTACATCGTTAGCAGGTCATCGGCTCCGCAACTGGAGATCATTTTGTGCGCATTGAACAATTACGTACTTAGACATACGTTATGAAGGTTGCAATCGATGCTTTGAGTATCAACAAATAGAAACGCGTGTGAACAAGGAAGTTAGCCGTTCTCATATCCGTGGAGGGAGATAGATAACTCACACTTCCTGAGGTCTGGGCAACGAAATGTATATGACGAACGGAAAACAGTTGCATTATCTATAATGGGCAATAATATTTCAAACAACTGCGGGTTTTTTCTTTGTAATAAGCCACTCCTTTTTGAACTTGGCACATTAGGAGATATCTTAGACATCTGTGACTATGGACATCATGGTAACCTACACATACATTGTCGCTATTGAGGCTCAAGTCCAAACTCAAGGTTTGTGAGAGAGCTAATCGATATTACGTGTAAAAAGCGTAGCTCGGGTTAGTTAGGAACACTGCTCGGTTCTAACTTCTTAGACTGGCAGGCTGAATTGGGTAATACGTACTAAATACTTTCGTCGGGCTGAAATGGGACTGGACTGGACGAGTATGCATGCAATTGTCACTTTGTGGGAATCGCAGGACAGACTAATGTAGTCTACTGTAGGCAGACGTATTTTTTTTCGCGATTCCGCGAACTTTAGGTATTCATGGCAAAACTAGCGAAGATGGCGGGATGTAACCTATTCATTCTTCAATCGAATTGAATATTAGGTCAAAAATTAAAACCAAAAATAGCAATAACTTATTATTTACAAACTCTAGATAATAATAGTTTGGCAGAACAGACAATCCTTTGTGATGTGTCAGATAATGTAAAGTAGCACAGAGGTCCTTTGACAATTAAACTTTATTTTGCCCTAGTAAACAAGTGAGTAGTTCAACTTGATAAATTATGGAATGGCTCATTATCTCTGCCCACACGCGCCTACAAGCCCGTGGGAGCCTCGCTTCCTGCACTATAAATTGCTATATTATGATTTAAAATGCCTTTTTTTATAAATTGCCTAGTTTTTGGTAACATAAATTATATATTTAACACATACTCGTAAAAGACATCTTTCAGGAGTGATGATTAGATTGATGCCTAATTTAGGCAGAATGCCATCAGTTTAAGGATAATAATACATATATGATGTCTACTTACACTTTCCTACTATTATATTGGGTATCTATGCTATGCCCCTTTTTATGTTTACTAGAAATTCAGCCTTCACTTTTAAACAATAATAAGTAGGTGTATTTAATCCTAAACATGAGAACATGTATTGAAAGACATTGAAAGTAGAATCAATGGGCAATTGGTAAGGAAAAACATCAGAAAGATAAACAATAACACAGTTTCTTTATTGTTCAAAAACAAAAGAATTTTCACACATAATGATTAGGTATAATAATTATAGTTATTGTAGATGATGTTTGATGGATAACATGCATTTTTAGATGGAATTTTTAGTGAATAATCTCATAGGTAAAAGAAAAAAGAACTCTTAGGGTTCGAACTAATAGGTTTCTTTCTAACAAGGTGAACCATTATAGGGGTGATGGAGTGATCTCCAGTCATACATAAGGGTCAATACCTATTCATTTTAGGGCTTCATATCAAAAGTTATTTTTTAATAAAATTTAATACACGAAACTGTAGTTCACAATGTTTAACATAGTATTATTAGATCTCTTCTCTTTCGTACTAAGCTGTATATATACTTTTAATGGAATAGAGACATATTATCTCTCTTCTCTTTTGAACTAGGCGATGTATTATATATCTCTGTCCTGCTGTCATTAGAATCGTACTGATGTTAAGTAGGGTATAGGACAGAAGCAGATTACACCACAAATATTATGTTTCATGTAATGTTATTAATTATTGTTGTGTTTGACTGATAAAATGTTGCCACTGCATTTGATAACACATTCAGTAGGCAGTTTGTATGGTGATAATAACCAACCATAACCGCTATTTATCTCTGAAATTTTGTAACATACGACTACCATGATTTGTCATGGACAGTGAAGATGATAATTATTGATTTCTTTTTTCTTTATTTTTTTTATAGTTATGCTTTTTAAACTGTAAGAATTTAAGGTTGATTGAGAGGTCTGCGTTCAATAATGGGATGTGTTTGGGCCATTTATGTTTGAAGATATTATTTTTGTTGTAAAATTGGAAAACAACAAAAGAAACCTCATTTTTTCTTTGAAACAGCAATTACTAAAGTTTTTATTTTGAATTACTATATTCATCAAGAATTCTTTAACAACAATAACCATTATAATAACGAACTTGCTGGGAATTTCAGATAAAAATGCACTACTTACTTACAAGTTCATAATCTTATAACATATGAAACGGTCATGTGCTGCTGATAACCTATTCTTAGAAGTTTCATATTAAATTAAAATCTAAATACTTGATTCCATAGACAATGATTTTTCGAATTGGATTTGTGTTTTAGTTCTTCAAAAGTTCTGTTATACATTAGATTATCATACTTTTATTTATTATAAATAAACTTATCAATTTGGTACACCAGAAGAAAAACATTTTTATTTTACTGCTGTCAAAAGATTTTATGTTTTAATATGATTGTGATAGTGGGATAAATGGACTGGGGAGCGGGCTGAAGCTGGAGTGGGCTGGAACTGGGACGGAATAGGACGATGGGTGGAGATCAGTGATCTGAAAACAGACATACAACTTGCTTTTGTCAGTTACAGGCATAATGCAATATTATATTACACTTATAATTACCACTACAATATTTGAATGTTCCTGGAATGCCTACACAATGCTGAAACAACATTGACTGTTGTATGTGTAATTTGCAGTTATTATTATACTTTACTATACTTTACTTTCAAGAAGATACACATGTCTTTGAACAGTCAGCAACTGTGAAGAATCTTATCTTATAGTAAACTTTCAAATATTTATTGTTAGGTACTCACGTTGCAGGCGATGTGTTTAGTCCTCGTTTCCGTTAAAATCCAACCGAGTGAGCCTCAAAAAGCCACACAACACAATACTGCTCATAAAAACCTAACTGCCGTTACGAAATCACAATTATTTATATAAAAAAAACTACATCGAAACAAACACGCAAACACAGTCACTCGTTTTAGACAAAGACCCGGCTAGCTGATTTTGCCCGAATATTCTGCTTAATGTCACCACACTGTAAACAATTGTTTTTGTTAGAAATTTATAAAAATCATCAGTAAATCACGGGAAAGTCAGCCAAAACAACAGCACTTTTTGAGTTTGATTTGACACTTGACATACAGTAGATAACCTTATAAGCAACGGAATAGTGAAAGTTCTTCGAATTTCAATAAAAATACGCAGCTTTCTATGGATAAACCACGAATATGATAATTGGAAATTATTCGTGATTTAGTTACAAAAATCATACGATGTATTTTTCGCTTGGCCCGGGGAAAGCAACTGCCAGCGAGCGAGCGAGACGCGTCGCGGCACGGGCACTTTACACGACAGAGACAAACTGACTGTCTGACTGCGAAAAGAATTAGCGATGGGCGTTATTAACCATAACTGGTTATATATGCAGTTACGAGCTCGAACAGTGATCACTCGTTTTCCACTACAACAAAAACTAGTGATATTCATAACGCCATTTAAACGATCGAAATAGGCATCAGTCTTCAATAACTCTTTTAATCACAACGCCATAAAGTTAAATCGAATTCACTCTTATGTTTAAGGCATAGCGTCGATGTTTGGCTACTTTCACTACTCACGCAAAATCACTGGTTTTACAATATTCGTAATGACAAGATGAAAACGACGTTTTACATTGACCACCTTACACATAGCTTTGACAACGTAAAGGAGTAAAACGAGTAATGTAAAACGCGCCTAAAAAAAAAAAAAAGGATCGCAACAAAATCGATCCTTTCTTTCGTGTATTAAATGAAACACGAGCGTAAGTGTGAATGAAACAAGTATATGTTTTACTGATACACGATACGTGTGCGTGAAGAAGAATTAAGTTATACTGCTACCTAACCAAACGATTTTACGTTACAATTATCACGTTTGCTTCAGAACGTTGTGAAAATAACTACACTTCTCATCAAAAAAATCGAAACACTTCCGTTTTCATTGTTTCTGTCCGAATTTAACACAAAAAAGAATTCATACGATGAAAAAAAATACATAAATGTATAGCTGGCAGTTTGGCCATTACAGTAATAAGCGAAAATTCTAAATTCAAAATTAGAATTTCATTTGTTTATCTTATAAACGAAATGAATCACTGTTTTGAGACAAATGTGTGTTTAGGGTTGGAGTACATTTAGCGTTTAAAAACTAAAAATTGGCGCCTATCCTTAAACTTTTTGTTTTTTATTTCAATACTGTGACTTTGGGACGTCTGAAAAAAGGTTTTTTTTTCTAAAACGTATGGATACTTCGCCCACAGAAGCCGCCCAAGTTGTGGCATTGCTGGATTCTGGCCTTAGTCAGCGTGTTGTGGCTGCAAGACTGCATCTAAGCCTGTCATCTGTTCATAGAGTCTATAAACGTTATCGGGAGACTGGTTTGTTCACGCGCCGTTCAGGATCTGGCAGGAATCGGGTCACTTCTGAGCGAGATGATCGATTTATTGTAACAACTTCTTTAAGAAATCGACGCCTTAACGCTTTTCAACTGCAGCAGCGGCTTCGTGTTGTACGAAGGGTGGCTGTAAGTGACTCTACAATTAGAAGAAGGTTGAAGGATCGTGGACTGGTACCGCATAAGCCAGCAAATGGGCCGAAATTAACTGCAGACCATCGAAGAGCGCGCCTTAACTTTGCACGTGAGCACCTAAATTGGTCATACCTACAGAACCGCCACCATAGCTGACCTTTTCTTCAATGCAGCATTGTGCATAGCGTTCTCCGTCTCTTCTGTAGACCTTGTTCCTTCCGTCGTTACCATACAGCATAATTTTACACTCATCAGAAAAGAGAACTTTGCTCCACTGTAGGTATGACCAATTTAGGTGCTCACGTGCAAAGTTAAGGCGCGCTCTTCGATGGTCTGCAGTTAATTTCGGCCCATTTGCTGGCTTATGCGGTACCAGTCCACGATCCTTCAACCTTCTTCTAATTGTAGAGTCACTTACAGCCACCCTTCGTACAACACGAAGCCGCTGCTGCAGTTGAAAAGCGTTAAGGCGTCGATTTCTTAAAGAAGTTGTTACAATAAATCGATCATCTCGCTCAGAAGTGACCCGATTCCTGCCGAAACTGAACGGCGCGTGAACAAACCAGTCTCCCGATAACGTTTATAGACTCTATGAACAGATGACAGGCTTAGATGCAGTCTTGCAGCCACAACACGCTGACTAAGGCCAGAATCCAGCAATGCCACAACTTGGGCGGCTTCTGTGGGCGAAGTATCCATACGTTTTAGAAAAAAAACCTTTTTTCAGACGTCCCAAAGTCACAGTATTGAAATAAAAAACAAAAAGTTTAAGGATAGGCGCCAATTTTTAGTTTTTAAACGCTAAATGTACTCCAACCCTAAACACACATTTGTCTCAAAACAGTGATTCATTTCGTTTATAAGATAAACAAATGAAATTCTAATTTTGAATTTAGAATTTTCGCTTATTACTGTAATGGCCAAACTGCCAGCTATACATTTATGTATTTTTTTTCATCGTATGAATTCTTTTTTGTGTTAAATTCGGACAGAAACAATGAAAACGGAAGTGTTTCGATTTTTTTGATGAGAAGTGTAGTTATAAAAATCACTAGTTAAGAAACTAGTTATTGGAAATCACATAACGCTTACGTTACGTTATCTCAAAAACCGATAACGACCCATCGCTAAAAAGAATGGTGAGTGAACGAATAAACTGATGTGAACGAACTTGGAACGAACGAATGACAACTGACAAGTGACAAAGAGAAACGGGGTACATTCGTTTCGCGATGAGAGTTACGATGGACTGCGTTAGGAGAAGAGAAGGATTGCACACGAGTTCTGAGTTTGTCTCAAAATTTTTGTGTTAATTGTGTATTATTCTCCCCTTTGTATTGTTTAATCGTATTTGTTCTGTCCATTGGTGTTGGGTAAGTGTTTTGTGCTTATTTAATGCCAGGTATCGTCGACGATGTCGTCGATTCCACCTAAACCACCGGACCCATGTGCTCGCGTGCAGGATAGTGACTGTTCTGGCCAGGAAGTAGAGATGGCTGATATGCCGCCCCCAAGCCGTAAACGCCGAGACGATTTAGATACTAATATTGATATCCCCAAAAAAACTAAAAATTCCCCATCTGACTCACTGCAAAACATTTGGGTTCATGAAAACTTCGCCGACTCGAAAAAATACACTGATAATGACGACGGTCCCTTCATTGTCCATGTATCTCGCCAGGAAACTCACCCCAAAGCAGGTACCACCATTAGCCCAATCCAATTTGGCAAGTTATTAACTCATGCAAAAGTTACTGATGTTGCACGAAATGGAGTTAAGTTGGCGGGTCGCAACCGCATTTCCATTGAGTTCTTGTCCCCAGAGGCGGCAAATAACTTCCTAACAAACCCCTTGTTAGAGTCAAGTAGATTCTCTGCCATTATACCTACTTATAATATCACAAGGATGGGAATCATCCGTGGTGTTCCAACAGACTGGAGTTTATCTGAGTTTGTGGACAACGTTGAACTCCCAGATGGCTGTGGCCACATTTGTAAAGTCCGTAGACTAAACCGGAAAGTCTCAAAAGATGGTGTTAATGAATGGATCCCTACAGGCACTGTTGTTGTTACATTTACGGGTCAAACACTCCCCCAAAAAATTTTCTGTTTTTATACTTCACTTCCAGTGGAAGTTTACGAGCTACCCACCATTCAATGCCACAATTGTTGTCGATTTGGACACATTGCCAATGCCTGTCGCTCCAATAAACCTAGGTGCTTCCGATGCGCCCAACCTCACGCTGGGAACAACTGTTCCGTTCCAGAGGCAAATGCTACTTGTTTACTTTGTTTAGGTAGACACTTTGCCACAAGTAAATCTTGCCCAGAGCTTGGCCGTCAAAAAGTAATTAAAATTACTATGGCTCAAGAGAACATCTCCTTTCCAGAGGCCTCAGCTAAGGTGCCACCGGTTCGCCGTGCGTATGCTGACGTGGCAAAAACTTTGTTTGCCCCAGTAGCTCCTCCACAATCCCCTCCATCTCCCCATAGATTTATATCATACTCACAGCCTCACAGCCAATCAAGTTATCGGAAAACAGTTTTTACTCCGGTAGTGCGCCCAAGAGCTCCCTCGAGTCCGGGATATGACCGTGTAGCCCATCAGGCCTTAATTTCAGATAGAGATCCACCAGCCCCTAATAATGGGGTTTGTTTAAATAACTCTCCTACTCCGAGAGGAGATAATCTGTTGGACCTTTTAGTGTCAATGCTCGTCAATATATTGAATAGATATAGTGATTTTTCACCACCGTCCCACGTTGCCAATTTGTTAGGAGACTTGTCAAACGTTATTAACAAAATTCAAAATTATTCAGTGGAACGCTCAGAGTCTACGTCCTAAGAAACATGAAGCCTTACTCATGATTAATTCTCACGATCCAGGAGTCTTTGCTATCTCGGAGACTTGGTTTATACCGGGATCCTATTTTAGGCTACCGGGCTTCTCCTGTCTCCGGGATGACAGAGCTGATGGATATGCTGGTGTTGCATTGTTTATTAAGTCTACATTTACGTACTCCCGTATTCCTCTTCCAACTATAACAGGTATCAATGCCATTGCTGCCAAAATCCAAAATGTAACCATTATTTGCATCTATATCCCTAATCCCAGCGTAATTTCAATTTCGGACATTGAGTCAATTTTCTCCCACGTCTCTGGACCTGTTATTATTGTAGGGGATTTTAACATGTCACATTTAATATGGGGTGGTCCTGATTATGACTCCATCGGCTGTGATCTGGTCGACTTGATGGACTCCAGGAATCTTTGCCTCCTTAACGATGGCTCTCCAACGAGATATACTGCTCCGGACCGCAGAGTCAGCGCTGTTGACCTATCTATGTGCTCACCGGATATTAGATCTATGATCTCTTGGCAAATCCTACAAGAGAAATTTGGAAGCGATCACTACGTTATCGTTATTTCGTTTGACCAACCATCCCCTTCCCTCAGGTCTTTCGAACCCTTATTAAAATATCGTCTGTCTCGCGCAAATTGGGATAATTATTCTATTGAGGCTGATGCCAATTCTCATTTTGTCCCTCTCATCAACAATTCCAACGTTGAGGAAGGCTATAACCTTTTTGTTGAAGGCATTTGTAAAGCTGCAAATAATAACATCCCAATTAAAAAGTCTAAGATTGGTAGTAAAGTGTCTCCCCCTTGGTGGGATGCTCATTGTTCTGATATGTACAAACGCCGTAAAGAGGCAGAAATTAACTACTGCCTTACGATGACCATAGAGAACTATCTGCTTTTAAAAAAAATTTCAGCAACTGCCAAACGTTATTTCAAAAAAAAGAAACGGTCCTCATGGGTCCGATTCTGCCAGTCTCTTTCCCCCCGGACTCCTCCCTCCTTGTTATGGAGATCCATAAAACGTTTTAGGGGTTCTTTTTCTGGTCGTAGTTGCGACTCGAATGATTATTCAAAATGGATACATGAATTCACAAACAACCTGGCTCCTTTCTCGGCTGCTAACCGTGACTGCTTATCTTCGCCATACCCTTCTGCTTTTCCTCATCACTCACTCAATGATCCATTTTCTATGGTAGAGCTCCTATCATCCCTTCAATCCCTTAGGGACTCATCGCCTGGTATAGATGGTATCCCATATTCCTTTCTTAAAAAATCTGGCCAATTTACAAAATCTTTATTCCTTTCAATAGTTAACAAATTTTTTGAAACAGCTTTTGTTCCAGAGTCTTGGAAAAACCAGATAATTATCCCAATTTTAAAACCAGGGAAAAACCCTTCGAAATGTTCTTCCTACAGACCTATTGCTCTTTCGTCAACCCTTTGCAAGACCATGGAACATATGTTAAAAAGAAGGTTGGAGTGGTTTGTTGAAAGTAAGAATATTTTAGCTAAAACTCAGTATGGGTTCCGTAAAGGTTTGAGCACCACTGATAGTATAGCTATTCTAACCACAGACATTAGAATTGCCCTCTCCAACAACCAGTTCTTAGTGGGAGTATTCCTCGATATCTCCGCTGCCTATGACAATGTCCTGCTTCCGGTTCTCAGGCAGAAACTGCTCAATCTGAGTATCCCTGTGAGGTTAGCATATTTCGTATGTAACTTGTTGATGGAGAGATCAATACAGGTTCGCGTCCAAGGTTCCCTTCTGGAACCAAGGCGTGTATGGAGAGGTTTACCGCAGGGTTCTGTTCTTAGTCCCCTGCTTTACAGCCTTTATACTTACGACCTAGAACTATGTGTTAATTCTTTTTGCAGTGTCCTCCAGTATGCTGACGATCTAGTCTTATATGTTTCGTCTGACTCGTTAGAAGAGGCAACTACCAAACTTAACCAAGCTCTCTTATACCTCGAAGATTGGCTGTCAGATCATGGCCTGTCCCTGTCCGTAGGGAAGAGTTCCGCGGTTGTATTTACTAGAAAAAGATCTTTCCCGGACGTTGACATATCCTTTGCGGGCGAACAAATTCCTGTCCGCCAAGGTGTAAAATTTTTGGGGATATATTTGGACAAAACTATGTCAGGCAAAGACCATCTAAATTATATCGTAGACAAATGCGAAAAAAACATTAATATATTACGCTCCCTATCAGGTGTATGGTGGGGTTCTCACCCCTACTCTCAAAAACTAGTCTATAATGCTATTGTCCGTTCAATTTTTGATTATGGGTCTCTTGTTTTGGAGCCTTGCAATAAAACCGCGTTAAGAACTTTAGATAAAGTCCAATATCAGTGCCTGAGGATTATTCTGGGTGCAATGAAAAGTTCTCCCACAAATGCCCTTCAAGTAGAAGCCTTAGATCCCCCTCTAGACACTCGTAGATCTTATCTCGCTGACAGATATTTTTCTAAAATTATTCAGTATAACAATCACCCTTTATTACCAAAGCTAGAACTTCTCTCATCTATTATCCCACGCAACCATTATTGGTCCAATAAAGAACATCCATGTCTTATTAAGAGTCTCCAAAAATTTAAGGCCCTTGAGTATAAATGCTTTCAAACAAATATAAACCCTCTTTTCTTGACTTCATTTGATTCTCTCCTTTTTAAACCGAATATCATGCTCAGTTTTGGAATATTAAAGGACTCACCTGGTGCAAATGCTATCTTTGATGACAAAATTAATAGTGCATATAATGATTGGTTGCATCTTTATACAGACGCTTCAAAGGCAGATGATGGACGGGTTGGTGCCGCTGTCTGGGCACCAAAGTACTCAACCCTTTTAAGTTTCAAATGTCCTCCAATATGTACCGTGTTCACAGGCGAAGCTGTTGCTCTATTAGAAGCTGTTAAATTTATACGTGCCCATAACTTCCAAAAAACTATTATCTTTTCAGATTCTTTGAGCTGCCTTTATGCAATCGACTCAAACCAATTTACCTCCATTTCTAAATCACCTTTAATCTTACAAGTTAGAGAAATCTTATATGATTGCCACATTAATAACATTGAAGTAGTCATTGCCTGGATACCAAGCCATACGGGAATCAGAGGTAATGAAGTAGTTGATTCATTTGCTAGGGAAGCAATAACGTCCGGATGTGCCGATCATTATCAGTTTTACGCGCTTGATCTCGCGTGTATGGCGAAAGTAGACTTAAATAAAGCTTGGCAAAAAAGTTGGGATCGTTCCAAGCAAGTAAAGGGGCGGTACTATGGAGATATCCAACCTGAAATTCCCTCAAAACCATGGTTTTTCCGTTATCGCTCGGCGGACAAACAAACCACATCGGTTATATGCCGGCTCCGTATCGGCCACGCGTGCACCCCACTAAATTTATTTAAACTGAAGATACGAAATTCTCCCATGTGTGACTGCGGAACTGAAGAAGGCTCCACAGATCACATTTTCTTCAACTGCCCCTTACAACCTATCTCTTTGTATGATATCCTGCCATCGAAAATTCCCAGGCCCATCAATATGAAATCCCTGCTTTTATACATTAACACGCCTTTCATTAGACTATTTTGTAAATATATTCATAGATGTGATATTAAATTATAATTATCTGTTATACTGACCAATTATTAAATTACTGTTATTAAGTGTGCATTTGTGACGTTTTGTTTTGTCTGTCTGTGTGCTTAATACCGTGTTTTCCTATTTCAGGTAATACAATACTTATCCCTGGAATTGACTTTGGATAAATTTATCAGACATTCTCTATGGACAAGTGTCTTTTCTATACTTGACTCTGGCAGTAATGGTTGTCTTCTATACGACGACCGGTTGCCATTAACCATAAAGTTGAAGTTGAAGTTGAAGTTGAGAGTTACGATTCGTATCATTTGCAGAGTTAAATCGAATTGGCGGCGGGCGCCGGTTATTTGTAGGAATTTCGACTATATTATCTTCTACTACAACCGACTTTCTATAATATATCTACTTCGACCAAATGTAAAATAGATAATTATGGTTACATACATTATATTATACAGTCAAGGTCATAAAGTCCAATGGGATAAGCAGAGCTCCAAATCATCAATAAGATTACTCGCAGCAACTCCTGATTATTTTTTAACTTTTAAAGACGTATTCTAAAGTGCGTTGGTCTAACAGAAAGTTCTATGAGGTGTGGGTACTTAGTTCATCTTGCGATGGATGTACCTCTGACTCTGACTATCCCATTGGGATATAGTCGTGAACTTATGATATCTTATGTTCTAGCGTTGATGTCTAGTAAAATGAAAATTACTAAGTCTATTTTAGGTTTTTAAAAAACTTTAGGCAGCATATTCATTAATTTTACATCAAACTTTGTAACTCTTAATCTATCAGTGGAGATATACAGGGTGACTTTTTTTTCCACTGTAGGTACACAAAAAAAAACCTACAAGTAAGTATCATTTCTTATCTTATCAAGCCTAAAGTGTCTCACTGCTGGGCAAAGGCCTCCCTCCGCCTGTGGGCTACGATCACCACAGAATGGTCTCCGAATAGAGACAGACGCAGGCGCGGCAGACCGAGGCGGAGATGGCGCGACGACTTGGATGCTTTCCTGGTTCTGGAAGGCTGGAGGAAGAACTGGAGAGAGAGTCCTGGAAGTTTCATTTACCGATTCAATTTCTTTAAAAAAAATACGACAGTAATTTTTCTATTTAATAACCTTACCTCCCATGCATAACTCGTGTTAAGTATATGTCATAATAATTATGACAGCTAGAGGTGTGAAATGGAGGCAATCTGTTCCACAAAGTAAAGGGTAAACGACACTATAACTGTCATAATAACGGTACAAATAATAACACACAATATCTGTCCATCAGACGGAAATATGAAAATATCATCATTACGATTGCCATTTATAGAAGTAATGGGTACTGACTGTGTTATCATACCATGCTGAACTAAGTACTTACATACATACATAAACTCACGCCTATTTCCACCGGCGCGCTTGTGTCAATCCTGCCTGACATGACTTCTGTATTTACGAGTATGTCTACCATTTGTACCTACCTATGTATGTTGCATGTATCGCACAGTAGGTACGTTGTCTATGTTTAGATTGAGCTCATTATAGACTCAATAAATAGGTCGATCGAAACAAACAATGTCTGTCTGTATGTTGCAAGTTTGTGACATTTATATTCATACATACACACATACATACATACATAAACTCACGCCTATTTCCCACCGGGGTAAGCAGAGACTATAGAATTCCATTTGCTTCGATCCTGACACACTACATACTCACACACACATAGGTAAACACATTTATATTCATATAGGTGGGTCGTTCTTCTTTTTTATCGACAATAAAAAGACATTTTCCCAATTAATCGGACTTAACATCTTTAAAATTATAACGGCAATAAATATTTTAAAACATCATATAAAGATCTGTCCGTAAAGGACTATTTAGTGGTTCTCTTTATCTTGGTAACATACTTTTCTTTGCAGGCGCATTCCATAAAATATTGTGACAGAGTGGCCCTTTTCATCGGAGACAGCATTTCAATATACCACTCTGTCACAAAATTTTGTGAAAAACAATGAAGCTACGTTAATAACTAATTGAGGAACCGATTAGTATTTTGCTTGTATTTTGAGTATAATAAGATAACTATATTTTTGGACAATGGAAACATGAAATAAAATTCTAAAACATAACTTATTAAAAGCAGTACGTAAGACAGATCATTGTCGATAAAAAAGAAGAACGACCCAGGTACATATACCTCTATCCATAAACCACGTTCGTTTACAATCCTCACAGGCTGGGTAACAACAAATTATTTGAAACAGTAATGTTATTTTTGTGACTTATTTGTAGATTTGCCGCAGATGGCATTAACTACTTGGCCGGACAAATTGAGCGCTGAACGCTCTCACCCGGTACAACGTTTAAAACAACAGGCCTGAGGGTGCCCAGTTGGGCGCGAACCTCCGCTCAGGGCGTCGTCTGAGAGGAAAAATATTTGAAAGAATTAATCGACCCTAGTGGGTCGATAGCGGTAAGCGCTGATTGAGGGAAGTCGTTGACCACGCCGGCGGGGTCGGTATCAGGGTCTTGAAGTGTTTGGTGTCGCGAGCTGATTGGCCGCCTCTATGGCTAGAGTAATCGGGTCGTCGGGATCGTATATTACGTTCTTCGGACGCCGATACTTTTCAGTGAAACTAGACATTACTATGTCTAGCGTCTCATCTCTCATGTAAATCGTATTAATTTGGATCCGGCTTATGTAGGCATTACATGCACTGCAGCCCACGGGGCTCAGCAACCGTGCCGCGAATGAGGTTACGAAATCGATTTACGGTGAGGGATTTTTCGTCCATAGCGTGGGTTGTAAGTTCAATGAACGACCTCACCAGCGCCCTACCGAGTGTTGTTTTTATTAACTGGCCCAGTTAGGTGTCTATATGCTTCCCGACACATTAGAGCAATGACTGCCATCAAAGCTATACGAAGGCCAAAGTATAATATATATATATAATATACATAATATTATACATCCATCTTATATACTAGCCGTTCAGAAAGTGCCTGATAAGATTTTCATAGCAACATGTTTTTCCGATTGAGTGTTTTTGCTAACAGGAATGTGTAAGGAGACATAGTTTTATTTTAACATCACATTCCAACCAGATAAACAGTTATTATATAAAAAAGTCATTCATTAGATAAAAAAAATACCTACTTTCTCATTTTCATTGAAAAAAAATTGAACTAGTTCTCTTTTTAACATAACATAAGCTCACCACTATATCCCTATAGGGGTAGTCAGAGGTACATCCTTCACAAGATGAGAAAGACTAAGTACCCACGCCTCACTGAGCTTTCTATTAGTTAGGTCAAATACTCTTTATGTCTGTTCTCTTTGTCTATTTCAAAATACCTCGTCCCGGCTTGACATGAGCTGCGAGTTTGAATGCAATTCGAATAAAAAAACCATTCTAATTTTATCTTTGTAGTGATCTTCTTGTCGTTTCGATGGCATTCAGGCTTAGGGACGGTACTGAAAAGTATCGGCGTCCAAAGGATGTAAGATACGATCCCGACGACCCGATTACTCTAGCCATAGAGGCAGCCAATCAGCTCGCGACACCATACACTTCACAACCCCGATACCGACCCCGCCGTGGTCGACGATTTCCCTCAATCAGCGCTTATCGCTATCGACCTACTAGGGACGATTAATTCTTTCAAATATTTTTTTCTCTCAGTCGACGCCCTGGGCCGAGGTTCGCACCTCAGGCCTGTTGTCTTAAACGTTGTACCGGGCGAGAGCCTTCAGCGCTCCCCATTTATCCGGCCAAGTAGTTAATGCCATCTGCGGCAAGTCTACAATAAGTCACGTCAAAAAAAATGGCACTCAGATTTTTTTAGCCCAGTACTTTGCCCGGACAGCGTTTTCGGTGGCATTCATCAGCTCCTCTCGTGTACAGGTATCAGGGCACGCGGGGCAAGATGTCAGGTGAGCCATAGTCTGTGGCATAACACCACACACGCAGCTCAGGTCCGATCCGTTGAGAAAACCCCACCTGGACAGGTTATCTTTCTGCCAACCTGTGTTCATCATGGTGTGTGTGTCATTTGTAGTGATGTAAAACCAAAAATCGAAGCAATTGCCCACGGATAGGTGTTAGTCCAGCAAAGGAGTGTGATACTGACTGCACAGATGTTTATTTCAAATCAACCAATCCTGCGCAGACACTTACGTAATGTTTACAATTAATTTGGACGTCTGATCCTATTGTAGCTCGCTATGAGAGATTGTTAGTTCTTTATTAGTAGGTAGTTAGTTAGTTCTCGGTTTGCATTCTGGCTGGACGTGTTGTACAGAATAAAAAAAAGATTAATAACAAAAGTGACCAAAAAGAGTGCATTGACATTTAAGTAAACCTTATTGACCGTTATCTTTTTCGTGCTAAAAATATGTGTCTACCTACTATTAGATAGAACGACTAGTTTAGTACAATTAGTGTTTATATTTCAATGTAGATAAACTTTACCATAGCATCAATGCGCGGTAAGAATTAGATCTGTCAGAGTAGATGAGCCAGTGTTGTGGCGTTCATTAGCATAGTGTTGTATCAGTCGAGACTACGCCGATCGATTCTTTTCAAATACTGCCTATTTACATACTTATTTATCAAATAAAATACAGGTATCTCAGTTAAATAAGGAAGGCTGTTTGTAGAAGTATAATCAGTGTTTTGAAGACATACACGAGTATTTCCAAAGAAACCACGGTAGGTATGTATTTATAGTACATAACTAATTACATATACACCTGCTCTATTAAAGACCTTTACGAAGCCACTGACAATGCCGTAAGCGTGGCCAATTATTGGTCAGCAAAAATTTAGTATCGATCGCCATCGACTCGCAAAGAAGAAGATTACATATATAAATACACAAATCCCTAAAGGATTGGGCAGATCCATAAGTAAATAAAGACTATTACAGCCACGTGTTGATACGAAGTCCTAAGATGGATATGATGGATCTTATGGTGACAAAGGATTAGCCTATCGTCCATAACAATTGGGTAGTTTCCTAGGTCAAAGATAAATGATGAAATTCTGATTACTAAATAAAGATAGATCTAAAGGTGACAAAAACGTTTTATAATTTATATTTAACTTATTTATGGATTTTAATAAAGAAAAAATTAATAATAAGTGCGATATTTTGTTACGGTTTTCATTCAAATTTTTAAAGTTTTTGGTAAGCCGCTTTTATATACAGATTTACGGTCGCTAACATAACATTTCACTGAGATAACATTGTAACTGCACGTTAGAATCACTTTTGAGAATGTTCCCAGTAGTTAAAAGGCACATAAGTTATGTAAGAAGAACTATTAACACCTAACCTTTAGGCAAATAAGATCGTACAAGAAAGAGCATTTCGAAAAAGAAAGCAGCCAGTGTTCTTACTATTAAAGAGTTAACAACGGGAACATGACGGTCACATTTTAACCCGATATGTTTTAGATGTTACAACTATGTGTCAACACTTCCCACGACCATTTAATTTTGTAACGTTATAGTTGATAAAACGTCCGGCTAAGTACCTAGTTAATGCCATCTGAGGCAAATGTACAATATCTACTTAAGTCACGTTAAAAAAATAATTGACGAAACAATATAGCATAACATACCATATATATTATATATTAAGCGTAATATAGGTACCTACGTACCTATATATTCGAATCTACCTATCTACTTATGTGATGGTTGTTAAAGTATAAAAATCTTTTTGGTAAAAACTTTTGTACTCCATGAGAAAAAACAAACAAAAAAAAAACATTTGAAAATCGAAAGTAAATAAAAAAAAAAAAACATTTTTTAATAAAAAGACGTGCATTCGCTACGTCTCTATGTAGCGTACTTAACTTACTGACCTTGAAAGGATTAGATAATTTGTATGCAATCATTGCATTGCAATGTGAATCAGATCCTACAGATTTTAATATAAAGTTGAGTCTGTAACAATCCGATAGTGCCATTGACCGATTAAAATATTAACATTGACAATTCGACGCGTTTCGTTTGAGTAAATATTTCGACTTCAGTTCGATTGAATACTTATGCGTGTTTACAAGTGTTTCGATGACTGTTTACAACTTATGTAGATACATTTTATATGTATAACGCTTTGTGATTTTGTTAGTTCGTAGTGTTTTGCGAATTTTATCCTTAAAGAAAAAGGTAAATATATAATGCGTATATTATTTATATATATTCTTATCGTTACCGATGTTCAGTGTAATATAATGAAGTAGGTATATTGTGAAGAGAATAAATAATTTATTACTTTTCATGTTTTTCTCGATTATCTATTAGTTAGGTAAACAAGCTACCAAAGAACCAGTATGAATCGTTTGTTTTTTCGTTATTTTCCTTAATGGACGAGAAATATAATTGTATATATACTTACATTGACTACATTCGATTTTAATTTCGATTTAGAATTGCCAACGTCATGTACTGTATAATTATACGTAAAGGTGATACCCACTGGATCTGGTTTCAGCTGAATATAAATATTATTCTTTATTATTTGTTAAAAGTACTCTTCTAAATGTTTAGATCAAACGATCATAGAGCCAGAACATAGAATCAGAAATGTTATTTTCTTGTACTCTTCTCTTCTTCTACGAAATAATGCTTTGTCTCTGTCTGTCTGTTGTAGAATGAACATTCGCTCGTTTTGTCTTAATTTACCTTTAGAGAACATACATACATAAACTCACGCCTATTTCCCACCGGGGTAAGCAGAGACTATAGAATTGCATTTGCTTCGATCCTGACACACTTCTCTTGCTTCCTCCACATTCATCAATCACAGGCGATTATTTACCTTTAGAGAAATGCAGCAGATTTTTTTTTGACGTAACTTATTGTAGATTTGCCGCAGATGGCATTAACTACTTGGCCGGACAAATGGGGAGCGCTGAAGGCTCTCGCCCGGTAGATGCAAACTATACAATTCATTCACACAGTTGTCTCGATCATTATAGACGGCGATATGGCTCACCACGTATCACGGTGGTTTAACAAAAAGCTCGGTAATGTGGGTACTTAGCTGTTAGTACCACTAACGAGCTCAATTGGGTCGTGTACTAGATTCAAAATGAATTATGAAATTCTGATTACTAAATAAAGACAGATCTAAAACAGACGAAAAACGTTTTCTTTTTTCTATTTAACTTATTTATGAATTTTAATTATGAGAACGTAATAATAAGTCTGACATTTTATCACGCTTTTCTATGACGTCACAGTGTGCTTTTTCGTACAAATTCCATAGTAATTTCGTGTTTTGACGTTTAATAAAAATTTCCTGATTTGACTATTTGGAAACTAGCCTATTGTGAACAGATTACGTTATGTTATGTTCATTCATTGATCCTCGAGATTATCCCGACTCGGGATTCCCGAGACTACCATGTAGGAATACATAGCTTACTAGATACAATAAAATCACAAGAGACGTCAATTTTGACAGCTGTCAGTCGCATAGTAAATGGTAGCCTGTAAGGAAGATTGAATCTTATAGGTCACCAACAGTTGACAATAGATCTTTTTTTTTTTTTTGGAATTTTTTGGCCTGGTTACAAAGACCTTTAGGCCACGTCTTTATTTTGGAGCTGCTTCCAGTAGACACAGAAATATGCACTTATATTTTTTGAAATGTTTTCTTAATGAAATGATAAATGGGTTCGAAACACTTTTTATTACGTTTAAAAATAAAATTATGTGATAGTCGATATAAATACTACAAACTAGCGCCTTTTTACTGCTGGGAACGTTCCCGAACTGGGAACATCACTGATTCTAATGTGCAGTGACAATAAATTCTGTAAATAATAAGCAGCATACCTAAAACTTAAAAAAAAAAAATAAAATTAACGATATAATGAAATAGAAGTAATGTATGCGGTGTTTCCTGTTATCTACAATCGTAGTAACATCCAAAAAGTTACAAATAATATTCGCAATATGAAAATATTTTGGTGAGTGCCGTTAATAATTTGAAAGTATACCATTTATTGAGTTCCTGCCGAACTATTATGGATAACTATGGAATTAGAGGTTTGGCCCTAAATTGGATATTGCAAAGACGAGACAAAAGACAAAATCAAAATTCAAAAATATCTTTGTTCAGTAGGTAACATAGTTACACTTTGAATCGACTTTTTTTACAATAACGAACGAACGTGTCATCCGCCTAACACTACTAACTGCAGCTTCTTATAAATTGTATATCCGGGGAAAAGAAGCTACAACAAAAACCTCGGCACAGGGCTTTAGACGTTCTTTTTTTAAATAATACTGTTATAAATACAATTTAGTAATTTGGCTGTTTAATATCAGTTCCCAGGCAGCTAATCTCATGCATTCATATCTTCTAGATATTCATTAATCTTATAACAACCTTTTTTACAAAGTTTCTGTTTAATTATTGTCTTAAAACTGTTCATAGGTAAATTCTGAATGTCAATGGGAATCTTAATATTAATAATGAGTCTATTATACATACCCCAAGGCAGGGTGTTGGGGCCTCTATTGTTCACCGTGTACATCTGTGAGCTGGCCAATTTGATAAAACCCATAGAGAAATATTCAAAACTACGGGAGAGACGCATAATCGGAATCCTCGAAATCCTAACATTTTATTTATTATTTAAGTTATTGTTTTTTTTTTACGTTCCAGACTGAATCTCTGTTTGATAAAGTTTTTAGTTTTTTCATTCCCAGTTCCATCGAGTCGATTTTTAAATCCGGTAAGTTAACTTTTAAAACCAGTATTATGTTTAGTGTCTTCGGAATATTGTGAGATACAGGTTGTGTGAGGAAGGACCATAAGCATATCAGTGATCAAAAATAACTTAAATGTATACTTGTCAGTTTTTTTGAAGTTTGAGTTGATATTGTGTTTCATTCATCTGTTTTTGTAGCAGGTAACTAAGTCTAGTATTATTTTATTTTTATTTCATATATAAGTACTACAACATATCTAATATATTCACGTCAAAAATCCCGCGATTTTTTATAGGTAGATCTACACGCATATAGTTTGCCTTGTGATATCAAGTGAGATAATAAATATGCAGTTGGAATTTCTACAAGAAACATAATATACTAAAGTACTAATATTGTGTTCTGTTTTTATCGAATAACAATCTGTTTTTACGATATGTCCATGAAGATAAGTAATTACCTAAAAAGTAATAAGAAAAGAGGTAAGTAATTAATTAGTTAGTGTAGTTGTTTATGTAATGTGTTTCTTTTGTATACAATAAAGAATTATGCGCTGTACAGATTTTTCTTCGTTTAACCTTCAAATTTTATGCTTCTCTTATCTTTGTTTTTGGGTATAAATGATGTCCTTCTTTATTACACCCAGGCACATTTACATCATCTTACTTTCGGATACACTTCGGTGAGCGCGCGCGGAAACTTCACGAGTTAATTCCACCCACTTCATTCCGTCTACGGACAACTATACGTCAGCAGGCATTTCATCCTTATGTTGTGGATGTTCCACCAATCTGCACTATACGTTTTGCCTCTTCCTTTTTGATGCGAACAGCAAAGGACTGGAACTGTCTGCCGTCGTCTGTTTTTCCAACTCGTTATAATCTGGGAGTCTTCAAGGCTAGAGTGAATAGGCATTTTCTAGGTACGCCTGATCCACCCTAGACCACATCGTCACTTGCCATCAGGTGGTTGACTACAAAGTCAAACGCGAGCATATTGTATTTAAAAAAAAATATAGTGTATAATATTATCTATGTTTTCAACTTGACTTTGTATATGTCAGTCAGTTATGTAAATATTGAGACAAACATAAAGATAAGAACGAACAAAGATAAAGTTGCTTTACACATTGGGGCAAACGATTTTGGGTACTTACCTACTTGCTTTTTTGACCAGACTTATTGTAGATTTGCTGCGAACTGTATTAACTACTTGTCCGGACAAATATGGAGCGCTGGGGCTATCACCCGGTATACAAACTTTTAGACAACAGACCTGAGGGTGCACAGTTCTCTTACATACGATGCTTTTATTATTTACTAAATAAAATTATTTATTTTAATATTAATTATTTCTTATTTGTGTAAATATATTAAAAATAAAAGACACACATGTAGCAACACGCATAAATCCACGAAGGGGTAGACCGAGGTGTAAATAAGTAATCAAAGCATAAATTCAAACCCGCTACCATAGAATAACGAATAATACTACCTACGTAGGGAACGGTAACACTCCGCTCCCCACCAGCCGCTGAGCTAGATTTACCTCACCCCCCTCGGTCTTACTTCAGTTTCAGTCTTCAATCGTATGGTCGTCAGACGTCACACACACAGATGCGCGTGTACGATAACGTCCATGTGTAGTGTCTGTGTAAAACGAGGTGTTTTGTATGAAGTGTCCAGGGTGTAACGCGGCCGTAACATGCAAAAGGTACAGCAAGCAAGGGATCCTAAGATAGTTCTTATATATAAGGTACATGAGAACTATATATAAAGGTTCATGAGAACTATCATCATATATCATATCACTGTGGCCGTAATAGGTTATAACCTATTATCACAGCAAGCAAGGGATCCTAAGATAGTTCTAAAAAATAATTATGGATATCTATTTATTAATCCCAAAAATAAGTTATACCTAACAAACCAGTATTCCTAGATGTTATTATGGGAAAGTAAAACTATTATGCTAAAAAACGTTATGCAAAAAGGATTATGATAATTAAAATTATGACAAAAACATTTATGCATTTTAAGAGAATCCCAAATTAACATTATGCTCACTCTAATAGTTTTGTAACTCTATGGTATAGCACGCGAGGTGCGTTTCGTATCACAATTTGACGGTTTCACTTCGATAAATTATAATCTACCGAAAAATAATACGTTAAATTGTAAGCAATATGATACGATTCATAATTATTCGACAGTTCACAATCTCGCGAGATAGATTATAATCTAACGTTATTTACAATTTTACGGTGACATATATAAGGTTCATGAGAACTATATATAAGGTTCATGAGAACTATCTTCATATATCATATCACTGATATATATCATATCCAGTAGTTGAGAGTTGCTCTTATGATTCAGAGATCCTGAGTTCGATGCCCGAAAAACGTATAACTAGGTATTTACTTTTGTCTGGAAATGTAATTATTTTGACTTGTATTTCTTATCCGAACACTTAGCTAAATAAATGAAGGACGTAATATACGATCCCGACGACCCGATTACTCTAGCCATAGAGGCAGCCAATCAGTTCGCGACACCAAACACTTCCCCGACCCCGCCGGCGTGGTCGACAATTTCCCTCAATCAGCGCTTATCGCTATCGACCCACTAGGGTCGATTAATTCTTTCAAATATTTTTCCTCAGTCGACGCCCTGAGCCGAGGTTCGCGCCCAACTGGGCACCCTCAGGCCTGTTGTCTTAAACGTTGTACCGGGTGAGAGCCTTCAGCGCTCCCCATTTGTCCGGCCAAGTAGTTAATGCCATCTGCGGCAAATCTACAATAAGTCACGTCAAAAAATAAAAATAGCTAAATTAAAAAAAAGTACTTCATTTTTTAACCAATATATAAGTGCTTATTTACAGGTCAGTGTTGCTCTACTTACATCGATAAGCTCTTATGTTATCTTACGGTTCAAGTTAGTAGTCTTTTTGTTCTCGTAGAGTTGTCTGTTTAATTTCTGCATAGTAGATAAAAATATAATTATACCTAATAAGATATTTAATTGTTGAGAGAATGATAGTGTTTTTACACAGACGACGACGTGTCTGAATTTATTAGTGGAATATAAAGTGTGATTTTGTTTAAATATTGTGAATAAAATTCGTAAGTCATTTATTAATATTTTAAAAAAGTATATCCTTATATGTATTAAGTACGTATGAAGGATTATGGGCATAAAAGAAACAAATTATAAGATTAAACTTGGATTTAATCAGGAGCGAACAAACACACAACACGGTCATGAAACGACAGAAGTGAGAGATATATACATTTTACATTTATAAATACTTCTACAACATAAACACCATGGTACCTACTTATAAGAAAAAAATGGTATAAGAAAGTTTTCTTATACCATGATAAACACTTAAGACTAGGCAGCATGGTCTGATGACCTTAGCCTGTTACAATATCATGAACGAATTTTTAAAAAAGAATGAAACTGTAAATTATTTTTTTAAATTAGTTAACACCTCCTTCCTCCACTTACATTACAGTGTCAAAAATGCACTTTTTCATAACTACCTATATACTCGTATGTATAGCTACTCTATACCTATTCAGATAAAATCAGTGTTTATTGTGTGTTCAATACGATATTGATTCGTTAGCGTTAAATATTATGTAGGGACCTGTTTTGGATTGGAAAATCTGACTGGAAAGCATAGGTTTTTTCTTGACGTGACTTATAGGTACTAGTAGGTATGCCGCAAATGGCATTAACTACTTGGTCGAAGCAGGTATAGGGTTGGGCGAGAAGAAAATAAGAATCGTGACATTCGTTTTATTTTCCAATGTGCTCTTATAATTTAGAACTGACTTGAGGTCCCCGATACCGACCCCGCCGGCGTGGATGACGAGTACCCTCATTCAGCGCTTATCGCTATCGACCCACTAGGGTCGATTAATCCTTTCAATATTCTTCCTCTCAGACGACGCCCTGAGCCGAGGTTCGCGCCCAACTGGGCACCCTCAGGCCTGTTGTCTTAAACGTTATACCGGGTGAGAGCCTTCAGCGCTCCCCATTTGTCCGGTCAAGTAGTTAATGCCATCTGCGGCAAATCTACAACAAGTCACGACAAAAAAAATATCTTATAATGCGATAAATTATCGTTATTCTATTAATATAGTACTAGATCTACATAATAAAGTTATATCTTACACTATATTGCACTTACGATTTCCGTGGTCAGTGTAATTTGATAGATTCCGTCCATATATCTACGACATATTTACAGGTTGATCTTTTCTCAGTTAAATATACTTACTTAAATTATGTCCTTATCTAACTTCTTCTTCTTATCGTGTTGGTTGTGAGGTGGAATACCAACCTCGTCAACCCTGGTGTCAGGGTTATTACTGAGCTGCCAAAGGCCCCTGACATGGCTCATGTAACGATTAAGGGACCAATAGCTTAACGTGCCTTCCGAAGCACGAATCATCTTACTTTTGGACAATCAAGTGACCAGTCTGTAATGTCCTAACCAAACCAGGGATCACAACTTTGTGATCCAAAAAATCACTTGATTTTTTTGTGATATGTCCCCACCGGGATTCGAACCCGGGGCCTCCGGATCGTGCGCCCAACGCTCAACCACTGGACCACGGAGGCCGTCTAACTACTTACCATTAGGTAATGCTTGCGTTAACGTACGGTCACGAGTACTAATATGTACCTAATGAATACAAAAAAAGAGTTTTAGCGAATTGAACTTCTGGCCGCGAGTCTGTGCCTATCTGTCTGTAAATAAACATAAACAACACCCTGTACCCCTGGTCTACGCTCCAGTAAGGCAACCACAGATTTCCACATCATTCTTAAGGTGAACGCGCACCTAGATACGCTGCAGGAGCCGCACGCACTGAGTCCGACACCAAATACTTCAGGACCCCGATACCGACCCCGCCGGCGTGGTCGACGATTTCTCTCAATCAGCGCTTATCGCTATCGATCCGCAAGGGTCGATTAATTCTTTCAAATATTTTTCCTCTCAGACGACGCCCTGAGCCGAGGTTCGCGCCCAACTGGGCACCCTCAGGCCTGTTGTCTTAAACGTTGTACCGGGTGAGAGCCTTCCGCGCTCCCCGTTTGACCGGCAAAGTAGTTAATGCCATCTGCGGCAAAACAATAAGTCACGTCAAAAAAAAAGCACGCATTGAAGTCATTCCATTTTATAAATATGTAATCGTATGTAAGCTCGCGCACCTATCTGCGCTCCACAACCATATTTTGCCGCAACATGCGATGACTTGGCGCGTGCGGCTCTTGCGGCGCGTCTAGGTGCGCGACCACCTTTATTTTCACCACCATATAAACCTCGTGTCACTCTCAGCCCACAGTCCACAATGCCAGAAGTAGCCATAGAGGAAGCGCGGCGGTTCATGGAGGAGAGTCTGCAGTCAGTCGGCACTCCTGCGCAGCAAGCCAAGGACCATGCTGCGCTGCTACTCCATGCTGACATGACTGGACACTTCAGCCATGGACTGAACAGACTTGGTAAGTCCTGGAATTGCTTTAATTAGCCTTTAGATCCCATTCTAAGTTAGGTGAAAATAAAAATCTATAAAATGAGGCTTAAAAAGTCGCCAAACCTTTTTTATCGAAAACGCGTTTTCTCCACCGAGCCTGGTGCCAAGTGCCTCACCTAGCTTTCTGTTAAATCCACGTGAAGGCGGTGAGCCGTATCGCCATCTATAGTGGAAGAGCCAACTGTGTTAGTGAAAATTAATAACACGCTGGTGCAAGTTAGGTACCGGGATTCGAAGGAGCTCCCCGGTAAATTAAAACTATAAAGTTAGTGATTATTTAGAAGATATGAATGCATGGGATTATCTGTCTGTGAACTGATATTAGGCAGCTAAATTACTGAATTGTATAACAATAGTAACAGCCTCCGTGGTCTAGTGGTTAGAGCGTTAGGCTCACGATCTGGAGGTCCGGGTTCGATTCCCGATGGGGACATTGTCGAAATCACTTTGTGAGACTGTCCTTTGTTTGGTAAGGACTTTTCAGGCTTGAATCACCTGATTGTCCGAAAAAGTAAGATGATTCCGTGCTTCGGAGGGCACGTTAAGCCGTTGGTCCCGGCTATTAGCCGTAAAAACACCTCCACCAACCCGCATTGGAGCAGCGTGGTGGAGTATGCTCCATCCCCCCTCCGGTTGATTGAGGGGAGGCCTGTGCCCAGCAGTGGGACGTATATAGGCTGTTTATGTTATGTATGATATGTTATAACAATAGTTTATGTTTTCTTTTTAAAGAACGTCTAGGGCCCTGTGCCGAGGTTTTTCTTGCAGCTTCTTTTCCCCGGCTATACAGGTTGTGAGAAGCTGCAGTAGTTTTAGGCTGATGAGACGTTCGTTATGTAAAAATTGACGATTCAAAGTGTAACAATGTTACCTACTGAATAAAGATATATTTTTTTGAACCACATGACCACAGCGATAACCACTACTACTTAGACCAACATATATTTAATGTTTTTAAAATTAGAGTACATTTTACTTCGGTGCCTGAGTTTAGAGCATTGATCCTACAGTCTCCATATACATACAGGGTGTTAGTGACATCGTAACGAATACTGAAGGGGATGATTCAGACTATGATTCCGAGTTAATATCAAGTGGAATTTTCCGTCGCAAAATGTATTTGTGTATTTTTTAAATTATTTTCAATTCTATACTTTTGCGATGGAATACTTGATATTAACTTAAAATAATAAGCTGAATCGAACCTCCCCCCCCTCCAGTATTTGTTACGATCTGCCATACCAGCAGATAGGGTGTTAGTGACATCGTAACAAATACTGAGGGGAGTGATTCAGGCCATGATTCTGAGTTGATATCAAGTGGATTTTCCTGTCAACAAATTCATGAAAATGTTTCTATTTTTGAATTATTTTCAGTTCCATACTTTTGCGACGGAAAATTCTACTTGATATCAACTCAAGAGTCATGGCCTGCGTCATTTGTCAAAGTTTTCGTTACGATGTCACTAACGCCCTGTATAGTTGTGTTAACAAACAAAATCATATTCTTTACAGAGCTTTACATAAACGACATCAGATCAGGAGCGACCGACGCAAAGGCTCAGCCAGTGGTGCTCAAGCAGAAAGGAGCTACGGCGTGGGTGGACGGTTGTGATGGACTCGGAGCCACCGTTGGCAACTTCTGCATGGACCTTGCCATCAAGAAGGCTAAGGAAGTCGGCGTCGGATGGGTTGCCGCTAAACGTAAGGCTGCTTGTGTGATAATACTACTGCTCTCAGGTGGGGAGGTGCTCGTCATAATCAAACAATTCAGCAATTCTCTTGAATAATGTTATATTTTCATAAACAATGTTAACTCTCCAACTCTTCATAACAGATTACCGCAACCGAACAAAATTCCACGTCACCGCCTTTTCAAAAAGGCGGGAAAAGCGTTCCCGTTCGAAAAAGAAGAAATCAAAATAAAAAACAAATGAAATAATATGCCAGTTCCAAATTAAAAATAATAAAGTCGTGACACAGATTCACGACTTTATTCCGTCTGTTATTAAGTTATATAATCTAATAATAATTAAATAATTAAATAAACATTACGAACCCTAACAATCGTCCATCCTGACAACGTGTGCGTCCCCGCGCACGACACCCGGTGGAACCCTAACAATGAATCGGTACTTTGGTCAGTTGCTCAATCTTAACAATAAATTACAGATACTTAGTAATAAATAAAACAATAATAGCAGGCTCAAATATCGTAACTGTTGTATAACTATAGTAGCAAATTATGTTACAAAGTTGCATCAGAATCTTTTAAACAATAATCAAATAAGTAGGAACTTTACTTATTGACCAATCTTAACGAATAACATGTAGGTAAGCACAGCATTAACCATCAGGAAAAATACTACTAATAAAACTTAAGTTTTAGTAACAAATCACACGAATAAGACAAAAAAATAAATTAAGAAAATTAATAACTAAAGTTGAAAGTTAATTTACAAACTAAATATGAATCATTTTAAAAAAATACGTAAAACTTACGTTACTTTTGTATTTCGTTAATTACAATAGTACTTAATATATTTTTTAAAACAAGATACGATGCCTATTCAATCACCTTGAAAACTTTTTAGGATCCGATCAATCGGTTACCCATTATTAAACTAATGATTCATACAAATAATTTGTAGCATCCTATCTGAACCATTCGATAAATTCTTATCAAGGCATCCAATCTGAGCCAATCTTTAAATCCTTATTGAGGTCTCCAGTCTGAGCTAATCGTTAAATCCTAATCTAAGTCTCCAATCTGAGCCAATCAATAAATCGTTATCGAGATCTCCAATCTGAGCCAATCGTTAAATCCTTATCGAGGCGTCCAATCTGAGCCAATCGACAAATCTTTATCAAGGCATCCAATCTGAGCCAACCGTTAACTCCTTATCGAGGTCTCCAATCTGAGCCAATCGATAAATTCTTATCGAGGTCTCCAATCTGAGCCAATCGGTAAAACCTTATCGAGGCGTCCAATCTGAGCCAACCGATAAATCTTTATCAAGACATCCAATCTAAGCCAATCGTTAAAACCTTATCGAGGCGTCCAATCTGAGCCAATCGTTAAATCCTTATGGAGGTCTCCCATCTGAGCTAATCGAGAAGTCTCGTGACAGTAGCTGAGCCTGTGTTTCTTTTGCTTTGCTCTCATCAAGACACGAACCAATCAATTCACATACTTGACCTGAAACATAGACACTGTTCTGTAGCTATATGCCTCTCACAGATATACAACACAAATTACAATACATCAACAAAAATGTTTAATTTGAAAAGTTGTTATCATTTACGTCTAAAACCGCCACATACGTATACACAACATCTTATGATCCGCAGCCAAACGTTGTTGGTCGCTTCTTTTGTGTATCGCGTAACTACTGTCTAAAATTTTATTGACCCAATACGGTCCCAAATATGCAGGCATAAGTTTTCCTTGCTCTGTCCGTCATTATAAAAACATTTTTTTAGTTATTTTTAGAATGGGAGAATGGGAGAATGTCTGCTGTGTCCGAAATAGAATTGCGTGATAAAACATCAACATGAGTCATTCTAGTCTCCTAAATAATGTATCGTGTCACACAAGAAATCTCATTTCTATCATCTGAAAAACACATATTTCCCAAAGATAAGAACATTGTCCATATACCAAGTTGCCTTGATAAAACGAGCAGAGTCCAAGATCATGTTCTTCATCCGCTAGTATACAGCCAGATCGAATGGCAAACGATTGAACTCCGTCCGACCGAACTTTGCTGACCGTCCGTGATAACGATAAATAGTCCGATGACGCGAGATCAAACGCAACAAAACAAGCCTGGCCGCTGAGTCGTGCTATTTCATTTTCGGTCATAAGCATAATCATTTTAATAATAACATTCGATAGTCATTACACATCGTCAGCGAACCCCTCTTTTTTGCGAACTCCTAAAGTAGGACTAGCATACTCTGAAACATACTCCCTTACTACACCCGCCTCTAACATATTACCTACCATATTACGTTCCATTTCCTTTTCCTTTATCTATTCCGTTAATAAGGACAATATACAGCTGGATGTTGGCTATTCAATAGGGTAGTTCTCAACAGGTCAAATCAGTCACCCTTCACCAAACCCCAAAACACGAAATTACTATGGAACCCGTATGAAAAAAAAAAACAACCCGTGACGTCGTAGAAAAACATGCCCAAATATCGCACTTATTAATTACATTTTCCCTATTAAAATTCATAAAGAAGCTAAATAGAAACAAGAAAATGTTTATTTTTACCTTTAGATCTGTCTTTATTTATCAATCACAATTTCATACCTTATCTTTGAACTAGGAAACTACCCAATTCTATGTTCATCGCTGTTAATATTAGTGCTCCCAAGTCTTAAAGTGATAATGCAAAATAATACTTGTACGTATTTATAGAGCAAATCTAATAACTGCTGCCTTTCTATGTCTGTCGCCTTACCATCCTTATCATCGTATGGTCCTGACTTTGGTCGAAGCCACATTCATACCTCTATGGTAGGTACACCTGTCTGGTTCACTATTTACAACCCTAACCGCTCGACAAAAATAAATATATAACAAGGTGGCTTTAAAACATCCACACGTCCATTTTGGCAATGATAAAAAGTTCTCACACGTACGAAATATTGCTTATCAGATTTGCCTGCTATTCTTCAACAGAACGCTACCGTTCAACTTGACATGAGTCTGGGCTCTTACAGAGAGTGCACCATAAACTCGACCACACCTGTTGACGTCATTTAATAATAACTTCACATTGCTACACGAACCCGGATGGGGCACGTCATTGTCAATATCGGTCCTAAGACGGTCCGATTACTACTGGCATGTCTAATAAACTGTCATTAACGATTCTACATACAATCCGAGCATCTACTCCATTGACACTTACATATAGCGATACCTCTTTTAACGATTGAACTATGCCTTTCATTAATGAGGGAATGTACTCCCCAGTTTGGTTAAGACATCAAAGACTGATCATCCGATTGTCCGAAAGTAAGATGTTTCGTGCTTTGAGAATCACATTAAACCGTTGATCCCGGTTACTATTTACTGATGTAAGTACATAGTCGTTACATAAACCATGACCTTGGCGGCCCAATAAAAACTCTGACACCTAGGTTGCTGAGGTTAGCATTCCATCTCACAAACCATAGAAGGAGAAACGAAGGAATGTTATTATGGGACTCTTAATTCATGAGCAAACAAACAAACACCATTGCCGAAATCAACAAATATGACAGCCCATTTATACTAACTTCCTAGATAAATTCTGGTGTTGGGTAACCTTTTTAGTTATCTATAGAAATAAATGCACAATGTTTTATTTTTAATAATATCCTTAAATTCTTCTATCCTCCGCCTAACTAAAACAATTTCCAACTTGGTGACCTCTGTATGCAACAAAATGTAAATTTAATTAATGACTTGGAACAACGTATAAAACTGTCCCCTCTCCTTACATTTGTGACAAGTGATTATCTGGCCAGTGTACCTGCTAAAACTTGATTCAACCCACTACATTAGCAATATCGAAGATCTTGTTTCTGATGGGAATTCGGTCTGGTTGATAACTATCAACCAACATATGAATCAGCCAAATATTAAATCAAATGATTCTAACTAGAACATTCTCTCTTTATTTGAGAGCTGCGCTCTTGTCGGTGGAGTAATCGCCATTCCTCTCTTCTTCCCGCCAAAACCTTCACCTCCTGATACGACACCTGCACCTTTTCTTTTATTTGTTTCATAAATGTTCTCCTAGGTCTACCCCTTTCTCTCTTCCCTTTCATTTTTCCTAAAACTAAACTAAACTTAAAGTAAACTAAACTTTTTAAACTAGAATCATTGTACTGCCTAAAAATAATTGCAAAAGTTCTTCGGTGTGAGAGCCAAGAAAGCCAAAATACCAGATCCTATTTTTTTATCTGTAGGTAACTAGCAACCCGCCCCGGCTTCGCACGGGTAGTGAGTTTGGAGTCGATAGCTATAAAAACTAAATATTTTCCATACAAACTTACTCCCCCTATTTCACCCCTTCGTAAGGATTGTTTATAAAGATAATTACCTAAATACGTTTTACTTTATTTAAATAATGGGTATTTTCTAGTAAATTAGATAACCTACTATTAACACTAGAAGTTTCGTACAAACTTTGCCACCCATTTTTATCTCCTTGGCGTTTGAATTTCGCAAAATCTCTTAATGAGTACGTACATTCTAAAGGAACCCCCAAGCAAAATTTAAGACTCCCAGCACTCGCAGTTCCTGAGACTTCGTGATGTCTTAATGACCTTTCACTTTTATAGTATATGGATACCATGAACAATACAATCCACTGCACGTTCGCCTACATATTAACACCACATTGGTTAAACATGACATTTTTCATAATAGGTAGCAACACCTCTATACAAACTAGCTCAGCATATTTTACAAAATAAGTAAATGACTATGTGGTTTTTGTGATGTGTTTTTCGCGCGATGGTTTCTGATCTAAGCAGTTATAATAAGCGATACCTATTAAGTATGGCGGTGCGTACGACACTGTATAAATTAGTTATTTAGTTAAATTATAAGTTCTCTTCTCATGTAAGTGACTGTATGTCTTTTTTGAGAGTAAAGTATCTTTAAACCGAAGTAGTAAAAGAATAGAACTAAAGCTATCAAGTATTAGCAAGGCCCTGGAATTTCTGCATAGCAAAGTGAGTTGTGGTACACCGAGACACATTAGTTTACTTTTTTTTTTAAACCAAACATCGGTATTGTTACCAAACAGAAATATTTTGTGATATATTAATTTCTGATATGTGCTTTACACGCGAGACTGTGATGAAAGACCATCCCTCTATGTTTAAATATTCATAATATATTTTTATCTACGTGACCTTCTTAACTGTCCCGCGTCGTCACGTCGCTCCGCATGTCGCTCTGCATGCAATTCAGGTCGCCGCTCTGCATGCGGCTCAAACGGACGCTCAGCGTGCAGCTCAGCCTGGCGATCCGCATGCTCCTCAGGCCGACGCTCAGGATGCAGCTCAGCCCGGCGATCCGCATGCTCCTCAGGACGACGTTCAGGATGCAGCTCAGCCCGGCGATCCGCATGCTCCTCAGGACGACGCTCAGGATGCAGCTCAGCCCGGCGATCCGCATGCTCCTCAGGACGACGTTCAGGATGCAGCTCAGCCCGGCGATCCGCATGCTCCTCAGGACGACGCTCAGGATGCAGCTCAGCCCGGCGATCCGCATGCTCCCCAGGACGACGTTCAGGATGCAGCTCAGCCCGGCGATCCGCATGCTCCTCAGGACGACGTTCAGGATGCAGCTCAGCCCGGCGATCCGCATGCTCCTCAGGACGACGCTCAGGATGCAGCTCAGCCCGGCGATCCGCATGCTCCTCAGGACGACGGTCAGGATGCAGCTCAGCCCGGCGATCCGCATGCTCCTCAGGACGACGTTCAGGATGCAGCTCAGCCCGGCGATCCGCATGCTCCTCAGGACGACGTTCAGGATGCAGCTCAGCCCGGCGATCCGCATGCTCCTCAGGACGACGTTCAGGATGCAGCTCAGCCCGGCGATCCGCATGCTCCTCAGGACGACGCTCAGGATGCAGCTCAGCCCGGCGATCCGCATGCTCCTCAGGACGACGCTCAGCATACAGCGCACAACCTGACTGATCGTAACCCGGCCTTAGGGTGGCACTGCGTGTCACAAGGTCCCGACTCTTGTAACTTCATTATTCTGAAATCTCGCAGAAAATACATTACATTAGTCCTTTACTAAAAATAAACACGCTTAAAAATGTTTATACCTATTTAAAAATAATAATAATAATCTGAAGCTTGCTTTGGAAAAAATATATAAGACTGATCAATTATAATTCTCAATCTATTATTACTTTAATTAGAATCATACACTTATTATAAAATTATGTTTAAAATATCGGTATAATTCATTCCTACATGTACCTATACTAACATCATCATATTACAATATGCCAAGACAGACATTTAATAATTAATTACTTAAAATACTTGACTTGAGTAAGAGCACATAGCGCAACAATATCATATAAAAATAAATTTACTTATTACTTATAAAAAAAATGTATATTATAACTAGGCGTGTACTTAACTTTATCCCACTTCTGAAATGTGATAATACTACTGCTCTCAGGTGGGGAGGTGCTCGTCATAATCAAACAATTCAGCAATTCTCTTGAATAATGTTATATTTTCATAAACAATGTTAACTCTCCAACTCTTCATAACAGATTACCGCAACCGAACAAAATTCCACGTCACCGCCTTTTCAAAAAGGCGGGAAAAGCGTTCCCGTTCGAAAAAGAAGAAATCAAAATAAAAAACAAATGAAATAATATGCCAGTTCCAAATTAAAAATAATAAAGTCGTGACACAGATTCACGACTTTATTCCGTCTGTTATTAAGTTATATAATCTAATAATAATTAAATAATTAAATAAACATTACGAACCCTAACACTTGTAACATATACCTTACTATAAAACGAAGACTGAAGAATTCTTCTTAATTTCAGATACTTAAACTTCTTTTCTCTTCTCTTATTTGTATAAGCATTTGTACATAGTAGAACATACAATATAAACTTACAAAGAAAACAGACAGTACAGGCACGTACGTAGTATTATTCCTTATTCTATGGTACGGTCACGAGTACCTACTAATATGTATATGTCGTGGCCAGATCATAGAATTGACCATTTCATGAAATGATCGACCATTTCATGAAATGGTCGTATTTCATGAAATGGCCAACTTCAACTGACCATATCGTTTAAACGTCAGCGTTTAATGATATTTCCATCCACGTTTGGCCATATCATTAATGTAGGGTGTCCATGATAAGTGGTGTAATAAAAACGCGAAATAAGGTAGGAAATAATGTATTACTCTAGTACAAAGTACAAAAATGTTTAAAAGTCAATTAAAAATTAAAAAGTCATTTTCGATTAACGGAGTGTTGATGTAGTTGACATATACGCCGTAACTGCATCTCGCTTTGAAGTCGTCGTCATATTTTTTGACACTATTTCATGCCATTGGTCATCATTCAGTATACTTTACGTGTGTAAGATAAACATACTGGCGGCGTAGGGGTGGCCCAAGGGCCACCCCCGCCGCACCCTAACCTACTGTTATGCCTTGTAAAAATTATAAAAAAAAAGGATTATGATAATTTAAATTATGACAACAACATTTATGCGTTTTCATAGAATCCTGTTTCAAGTAGTTAATGCCATCTGGGGCATATCTACAATAAGTCACGTCAAAAAAAGAAACTTTACGGACAGTAGGATCGTCTATATTTTTCTTTTTTAAAATTAATATCTCTTCATTCGCAGTTTTAATTATATCATATTTTGAAATCCAATAATAGTCCATTGATTTACGTAGCGTGGTCACTCGACCTTCATTATTTGCCATATAACCTAAAAATAAAAATAAAGTTGCTGTCTACTGTTAATACGAGTTTTTCTTTTCACCTTAGTGTCAAAACATTGCTTCAATGCACTTTTATCTTGTATTTGCTCATTATTATTCGTATTATTCGCGTTCACACAAGAATAATTATTGTCCGCCGCCATTATGCAAAACAAACAAAGCGACACCAGCGCCACTACCGGTGGATAATGTTACTATTTTACGATATCGCACCCTTCGTGGAAAAACGCAGTAAGTTGATTTTATCAACTTTTCAGGAGCTAAAAAAAACTGTCCTACTAATTAGTTATAAGTCCTGGAAATAACCTTCAAAGAGAAAATAATAGCAAAAAGTAGCCCGGATTGACCCACATTTATTAATTTTTAATTAATTGTGTATATTTGAAAAAAAATTAAAAAAACACGGTTGCGTAGATATTCCACGAAACTATAATCAAACGTTCCGTTGTAAGTACAGATACTGCTTTATTATTACGTAGTGCAAACAACATTGACAGTTGTAACTTTACCTACAACGTTGTTCACCTTCCGATTTCATCTTACTCGGATGTTGTAAGTATTAGTTACTTCGTTCTTACACGAAAAATTTTAACAACATGTTTTGCGTAAGTTGAGAAACCTATTTGTTCCACGTGAAAGTAAATGATCTTTGATAGTGTAACTATAGAAATTGCTTTTTTAATAAGGAAATATCTCAAAATAATTGTATGTATCTTTAAATACTTGTTTGTTGCAGGGGTTAGTCTAGAATGTAGAAGTATGTATGCTCATACATTATACAGGGTAGCCCAGAACTTCAAGTTCAAAATGAAAAATTAGATAGAGTGGCTCATTAGCTACTAGAAACACCCCCATGTATGTTCAGCCATTATTTATAGTTTAGGAGATATGACCTATTTTGTACCTTTTTCTAGATTTTCTACCTTACTTCAGAAATAATCATTTTGTCGCTATCCCGTTCTTAATAATTATTTTATTTTACTTCACAACTATGTCTAAAGATATATACCGCTAGGTAAAAAAATAAAAACAGTCAAATCAAAGACAAAAAAAAAAGTTATTGGAAGTCAAAGTGAGAATTGGACCAAAATTGTCACAGTTGTTAAAACTTCGCCGAAGAATAATTAACACATGAGATTGGCATGGACGCTGAAAGTAGGTATCACTAAAAAACTGCTCCATTTAATAGCCTTTTAGACACATCAAAAAAAGTACCTTTAACAGAAGCAATAAACTAAATAATTAGACCTCAAAGATTGCAAGATAGACAGATTTGAAGGAAAAATTTACATTCTCATACACTGTAGGTAGCTGCTTATTTCTAACGTTGTTCTTTAACAACCTTTAACTACCTTTGTGGTCAAAGACACATTTTCAATTAAAAAAATCACGCTCATAATCGCTAACAGGGTAGACATAGCAACAGTCTGAAGACAAAACTTGCAGTCACTTTTGGTATTCATATTGTAATGAAGGAAAAAGTTATCCCCAAACACTGTTGGTGATTCATACTATAAGATGCTAAAATAAAATCTGTCTGTCTTGCAATCTTTGAGGGCTAATTACTTAGTTTTATGCCCCTATTAAGGGTACTTTTTTGGATGTGTCTAAAAGCCTATTAAATGGAGCAGTTTTTAAAAACACTTTCAGGGTTCATGAAAATCTCATGTGTTTATTATTCTTCGGCGAAGACTTACAACTGTAACAATTTTAGACGAATTCTCACTTTGACTTCCAACTTCCAATGACTTTTTTATCTTTCATTCGATTGTTTTTATTTTTTCACCTAGCGATACACATACTTAGGCATAGTTATGAAGCAAAATAATTAGAAATTAGAAAGAAAAAATTAGAATTATTAAGAAAGGGATAGCGACAAAATGATGATTTCTGAAGTAAGATAGAAAATCAAGAAAAAGGTGTAAAATGGGTCATATCTCCTAAACCGTAAATAATCGCTGAACATACACGGGGGTGTTTCTGGTAGCTAATGAGCCCCTCCATCAAATTTTTCATTTTGAACGTGAACTTTTGGGCCACCCTGTATATTGAAACAAATAAAATCAGTGTTAAATTAAGTGTTTATTCTAATTTGTATTAAAAAAAAAATATTTATTTACTAGCTGTGCCGAAAGCCGTTTGACCCGCATGGGTTTTTAGTTTTCAGGGAGTTATTTCTATTTGTAATTAAAATCCAACTTTTAATTTTAAAACGTTTATTAATTAATACATGCATAATCACAAAATATATTAATACGGTATGGCACTTGCCTTTATTAGAAAAACCTTCATTTTCAGTTATTACAGTTAGTCATTAAGTGTTTTCTTGAACATTTTGCTCCTTTCCGATCACCCCCTCTTTGCTTTTCGGTAGAACCTGCAAATGACAAAATATAAAAAACTATTAAGTATGATAATAAATTACTAAAAAGAAAAACAACCATTAATACCTATTATAGTAAGCTTAGAGATGAGCCAATTTTCCAACGTATCCGAAAAGCGACAGTGTCAGTGATAAAAATGTATGTGATTGACATAAGGTCTGTCACTGTCGTTTTACGTACTTAATCGTTTGCAACTTGGCTAAAACCCCATAAAAGCCAGTTGGTTTGCATAGGAGATAACTCTAGAAAAAACTACATTAAGCAAATCAAAAATATATCTGTGGTTGTTATGATAAGAGGAAAATGACAGAATAATTATACCATAAATACACAGGCAGTCAGGCACTGACTATTTCAGAGAAACTTTACCACGCGCCGCTTCCAGGTTAGTAGGTAAATACCTATATCAATCTAGAATACAAATACTGAAAGGATATTTCGGCATACAAAACATGGAACGTTTTCAGCTGCTTAGCTTCCCGGCCAAGTCGTAAATCAGAAATGGTACTAATATTATTTTTTTTGCCCAAAAGTAAGATGACCTGTGCGTCGGAGGGCACGTTAGGCAGTCGGTTGCGGCTTAATTAAGTATGCAGGTATGTCGTCGTTACATGAGGCATGTCATGGACCTATAGCGGCTCAGTAGTAACCCTGATACCAGGGTTGATGAGTTCAGTCAATTATTGTCTCAACCCACACGAGAGAAGAACTTTAGTAGGATACGGATAGGTACATACGAACCTTCAAGAGAATGTGTCTCATGTTGACTACGACGAGAAGATATCCCATAGTTTCTTGAAATATTTTTGCATTTCTGGTCATTCTTCCACTGGGTTGTACTGGATTGGGTTGCAGTATTAGTGGAATCTGTTAATTGTAACATAATGGTTTAAATACATTGTTTGTAGGTAGGTACATAATAGACGTTAAGCAATAAAAGGACCCATTACCAAATCACCCTAAAAATTAGACACAAACCTAGATATTTTATCGTTATTTAGGTATTAAATAGAAGGTTAGTACCAATGCGTTAATAATAAAATGTATATCAAACTCAAGCGCACAAATAACAACAAAATCAAGGGTGTTTTTGCAAAAGTTAACTTATATACCTAGGTAGATAATTCACAACCAAGCCGAAATACTACAGTTGATCACGTAACAGTTTTTTGTTCAAATATCTTTATTTTATTCATATACCAGGTGCTATGCCAGGTGATAGCGAATGTACCAAAACGGCACACCCCAATTTAAATAGGTAGTTAGTTTATAGATTAAAAGCACCGAATAGGCACATAGGCATGCTTAGTTTACTTTAATAATTAGTACAGAGCAGTGCAATCATCATCACGCATTAACCAAACCAACTTACGTCAAGTAGGTCGTCAGGTAGGTAGGTAGGTAGGGTAGGTAGGTATGTAGGATCTGCTTCTGTGTAAACCTTACAAAACAAAATATTTATAATATTAATAGTCTAATAAATAGTAATATACTAAGTAGGTAAGGTAATAGGTACCTAAAATCTAGCTAGTCTATTTATAAGTAAATAACTCACCATCTTCGATTTTGTCCAAGTTGAGCATACGTATAATCCTTGGGTTTTTTACTTCCACACAAAGATATGCACGCTTCGAGTAGCCACCATGAACAAATTAAATAGAGAGATAATTATTACATCTATCCAACATTCGTCAATAATGACTTTTTATTCTAACAAAAATCGACCTTATTATTACTACAATGCGATCGTTATTTGTAGGGCCGTATGCTGACTGACGGAATACCGTGGTAAAACTACGATCACAAATAGACAATCAGCTTTCACTCTACAAATAACGATCACAGAGCAATAATAATAAGGTCGTTTTTTATAAACTTCGTCGGCAATAATTTTGTCTATAGGTGATCTTGGTTTTACCGTGGTAAAACCACAATCAGCATACGACCCTACAAATAACGATCACAGTACAGAAAGAAAGAAGAAAGAAAGAAAGAAAATATTTATTTCCATATTGGACGCATATTGGAAAAAATTTACAAACTTACATTACAGAAATAAAAAAAAAATAGAAAAAAAAAACAAAGACAAAAAGACAAATAATACAGACACAATGGAGGCGCCCAAAATAAAAAAAGGATCTCCCTCAGCACAGTAATAATAGGGTCGATTTTTGGTTGAATAAAAAGTCGAGATTGACGAAAAATTGGTGGATAGATGTAATACCTCTCTAATGGTGCTAATTCCTGTAAATACCATCTAATTTTATTTTAAGTTATATCTGTCATTTTCTTATCCGCCGAAAAGGAAAGGGACGGGTAATCGACAAGCATAAAATTTATGGAACACACGTCAATTTTAAGCACAAATCTAAACCAACCGTCTAAGAATTTTACATCAGTCAATAACCAGACACATTAATTTACTCATTCTTCCTAAAATTAAGAGCTGTGAATCATCCGTCTCTTTCCTTTTCGACGGATATGAAAATGACAGATATAACTTAAAATAAAATTAGACGGTGTCTCCAGGAATCGGGGCCTATATCTTTCTAATACCTCTCTTTGAGTTCTTTGAGTGTGCAGCCCGCCGCCGCTGGCACGGCGTAAGTACAGTAACCAAATAAAACATAGGGATTTACGCTAGTGATAAGTAAGTATATTTACTTAGGACATTAATAAGTAGTCTATATTTGCAGGTAATTAGAATAACACGACAAATGATTCAAATTATTGTCTTTAAAAGAGTTGTATTCATATTTACGAAGAGTATAGTGTAAAATATATCATCGAAAAATGAAGATAAATGAAATAACGTAATAATAATTGTAAACCTTGCTTGGAAAAAACTACGTGATTATATTTACACCAAACCGTTACACTAAAAGATTCGCAGAATAGGCAAGTAGCTGGAGTTACAACAAATAGTAACGCTAAAACATTCGTGGAATAACGAAGTAACTAGACGTACAACCACTGTCGTGTCGTATAATGTCGTGAAACATGTCAGTACGTTTACTTACGACTCGACCATCCTAAAAAACTTTCGTGTAAAATCGAAGTAAGTGTTATTATGACTTTACTATATGGGAAAATACCAAAAAAAAATCACGTATTTATACTTACTTTCTTATTATGGGGGAAAAATATTTTTATCAATGTTGCACAATTTCATTGTTTTTGTAATAATTTCTTCATTTTTACTGATATCTTAATGAAAATTTGTGAGAAGGTGTATTCGTGTACGCTGAATTGAATGGTGCAATAAAAAAAAAATGTCGCTAGTCCACTTACTGCGTTTTTCCACGGGGGGTGCGATATGATCGCTAACGTTTGGCCATATCATGAAGTAATCATGCATGTAGTTGGTCATATCGTTAAACGTTTTGTGTTCATTGATCTGGCCAAACCACATCATGATGTGGCCAACGAATGTTGTTCTATTTCATGAAATACGACCATTTCATGAAATGGTCGATCATTTCATGAAATGATCAATTCTATGATATGGCCACGATATATACACTTTGAAACTATCTCACATTAACTTTTTTTACAAATTAAACCGTAAGTCTCATTAAATGTCGAATATGATAGGGCGACAGGGTTCTAAAATGGTTACATGATATTGCTCATGACTGTACAGGAAAGTTTATCTCTAACAATGAGATTTCTTTCAGCTGTCCTGCGTGACAAGGAGACGCGCAGTGTATAATAATCTCTTCTCCTTGTCTTCTTCTGATAAATGATCTTTACATGAGACAAACATAACTGGCGAGAAGCGGGTATGTAAAGTTTAAATACCCATGTAAAGTTTAGTTTAGGTATACCGGGTATAGTGACATCGTAACGAATACTGAGGAGGATGATTCAGACCATGACTCTGAGTAGATATCAATTGGAATTTCCGTTCGGAAAATTCATGATAATCATGATTTCAAATCAAATATCAACTCGGAAACATGGTTGAATTATCACTTAAAGTTTTCGTTACGATGTCTCTAACACCTTATATACAGTGTACATTATATACAACTTTTGTAGGTATTAGTTATTATGATGAAATCACACTATTTTTTCATTTCCAGGATGCAATCACTTCGGTATGGCAGGTTGGTGGGCAGAGAAGGCAAAGAGCGAGGGCCTCATAGGAATGGCATTCACCAACACTTCTCCTATCCTGGTGCCAACGAGGGCCAAACAGGCAAGTAGCTTCCAACAAACAACATAACATAAGCTCACGACTATATCCCAATTGGGGTAGTCAGAGGTACATATCCATCAGAAAATGAACTAAGTACCCACGCCTCACCCAGCTTTCTGTTAGACCAACGTGATAGGCGGTGAGCCGTATCGCCGTCTATAAGTATCGAGTCAACTATGTTTCTGAAAACTGCACTTAAGATTAATTTGTAACATATTGAAATAGTTTCCGTTTACTAAATAATATGTTTCGCGACACAATAGTACTAACACATTCTGCAGGGGTGGAGGCAGAGTCGAAACACACGAAAAAAGATTTGAAAGTGTTTAAAACATTTTGTTCTAAGATTTGTACCGAATGATGAACAAAGTAAAAATAGAAAGATACGTATAAGGAGGACTAAATTCAAATTCAAAAATATCTTTTTTCAGTAGGTGACATAGTTACACTTTGAATCGTCTTTTTTACGTAACGAACGTCTCACCCATCTAAAACTACTGCAGCTTCCCACAACTAGTATAGCCGGGGAAAAGAAGCTGACAGAAAAACCTCGGCACATGGCCGTAGACGTTTTTTTTTTTAAAAAAGCATAAGATACTGTGATACAATTTAGTAATTTGGCTGCCTAATAGCAGTTCCTATACAGAAATGAGCTGAACCTATGTTTTCTTCTTGTCGCTCCATTACTGGGTGCTCGCGATCAGCTCATGGAATGTGAGCCAGTCCCTGGCCATACGGAATTGCCACAATCCACTCCTTGATGAGGTCTAACCATGTCAACCTCGGCCTTCTTAAGCATCCACAACCCAAGATTTGTTCGACAATATAACAAGAAGCAGGTTATATCCGTCATTTTGGAGCATGTGGGCCTGCAGCATGTGAACCTACGTAGTTGCATTTAAATTTTCAATAAGCTCCAGTATCTGTACTGGCTCTGGCCAGTCAAAGAAAAGGATGGGTCTTTGAGACCAACATAAGTCTCATTACTTATTTAAATTTTCAGAGTGCATTGGGTACAAATCCACTGGCAATGAGTGCTCCAGCTAAGAATGGTGACTTCTTATCTGTTGACATGGCTTCTACTGCTGTCGCCGTGGGTAAAGTAAGTTAAAATGTCCCATTAAGTTTGAAAATTTCCGGTTGCCGCTAGGGAGATAATGAGATAATTTATCAATAAGTACCTTATTTACAGATAGAGGTGCAGATACACAAAGGAGAACCGATCCCTGATGGATGGGCTCTTGGGCCTGATGGAAAACCAACCAACGACGCTCAAGTGGTAATTATTCGAAATCTACTATCGATATTTATTTTCCAATTGAACTCCTGATGGAAAAGCTACGGCAAACTCGCTAGGCAGTTTAATTAGTGTAATTATTTCTACAGGCGTTCAAAACGGGCAGGCTGTTACCTTTGGGAGGCTTTGAACAGACCAGCGGGTACAAAGGTTATGGACTCAGTGCTATGGTGGAAGCCTTCTGCAGTGGACTTTCAGGTACATTTGTACTTAGTCATATTACGCTTAGTCGTATATTTTTGAATCGGGATAATGCACATAGGGACATGATGAGTACTTAGTATTTTTTTTAAAAAACCTATTATTAAGTTTAGTCTAGTCTTTATGCGTATTCAACATGACTCCTGGTACTGGCACAGGTGAATTACAATCTCTATTAGTTATGTATATTTCATTTTTTTTTCGTTATTTGTTTGTGGCTATCAGTCACTTAAATATAACACATTAGTCTCGTGCACTCGTAAATCTTAACAGCTAAACTAATTGAGGACTCATTGATTCCTATTGCTCTTATAATAACGACGTTACCAATCTATTTTGTGGAATTACTTACTTTGTTATTTCATTATCGATTCTTTTGTTTTACATATTTTTCTAAAACCGAATTTTCCAGGATCGAATTCGACGCATAACATTCGGTCGTGGGCGCTGAAGAGCGACGAAGGAAGTCCTAATCTAGGGCAGTGCTTTGTGGCTATCGATCCGGAGTGCTTCGCGCCTTGCTTCGGAGAGAGGATGGCAGACTGTCTCCAACATTGGAGGAACATGGAACCGGTGAGTTTGAAAGAAATAAAACGTATTGAGTTTTGATTGTTATTTTTCCCTGCAGTTTTTTATTTACTTAATTTTGAGGTAATCTTGTATATAAGAAATGCCTATAATCCACAATGAGGTGAGGAAAGACACAAATATTCGGGTCATGGTATAAGAAGTCTAGTAGGTTCAGCACGGTAAGCATGCCGCGCGCGGCGCGAATTATATCGAGGCCTTCGACAGTAGATAGCATTCGTATCGTTTATTGGTCGAAGTGCTCAATGTAATTATTTATTTATTTATGCATGCATGTCTTCCCGTCTTGATAAGTGCTTTAACCCATTATCAGCCCATTAACGTCCATACTGCTGGGGCACGGGCCTTCCCTATGGATGGATAGGGAGATCGGGCCTTAAACTATCACGCGGGCCCAGTGCGGATCGATGGTTATTAACGACTGCTAATGCAGCCGGGACCAACGGCTTAACGTGCCTTCCGAAGCACGGAGGAGCTCGAGATGAAAACTAATAATAAATACTTACTTGATGATAATTAATACTTACTGATTAATTTGAATGTTACAGGTGGACCCATCCCTGCCTGTCTTAGCCCCTGGAGACAAGGAGCGCATCAACGAAGAGAAGACGAAGAAGAAGGGAACCATCACATACGCACCCAACCAGATACTCCACTGTAATGAGCTGGCTAAGAAACTCAACATAAAGCCCATACAAGTCTTGTGAAAAGTGGAGTAGCGCGTGAGAGTCCTCAATTGCCCGGCCAAGTAGAGGATACTGTTCGAAGCAAACGTGCGAAAAGTCTCGTCAAAATAAAAATAATGTCTTCTATTAACTTGTAATTTTGTTATACATTTTTAAGAAAATAAAATAGTTTATTTTTCATAAAGAATTTTACTGAATTTTATTATTAGAAGGAAGAGAGCTCCTACGTTTTTCCAAAATGCTATAAAATAAATTAAGTGGATAGGTCCTAACTTGTAATATAGTTTAAATATCGTCGAAGGTTATTTTTTACGTAATCTTAACTATTTTTGGACTTGGAAGGACTACGCTAAGTACGTACTTATAGAATAGAATAGGTACAACTACATAGTCGTGTAACAGGTCCCCCTCTCTCCCCTAGAAAACTGAAAGATAATTTAAAATTGATTTTTTTTAAAATTTATTTACATAATGTAAGTTTGAGAATACACTTTTGACGCATAGATTTGCTTATACCACGACTGGTATGTCGCTGTAAACACCGCTATGGCTACTCCCCTCCGGCCCTCCTCAGGCCTGGTGTAGCTCTATGGTTGACACAAATAAAGATCAAAGGCATACTTTGTAATAATAACATGGTCATGGTCAAGGCCACCCTCAGGCCTGTTGTCTTAAACGTTGTACCGGGTGAGAGCCTTCAGCGCTCCCCATTTGTCTGGCCAAGTAGTTAATGCCATCTGCGGCAAATCTACATTCATCATCCTCAGCTCATTAACTCAGCCTTCCGAAGCACGGAGCAGCTCGAGATGAAAACTTTTTTTTGTGGTCACCCATCCTATGACCGGCCATTGCGAAAGTTACTTAACTTCAACAATCGCAGACCGAGCGCGTTTACCGCTGCACCACCGAGCTCCTCAAATCTACATTAAGTCACGGCAAAAAAAATGTCATGGTCGAATTGACAAAACATTTGATAAGTACTAAAGTTGTGGGTTGGATCAACCACGCCCATTGCATGTCGATGCTGATCATCCAGTTCATTATTTATTTGTCTCATTCGCCATTGGTGTACAGCCTGTATTTTTTTTTCTGGGCAGGACTGGATCGAAAAAAAATTGAGCACAATTATCTCATTTAAATATTTTTTTGTGTCGAATTTCCGCGAATCAGTTTAGATATGGACAAAAAGTTTATTTTGTCCATCTCTCATTTATTTGTGTATTCTATTACGCTTTATTCAAGAAAATTTCATCTTTCATCACTTACTTATTAAAAGTTACGTAGATACGTACCTTTTCTTAGATAGATATTATATATTTTTAGATAGATATCTCGCAGTGGAGTGGTGCGTGATGGAGAATGCTCTGTATCTCCTCCCGTTGATTGAAGGGAACTGTGCCCCGGAGTGGAATTATGCTAAAACTCTTGATTCTATTGCTAACTTCAAACTATAAAATAATTTTGGGATAGTCTTTCGAACACCGGAAGTCAGTATATATTATTCTAGATTCTAGAATATTTTTGTGTTAATTGTATTGATACTGACTTCCGATGTTCGAAGGACTAGAATCTAGAATATTTTTGTGTTCACGGAAATGTTATTGATCACCGGTGTTTGGACGTCATCATGTAGACCATATATGTAAATCATGTAGAACATATAGACAAAAAGTATTTAGTCACATACTAGTTTTATTAGGATAATTAAAACACATAATAATAACGGGTTCTTACCGTGTCCCTGCTTTAAACGCGGTAAGAACCCGTTATTATGTGTTTTAATTATGATAATAACCGCGTAAACTTAAAACAATGGTGCCGATTCTTGCAAACACCATTTAAACCTAAATATATCTTAGAAAACCTAATTTTATCCGGCAAGTTTAAAATTAATTTAGAATAAGAGTTTAACGTCAAATTAATGTTTGATACAATAGCTTTTTGTCGCCTAAACCTAAATTGAGTAATTTAGAAACGTCATCCTAAATTGAAGATTAGGGGTCATCTAAAATGTGCAGCCAGAATACAAATCCAGTTTTTGACATTTAAACCGTAATCTTAGCTAAAATAAACTTAGGTTTGCCTGCAGGAATCGGCACCATTGTATACTTTTATTAGACTTTCTTTTTATACTAAGTATACTTATACATTATTTTATTGCACGTTGGCAACATCCAGTGAGACGACTCGGAATGCAAGAGAAAGGACCTCGTGCATTCACCGCTTTCTCTTAAACACAACAACTCTCCATAAAGGTAATTCTGAAGTAGGCGACAATAACATTTGAGAATGAGACTAAGCTTTCTACTTGATCCTTCAAGTGTTTTATTTCATTGGCTGGCTTGACAGTTTCTCTCCTTCAATGGGGGACATTCCAGGCTGCGTTTCTCAAAAAAAAATAAAAAAAATATAGATGGCGCTGTACAGATTCGCCCTTGTTAAACCTTCTAATTTAATGGATAACATACATATGCATCTTTTTATTAAATAACCTGTAATAATAAATAAATAATAAATACATCTGTTATTAAATAACTTGTAATGTATACCCTCATTGGTTTTTAAAAGATGTGTTGCTGTTGCAGTTTCTTGTCATTTCTTCTCCTCAGCCGTAACACCTTGCGAAATGACGTAAATTCAAAAATGTCACATTGACCATCAACAAGTTTATCCATGATAATTACGTAGAATAAATGATTCTGATTTTATTTTTGTTTTTGATAACCCTTGTTATTACACCCAGACACAACACATCTTCCACCCATTATTAAACAACATAATAGGCTAGTTTCCAACTAGTCAAATCAGTTACTTTTTACTAAACGTCAAAACACGAAATTACTATGGAATTTGTATGAAAAAGCACTCTGTGACGTCATAGAAAAACGTGACAAAATGTCGGACTTATTATTACGTTTTTCTTGATTAAAATTCATAAATAAGTTTAATAGAAAAAAGAAAATATTTTTCGTTAGTTTTAGATGTGTCTTTATTTAGTAATCAGAATTTCATAATTTATCTTGAACCTAGTACACGACCCAATTCTATATATAATGTGATACGAATATCAGGCAAAAAAATTATATATTTTAATTTATGCCACTGCCATTATATTATATTTTTATAAGTACCTCTATAATTCAGTACACCGAGTAATGAGGAAGTAGGTAATTATCACGTTAAATCTGTACAACGCCATCTATATTGTTTTTAGAAAGTTCCTTATTCAAATCTTCTTAGGTTACCGATGCATCCATGTATTACGTACAGTACAGACATATTTTTTGATTGTGTAGTGTCTATAATAATTGGTTTAATTTGAAAAAAAAAAAAAAAACATAAAATTACTTACGTTGTTAATTTAATATAGGTAAATATACAGGGTGTTAGTGACATCGTAACGAAAACTTTGAGGGACGATTCAGACCATAATTTTGAGTTGATACCAAGTGGAATTTTCCGTAGCAAAACTGTGTAACTTAAAATAATTAAAAAAAAAACACAAATGCTCATGAATGTTCCGACGGTAATTTCCAACTGATAAACTCATAATCATGAGTTGAATCACCCCCTCAGTATTCGTTACGATGTCACAAACACGCTGTATAAGTAGGTACTTAATAGAAAAAGCTTTTTTCACACACTCAAGATAAAAAAAGATAGAGAAGATACTTCTTATCGTGTGAGGTGTAATACCAACCTCATCAACCCTGGTGTCAGGGTTATTAATGAGCCGCCAAAAGCCCTAATTACTACTTACTGATGTAAGTATGTAGTCGTTACATGACCCATGTCAAGATACGAGTTACAAATTAAATAAAGACAGGTGTACTCAATTTAATTTATTCATTTTTTTATTTGTTTCTAGCGGTCAGTGCGAGGTGTTGTAACCGCAAGAGATAAAATAGGTTCTTATGTAATGTGTTACATCGACTTACATTAGTTCGCTGACTTATGACCTTCTTGACACCGTTAAAGGTTATTTGAGTTAAGTTTGAGTTAAGTTTGACCGTTTTGTACTTTGGTTTGGTTATCAGAGTTCATAAAAAAATATATCATTTTTGAGGACAACTTTCAGGTCAATGTAGACGGGTCATTATTACTATAAGTACGGTCACGAGCATTAATATGTATACACTTTGATACCATGTCACATTAACTTTTTTGACAAATTGAACTGTAAGTCTCACTGAATGTCAAATATGTTAGTGCGACTAGAGTGCGACAGAGTCCTAAAGTGGGTACATTATATTTCCCATGACTGTACCACTATTTTAATAGTCTAAGTAGGTAGTAGGTAGTCTAGTTCTTAGGAGATAAGTGTCTCTATAATTTCCTTTTACCGTTGTCCAAATTTATGTAATTACCTACACTTACAGAAGTTTACACTGCTATTTACCCCGTTCAAGTTTGTTTAGTAGGTTACTTTTTTACACTCGACCGCTTTGCTTGAGTGGAGGAGACAGTGAACTGTGGTTACGGAAGTTACAATTGGATGTTTTTTTCTTAAATTCTAATGAAGCATTACAAATACTTAAATAATACTTCATAATATTACAATCTAGCCTGCTAATAAGCATTTATCTCTAACATAAACTACAATAAAATATTTATATTCTAAGTGTAAAAATAGACTAGTTTCCAACTACATAGTCAAATCAGTTACTTTTTACTAAACGTGAAAACACGAAATTACTGTGGAATTTGTTTGAAAAAGCGACCTGTGATGTCTCTATTAAATTCTATTTCTATCTATTTAACTTTTATATCTATTTCACTTATTTAAATGAATTTAAATAAAGAAACATTTAATAATAAGTGCGACATTTTATCACTTTTTTCTATGATGTCACAAGTTGCTTTTTCATACAAATTCCATAGTTATTTCGTGTTTTGACGTTTAGTAAAAAGTGACTGATTTGACTAGTTGGAAACTACCCTATTCTTTGTCTTTTGACAACTCATGGTTCTGTCATAAAATAAGCAATAGTTCTGCTCAGGGAATAGTATGCGTAGGTAGGTATGTATTGATTGTATTACGAGAAAAAAACTGCCTAATGTGATTCAACATGACATGAGTACATTGATAATGGTTTGTTGGCAATTTCAAAAAAGGAACGTCACGTCACTTTTTATGAGAAAAACGTTTTGGCGGGTGTTCCGTCAAAAACAAGTGAAGACGGATTTTGTCGAGAGAAGCGAAAACTAAAATACTAGTTGCTGTATTCGATTGTATTAATATGTCTTATTATAATTTGTAGTAATAATATTTGGTTTCCGTAATAAGAGTGATATTTGTTGTACTTAACATTTACTGATTAAAACTGGGTATGTTTATTTATTTTATTTTTATTTTCTTGGGAAGATTAACAGTCAAATAATAACTATAGATCTAGACGATAGATGTAGACAATTCTAATGAGAAATCTCCACAAATAGATAAAGAGTTACGCGCTGATAAAGAGGCAGGTATAGGTATGTCACATTAATCTAACATCATGTTACTAATATTTACGTTTTATGGTAGAGTTTGCTAACAGGTTATAGTAAATACTTATTCGTTCTAGCATTAAGGGCTATTAGTACGACTGATTGCAGGTGTGTGCATATTAAGTTGCATCTTCTACGCTTCATATTATTGGAACGACTTGCTAAGTGGCATAGATCACGTATCTGTTTTTTTCTTGATATACACACGATTAAACTAAATGATATTGCAAAATAGTTTGCATTGCTATAGTTACATAGCTGAATATGGATTGTGCTAGGAATTATCTGTATGTATAAATAAAATTAATATGTAATATATTTAAAAGAGGACCTCGGTGGCGCAGCGGTAAACGTGCTCGGTCTGCGATTGTTGAAGTTAAGCAACTTTCGCAAAGGCCGGTCATAGGATGGGTGACCACAAAAAAATAGTTTTCATCTCCAGCTCCTCCGTGCTTCGGAAGGCACGTTAAGCCGTTGGTTCCGGCTACATTAGCAGTCGTTAATAACCATCAATCCGCACTGGGCCCGCGTGATGGTTTAAGGCCCGTTCTCCCTATCCATCCATAGGGAAGGCCCGTGCCCCAGCAGTGGGGAACTTAATAGGCTGATAATGATGATATTTAAAAGCAGCAGCTTGGTGGAGTATGCTCTATATCCTTTCCGGTTGATTGAGGGGAGGCCTGTACCCAGCGGTGGGACGTTTATAGGCTAATTATGTTGTAATATAAAGGTACGCGGCCTTCATTAGTGGTTTCTTCACGACTCTTTATGTTAGGTGTAGGTAATAGGACAAAGATAATACTTATTGAATCTTCTTCTCAGCTGTGGGTTGCGAGATCAATGACCAACCTAATCAACCCTAGTATCGGGGTTATTATTAACCCACCATAGGCCCCTGATTAGGGCATCGGAACCGGTATTTCCCGGTTTCAAAAGAACCGGGAATTCGCGGTTCGGAGGCTCACGGAAAAAACCGGTTCCAAAATATCAAGAACCGATTTTCTCGGTTCTTTTAAAAATCTATAAAAATATACATTAATATGCGTTGTAATTACGTGCAGAGTACTCGTGCGCTAATTGGTACGCCCTGACATGGCTCATGTAACGATTAATCACTTACATCAGTAAGTGGCAACCGGGTCCAACGGCTTAACGTGCCTTCCGAAGGATCATCTTACTTTCGGATAATCATGTGATCAGCCTGTAATGACCTAACCAAACTAGTGATCACAAAGTGATTTTTGTGATATGTCCCCACCGGGATTCGAACCCGGGAGCTCCGGTTCGTTAGCCCAACGCTCAACCACTGGACTACAGAGGCCGTACAACTACACCAATTGAGATATGGTCGTGGTGAACTTATTGTTCTAACAGTACTTCATAATAGAATAACTGAGTTGAACACTAAGCTATGCCAGTTTCATTACAGGCCATTAATTACAGTATATATGTTGGTAATAGGCACTAGACTTGTAATTGCTACTTTGCATCCATTGCCTGACATTATGTCTCATTTGTCGACTGTTCTAGTAACGCAATGTTTTTTTTTTCTATTGACAGACACTCTATAACTAGTGCAGTCAATGAAGCCGAAGTTTTCTAACTTCTATTTTGCCAGGGACAGCTCCGATTTTGATGATGTTTTCTTTTGTAGGGGTAGTTATTTTATCATTCAAAATCAGAAACATCTTAATCCTCATCCGAGGAATTGGTTTTGTGGGGTTTTTATTGGACCAATATTTTCTGCATTTCTTATGAAAAATAAACATTTTACTTACTTACTTACTTAAGTGGGGCAAATAAATACCCGATTTCGTACATTAGTCGCCAACTGGAGCCGTGGTAGCCGAGAGAGAGAACGTTTGCTTCTCACTTCGATGTCGCAGGTTCGACTCCAGCACAGGCCTAAACCAATGATTGTCGAATTTGTTTTCGAATACATGTTTGGATCATAAATTATTATCACGTGCCCAGCGGCGAAGGAATCGTAAAGAAACCCACATTCATAGTTTTTTTTTACTTTGGTCCGCTAGCCGTACTAATAGAATACTAAACTTAACAACGCCATCTGTGTGATTTTCATAGAACTTCATCTGGACAGTCCCTCATTAGTACCAAAAGTGCCCCCAAATTAGTAACCTGACGGATATCTTTGACCAGTTTATCTACTCAATCCAAAAACCTGCCTAACTGACCTCGCGACGTCAACTAAAAAATGGATTTGATCGTTTTAATGTCGTAGACACCATTTATTTAACACATCCAGTTCGGGTTTGTTTCAAGATTTCGCTTTCCGACTGCAAATCCACTTTGCAGGCGTTAGATAACTTAAGCAACCAATAGCTGTGAATGACTGACTGATATTAAGTTATTACGTCATAATGCTACCGGATAGTGTGTATGGTTGTCCAATGCAGTTCTTTTTTACATTCTGAATGTCACAATAAGGTTATTTTATGCTAAATTAGGAGAAAATTAATACAAGTAGATAGTATTCATCTGCTATCATCCCGAGCATGACGCAAAACTCGAAAAACGGACTATGGGACATTTTTATATGGAACATAATTACTTACACTTCTCATCAAAAATAAGATATAGATATACACCGCTAAAAAGTAGATATAGAAAGTAAAAAGTAGAAGTAGAAAATAGTTGAAAAAAATAAGTAAGTACCTATTAAAAAGTATTAGTTGACAACCCTACCCAGAACAGAGAAAGTGAATCGCGGTTAGAGGAATTCAATTTGCAAGATTTACAGAGAAATTTAAACGGCGATTATGTAGATGTTGAATCATTATCATCTATCAGATAGATGTATCATGATGAATGTAAATATGAAACGGGGATTAAAAAGGTCACATTATTTGACAAGCAATTATTTGATGGTCTGATAATTTGTCACTATACCCGATTACTCTAGTCATAGATGTGGGGCGTATCAGCTCGCGATAACAAACACTTCAGGATCCCGATACCGACCCACTAGGGTCGATTAATTCTTTGAAATCCTCTCAGTAGAGTCGAGGTTCGTGTCCAACTGGGCACCCTCAGGCCTGTTGTCTTAAATTTTGTACCGGGCGAGAGTACTTAGTTAATGCCATTTGCGGCAAATCTACAAAAAGTTACGTCAAAATAAAATAAAAAATCTGTCACACAAATATAAAAGTACTTTATCTGAAAAATAAAATCACGAAAGCGCCTTATTCAAAAATCACGTGATCTCGAAAATTTCGGGATCTCGCGGGATTGCATTCTCTAATACAACCTAACCTAACATAACTACGTAGTATTATTCCTTATTCTATCATAACAAATACTTTATTGCACACACAAGAAATACATAATATAAATAAATATATATCTATACATAAATATAAAGTACTTATACTTAGAACACCTACTTTAAACTTAGGTGTTTAAAGGTGTGCTGGTAGGCCAGGCGTTCGGAAGTGACTTTCCACATTACTTAATCAGGTAACACAATATATCAACGATCTGAAGCTTACATAAGGACAATCGCGAAACCCACTAAGATGTAAATGTTGAGATTACATCTAATTATTTTATTGTTTCGTACAACTCAAAGCTTCTGATGGTGAGATACCATGTACTTTTCGTATGGTGCAATTATCAATTGTAATTTTCGACAGCAACATTGTAATTGTTTTTTGTTACGACATAGATTATTAATTAATAAATGACCGATAGATTTTGTTGTCTATTTGCGAATTGTCATTTGCTTATCATCCTGGGGCCTTAGCTGAAATGCAAACGATGATGACAATCTTTTTTTTTTCGACATGACTTATCGTAGATTTGCCGCAGATGTCATTAATTACTTAGCCAGACAAATGGGGAGCGCTGAAGGCTCTCACCCGGTACAACGTTTAGGACAACAGGCCTGAGGGTTCCCAGTTGGGCGTGAATCTCGGCTCAGGGCGTCGTCTGAGAGGAAAAATATTTGAAAGAATTAATCGTCTCTAGTGGATCGATAGCGTTAAGCGCTGATTGAGGGAAATCGTCGAACACGCCGGCGGGGTCGGTATCGGGGTCCTGAAGTATTTGGTGTCGCGAGATGATTGGCCGCCTCTATGGCTAGAGTAATCGGATCCTCGGGATCGTAAGTATATTACGTCCTTCGGACGCCGATACTTTTCAGTAGCGTCCCTAAGACGGATGTATTCGTAAGCCGCAACTACCGGGGGATTTGGGTGGTGCGGAGCAGAATCAAAAATTGATGATGACTATCGACATGCAGTTACAGTGAGGAAAATTTCGAGTGAAAACGACGTAAGAGATTGCTACCTAGCAATAAGGCCGCCTATTGTACTCATTCTATTTCGCTTTTGTTTTGTATTTTGTTTTTACCTGTTTATGTAATAAAGTATTTGTCCTGTTATGTTAAGAGCGTTTTTGAATATTCACATTCGAATGTAATTTCTGTTAACAAAACCTCTCTAGTAGTTTCAGTTCAAGTATTTCTTTCTTACCGTATTTGTAAGTAGTAGCCGATATGTCATTCTTTTTTTGACGTGACTTTTTTTCTTTTAGGTTTGGCTTCGCGCGGCTTACGCCTTTGCCACACACAAAGATAGGGAAACGGAAAGACGTGACTTAACAACCTAGTCAAATGAGACACTTTTTATGAAACGTTGAAGTTTGTATGTAAATACTGTCCTGTGACGTCATCAATAAAAGCGGTCAAACGTCGTACTCATTGTTACTTAATTCTTAAAATATAATTCGAAAATAAGGTGAAGAGTAAAATGAGATGGAGTTTTAATCGTCTTAGACTGGCTATTATTTTCATAAGCATTTTATAATTTATCTTTGACCCAGTAAATACCCAATTGTAGATTTTTCGCATATGATAAGTATTTAGTACTTGGTCAGAAATATGTCATTCAGTAACTCGTCTGATTATACAGGGTGTTAATGACATCGTAACGACTGAGGGGGATGGTTCAGACCATGATTTTGAGTTAATATCAAGTGGAATTTTCCATCGTTAATACTTCGTTATTATTAATAAAAATATTATTATTATTATAAATTATTAATAATAACATTTACACCCCGTACAAGTACATACAGGTAGCCATACAAGTAGGTATGGGTGTTAGTGACACCGTAACAAATATTAGGAGCTCGGTGGCGCAGCGGTAAACGCGCTCGGTCTGCGATTGTTGAAGTTAAGCAACTTTCGCAAAGGCCGGTCATAGGATGGGTGACCATAAAAAAAAGTTTTTATCTCGAGCTCCTCCGTGCTTCGGAAGGCACGTTAAGTCGTTGGTCCCGGCTGCATTAGCAGTCGTTAATAACCGTCAATCCGCACTGGGCCCGCGTGATGGTTTAAGGCCCGATCTCCCTATCCATCCATAGGGAAGGCCCGTGCCCCAGCAGTGGGGACGTTAATGGGCTGATGATGAACACATATTGAGGGGGATGATTCAGACTGATTCTGAGTTGATATCAAGGGGTATTTCCTGTCAGAAAATTCATGAAAATTTTAGTGTTATTTTTAAATTAATTTCTGTTGCACACTTTTGCGCCGGAAAATTTCTCTTGATATCAACTCAGAATCATGGTCTGAATCATCCCTTAGTTTTCGTAGCGATGTCACTAACACCCTGTGTATAACAGTTACGAGTATAATTATTATTAATTATGTATTATTGTGGTTGTTTACTAATGATTACATTTATCGAATTTTAATTCTCTATTACGTATGCATGAAATGTTACCTCATACAATATGGTAGATATAAGATAAAAGTCGATGCAACCACAAACAAGCCGCAGAGTTATTTATGTGTAAAGATGTTTAACCACATCTTTCGAAGCTATCATTCCTAGTATAATGTGTGTCATCAATCATCATAGTCATCAAATAAATATTCACTTCACACTTTTATAATTTACTAGCTTTTCCCGCGTTAAATTCGAGGTAACACGGTTCACCGTTCCTAATATATCAATGTTTAGCTGGTTATCTTGACAACTGCGAAGGGTCCCATATAAAATTTTACCCGTTCTTTGAAAAGGTTGAGATCAGATTTCCAAAAAAACAATGATCCACGATTGTTGTTACTCACAAATAGTTTGCATACAATTTTTTAGCTTTCTGCCTTGAAAATTTCGTAATGCTCCATACAAACTTCTACCCATCATGAGAGAGGGCATTTTCTAACATTTTCATGTGTTTTGCGACTGAAAATTGTGAGCTGCATCAACCCCTCAGTATTCGGTACGGTGTCACTAACACCGGAGTAATTCTGTAAAATACTCATGAATTTGAATTTTGTTTTTTTTTTTTTGTGGTTTTATCTTGCGATCAGTCTCATTGACTATAAACAGATGAGTTGGGTTTTAAAGCATGGAGGACGCTACTCCCAGCGAAGTCAGTCCTTTCTTTGAAGTAGCATTCGGCCTGACTGTCCTTATCGAAAATGTCTCGTTTCTTTTTTAGACGACGTTAGCTTTCTGGAATACGAGTAGTTAGTTGCCTCACAAGCTGATTTGGGTGCATTTGTAATCTTTTTTTGTACTGGATTCCTCGATAGCGAAATTTGAAATTGGAAAATAGTCAAACCGTTTCTACTCGATAGGTAAGGGATGCAGCGTAAAAACGTCACCTATTTACAAATGCCAACGTTTGACCAAAGCTTCAGTTTCCTACAATTATCGGTGATACTTGCGAGTTGTGACAAATTGCCCGCCGCAGACGTGACAACTAGTGATTTGTGAAGATACCCTGTCATTAACCGGTGACAATCAACTACTGACGCACAATGGTGGAGGACAGGGCTGTTGCTAGCTTGCTCGCATTAAGGCCCCTCGCTCAAGGCGACATTTTGTAGCGATGCAATCGCGATGCTGTCGCGCGTAGCATTGATACAGACGCGAAGCAGTCAATAGATGTGTGATACATACATACATACATAAACTCACGCCCGTAATCCCTAATGGGGTGGGCAAAGCCACAAGTAATCAAAGAACTTGCAGCCACTGTCTGTGTTGCAGATGTGTGATAATGAAATGATATGATACATCACGATCTCCAAATAAAAACGGTCAAGGAAGAAATCAAAAGTAATATATGTACAAAAACAGGCTGGCAAACCACCCAAATGAAATGGCAGTGGAGCTAAATATTGTTTGTATGTGGGTGGATTACCAACCTCATCAACCCTGGTGTCAGGGTTAATATTGAGCCGCCATAGGCTCCTGACATGACTCATGTAACGACTACTTACTTACTTATATGTTTATTGTACGTACAAATGACATAGTGGCTCAGCGCTTCGGTACTTATGTATACAGGGTGTCAGTGACACAGTACCGAATACTGAGGGGGGTGATTCAGCTCGAATGCGCACGCATCTTGCGACGGCCCTGGTAGGTTAATACCTCGTACAGTAGCCGTTAGTTACCACGGAAATACTTCATTTGTTCTCTTTATTAGTTATTACGAACTGTGCTCTAATTACTTACCACTTTGCATGAGTTACTACTTACTAATGTGTTTCTGTAGAAGTTAGACTTTGCTGTAATTTCCATAATTATTGTAAGTAAAAATAAAAGTAAAGTAAAAATGTATTTAGTGGACCAGTCATATTAACAACTATGGGTACAGGGGGGTTGAAATGGCCACATCGCAGCAATTCATCTAAGAAAGCAATATATTGCAATTTGACATTTGCGCATATAAAAGTAAGTGCGCAATGCACATAAATTTCAAATAGCAATATTGCTTTTTTGGATGAATTGCTTCAATGTGGCCATTTTAACCCCCCAGTTATGATATTATTACAGTACAGTCATTGGTTAGTGGCGGAAAATGCAGTAAGTATTAGTAGTAACTCTTTAATATTAGTAGTTACTTACTCTTTATTTTATGAGTGAGTTTCATGTTCTACGTTTAATCAGGAAATTACAGAAATTCGTCTTTATGGATTTCCCACATTCCGTTTAAATTAGGCATTTTATACAAAGTTTTCTAAGAAAAGCTATTTTGTTTTATCGAAAATCACTACGGGTTATGCAGAAACGACAAAGATAATGCATTTTAATAGGTAGGTAGGTACCTACTTCTACTAATAGGTGTTAATAGTCTGTACCGAATAATGATGTCTTAAATCATTAGGAAATCGGATCATAAAGGTTTAAAAAATTAAATGTCGCTTTAAATTCCGAGTTTTCCCAAATACGTGTACTTCCGTGAAACTTTAATTATGTAAGTAAGTAATTATTATATAAAGATTTAATACCACTTAGCATTTTTTGGATTATAGTATCATTCTCGCTTTTATCTTGTTCTTGGGAGTAAATGCTTACCTTTCCTGTGACTTTTCTCCGAAATTTACTCTAGCCATAGAGGCGGCCATTCAGCTCGCGACACCAAACACTTCAGGACCCCGATACCAATCCCACCGGCGTGGTCGACGATTTCCTTGAATCAGCTCTTATCGCTATCGACCCCCTTAGGTCCATTAATTCTTTCAAATATTTTTCCTCTCAGACGACGCCCTCAGCCGAGATTCCACCTCAGGCCTGTTGTCTTAAACGTTGTACCGGGTGAGAGCCTTCAGCGCTCCCCATTTGTCCGGCCAAGTAGTTAATGCTATCTGCGGCAAATCTACAATAAGTCACGTCAAAAAAAATAAAAAATCTCCGAACATTCCTCGCACCTCGTCTCAACTACCTTTTTACTACGAATCAGATCATGCACATATCTACTTTAGATTTATCATCCTTTTCATTCTTATATCGTGTGGGCTGTGAGGTGAATTACCAATCTCTTTTAAAAGTATGTCTAGGGCCCTGTGCAGCTTCTTCCTCGGCTATACAGGTTGTGAAGCTGCAGTAGTTTTAGGCGGATGAGACGTTCAAAGTGTGTTACCTACTAAATAAAGATGTTTTTTAATTTGAATTTCAATTACAATTCGTGTAAGAAAGAGCTGTAGTCCTGTCAAATTAAGTTGTGTTGTTGTAGTTGAATATGTACTTAGAGTTTAAGCTAGGTATTTAGAGGAGTTTTCTTCGAAGTCACCTCCCTGAAGCGACGGGACACCACTCCCTCTGGCTAGACTTAAGAAATACTTATATCAAAATGATAAGGTTTCGTCATAAAAAGTGGTATTACGTAGATGTGACGCAAGTTTAGACCCTTGTAATTTCGTGCTTTAGAATAAAACAGTCTTATCAAAAACGAAATACAGTTTGAACTACAATACAGTTTGTAGACTATCTCTGTCAGTTTTGTGTGGTTTGTTTGTAACTTAGCAATGCAGAAAATCCATCCTTTTACGTAGTAATAACTAAAGAAATCCTGTTTAAGGATGTTTGCAACTTAAAATCGAAGATTATTCCAGAAACTATTTAAATAAGTACCTCTTTTAAAGTGTTTTTTTGGGTCGTGCCTCGTGATATCTTCCCTTCGTCTTGTTTTATTTTGTTATTGGAGACCCATCCATGCCTTTCCTGTGACCTTTTGAGTTTTATATAAATACTTCGAACTCAAACATGTAATTAGCACGCCATGCCGGAATAAATGAATACCTGAACAAAACGATGGACATTATAAAGAAAGATAAAATGTTTTTAGGTTTAAATTATTAATAATAAATTAATAAAATATTCTCTCTTCTCTCTTCTTCTAATCCCATTATCTCCTGTTGGGATGTAGGGTCGAATAACAGATTTCCACTATTCGCGATCTTTTTAATTAATAAAATAATTAATTCATTTAATAAATCTGGATAACATACATTATAAAATAACTTAATTGTATAACTACTTCTTTTGCTGTATAACCTCTAACTTTAAAAATAAAATAAACTGTAAATGAAAAAATAACACACTATGTATCAATTATTATGATTACTGGGTGCTAATATTACCAAGGATCTAATTTCTGACTTACAAAACCGAGATATTATGTTTGGTGTGTGATTAATGTGTGTATATTTTAATGTTGTAAATGTATGTGTGTTTTACCTAAATAAACTTTTTTATTCTTATATTAATTTATATTTACCACTTTATAATAAGATTAATGCCGGATAGTGGTAAAAGACTCGCCCCGTGTTACATGGGACTTAAAACATAGCTGGCCAGGAGTGGGCGTATTATACCCACATCTGCCTACCCGTTGGGGATACAGGCGCGATAATATTTTATGTTTATAATAAGATTACTATGTCATTATCCTGTCAAAGCCACATTTCTATAGTCTACCGAGGACTTTCTAAAACGTTAAAGTTATCGGCTTAGTGTTAAATGTCATAATTTGGTCGGCAAACAGCCTTACACAGGAAACAAAAGCAAGAGAAAGCCAGGACTTGTTTACATGTTCGAAACGTGAATGTGAATAATGTGAATAAAAAAATATTAGTAAAAGAGGGGAGAAAGTATGTAAAGCGAAAAGGGTCCAAGTGGCTTTTGCCTAAAGTATACACTTAACAAACACTTTACACAAATACTTGTGTGGGAGGGAGTTAGCACATTGAAGCAATTTATGTAAAAAAACACTTATGTTATTTGACGTTTGCTGACTTTGCGCACTTATCTGCATTGCAAATGTCAGTGAGGGAGTTTCCAGGCTACGTTCGCCAAAAACAATATAGATGGCGTTGTACAGGGGGGTTAAAGTGGCCACATCGAAGCAATTCATTGAAAGCAATATTGCTATTTGACAGTTGTTTGCATTGCGCACTTACTTTTATATGCGCAAAATATTGCTTTCTTAGATGAATTGCTTCGATGTGGCCATTTTAACCCCTCAGATTTTTCTTCTTTGTTTTTTGAGGAACGTAACCCTGTGGTCAAGAATCAAATAGAACTTTTAATGTTAGGTGATCTCTCAAATAACGAGTCAAGCGGAATAGGTAATAAATACACTTACTTTTAAAGATATTTGAAATATTCTAACGATATTTTTCGTCACCGACCAATAGCGTTGCCTTAAAGTGAAAACTATTCGTAAGACCGTTTTTGAAAAATCACATTCGAATGTGATTTGTGTCAACAAAACCTCCCCATAGACACGCCAGTTTCAATCCAGGTAAAAATTGTGGTTTAAATTGAAAGAAATCGACTCCAAATAGACGCTTCGCTTGGCCCCGGCTATTAGCCGTAAAACACCTCCACCAACCCGCAGTGGAGCGTGGCGTGGTGTATACGTAGTATGCTCCATATCCCCATCTGTTAACTTGTTGCCTTCGTGCAGCAGTGGGACGTATACTATAGGCTTATAATGTTGACAGTTTTAGACTGTCTTTATTTAGTAATCAGAATTTCATAATTTATCTTTGACCTAAGAAACTACCCAACTCCGCGAATAATGACATTGTGATTGCGATCCTTGTCATACACAATGGCAAAAGCGGATCATTTGCATGATTTTCTCTCATACAATCGCGTCCTACATTCAGTTGACGTAATGAGGCCAGATGTACATCGTGTCTGTAGCCTTTCGTTTTTTCAATTCATAACCTAAAATAAATATTCTTCTAAAAAGGTACTTAATGAAAAAGTTTGCATTAAAAAAAATGCGTTGAAAATGAGGTTGCTGGTTGAAAAAATGCAATAATAAGTGGAGATCCTTGGGGAGGCCTATGCCCAGCAGTGGGCGTCGTACGGCTGATGATGATGATGATAGCTGTTTGCCCGGTTCAAACATAGTTTGAATTATCACGAAAGAGGTACCGTTGAAAGGTTTGCGTTTGACCAAATTCATACCTAATACTAGAGCTAAGTGAAGAAACATAACACTTACGCATGCGCATTTTCTAGGTCTAGAATCTATGAGTCTATATTTCCTACAATCCAGAGACTAGACGTTCTACTGTAATTTATTTATTTACTTATATCAGGTAACAACTAACTGTCAGTACTAGTACGGCTTGGAAATAGACTACTCTGGGCGCCATCCCACTCGCGTCAGACAGAGTACTGCGGGGCGGAAGGTAAGAAGGAAACCACTGCTCTATTTTCCCTAAAAAGTGGCATGGAGAATGCTACACCGACAAGAGCGTGGCTCTTAAATTTGTGATGATAATCAGGTAACAAAGACCCATAGAAATATATACCTTAACCTTCTTCTTATTGTATTGGTTGTGAGGTGGAATACCAACCTCATCAACCCTGGTGACAGGGTTATGATTGAGCCGCCAAAGGCCCCTGACATGGATTACTCACTTATATCAGTAAATAGTAACCGGAACCAACGGCTTAATGTGGCTTGTGAAGCACGGATCATCTTACTTTCGGACAATCAGGTGATCAGCCTGTAATGACCTAACTAAACTGGGGATCACAAGGTGTTTTTTGTGATATCTCCCACTATTCAACCACTACCTTAAACTAAAATACATATTTAACATTATAAAAAATAACAATCACACAAAGTCGACACTTTTTGTGTTGTATCGGAGTGGTGTACAGTCATGAGCAATATAATTTACCCGCTTTAGGACTCTGTCGCACTAACAAAATTATTTGACATTTAGTGAGACTTACAGTACAATTTGTCAAAACAGTTAATGTGACATGGTACCGAAGTGTATACATATTAATGCTCGTGACCGTACGGTGGCAGTCTACCACGGAAACTGGAAGTCCCCCCCCGCATGAAGGCGTAAAGCTTGCTCGTCGGCAAGTTCACCACGAGAGCACTGAAGTTTGTGTTGTGACGCGACTCCAGCTTATGTTATCCTTTCTAACGTTACCAAATTGTGATCATTGATGCGTACAACACTGACAAAATATGCTAGCCGGTGCATTGGTAACAATTTGTACGGAAATTATACGATACGCGAACCAAATACTTAGTAACCTGTCGTAAGTGTATAGAGCAATAGAGTAGTCTTCATACGGTTCCGATTGGCCGCGTCTAGACAATGCGACTTCCTTACCACTTTAGGTGTGTTCAAACGAAGTGACGTAAGACGCTTGGTAAGTATACAAAATATTGTTGCATATGAAAATGTCTGTGTTCTTCTCTGCTGGCCTGAGAGCATACTCCACACAAAAATCCCATACTTACCGTATGCCACCTAGCCAATGAGCTCGCGACACCAAACACTTCAGGACCCCGATACCGATCCCCACCGGCGTGGTCGACGATTTCCCCTCAATCAGCGCTTATCGCTATCGACCCACTAGGGTCGATTAATTCTTTCAAATATTTTTCCTCTCAGACGACGCCCTGAGCCGAGGTTCGCGACCAACTGGGCTCCCTCAGGCCTGTTGTTTTAAACGTTTTACCGGGTGAGAGCCTTCACGCTCCCCATTTGTCCGGCCAAGTAGTTACTGCCATCTGCGGCAAGTCTACAATAAGTCACGTCAAAAAATAAAAAATAAACGTATATCACCTGCCGCGTAAGAGCGAGCGAGCCAGCGTGTGCTATCCTACTTACTCCTTAGCGGCTTACGGCCAATTAAAACTAAAGTAAGACCCAGGGGGGGTGAGGTCAGCTCCCGATACGAATTGGTGCGGGGCGGAGAATCACCGCTCTATTTGTAGTATTATTCTTTTTTATGCTGAAAGCTATCATGGTATATTTAGCTTTGGCTATGGAAGAGATAATCAGAAGGACCTCCCGCTTAAAAGAGGACTCGAAAACTTGTTACCTTTAAATATCATTTTATAAGTGAAACAAACCTTTACATGCTTATTTAATTTTTGTAGGTTAACATTCAGACGACGCGCCTGGGGGGTTAAAATTTGTTTGCATTGCGCACTTACTTTTATATGCGCAAATGTCAAATTGCAATATATTGCTTTCTTAGATGAATTGCTTCGATGTGGCCATTTTAACGCCTCTGTTCTTTTAAATTTTGTACCGGGTGAGAGCGCTCAGCCTTTTGTCCAAACAATTATTAAATGCGGCAAATCTACATAAAGTTACGCTAAAAAAAATACGTAACAACTTCATAAACATAAATTAGAATAAGAATTAGAATAAGTTTATCCTGTAAATGTTTTGTGAATTTGTGTGCAATAAAGTGTTTTATTATTATTATTATTATTATAAATTCCTTATAATCCTGAGGACAGCACGAATAAAAGTAGTTTTCCTAGTAATCTCGTATAAGTAGACGCTATGGATGTATTTCCTATAAACTATGTAGTAGGTATAGGAAGTAGGACATTGGTTGGTCGCATCGTGGACAGTGGTACACTGCCGCATAGCAATAAACATTATATTTCCTAAGGTCTATTGTTGTTACGAGTATAATATATTGCTGTTTAAATGTTATTTACTGTTTTGGAGTTCCGCCACAGAATACATAATAGTACAAAGAGTTCCGGACCGAATATGGAAGACACATCAATAAATAAAAAATGTAGATTAATATGTTACGTTATTCAAACAACTTGAGGAGCTTGGTGGCGCAGCGGTAAACGCGCTCGGTCTGCGATTGTTGAAGTTAAGCAACTTCCGCAAAGGCCGGTCATAGGATGGGTGACCACAAAAAAAAAAGTTTTCATCTCGAGCTCCTCCGTGCTTCGGAAGGCACGTTAAGCCGTTGGTCCCGGCTGCATTAGCAGTCGTTAATAACCATCAATCCGCACTGGGCCCGCATGATGGTTTAAGGCCCGATCTCCCTATCCATCCATAGGGAAGGCTCGTGCCCCAGCAGTGGGGACGTTAATGGGCTGGTGATGGTGATTCAAACAACTTATTATTGTGACTAATGGATTGTATGTTGACAGTCTCCGTGGTCTAGTGGTTAGACCGTTGGGTTCAGGACCAGCAGGTCTAACATGCGCAACGTAAAATTATCGATCGATTCAATAAATTTTGTCGAAATCGATAAGTTTGTTTTTTCCCTAAAATGCGTGTCACGTGATTTTATTCGTATTTTGACAGAGCGACATGACTTATTCCGGTTCACATATTAGCACTAATCGACAAAACAACATAATTATATCGTCAGAATCGATAAAATGACCGTGGCAAAATTTTATCACGTTGCGCCTGGTTACTGGAGGTCGATCCCTATGGGGATTTTTTCCAAATCACTTTGTGAGACTGTCCTTTGTTTGGTAAGGACATTGCAGTCGTGAATCACATGGTTGTCCGAAAAAGTAAAATGATTCCGTGCTTAGGAGGGCACGTTAAGAAGTTGACCTCGGCGCAGAGAGTCAGGAGCCTTTGGCGGCTCAATAGTAACCCTGACACCAGGGTTGATGAGGTTGGTCATTGATATTACAACCTGCTCGAGAGAAGTGACGTCAAAAAGAAAAGAAAGCTAGTACTTAAAGTACTAGTACTTAAAGCAGTTAGGTACTTGATTGTTGGTACCACAGTAACATTTGACGAGTGCTAAATTGTGAATCATACCTAGTGATGATGGCAAAGGTACTTATAGAGGTACCTACATAGAATGCTAATTTAAATTATAATGTGACACTCATCACGTATGGTTCTACGCATGAAGGAAAAATATTATTTAATTCATATAGAGATATTCCATATTGGGAGCTATGGTAGCCCAGTTGGTAGAACGCTTACCTCTCACTTTGATTGTCGAATTTGTTTTCAATTTTATGTTTGGATCATAATGATCATCACGTGCTCATCGGTGAAGGAAGACATCAATAATGAGGAAACCCACATTCTCGAGAAATGCATTTTCGGAGGTATGTGATCTAACCTGTATTGGGCTGTTTTTCCCTTCGCGGGTTGGAAGGTCAAACAGGCAGTCGCTTTTATAAAAAACCGGACCTGTCAGATCTTCAGGAGGTAAGCTGGACCTGTGAAAAATGGGATAGTGCTAGAGGGATGATGATAGAGATATTTCATATTATCTAATTTAAGAGCCACGCTCGCGGTTTTGCTAGGGTGCAATGCTGAGGAAAAAATGAAATTATTTACGACATCATATTAAAAACCTCAAAATTAAACAATATTTCTCCACTATTGAATGGATGTTATTATACATATAAACCTTCCTCTTGAATCACTCTATCTATTAAAATAAAACCGCATCAAGATCCGTTGCGGTGTTTTAAAGATTTAAGCGTACATAGAGATCTCTCTCTCTCTATTTAAGAGCTGCGCTCTTGTCGGTGGAGTAACCGCCATTCCTCTCTTGAATTGAAGGGAAGAGAGGAAGGGGTAGACCTAGGATAACATTTATGAAACAAATAAAAGAGAAGGTGCAGGTCGTGTCGTATCGGGAGGTGAAGGTTTTGGCGGGAAGAAGAGAGGAATGGCGGTTACATAGAGATATAGGGACAGAAAAAGCTACTTTGTTTTATACTATGTAGTGATTTAGCTGACACATTTTAAGTACCAAGTTATACAAAAAGGTAACATAAATATGATCGTCAGGTCTAAAATAACAAAGATTATTAGTATCATCATCTCCCTAGCATTGTCCTGTTTTTTACAGGGTCCGCTTACCTAAAGATTTGACAGTTCCGGTTTTTTTACAGAAGCGACTGCCTGTCTGACCTTCCAACTCGCGAAGGGACACCACAAACATTATTAAAGAAATTAGATTAAAATAAAAATATTAGGTACTTACAATGCATTTGTCAGTAACATTCCCAATAGCTAGTGTAATACAGTTTACTGCCGTTATACGAGTAATTTAGTTAATTTGGACGAGTTATATGAATACCGAAACCTACTTAGCGGAAATTCCACTGCTTTGATATTTTTTTGTCGTGATTTATTGTAAAATTTCCGCCTATTACCTACTTTGCCGGACAAATGGGGAGCTGTCACCCGCTGATGACTGCTTTAACCTCATAAGGCAGAGATTTCCAGACACAATAGTTAAACAATGGGGTTTGGATTTTAAAAGGACTTTCGGCCTTACGACTTTAATTATAAAGTTTATTTCTAAGAAAGAGAAAATTTAAAATGTAACAACGATAAATAAAATAAATATTATTTAGGACACCATAGACACGGATTACATTTATAACATTACAATGACATCACATCAAAAGACAAATAACGCACACATGAAATATTTTCTTTAAAGGAACATGGAAAACGAACACTGAAACTTATACCTAAATTAAATGTGATGTCATGTCGGCTGGGAATAAAACGTCCTCAGCTTAAATACCTACCACACACAATATCATTCCAATAATATCTACATACACTAAAAGTCGTCCTTAAGCCTTAAGCAAACTTCTTGCTTCTATTCAAAGTTAGCTAAGTATTTCGACCTAAAAGCCAATTTTAGGTCTTAATCCAAATGATTCTGAATTCGTTTTTAAGATTGATGCCGTATTAATATGTCCTATTGACCTACTAATTTTGTTAATATGTTTTCAAAAGTGACGTCACTTTTAAATCGGGTTGATCTACATCGTTAATTTGTACTTGATGTCAATTAAGGTAAAAGTCGACCGTATTGTCCAATTTTAATGAGTCTAAAAAGTCCACATTACAAGAAATGACAAATAGCAATATTGCTTTTTAGATGAATTGGTTTTAAGTTGGCCTTTTTAACTCCCCAGATTCATGTTAAATGATGGCTTCTAGCTTAACATTTCGTCAACTGACCAAAAAACTCATGTCATGCTCTATGTCGAGCAGCGAGAGATGGTAGCATATCTGCTAGCTGTTAGTCTACCTCTAAAATATTTACCTCCTGAAATATCTGTATAATTATAAGAATTAGAGAATGACGTTTCTCACATCTGCGGATTTTGCGCGACGAGGCGGTATTCAATTACACGCAAGCCAATGTGACCGTAAAACCGCCAACCGCGTCGGTGCGCGGTGTCGTATGTAAGTCGCCTAAATATTACTTACACAGAAAAATCAATCTTTTTTCTAAATCTTTTATGGAGCTACTAAGCAAGCCGTGTCACCGTCATACACGCTAGCCTTATGCTGGTGTGGTTATTTTAGTATAAGTATATAAGTATATATATTTGCTTCACTACTTAGCTTCTTCTATCGTGTGGGTTGTGAGGTTAATTACCAACCCCATCAACACTGGTGTCAGAGTTATTATTGAGCCGCCAAAGGCCCCTGACATGGCTCATGTAACGACTACTTACTTACATCAGTAAACTACTTAGCTGTACTGTACGGTACAAAGACAACGACCGTACATTGTCACCTCAGCACTCTTCATCAGCTTCTATGTTGTTCTGGGAGCGAATAAAAGCATAAAACACGTCCAGCTGCTTGTCTACAAGAAGATGTCGTAAAATCCGTCAGAGGGGTCGTGTAATTTCTAACATGCTGGACAATTGTTTCTCTGTCACCATCCTAGGCCATCATATCAACAGTGGCTGCACGTTGTCTTTGATTACTTGTGGCTCTGCCCAATCCATTAAGGATTACGGGCGTGAGTTTATGTATTATGCCAAGTATGTTAATTGCACAAATGGAGAACGCTGAAGGCTGTCACCCTATACCGGTTTTAAATAACTACTTATATTAAAAGGGATAAGTATTTGCCTACAACTGATCGGATTTGGTAAAACTATAAATATTTTATGCCTTATTTTAATTACAAGAATGTTACGAAACACAAAAACAATGTGACAAGGAGACAGGAGTTAGCATTGAAAAGTACAAAACAGGGTGCCCTGTCAGTAAGTATTACAATAAAAAAGCGGCCAGGGCCAAAAAACTTTTCAATAATATTACATTATTGAAAAATTTGATTCGACAACCGCCCAAAACTGCAATTAGCCATAATTGCAAAAATCATTAATGTGTACGTTTTTAATAGATTTAGACGTTTTGGTAAATTTTATTTTTTAAAATAAGTATACTTAAATAAAAAATACCAAAGCGTTTGTTTGATTGACAGTTTTTACAGCAATTAGCACTTAAAGGCAAAATAAAAATAACATTTGAATACTAAGTAATGGTCATAAAATAAAGGTGATTTATTAAGGACCATCAGAATTATTTATTGCAAGGGATTTATCATTGATTTAGGTAGACACTTACATGATGTTGGAGTTGGACAAAATGCATTATAATAAATAAAAAGATAATCTCTGGCTTTAAAAAAAACCTTGTTTCTTGTAAAAGGAGTTAAAAATGCAGCCAATAATGATGAAACCCCTCCATTCTGAGCACAGGTTCCCCTTCATACATCCACTTAGCACATTTTAGGTTGAAATTAGCGTGTTTCTATACGTATACCACACGCAACCGTAATATAGGTAACTTCCGAAACAACTTTTCTCGCGCCCTTGAAAGCGAACATAGCCCCAGCAAATGCACTTAAAGAAAGTGTGTTGCCTACTTGCTTGGTTTGCGTTTGTTAGCTTCATTTATAAACGTTGCGTGATTGCCGCGCGCGCCAAAACACAAGGTAATCTCGCCGCGCGCGGACGTTGTGCGCATGTGCGATTGACCGCGATATGTGAAATGTGATTTCGCGTTCTAATTTTTAAATTATTTCTTTTAATTTCAAACATTTATTATTTTTAAATTATAAAAACCTAGTTTATTTTTCAAGCTGAGACTTATTTTTTCCAAAATGCGTGCTGTGTTTTTGATCTGTGTGTGTGCGTGTGCCGCAGTAGTAGGACAGGATATAAATGCAATGAAAAATATGCCAAAATATGACACTAGATATGACTATTTGGATGTAGATGCGATATTGGACAGTAAAAGACTGGTGAAGAACTATGTGGAATGCTTGGTTAACTCTACGCGGTGCTCGCCTGAGGGAAAACAACTCAAAAGTAAGTAAAAAATGAACTTATTAAGGATTAAGTAAGGTACAATATTCTATATAATATTACTTAAAAAAGGTTTTTTTAAAATAAGACTGTATGTGGTTAGAGCCCTTGGTATGTCCTTCAAGAATAAATAAAGGAACGCCAACCATCATCCGGTTGTACAATTTTTATGTAAATTAATATTTAAATATAGCTGAAAAAGACGAAGGCGGAATTGGTATTTTTGATACCAGTTTTTTAGAAGTTTAATAAGCATAAGTTTTTATACGTGCTCAACTTGTTGAATGTTATGCATTCTTTGCTTGCAACTAGGTAATTTACAACGTTGACAAACTTGATTACATTAAGCATTATTACACCTTCATCCGAAACCAGGAAAGAAACATAAATTTGGGAACAATATTTCGTTCGGCCTACGCAGAACAACAAGTTGGAAAAATATTAAAATATTTCAACCATTTTTTTATTTAGGTACCTAGGTAGGTGCTTACTTATATACTATTTTTGATGCCTGATTTCTGTCTTAATCCGATTTATATGACATTTCCGTCAGTGATTACCAGATTACTCAATCAGGGATTGATAGCCTATAGAGATATGTAAATTATCGAAAGTATGCAAATGTATAGAAGTATGTATGTCTTATGGACACGAGACGAACATCTAGGGCAGTAACGTGTTAGTGGCAATGCATTACCATTTCTTGCTCTCTCTTGGTTTTACATGACTGATTATCACTGTTCATTCTTTTCACGCTTGGTTAGGACCCTCAGCGCTCACCATTTGTCCGGCCAAGTAGTTAATGCCATAAGACACGTGAAAAATACATTATTTTCAAGGGATTAAATACTTGGCTAAACAAACGGGGAATCACGACATTGTTTTTGCCTTGACTCATTGTAAGGGTTGCCTTAAATAGTATTAACTACTTAGCCGGACAAATGGGGAGCGCAGAGGGCTCTGGTACAAAAATTATAAGACAACAGGCCTGAAGGTGCCCAAACTTCGGCTCAGGGTGTCGTATGAGAGAATTATATTTGAAAGAATTAATCGACCTTTTGCATTAGCACTTGTAGCATTAGGCGCTGAATGAAGATTTTGGTGGAACGGAATTGAAGAAACGTTTAGAAGCTAATTTGAGCCATTGGGCAATGGTAGGATTCACGATAAGTACTGGTTATCGTATATTAATATGTAGCAAAATTGAAATTGCACTTGTAAATTGACTGCAGAGGTCGTGGGTTCGATGTCCGCGAGTACTTATCTACCTTAACCTTTAAAAAGTTAACAAGAACCTCGGTACCAATTATAAAAAAAAAATCTTAAAGCGGCAAAGTCAAGGCCAATAATAATAAAACATTACCTCAAATATATATTAAGTAAATGAGAATATTTTCCGTTATAATAGCTATATATAACCTTGGTGTATGTATGTAGGAGTATTTCCCGTGAAAAAGGCGTCTAAAACAAAATAATTAATTCCTCATATCTAATTACTGATTCTAAGTACAAAAAAACACTACTTAGTTATATTAAAGACAAAAAGATAGGCAGGTCACACCAGTATTTTTTATCACCCTTTGTACAGCCATAAGATCAAGGGATCATCCGTCCCTTTCCTTTTTGTCGGATAAGAAAAGGATAGGTAAAACTTAAAATAAAATTAGGAGGTGTCTGCAGGAATTGGGGCTAATAATTCTTTATTGCACAAAAACATAAACTCTGGACATTTACAGACGAATGAAATAAGCACAACAGGCGGCCTTAATGCTGAACAAGTTTATAAAACACTTTACTCATATTTACCGCGATAGTGTTATACAATATTTGACGTCTTTACAGGAAGTGACATCTTTTACGTAAGATATTACCTATTAATCTTTTTTATTTATATTTTATGTATTATTAACTGATTACATAACATACCGTTTAATCAAAATATTTTAATACCTCTTTACATGCGTATAGAATTGAGATTTTTTAAATTATACAGTTGTTAACTGGTAATACTCGTAAGTATAATGAAATCTATTGACAACAATAAATAATTTAGATTTTTGACGCAACTTGTGTGAGTTTCTTCAACTGTTTATTTATTATTACATTTTTGACGAAACCTGTGGTGGATGCCTATTAGTCTTTTTGTTTTTTTTTAAATATTATTACCTAATTATCGATTAAAGTCTTTGTATGGCAATACAAATGTAAGTATATACGTGTATATATACTTATAATATATTATGTACGTCATTGAGATTTCATAAAATAAAAGACGTAACGAACATACTACATACAGCTTAAGTACCTATAAGTAAGTAAAAAGTGTGTCACTCGGAAATGCTTGTTTCTACGTGCAAAGTATATATTAAAGACAAGTTGAACTCAATAATGTCCTCCAACTGAAATAAAATAAAAGCATTATACTCAATATAGTTTTTAAGGCGGAAACAGACATTGCATTTTTACGGAACTGCAAATCAAGGAATCAAGGCGGTTACGGAAAAATACCGTAAAAAATATATCATCTAGATTAAAGTGCATTATAAGGTAAATCTTAATCCAAAACCAGCGAATGTACAATGTAAATACAGGGTGTATGACATCGTAACGAAAACTTTGAGGGATGCTTCAGACCATGATTCTGAATTGATTTCAAGTGGACTTTTCGGGCGCAAAAGTTTGAAACTGAAAACAATTAAAAAATAAAATTTCATTAATTTTCTGACAGACTCGGAATCACGATCTGAATCATCCCTGTTAGTATTTGTGACGGTGTCACTAACACCTATAACTATAGAATTGAAAATAATAAAAAAAAAACACAAAGAAAACATTAATCGACGGAAAATTCCACTTGATATTAACTCAGAATCATGGTCTGCATCATCCCCCTCAATATTTGTTACGATGTCACTAACACCCTGTATATCAAAGCAACATAGAAGCAAGTACTTGTTTTTAAGCATGTACCTATGGAGAATGCTGAACTATCAACCAAAGACTTCACTTAGATGATGTAATTTTACGCACATTAATACAATAAATTAATACAATCACCACAACATATTTCTTTATAATAAGTGTTTTTTGTTTACTAAGTAATCATCATCATCATCAGCCCATTAACGTCCCCACTGCTGGGGCACGGGCTTTCCCTATGGATGGATAGGGAGATCGGGCCTTAAACCATCACGCGGGCCCAGTGCGGATTGATGGTTATTAACGACTGCTAATGCAGCCGGGACCAACGGCTTAACGTGCCTTTCGAAGCAGGGAGGAGCTCGAGATGTTTTTTTTTTTTGTAGTCACCCATCCTATGACCGGCCTTTGCGAAATGTGCTTAACTTCAACAATCGCAGACCGAGCGCGTTTACCGCTGCGCCACCGAGCTCCTCAGTTTATTAGGTACTAGAATAAAATGATGATGATGAAAATGTTTATCAACTACTTATTTTTAATTCAAATTGAGTAGAGTATGACGAAATTGATTTAAACACGAAACTATGCTCAGTAATAAGGCTAAAACGTGGAACATACCTAATTGTTTGAAAAGCTATTTCAGCTACAGTTTGTAAACGAAACGAATTTTCAAATTAAACTCTATGTATTAAGGCAAATAATTGAAACTTGGTGTTTCAAAAGAGTTTTTAATACTTATAATATCATGAGCTGTTCTTCTAATAACATAATAGTCATAAGCAAACTTTTTACTGACCTACTAATTTGTTGTTTATCCATACTAATAAATGAGAAAGTGTGTATGTGTCTTATATATGTTTGTCTGTCTTTCACGACAAAACCGAGCGACGAATTGACGTGATTTTTTAAGTGGAGATAGTACAAGGGATGGAGAGTGACGTAGGCTATATTTTGTCTCTTTCTAACCCTCCACTTCCCTTAAATTGGAGGTGGAAGTTTGTATGGAGCAGTCCGCAATTTTCAAGGTAGAAAGCTATAAAATGGTAACCGGACTATTTGTGACTAACAAAAAAATCGTGCATCATTGTTTTGTGGAAATCTGCCCCCAACCCCTTGAAAGAGGGGGTGAAATTTTACATGGATCTTTTCGTAGTTTTCAAAGTAAAGCTGACAAAATCATTTTTTTTCTATTTAACTTATTTATGAATATAACAGCCTCCGTGGTCTAGTGGTTAGAGCGTTAGGCTCACGATCTGGAGGTCCGGGTTCGATTCCCGATGGGGACATTGTCGAAATCACTTTGTGAGACTGTCTAGCTTTGTTTGGTAAGGACTTTTCAGGCTTGAATCACCTGATTGTCCGAAAAAGTAAGATGATTCCGTGCTTCGGAGGGCACGTTAAGCCGTTGGTCCCGGCTATTAGCCGTAAAAACACCTCCACCAACCCGCAGTGGAGCAGCGTAGTGGAGTATGCTCCATACCCCCTCCGGTTGATTGAGGGTAGGCCTGTGCCCAGCAGTGGGACGTATATAGGCAGTTTATGTTATGTTATTATGAATTTTAATAACGAAAAATGTAATAATAAGTGCGACATTTTGTCACGTTTTTCTATATACAGGTTGCTTTTTCATACAAATTCCATTGTAATTTCGTGTTTTGTCATTTATTAAAAAGTAACTGATTTGACTAGTTGGAAACTACCCTATATTAGTTCCTTCTTCCTACTGTTGTCTTCATGACCCCTATCGAAGGACATCTCTCGTTTCCGTAAATTTTCCTTTAAAAAAATCCTACTGTATAAGTAGTTTTACGATTGTCTTCAAATACTCCTTCCCACGTACAGACATAGATGTTACAGATAAGTTTTTTGATACCCGCACATCTCGAGCTATAATATATGACCGTGACTGATAAATTTGACCTAACAGGCTGATTGCTTGAAGTTAAAACTCTAGATAGGTATAAACATTTATTTGAAAGGCAGCATTCTAAGTTAGACTTTAAAATAATAATTTAATCTGTGTATTTTGTAACCGTTGAAGGCCAAATTAGAGTGGTCAAGATGCGATGTGTGAACTCAATATTAAAAATATAAAGATTTTTCAACGTGATGTAAATTTGAGCATTCAAAATAGGAAACACTGAAGACTTACAAAGCAAATAACATGCAAAAAAAAACTATTATATTCAACATAACATAAGTTGACGATTATCCCAATGGAGCAGTCAGAGGTACATCTATAGTAAGATGAACTAAGTACCTATACCTCACCTAGCATTCTGTTAGACCAGAGTGATAGGTGGTGAGTTGTTTCGCCGCAATGGAAGGTTTTCATTTTTAGGATAAAAAAAAAGTTCTCAAGACCTCGTTAGATGGCGCTTATCATACGTTACTGGGTCAAGATGCCAATGATAGAAAAAAAACTTTTATTTAATTTAGGAAGTAAATAAACGAAATAAAGAATACTCTACTTATTTTCATTCTCTCTGGACATTCTGATAAGATTTTGTTTTATTTCTTCATTATTTGTTTATTTCCAAAACATAATCAATGTTTTATGATTTCAAAAAGAAAAACACAATATAACGTTCCGTTCCATGCAGTAACCTACTAAGTTCAGTATCTATTCAGCAGCTAGGATAAAAATTAAAAAAATAAAAAGAAAATTCCTCATTATTATATTCACTCGGATAGCAAATCTTCAATGAACTTGATTCCTATCTAGATGTAAATCAATGATAACAAGTGAGGTTAAATCAATAAAAGGAATAGGTCTAGAATAGAAGCGCGGTTGATCTTGAAGTGGTTTATGCAACTGACGGTAACATAATTGCAGTTGCAGTTTGGTTTCGCAAGGTTTCCACGCGCGCTGTGTTTTGATTCCGTTAGTCAATATTTAATTTTTCGCATTGTTCGCGTGAACTTGGTTGGTAACTGGGTTAGCCAATGGCCTAGGAAATGTTCCGCAAAAGATGCGTAACATTTAATATGAAGATGGAATACGTGTGTTTAGAGCTAGGTCAGTAAGAAGATAGATATTGCATGATGAAATTCTTAGAACTGCAGAGCGTGTGAATGCGTGCTTTCTGATGAGGAAGAGGGCCACGCAAATGGAGGAGACTTGGCAAATGTTTAAAAAAGGTTTTTTTTCTGCTATGTGCCTTGTGAGGTGGATGACCAACCTCAGCAACTCTTAGAGTTATTTTTGACCCCCAAAGGCTCCTGACAACAATAATGGATTCCTGTAAGCTGATGCCTTAGGCACCTTAGGCAACTTTTAAACTAAACAAGTGTAAAATCTAGAAGTTATTGTTTTCTACCAAATAAATTATTCTATTCAGTCAAATAATTTTGTCCTCATAAGTAGGTATTACAGTTCAAAGAACATCCTTAAAAATATGACTCGTAATTAGTAAACAAAGTCGTATCATTAATCAGTATTTGGAATTGTTATTAATTGGTATACCTACAAGTATGAATACATATAATTTGTTACAACAAATTGACTCTAAATAATATTCCCTTGCCCTTTGCCATTTTTTATCCTTATCAGAAACATGACAACACTACTTACAAGCTTCAAAAAAAAAAACCTCTTCGAATCGTTTTCTTTTAATTTTGATATTTGTAAATTATATACATACTTTTTATAGTATTTTTTGTTATTAAAAAATATCTGTAAAAACTGGTGAATTATTTGAAAAAAAATATTAATGTGAAAGCTTTAGTTATTGTTCTGAGGTGAAAGCCATATGCAAATAAAAAAGTATAAGTAATAATTTCTTTTTTCCTAATAAATGGCATTAAGCAAGACTTTTTTAACGATAAGTGGCCTTTCTTAAAAGTTTTGAATAAAAAGGAGTACTTATATAAGATTTTTTTTCTTTCTCTGGCGAATATTTTTTCAATTATCGAACAGGAATTTCCTGCCGAAAGTTGACATAAATAAATTCTCATCGGTAATTGAAATATCTACGTTCCAAATTGTTTCTCAATAACTTTGCAGCTGGTATTCCTAATGGAATTATTACATAGCCTAGTTAGATTAATGTTCATTTAATGTTATTTTGGGAAATAACATTAAACCACAATTAAAATAATATTTGACGTGTCTACGTCAATAAAGTGGCGATAAAAGTAGATATGAAAACACGTGCTTTGTTTGTTGTTGGGAAGTTGTAATCGATTACTTAATATACAAGCAATTAAGCACGTAATGTATAAAACTAAATAACATATAACTGATAACTAGTGAACATTTTTCTTTGCTCTGATATATAGTCAAACTATAATTAAAGTTTGGGAACTGTAGACACATAATTATTTAATGTTGTGACTAATATAAATGAATATTTAGCAAGTTATTAATTCTAAGTTTAAAATAGCTCTAAACTTTTATAAACACTTACTTTATTTTATTTTATTTATAGACAACAAGATGACAAGTCTAAACTTACTATACCTAGGTACCTACTATCAGTTTTAAAACTGTCAATAAAATAAAATAAAGTTTGAATCCACCAAAATCGGTACTAATACCAAAATTAGATACGAAACAAAAAGGAAACAAAACATTATGTTCTAAAAATAAATGACATAACACAGCCAATTATTAAATAACGACACGTTTAAAATAGAGCTTACAAAATAAATGCGACAAATAACAAAATTTTGTATAAACCGACGATATATATTCCAGGAAAGTAAGTAAACATATTGTACGTGACGGGAAAGACAAGTTATTCGAGTTTGTACTGGATTCCACTTCCTATAGCATACTCACTTATTTATATACACTTTTGAATGTATGCCAAAATATTCCATACGAAAATTTACGATCTTATGAATACTGAGCAGACGGGATAAAAAGACCACATCAAAGCAATTCATCTAAAAAGCAAATTTGCTATTTGACAGTTGTTTGCATTGCGCACTTACTTTTATATGCGCGGGACAAATTGCAATATTGCTTTTTTAGATGTGGCCTTTTTGATCCCCCAGTACTTTTTTGACGTGACTAGACTTATTGTAGATCTGTCACATTTATTATGACATTAATAACCGGACAAACTACTTACTTATTAAAAAAGTAATAAGAAAGTCAGAAGGAGGTAAATTCCTAATACAGCCTATACCCGGTGGGGACATATCACGAAAATCACTTTGTGTTCCCTAGTTTGGTAAGGACATTTGGTTAGGTTTGTGAAGCATCATTACAGGCTAATCACCTGATTGTCCGAAAGTAAGTAAGATGATCCGTGATTCGGAAAGCAAGTTCCGGTTTCCGATCGTTAAGCCGTTGGTTCCGGTTACTACTTACTGATGTAAGTTAGTAGTCGTTACATGAGCCATGTCAGGGGTCTTTAGCGGCTCAATAGTAACCCTTACGCCGGGGTTAATAGGGCTGGTTACTCACCTCACAACCCACACGATGAAAGAAGAATACAGCCTATATAGATCCCACTGTCGGAGGCAGACTTTCCCACAATCAACCGGTGTGGAATTAAGACATAGTCCACTCCGCCACGTTGCTCCATTGCGGGTTGATAGATAGAGAAGACTAAGCGTATATACATTACATACAGGGTGTTAGTGACATCGTAACGAAAACTTTGAGGGATGATTCAGGCCATAATTCTGAGTTGATATCAAGTGGAATTTTCCGTCGCAAAAGTATGGAACGGAAAATAATTTAAATAAGCTCTAAAATTTTCATGACTTCTCCGACAGGAAATTCCACTTGATATCGACTCAGAATCATGGTCTGAATCATCCCCTTCAGTATTCGTTACAGTGTCACTAACACCCATACCTACTTATATGGCTACTGTATGTGCTTGTATGGGGTGTAAGTGACATCGTAACGAATACTGAGAGGGATGATTCAGCTGATTATTCTGAGTTAATATCCAGTGGATTTTTTATCGCAAAAGTATAGAATTGAAAATAATTTAAAAAAAACTAAAAAAAATAACATGAATTTTGTGACGGAAAATTCCACTTGATATTAACTCAGAATCATGGTCTGAATCATCCCTCTGAGTATTCGTTACGATGTCACTAACACCCTGTATACATTACATTATATTAGCGTATTACATTCTGTAATAGTAAATAATTAAGTAATTATATTTTAATTACAGTATCATTAAAATTAAAACTTTATCTGTCAATGTTACTAAAACCCTGAAACCAAAATAAAAGGGTTATTATAATCAATTAAGTTTTGATTTAAAGGTTAATTTTAAAATTTGTTTATATTACGTACGTATATTCCAAACGTTAATCGGGTAAAGTTCAAAAGAATTATCAAAGCTATTATCCGATCAAAATTTAAGCAAGTGCGATTCAATCATGGATGCGTGATTATCTTGAAATGTTACGTAGGTATTATAAAACAAAATTACCAGTTCAGTACAATTACTGATTATATTTCAATATAGATAACATTTTACTATAGCCTCAATGCGCAGTAAGAATTAGATCTGTCAAAGTACGTAAGCTAGTGTTGTGACGTTCATTAGCATAGCGATGTTTCAATCGATATTAAATCGATCGATTCTTACTTACTGATGTAAGTAGTCGTTACATCAGCCATATCAGGGGTCTTGTCCGGCTCAGTAATAACTCTGACACCGGGGTTGATGAGGTTGGCAATTGACCTCACAACCCACACGATAGAAGAAGAATACAGCCTATATATACAGTTTGTTTTGGCAAACTATGCGCCAATATCACATGTACCCTTTTTTTACGGTTTCTCAAGAAGCAGGATCGTGTGGGTGGATTACACGATAGAAGAAGAAGATCGATTCTTTTCTATTTATCAGTACCTACATATACATACAGGATAATTGACACCGTAACGATTACTGAGGGGGATGATTCAGTTTTGAGTTAATAATAAATAAATTGCATTATTGCTTTTTTAAACGAATTGATTCAATGCGGCCTTTAAACCCCCCTGATTATTACAGAAGCAACTTCCATTTAACGTTCCAAGTTCCGACACGAGGGAAAATAATCATTTGGATTCCGTTCACGAAAAGATATGAATCAATTATGTAAGAACATAGGTAGGTTACAAAATATCCAATTAAGGTCGGAAGACGCAAGACTACCAATTTTTTAAACTAGGCGTTTGTCTCACAAAAACAATGGGAACATTTTTAATCAAATTATAAGTAAGTAGATATGTACTTAATTCGATAAGGAAGTACAACCTTAATTTGCATCTTAGGCGGTGTTCACACTGTGAGATTTTAGCTTACATATTCGATCGGTGTACAGTCACGACTACTAATATGTATACACTTTGAAACCATGTCACATTAACTTTTTTGACAAATTAAACCGTAAGGCTCATTAAATGTCAAATATGATAGTGCGACAGGGTTCTAAAGTGGGTACATGACTACGACTTTAAACTTTACGAATACTCTTAAAAAAAGTTCTTTTTACAAAGTGTTATTTAGATATACCTATTAGCTGAGTAACTAGTCAATAATCTTCTTTATATAAATGATAAAATACTTAAATATTAATGATTCATATAAATTATTGTTTTTTTATTCATATAGGCAAATAGACATCTTATTAGTAAAAGTAATAGGACGTTATTGTAGTAAATGCGATGATAACCTGTGTGACTCTACGTGCGACTTCACAAAAAAAGGCAATGAAAAGAAAAATAATGTTGGAGATACCAATGGAATGGTAACACAGTGGTAACACTTATGTCATCAAAGGGCTAGCAATGGCGGCTTGTCATAGGATTGAGCATACCTGTAGGCTCTGCACGATACCCGCGTCGCGCGCGGCGTGAATTATATCGAGGCCTTCGACCAATAGCCGTTTGACGTCCATCTACGTAGATAGCATTCGTATCGTTTATTGGTCGAAGCGCTCAATATAATTCGCGCCACGCGCGGCGCAGTTGCTTTGCAGACCCGGTTGGTTTTGTTATACCATGAATACAGCGACGTTAAAGCCAACAATCCCCCGTCAACTCCGATATCCATCCGTGTATGACAGTCATACAGTTACGAGGCCGACTCCATTGTTCCACATTCCAATTACGCTATTTGTCGCAGTATTATCACTGGACCATTACGCAGAAAAATCCTAAGAAAAGAAATTAATTACGTACTTCAATAGAAACTTATAATTAAAACCATTTTCTCGCGCCATTTCATTATGTGGCCCCATTAATGTATTTTCATATAATTACATTGTTAGCAGGATTGGACGTTGAAGAGTATTCATTGCTATAAATACCACTTGTGTCACGTCTAGTTAGTGATTAGATATTATATCCTGTGGGGTTAAAATCGCCACATTGGAGAAATTCTTATTTTAATTGACATTTGTTAACAAGCCGAGTTAGGCCAGTGGGTAAAACGCTTGCCTCTCACTTTGAGGTCGCAGGTTCGAATCCAGCTCAGACCTAAACCAATGATCGTCGAATTTGTTTTCGAATTCATGTTTGGATCATAAATGATTATCACGTGCTCTGCGGTGATGGAAAACATCGTGAGTAAACCCACATTCCCGAGAAATGCATTTTCGGAGGTATGTGACATAACCTGTATTGGGCTGATTTTCCCTTCGCGGGTTGGAAGGTCAGACAGGCAGTCACTTCTGTAAAAAACCGGATCTATCAAAATCTTCAGGCTAGGTAAGCGGACACCGTAAAAACGGGATAATGCTAGGTGATGATGACATCTGTTTACATGGCGCACTCACTTTTATATGCGCAAATGTCAAATTGCAATATTGCTTCTTAGATAAATTGCTTTGATGTGGTCTTTTAAGACCTGTAGTAATACTGCTTGCTGGACACCCAACCCCACGAAAAAATAATAATACCTTGACAACCTAGTCAAATGAGAAACTGACTTTTTAGTTTTTACGAAACGTCAAAACAAAAGTTTTCTTTGGAATTTGCACGAAAAAAAATTGCATACTGTGACGTCACGCTAATTTAAAAGCGGTCGAACGACGTACTAATTGTTACTTACTTAATTCATAAATAAAATTCGAAAATAAGTCGAATAGTATGTTATTATGTGATATGACATCGACAAGCTCTTCTTTCATGGTTCTCATCATATTGTTATCGTTCGCCTTCAACACTTCCTCTTTTTTTACGTGATTTATTGTTGTTTTGTCGCATATGGCATTAACTACTTGGTCGGACAGATATGGAGCACTGAAGACTCTCACCCGGTCCAAAATTTACTTTATTTACTTAGACAACAGGCCTGAGAGTGCCCGTTTAGGCGCGAACGTCGGCTCAGGGCATCCGCTGAGAGGATTATTTGAAAGAACGGTACACTTCCGTAACAATATCCTTTGTTTACATTTGACCGGCGCGGGCGCGTTGCTTGCGCTACCGTTGCACGGCACAGTTACTGAGGTCGCATTACACATGCGCGTCACGCCGGTCGATCATCGCCTCATCGCCCGCGCACGGCTGGTCGTATGACAACAATAACAAGTGTCTCTTTAACAGGATAATGCTTTGTTCAGAGAAATAATCATTGAGTTGCCTGGAAGAAATTGATACCTTATCAATAAGGCCGCCTGTTGTACCAATTAATTTATTAAGTATGTTTATTTATTGTGTATATTCCTTTAGTGCAATAAAGTGTTAGTATTTTATTGATTGATAGATGAATTTTGGGTTGTATTATTTTATGATGTGGTGAGATAAATAAATCAAGACATACGTACACACTGTTTATTCTTGACGTATATTATTGTAGGTTTGCCGCAAATGGCATTAACTACTTGGCCGGACAAATGGGGAGCGCTGAGGGCTCTCACCCGATACTAAATTTAAGACAACAAGCTTGATGGTGCTCAATTGGGCGCGAACCTCGGTTTATGGCGTCGTCTGAGAGGAAAATATTTGAAAGAAATAATCGGTCCTAGTGGATCGATAGCGATAAGCGCTGAATGAGGGGAAATCGTCGAACGGAACGGAACGCCGGCGGGGTCGGTATCGGGGTTTTGAAGCGTTTGTTGTCACGAGCTGATTGGTCGGTCGCACCGTATGCCGCCCTATGCAATGCGTGCGAGCGGGACTGAGAGTGCATGCGCGCTCCCTTACTCTACGGCTAACGGCTTAAATAGACTAAAGTTGTTCTTGTCGGGGGATGAGGTAAATCAAGCTCGTATCGGTGCGGGGCGGAGTGTTCCTTCTATACGTAGTGTTAATGTTTATTCTTTTGGTAACTAACCAGTGACACGTTTTGGTAGTGTGTCCAGGCAATCGTAGGATATATTCCCCGAAAATAAAATAGATGGCGCTGTTCAGATTTAACGTGATAATTACCTACCTATTTTCTCATTGTTCGGATACATAGTTATTAAAAAATATACTGTAATGGCAGAAGCATATATGAAAAATGAAAAATGTTTATTTTCTTTTACAATAAAGCCTTAACTACTGGTGGATTGGGGTCTCCATTTAAGCGACATAGCCTGTGTTTGGAAGCCCCGCTCTTCCATTATTACAAATAAATTGTATGTAAATAAAGCAGTGTGGTAGGTTTAAAAAGAAGACAAGTACTACGGCATGCAGATAGAATATATATCAGCACACCCAGCCCTACGATGTATAAATCTTGGGATCAGCACATATTACTAGGACATAACAGGCATAGACTACTGGGTGTGCCGAGTATAACACTAGGTAATATATAAAATAATTGTTGCTTGTTGGATCAGATATGTTGTTTTATGTTTGGATTAATTATGTTGGTTACCTATATTGCTTCCTTTATGTTAATCAGAAAAATAATGTGTGGAAGACGTGTTGCGCCTGGGTGTAATAACAAAGGTCATCATTTATACCCAAAAACAAAGATAAAAGATGCATATATCTGTTATCCATGAAATTAGAACGTTAAACGAAGGCAAATCTGAACATGTATGTAATGTATGTAATATTTTTTTTTTGGGAACCGAGTCACGAAATTCCCTGATTAGTACCTAATTTCCCCGATGCCTTTTCTTTGCTTATTAATTTTAGAAAGGAATAAATTTAGGAAATTAGGCATATGAACGTGCTAAATATTATGCCACATCGCCACATGCGTGTGTGTGTGTGTGTGTGTGTGTGTGTGTGTGTGTGTGTGTGTGTGAGTGAGTGTGTGTGTGTGTGTTTGTGTATTTGTGTGACTTACGAATTATAATTCTTTACATGATATAACCGAATACTCGACTTTTATCAAGTAAAATACAAAAAAATACACAAAAAATCCAATCGATTAATTTGAGTATTAACTTTAATTGACACACTATTATGTAAACGAATTATTCGGATAGGTATAAAAAGAAATATTTCAATAAACGTGCTTATTTTTTACTGGTTTTGTGAATAATAATAATATAGCTGTTATTTAATAGTAATACAGTGAAGATTAATTAAAAAATAAACTGTTAACGCTTGTTGAAGTCGTCAGACGGTACATTGACTTCGGCAAAAACTTAAAGAGTATCGACTGATGTAACAATGAATTAGTCGATTACTTATAGATGAAATAATTGATGAACGCGGTCGTTCATTCTGTGCGTATATAAAACCGCTACTTTGTTTCTGTTTTCCTTAAGACGTGTTTATGGCTAGACTTATTATTTATTATGCAAACGAGTCTAGATTGTGTTATATATAAAGTGTAGGATATCATCATTACCCTAGCATTATCTCGTTTTTTCACAGGGTCCGTTTACCTAACCTGAAGATTTGACATGTCCGGTTTTTTACAGAAGCGACTGCCTGTCTGACCTTCCAACCTAAAAAGGGAAAAACAGCTTAATACAGGTTACATCAAGTTAGGTCAGGTTGGTGACGGAAAATTCCACTTGATATTATCTCAGAATAATGAGCTGAATCATCCCTCAGTTTTCGTTACGATGAATCAGAATCAGAATCAGAATCATTTATTCAACGTAATTATCATGGATAAACTTGTTGAAGGTCAATGTAACATTTTTGAATTTACGTCATTTCGCAAGGTGTTATGGCTGAGGAGAAGAAATGACAAGAAACTGCAACAGCAACACATCTTTTAAAAACCAATGAGGATATACATTACAAGTTATTTAATAACTAGAGGAACACATTCAATACCAGACATTTTTATCATTTAGGTAGTCATTAATCTTATAATAAGCTTTTTTACATAAAGTAAGCTTCACGTGAGCTTTAAATTTATTTTCTGACAAATTTAAAATATTATCTGGTATTTTATTGTAAAAACGTATACATAACCCCAAAAAAGATGAATTTAATTTACTTAATCTAGAATTTTGAACAACAATTTTATTTTTATTCCTTGTATTGTAAGTATGCCTTTCACAGTTTCTCGGAAGGAGAGATACATTTTTACGCACATACATAATGTTTTCATAAATATATTGACTTGCGACCGTCAGTATATTTATTTCTTTAAACAGCTCCCTTAAAGAGTCCCGACAACGCAGATTATAAATAGCTCGAACTGCCCTTTTTTGAATAATGAAAATAGTTTCTACATCAGCGGCTCGACCCCACAATAAAATACCGTAAGACATTATGCTGTGGAAGTAGCTGAAGTAGACAAGTCTAGCAGTGGGTACATCTGTGAGTTGTCGGATTCTTCTGACGGCATATGCTGCTGAACTTAGCTTGCCCGCTAGTGATACAATATGTGGGCCCCATTGAAGTTTTGAATCTACAGTAATTCCTAAGAAAACGGTGTGTTCAACAAAATCTAGTTTCTCGTCGTTAATTTTAATGTTATTATTTACTTTCTTTACGTTTGGTAGAACAAATTTAATACACTTCGTTTTCTTAGCATTTAGAACTAGGTTATTTACTGTAAACCAGCTTAGAACCTGCGACACAGCGCTGTTTGCTTCGTCAAGTTCCTCTAACTTTCTATCGATTTTAAATATAAGAGAAGTATCATCCGCGAACAGTACAATGTCAGCTTGGTTCTGTACTACATAAGGTAAATCATTTATGTACACTAAAAAAAGGAACGGCCCCAAAATGGATCCTTGAGGAACTCCCATTTGAACATGAGAGCCCGAAGAAGTCGTACTATTGATTTGTACCTTTTGTATCCTATCACCTAGATATGAATTTAACAAACTGAGAGCTCCATTATTTAATCCATAGTGCCTCAATTTCAAAAGCAAGGTCTCGTGATCCACGCAGTCGAATGCCTTAGACAAGTCACAGAATACTCCTATGGCATTCTGCGACTTCTCCCAAGCATCGAAAATGTGTCGAACAAATGTGACACTCGCGTCTGTTGTAGACCGACCCTTAGTAAAACCAAACTGCTGGCTGTGAAGTAAGTTATTTAAATTAAAATGACATAGCAGTTGGTCGAGAATAATTTTCTCGAAAATTTTACTAAGTACTGGTAGAATAGAAACCGGTCTATAATTCGTGGGGTCTGATTTTGTGCCCGATTTAAAAAGAGGTATAACTTTACTGATTTTCATTAAATTTGGAAAAGTGCTATTTTCAACACTCATATTAAAAATGTAAGCTAGATATGGTGCTAAGATATCAATAACAGAGCTCATCAATTTTACAGACAATCCCCATAAATCTTTCGAGGTTTTAAGTTTCAGCTGTTTGAATACTTTAACAATACTACTCGGATCAACGCGTTTAAAATCAAATAATTCAGTGCAAGCAGTAACATTACTTTTCAACAATATATCAGCTTGAACAGGAGAGGACCTGAGAGATTCTGTAGTTTTTACAGGGATGTTCGTAAAGAATTTATCAAAAACTTCAGCTACATCTTTATCTTGTTTAACTAACCCAGTGCTCGATTCTATATTATATTCTAATTCACGCGGTTTCGAAGCCTTTGTTTCGCTATTTATTACTTGCCAAACTGCCTTTATTTTATTATCCGCGGTCTTTATTTTACTACTAATATGCATCTGTTTGGCTGTATAACACACTTTTCGAAATATTTTAGAATATTTTTTGACGTAGCTTTTAAAACTATCAGTGTGTGTATACGTTTTTTCCTCATATAAAGAATAAAGAGTATTTCTACTTTTGCGAATGCCTACGGTAGCCCAGTCACTGAACTTGAATGATTGACTGTTGGTAACTACCTTTTGAGGAAAATTATTTTCAAATTCTTTATGGATAATAGTAAAGAAATCCCTGTAAAAATCGTCAGGATTGTCTGTATCAAAGTTTGGACAAGGTAAGTTACTTATAAGACTATTTCGATATTTCTCTATCCGAGTATCAGTGATGGGTCGTGTACGAAATTTAATTTTCTGAACATTTTTAAGTACTGGAAAACTGACCAGCTGCCCACTGTGATCTGACTTAAAACAGTTAAGGATACTGTTGTCTTGAAAGTCACAATTGCAAAAAACGTTATCTAAACATGAGGCAGTTGTTTCTGTAATTCTAGTTGGCTCCATAAATATATTAACAAGGTTAAAAGATGTAAACAAACTTAGAAATCTAGTTGTAATTGAATCTACTTCATATAAATCAACGTTAAAATCTCCACACACTATAATGGCTTTATTACTTTTAGATATGACCTTCAGTACATTTTCCATCACTGATTCAAAAACTGTGAAGTTAACACTGTATGGGGGTCTGTATACGGCTACAACAATATGTTTCTCTGTTTCTATACATGAAATCTCCATAGTGCCCTCTATCGAAAGTCCAGTAATATCTTTGCGTTCTTTATATTTTAAACTATTTCTGATAAAAATAAGGGAGCCACCACGTAATTTGATCTTTCGACAGAAAGCGCTAGCGAAATGATAATTTTTAAAACCGAATAACAATTCATAATCCTTCAACCAATGCTCTGTAATACATAAAATGTCAATAAAAAATGTCTCTAAAAATAATTCTACGTCTAATTCTTTGCCAGAGAAGCCTTGAATATTTTGGTGAACTAGTTTTAATATTCCAAGCTTCTCTTTTGTCTTATTGTCTAGTTTAAAGATGAAGTACCATTCGTGGTACATGGCTGACTACCGTCAATAAAATGTTTTGTACTGTAAAAGACAGTACAGTCAATAAGTTTACTGCCTGGTCTGGCAGAAGTGTCTGTAATATAAAAAACTAGTACTGAACATATAATTTTTTTAAAGTACTTAGATAGATATATTCTATCTGTCGTTATTATACAATTTCGAATAAACTTATTCAAATCTAAATAAATAATATTACTATGATGACAGGTTCTGTTATAAAGGTGTTGGTTGAGAGAAAATATATAATTATTTTCCTCACTAGCTAATGTATTTGAGTATGGAAAAGAACAAATAATTAAGTTTCCACACTCAACAGTCATTAGTGACCTATGATACCTAGTCAATTGCTCTTTTGTGAGCCCTGTACTATTGCCTACTAAAAGAATAACGGTAGTGTTTGCATCATATTTACACTGGAATAATTTTGTGATGATTTGCGAATATGACGCGCCAGGCATGCACACATTAATAATGTCATGATCAAAAGAGTTTTTTAGAAGTAGTCCTAAACCTATGCCTATATCGTCCGAGAACACAACAGTCTTTTTCGCTAGACGTGGGACACAGTCTTTCTGGGGCGCGACGATGTTTGGCAATGCGGTCGCGACCTTTTCGGGCCCTCGCAGCGCCCCACCTGTCGGCGCAGCGGGCGCGGGCGCCGCGGGCGGTGGCACTGTCGCTGACGCCCCGCGCCTCGAGGCTCCGCGAGCTCCGACCCTCCGCGGCTCGGCTCCCGGCACATCGCCGGCCGGCGCGACACTTGGCAGCGCGGCACACGGCGGCTCGTTGTTGGGCGGTGCGGTGTCGCACATCACTGCGGCCAGCGGCGCACCGGCGGGGAGCACGGCACTGCATTTCGCTGCTCTGCGTGACGCAGCCCTACGCGGCGTGGCCCTTGCCGACGCGGCACTAGGCGACGCGACACTGGGCGGCGCGGCTCTGCGTGTCGCAACCCTACGCGATGCGGCCCTGGCCGGCGCAGCACTAGGCGACGCGGCACTGGGCGGCGCGGCTCTGCGTGTCGCAGCCCTACGCGATGCAGCCCTGGCCGGCGTAGCAATAGGCGACGCGGCGATGGGCGGCGCGGCTCTGCGTGTTGTAACCCTGCGTGATTTGGCCCTGGCCGGCGCAGCACTAGGCGACGCGGCACTGGGCGGCGCGGCGTTGCGTCTCACAGCCCTACGGGGCGTGGTACCTCGCGGCGCGGTCTCGCGGCGCGTGGTACACGCGGCGCTGGTGGACGGTGAGGCTCCAGAATCTACGACCAGCCCCCCGCGCTGCAAATCCTCTCTAGACTCGCTGCTTGTTTTGGCGCGTAGTGTTTCCAGCTCCAGGTTTCGGTCGTGCACCAGAGACTCAAGCCGTTCCGTGTTAATTACCAGGGACTCTGTTGCCTTGATGTGTTCGGCAATTTCCTTCTGTGCATTGTCATATAGTTGCTGTATTCGGGCTAATTGGCGTTGGAGCTCACAATTTTCTTGTCGTAATTTATATTTTTCTTCATAACCTTCATCATCATCACTATATTTATCGCTCATTGAAGTGAGATCTATGGTCATGGACTCATTATTTTGGCAATTTTCTTCATGGACTAACTCATTGTATAATGCCAAAGTTTGTTGTGACTCATTGGTAGAATGTTGGTCCTCATGAGCTTTTATTGTATTATAGGCTACAGCAACCTGTTGCTCTAGTTCTCTGATACGATTTAGAGCAGCCTCATGGTTGTTTTGACATTCCTCCTGTGAGTTGATCACGGATTGTAAGTGGTCCCGTTGCTCCTGTAAGTCCTTATACCGACCATCTAACTCAGTGAGCTCGTTCTTTAAAAACAGTATTCTATTATTTATATTTATTACTTCTGCCTCACTCTCTTCATGTTCTTCTAGAAGCTTCTTGCATTCCTCTTGAGATGCCTGTAGTTCAAGAAGGGCTTGCTTCAGTTTTTGTTCTAATTCCTTTTTGCTGCAGGGAGCCATACTAGACAGAATCTGAAATAATAAAGGAAAGGCAGCAGTAACTATTCCAAGAAAAATAGAAAATACCTATAATAATTATTTTACTTAGTAAACAACAATAAGTACCTACATAACGGAATGCTATGTGTATGTCTGTATTATGTTATTTATGTCTAATTTGTGGAGTAAAAAGTAATGTTTTACACTGCTACAATAAACAATATATTGCTAACAATATAATGTTATTGCAAGTGTGCAAATAAGCAGAAAATATTGTGTGTTTCCGTTGCTTTTGTCGTCAACTTTGTTTTTACTTAACGTCAAAAACAAAGCGAGACTACAACGGTGCCGGGTGTGAGGTTGGACTTTAATCTCTGGTGTGATCTGTGTACTATTATGTTATAGCAATAATATTTATTGCTAGCTAATGTAATAATATAGAACAAAAGCAATACTCCCCAGGTTTTAGTCCGTATTTTCGAATTCGTAACGTCGGTGTCCGTTGGTCTCCGTACGACAATCAGCTGATTTGAATTTACACAATTTTTTCCACTTCAAATACACAAATCTATATTTTACACACTTTATATACTAAAATTAATACAAATACAAGTAAATTAATCGGCTAAAAACTATGATATTAATAAAAATAAGAAATTAAAACTAAGATACGCGTCTTGACATTTACGCGTCAGTGTTGCCAATTCACTAACACCCTGTATAGGTACTTACTTAAATGTAAATTTGCATAGGTAACAACGGTAAACACATGTGTAAGGTGTATTAATGTAGGTATCAGCAGATCAATTAACATATTAGTAAGCTGGTTAGTTAGGCATGTCGAAATAATCAATCAAATACTTACTACCGTTATACTACCTAATACCTCGATGAAGGTACAGTTTTAGTGATAGTCTTATAAATACTGAAGTGTCGAATGAAATTATCACAAGTCGTAAGTGGTAATCAAAAGTATTACCTTCCTTCATAAATCTACCTACATGTATGTCTACCCCAACGAGAAATATGGGTGTGTGTACCCATGGTATAAGAAAACCAGGTATGCTCAAAACTGACAGCTAGCATTTCAAGGTTAGGTTAGGTTAGGTTACGATGCCATTTCGTAAAAAATAAATTACCTACGTCCAAAGTTTTTAATTCACTTTGCAAGGAAATTTTATAATTTTAATAAAAGATTTACGTACAGTTTTAATGATTTTTATACATGTGACAAATAATATTAATTAAATACATTAGACAGTTATTCACATTATTTTCATTTAAGTACAGAATTTACTTCCTAGGAGATACCAATTGAATGGTAACACTTACGTCATCAATGGGCTAGCAATGGCGGCTTGTCATAGGATTGAGCATACCTGGTCTTCTTATACTGTGTGTGTAAGTACCTACAAATAAACGTAGGAAATTCTTATCTGAAAAATAATCAATTAAATTAGCGTTAGCTTGAAGATTTGTCGGGTCTGGTTTCATAAATTATAATCAAACATTCAAAATGCGCACCACATGTAGTCACGTCGAACAAGGCTAATAAATTGACGTAAGTACATTTATGAACACGCAACAACTTATAATTTATTTGTCATTATTATTATCTTCGATACTTTATGACTGCACATGCAACGAAAATGTTCATCTGTACACAGAAATTGTATTTATTTTTGCTTAATATCTTATGTTCTTCGGAACGTTTGACCAAAGAGACCAAAATGTTTTTTGACCAAAGGAACATACAGAATATATAATTATTTTGTTATTTTTTGACGTGATTTATTTATTTAGATAGGTATACCAACAGTACACATATTGTAAAGTTATAAAATTCAAGTCTGAAAATAGTTTTTGTATATGTGCCTCGTACGGCTGATGATTATGATGATGATGATGATATGTGCTCCAATTGTGGTACACAATGCATTCACAATTACAACAACAAAATGTATATATCTTGGTGTATATAATTATATATAAATAAATATGTATAAAACTTAAACATTAATTATCTTCTAAATGAAAACAGCCATATACCTTCTTAACAAATATAAGAGTTAAAAATATTTATTGTAGATTTGCCAAGCCTGAGGGTGCTCAGATGGCCGTGAACCTCAACTCAAGGCGTCAAAGAAGTAAACGACCCTATAATGGTCTGATAGCAATAAGCGCTGAATGAGGGACATAATCGACCACGCCGGCGGGGTAGGTGTTAGAGTTTGGTGTGATGTTCCCAATAGTTATAGAGGGCTGGTTGTTTGAGGATTGGCAGTCAGAAGAAAACGTCCAGAATACCGTAACAATCACTGAATTTAATTTCAATTCTTGTCACGTTTACAAACAGTAGTTCAATGGAGCAGAAGAAAAAACGGAAGTGAAGCTATAAATATTGCCATTGCAATCAAAATATTAATTTATTGTTGGGGTTGCCAACAGTCTTGACAGATTGGCTGTCTCTATGGCTAGAGTATAAAATATGTAAGTAATTTATTTTTTCTCGCTTCAAAAAAACGTTTTGTTTCTGTCTCTCTTTTGAGTGATCATTCGCTCGTTTGGTCTAAATCCACCTTTACCAGACAAAATGTCAACAATTTACATATGAGTAATAAAGTAAAAAATAATAACACGACTAACAACCACAGTAACAGCTTCCTCTATTACCGTAATCTCTAGACAACTTTTAAATTATAGGTATTCCATTGTTACACACTGATCTCAAAATAACGCGTTAGTCATAGTATAAATCACACGCCATTTTGTATGAAAAATACACTATTAAAGGTGAGTAACGGTTGTAATGTCTAGTAATAATATTCATTAGGACTTATTTCTAGACATATACTTAAGTATCTAAATAACTTCTCCACTGGACTAAGAAAACTTCAAAATAGAAATAGAAAAAATCGGGTACCATCCAGTGATATTACGTGTCGAAATTTTCTGATGACGTCATCAGTTTTTTTTAGGTATTTGTTCTGTAAGTGATAGAAATTATAATGGCACATAAAACTAAAAATTTGGACAGTGCGTACGTTTCGAATGAATTTTTAATCTGTTTTCAGACGTAGGGCCTAAATACAAAGTGTTCGTGCATGTTGTGTACTTGTGGCTTTACCTAAACCGATCGTAATTACAAGTTTGTATCTAAAATAAACAAAAAGTAACAACCTAAACGAAGTTTTTTTTTCTTTAAAATATTACATTACAAACACTTTTATTAAAAGTTTTCTTGACGTGACTTTTTGAAGATTTAACTGCTTAATTAACTACTTGGCTGGAATTTAATAAAAGTCATTATACTTACTCGCATTACACGTAAGTATTTCATAACACTGTCAAAATTGCACAAGTTTTTACGTTTCATCCATTAAAGTGCCAACTTTCTATTTATGTTGAAATGTGATTTAGTTGTCGAACGAAATATCCGAAATATGTATAAATATGTATATATTTCGGATATTTCGTTGAGCAATTGAGCATACGGATCGTCTGATGGTACGCATTTATCTACGCTTTTATATTACCATTTGATTTTAACTTCGAATAACATCTGAATATTATATATGTCACCGTAAAATTGTAAATAACGTTAGATTATAATCTATCTCGCGAGATTGTGAACTGTCGAAAAATTGTGAAACGTAATATACTGCTTACAATTTAACGTATTATTATTCGTCAGATTCTAACGTTATTTACAATTTTACGGTGACATATATATAGGGTTTTACGGTATCGAATACTGAGGGGGATGATTCGTACGTTATTCTAAGTTAATATCAAGTAGTTCTATACCCCCATAAATATAAAAGCGTAGGTAATGCGTACCATCACACGATCCGTATGCGCTCAGTATTTTATAAAAAAAAAAGTTTTCTCACTCGGTTGTCCCAGGAAGTGATTTGTGAATCTGCGGAAATAAGTTAACCGCAAGATCGTTTTACTATCTATACATATAGTTATATGAATAATCGCAGTCTGTAGACAACAGGGGGGTTAAAATGACCACATCGAAGCAATTCCTCAAAGACAGCAATATTGCTATTTAACATTTTGTTTGCATTGCGCACTTACTTTTATATGCGCAAATGTCAAATTGCAATATTGTCTTCTTAGATGAATTGCTTCGATGTGGCCATTTTAACCCCCCAGATATCTAGTTTTATCTGTAGGTCATGGACGAGTAACTTAATCTCCGTAGTCTTTTTTATGCTTTATAAAATGGAACTAAACAAACGAGTAAGTATATTATTTAATTACTAACATAGTGTTAGATAGAAGAGAATCGATCAACTATGCTAATGAATGTCACAACACTAGCTTATTCTATTTTGACAGATCTTATTCTTACCGCGCATTGAGGCTATTGTAAAAATGACATCTTTATTGAAAAAGATGTACTGAACTACAACCGGAACAATCGGAACCGGCATGCGCGCATGAAGCAATTGATGAATGTGGAGGAAGCAACAGAAGTGTGTCAGGATCGAAGCAAATGGAATTCTATAACGTCTGCTTACCCCGGTGGGAAATAGGCGTGAGTTTGTGTATGTATGTACTGAACTAATCGTTCTGTTTAATACTTAATAGATAAAAGTAAGTTCGTTGTTATCAACTCTCTATCTGCAATAAATACCTGTCACTTTTGACATTTCTCAAAAATCTAATTTTGAAGGACCTTTAAGTCATTAATCTTTAAATGTATCTATTCTGTGCTATTCTATTTTTGGACGTTCATCAAAACAAGATAAAAACTATGACCGAATACAAAATATTTTAAAAAGAAAAAAGAAACAAATGTGTTAAAATTATCGTTCATTATGAAAACACTAAAGGCATTCGGCACGGGGTCCTTCGATCTTAAAAATCTTTAAAAAAAAAGAAACAAAATCTTATCAGAAAAACTTTTAAATTATCAAAGTCTCGAAATGTCTTTAGTGTTATTTTGGGGTCTAAATTTAGCTTTATGATTATGGTACGTGGAGTTCGAAGGAGACCTGACATTAGAACGGGTTTAATAATAATACCCGTTGCAGGCTGCATATAATTCGTATGCAAAATATATTTATTATTAGGGTCTTTTCAAATACTAACGATCGCTGTGTTGCGTTCAGTCCACCCCGTTAAATGCAAAAAAAATCGGAGTCTTAGATATTATGATCACAAATTGACAATGGTACCTTAAGTTGCTATAATTGCTATAAATTGTACGAACACACATGGTCGCAATAAAACATTTCTATTCTATTCTAATTCAATGGAATAATGGCTTTTTATTTTAATTAGTTCTATAATATGATAGATTTGTTTGGGCACTTTTTAACCTTGATGCTTCGTTTGGTTTCTTGTTTTTGAGCAAATTTAAGTATGACATAAATATGATTTCAGTATTGTAGCCCTTCTACCCTCGTAAGTAATAGTTAAATGCACGATGAAAAATGTGTGTTTCTCGTAATACATTACAGTGTTTGTGTGTCGAGATCCTTATACTTAAGTAAAATCGAGACCGGTTAACCTTTGCAGGCGGATTGAGCTTGTTAGACTGTCGATAGTGATACTACATCTGACGCTTAAATATAATGCTTCTGCATAGTGTTATGTATGTAGGTATAATTTGACACTCCTTCAATGCAAATCTTTACACCTACCAACTCATATATGCCTAATGTAATGTGGCCTATGTTAATTAAAAGTCAATGCTTTCTAATCAATGCAGTCGTATGTTATGATGGGAGAATTCGCACATTAGTTTTTTTGTTTGTAAACTCTTTATTGCTTCAAAATACGAAGGAAATTTACATATCCTAACATAAACCATAGGCGAGCTTATCCCCAGTTGGGATTTCTTCCAGATAACCTTGTATTAATATAGGGGACCTACATCGAAGTGTCACGGGTTCGAATCCCGATTCTGTCCTAAGATTTCGCTTAACACGGTGCACGACCACGACTTCCCAAACATTACCCTTCGGAAGAATTTCGGAGACATATTTTCTTGTTTCATGAAGCAATGCTTTTTTGACCAAATTGGAAATGTCTCCAGAACATATTCAGTAAGATCTACTTTGAACCGGCGTGCATGAGTCAACCGACCCAACACAGAGAAGCATCTAAAAATATAATGACTTTGCACCAGACAGCTTTTCAGCAGACAGTTCAACCCAAAACTCAAACGATCTTGTTGACACCTTGGACCACCAAGAATGAGAGGTGTATTTTTGAAAACCAAACACCTTAATGGTCAATAAGTCTCCAATGGAATTATCTGTTTTGTCTTCGTCCGGAACAATAGAGAAGTAATGGTCTGACCACTATATAAGCCACCTGCGCTCTGAAGAGGGGATTCACACCACCGGTAGTTTTAGAGTAGTTTAGGTCACTCTTTGTAATTCTTTAACATAAGTACTTGTGTTAAAAAATTCAAATAAATATTTTTTTTTAAAAAGTCAGTAAAGCTTCAGTTATTTTGACTGGCGCCCAACGTGGGGCCCAGTTTCGCGAAAATCAGCTGGAAAATCGAGCAACGTGATCCAGAAAGTCCCGTACGTCGTAACTAGCAAAGCTTCGTGTGACTCTCAAGTCTTCTAACTGGGAAGCCCAACAAATAAATTTGTCAAGAAAGAAGCTATGTTGCTGACCCGCGCCACCGTGCTGCTGCTGCTGTGAGTGCCCTTTTGTATGAATCCTTCTCGATCCAAGCCCTTCTTCCTCAAACCTCCAACTTTTGTATTTAGATCTAAGAATATCGGTAGTGAATCCGACCCAAGTCATAGTATTGTGGGTGGTTTAAGCTCCGCTGAATCGCGCAGCTCATTAAGTGTCCCTTGTGGTGAGTTTAGTCCCATAGCTAAAGAGACATCGTTAACTACAATGGACCCAAAAACGTTGATAAATTTTGTTCCCACATATGATGGAGAACCATTTACTTTATATAATTATGTTAATTCTGCCAAACAATGGTTAGAAATAGTTAATGAATCGAAAGAAACAGTTATGTTGCTATTGAGCAAGTTAGAAGGGAAAGCTGCCCTTAGTGTGTCTATGGTAGATCATGGGTTTGAATGGGCGAACATAGTGGCCGTCCTGAAAGCAGAGTGTGGAGATAATCGTGATTTTAATACGTTGCTCATAGAGCTGTCAAACGTCAAGAAAAAGGGAAGTTATAAAGATCTTATATTTGAGCTTAAACAAAAACTGTTTTTTATTAAAAGTAAGCTTGCGGATAAATATAATAATAAAGTAATCATCGAAGAAGTGATGGACCCTTATATAAATACCGCTCAAAACACCCTACGAAACAGTCTTCCTTATCACGATCAAATATATGTTTCAAATTGCAACTTTAATGACACTGCACAAAAAATACTACAACTAGAAGCCGAAGGTCGATTTGATAACATTAAGCAAAAATTCTCGCAAATTTTGCCACCCCCGCGAATCATAAATCAACAATCGTCTCAACATAATAACAATATGTTCAAGTATCAACAACCAGGACCGAGTAATGCCGCACCCAAACAAAGCTATAATAATTATCAATCGACACCGTTTGTGACACAACGACAAGTCGGACAGAATAAACAGAGTATCCCGTATCATCAACGATACCCATGGAAACCGAACGCTAATAACGTATTCAACCAACCTCGACATACTTATTTTGAACAATACAAGCCACAACCAGTAAGTGCTAATAAACCGGAGACGGAAGATGTTTCCATGAGAACTGCGCCGCGATTACGTCCTGGTGAAGTGAACTTGGGACGTGGTTATGTCGCAAAGGAAGTGTTTTATCATCCGGAAGAAAATGAGTACGACCCAGAACCGTACGAGGAATATGAAGAGTACGAAGAGTTTCCAGGTGAGAAAGAAAATTATAGTTATTCTAATCCGCCACCAAATCACCAAAATTTAAATTTTTACAACGAGCCTCAGAACGACGAAAAGTTATAGAATTTAATCATGTAAAATCTTACCTACCTTATTTTGAGACGGATAGTCCTAATTTGAAAGTTCTGATCGACACAGGAAGCCAACGCTCATTTATAACTAATAAAGCCGCGCAGTATTTTTCGGAATATTGGAGGCCGAGTAAATTCACTGTTAGGACATCACATGGAATAACATCCCATGACGGACTGATTGAAACTCCGTATTGGCGTAAATATTTTGGAGAAGATAAAGGGCCGCATACATTCTATGTTTACGACTTCAGTCCAAAGTACGACATATTAATGGGAACCGAAATGATAGAGCAAATAGAAGCAAAAATCGACTTGAAGGAAAGAAAATTAAGTTTACCTGGCAAGGAAATCTTGATTTTCCATATGACGGATGATGATTCATTGAATATCGATGACTTATGTAAGACGTATGCCGACTTATTTACGGAGGACGTCACAAATAGCTCGACCACCACTGTCAAGCATAAAATTATCTTAACGGCAGAAGAACCTATTTATCAACGTCCTTTTCGGCTGCCACAGATACAGCAAGAGGAGGTGAATAGTCAAGTCGATAAGTTATTATAAGAGAATATAATTCGACCATCCGAATCTCCGTGGGCATCACCGGTACATATAATCCCCAAGAAGTTGGATCAATCAGGAAAACCAAAATGGCGAATGGTCATTGATTACCGACGTCTAAATGAAGTCACTAAATCTGATAAATACCCATTGCCGAATATAGAGGAATTGTTTTCAAAATTACAGGGTAACAATTATTTTACTACTTTGGATTTAACGTCAGGATATCATCAAATAAAAATGGATGAAGATTCAATAGAGAAAACTGCATTTAGTACTCCGAATGGTCATTATGAATTTTTGAGAATGCCCTTTGGTTTGAAAAACGCGCCGGCTACGTTCCAGAGAATGATGAACAGTGTTTTTAAGAACGAGATAATGCGTAACATTTGTTTAGTTTATTTGGATGACATCATTATTTATTCAAAAACGAAGCAAGAACACATAAATAGATTACAACAGGTATTCGAAGCGTTAAGGAAAGCTAATTTAAAATTGAATAAAAATAAATGCGTTTTTATGAAGGAGGAAATAGAATTTCTAGGTCATGTTTTAAATAAAGACGGTCTAAAACCTAATCAAAAGAAAATCGAAGCAATTCAAAAGTTCCCCATTCCTAAAACTTTGAGAGAAATTCGAGCATTTTTAGGATTGATAGGTTATTACAGAAAATTTGTACCTAACTTAAGCAAAATAATTAAACCCTTAACGGAAGCCACTAAAAAGAACGCAATTATAAATATTTCGGATAAAAAATATATAGATGCAATAAATACTTGTAAACACCTACTTATAAATGCGCCTATTTTAGCATTTCCCGATTTTAATAAATCCTTTGTTATAACCACTGATGCCTCAGATGTTGCCTTAGGAGCAGTCCTGAGTCAAGATGGTCACCCTATTGTTTATGCATCGCGAACGCTGTCCGATACTGAACGGAAATACAATACAACTGAACGTGAGTTATTAGGAATATTGTGGGCAGTCACACAATTTAGACCTTATATCTATGGTAGAAAGTTTATTCTGAGAACAGATCATAAAGCGCTTATTTGGTTGTCAAAACTTAAGGAACCCAATCAACGATTAACTAGATGGAAATTAAAATTACAGGATTACGATTTTGCTATTGAACATGTGAAAGGAAAAGATAATTATGTGGTGGATGCTTTAAGTAGAGTTGAAATATTTCACACGGATGATAGTTCGTCGTCACCCCAGCCAGGTCCTTCAAATATGCCACCTACGCCACGAAATCAGAGAACAGACTCGATGCGCGTCAATGTGGAGGACGACCTTTCTTTATCTGACAGTTCCGAAAGTGGTACTCCAAGGAGAACTGTTCATTCTAATCAGCGTGATAGTGACTCAGGTATCCCAATAATAGATGCCTATCCACCTAAAAGGTTGCATAGAGCTATTTTTGAATATGCACCTTACAAAAAGGCGTTATTACGAAATGGAATTTGGTATTTTTATATTCCACCTGAAGATGAAGAACAAACAATTAAAGAATTCATGTTAGAGTATCTCCCCCACGAAAAATATGCTTTTATTATACCTAATGATGATCTTTATTGTAGAGTATCGGAAGTTTATCGGAAATATTTTGACCACAGTAAATTCAAACCCACTAGATTTACTAAATCACTTGTAGAGATAACTGACAAAGAAGAACAGTTAAGGTTAATTAAAGATTATCATTTACAAGAAAACAGACATGCAGGCATAGAGAGCTTGTATAGGCAACTTAGGGAAAAATATTATTGGGAGAATATGAAGAAACAAATTAAAAACTTTGCTCTACATTGTGAAACCTGTAAAAAGGAAAAATACAATAGGCAACCTTATACAACCTTGGCCTATGAGACTGAAACTCCCTATGAACCTATGGAAGTATGGCACATAGATTTTATGTCCTTGGAACGACAGTGGTATTTGACAATTATAGATAAATTCTCTAAATATGCGATAGTTAAGCCGACAGAAAAAAGTAGAGTTTACGATACCTTAATTGAAATATTCGCTATGATAGGAGCGCCTAGGAAAATAGTACATGATGGAGAACAGTCATTTTGTAGCGAAATAGTAAAGGAGCTATTTCAAATATATAGCATAGTTGATCACACAACAAGTCCTCAACATCATAAATCCAATTCTGATGTAGAGAGGCTACATAATACAATTCAAGAACTTTATAGATTGCAACGCGACTCCGATTTGGATCGAACTCAAAAAATTCATTATATCACTCACGCCTATAATAATACCACACATAGTACTATCAATATGACGCCCTTTGAAGTTCATTTTGGTAGGAAACCTAAGCTTAAAAGCTTTGATAATTTACGTGTAGTCATTCAACAATATACAGCACAACAAAAGGATTTTGTAAATAAATTAAATAAAAACGTTCACGACTTAATAAAAAGGCAGAAAGAACAGCGTAACAATTATACAAATAAACGCGTTAGGCCCCCGAAAACCTTTGATATAGGGGACTTAGCTTATTTAAAGAATAGTATGGCAGACAGGCACAAAACAAAATCAAGATTTTTGGGTCCATATAAAATAGTTTCTATAGAACCTAATAATAAGTATAAACTTAGCAATGGAAGAACTTATCATATTGAGGAACTCATTGTTACAGAGCCATCACTGCCCTCAGTTTCGAGTTCAAGCAGTTGAGTCGAAATGAGCACGTTATTCTGGTAGGGCTTAAGCCTACTCGTATTATAGAAGGAAAGTGGACTATTATACATAAGTTAAATATAGAACCAATAATGGAAAAGTTAGATATGATAGATAATTTCTTGAAAGATGTTATGTTAAAATATCAATTAGATGATATCAAACCTATTTATCAAAGAACTGAAATAATATTAGATCATGTAAGAGAAATATGTAATCATTTAGATATTCAAAGTAAAACCAGAGTTAAGAGAGGTCTTATTAATGGGCTAGGTTCAGTAATTAAATCTATCACTGGTAACTTGGATCAAGATGATTTGAATAGCATTCAAAAAGATTTAGAAACGCTTAGAGTTGCTTATAATAAACAAATTTCTGTAACCAATGATTCATTAGAAGAATATAATAATCAAATAGCTAAGATAACTCAATTACAAAATGAAATTGAAAAGAAATATGTATTAATGACGAATAATAGAAATCAACAGAGAGTAGCTATAGGTTTGTTATTACAAGCTCAAACTTTACAAGAAGTAGCTGAAAGACTAAGTACTGCAATTACTTTTTCTGAACATGGTATGTATCACTATAGTATAATTCAATCTCATGTCTTGGAAAATACTGTAAAATCTATTCCTAAAAATATTATGATTTCCGATAATTTAAATGATATTGAACCATTCATAAAAGTAAGTAGTAAAATTGTATCTGGTAGCGCGTATTTCATTTTGGAAGTGCCATTAGTTAAGCAGAACATCTATCAAACTAGAAAAATTGTTCCAATCATCCTTAGTACCCCTGCCTGCTCCTATCCTTTATTACAAAAGGTTACCATAGCTTACAACAAAGAAGATGTCTATGAGGTTGTGGACTGCAAGGAGCTTGACATATTAATATGCAAGGGAAGCCCTATAAGGATGGAAACATGTGAAACCGAAATTCTATTCAAGAAGGAAGGTATTAACTGTCAAACTGTTCCAGTTATATGCCCCGATGAAGACATTCAACAGATAACATCGAAAGCGATCTACATGTTTTTTTAATAAAACAACTGAAATAAGGTTTCGGTGTAATAAAGAAGAAAATACTGTGTGGGCAAGAGGATCATACATATTGAGTGGAGAAAATTGTGAATTGAATGTTTCGGGAACACAGCTTTTCAAGACAAGTGAATCAGAAGAAAATATTATTATAGCTGACATTGAGTTACCAAGAATGGAAACAATACCAGAGGTTGAACTAAGTTACGATAAATCAAAAATAACAGCAAAAATTAAGCAAATAAGGGAAATCCAGACTTTGACGTTACAAGAAACTCATGAAATAATTCAGTACAGTTGGATCGCTGTTATCACTATAATTATAATTGCTGTTCTATTATATTTCAAATTTTGCCGATCCAAGGTTAGTTTGAAACCATGGACTTCAAATTTGGAGGGGGACAGTCAACCGACCCAACACAGAGAAGCATCTAAAAATATAATGACTTTGCACCAGACAGCTTTTCAGCAGACAGTTCAACCCAAAACTCAAACGATCTTGTTGACACCTTGGACCACCAAGAATGAGAGGTGTATTTTTGAAAACCAAACACCTTAATGGTCAATAAGTCTCCAATGGAATTATCTGTTTTGTCTTCGTCCGGAACAATAGAGAAGTAATGGTCTGACCACTATATAAGCCACCTGCGCTCTGAAGAGGGGATTCACACCACCGGTAGTTTTAGAGTAGTTTAGGTCACTCTTTGTAATTCTTTAACATAAGTACTTGTGTTAAAAAATTCAAATAAATATTTTTTTTAAAAAGTCAGTAAAGCTTCAGTTATTTTGACTCATGTATGAAACGATTGATGAATGTAGAGGAAGCAAGAGAAGTATGTCAGGATCGACGCAAATGGACTGGCAAATGACCGAATGGACACAAATGGAACATGGAACATCCATAGTCTCTGTTTATCCCGGTGAGAAATAGGCGTAAGTTTATGTATGTACAGTCATGAGCAATATAATGTACCCACTTTAGGACTCTTTTGAACTAACATATTTGACATTTAGTGAGACTTACAGTTCAATTTGTCAAAAAAGTTAGTGTGACATGGTACCAAAGTGTATACATATTAATGCTCGTTGCCGTACGTGTAGAGTGCGTTTTTTCCGCGTTTTAGTTTTTAAACTTATATTTCTTTCTTTATTGATGAGCACCGTTTCATATTCTCATTCAAACGCCATACAAATAAACTGTTGATGAACAAATAAAAGTATCTCATTTGACTATTAGGTTGTTTTCTAGTGTATAAGCACAATACTAGTTTAGTGCTCCTTTGTCCGAGTCCGTATAGATAGGATTGTTCGTCACTATGGTAACGTATTACCTCAATGGATTGTTCTATAAAACACGGAACTCATTTAGTATCTCGCCTACGTCACATTAGCTGTATGGCCGTACAACGGTTGAATACAAACATCATAGTAGAGTAGTTTCATTCAATACCTTTTAATCTTTCGAACGCCGGAACGCGGATCTCGACCAGACACAATGTAAAATCTATTGTGTCTGGTATCTCGGCATATGAGAGGTTAAGTATAAATAATGACAAAATATACACCAATACTCATTACCTACTTAAGATAAAATCACATAAACTTTGAGAATAGGTACCTATTTTGTTATATTTGTGACTACGTATGTTTAGGTTAACTTTGGAAATACCAGCGCATATATTATGTTATTACATTCTGCATGATTCACAGATATGTACTTTACTAGTATTTTATAAAAAAATAAACATATGGGTCTTATTTTTAGAGTCATTAATGCGACAATCAAGTTAACAGGCGATAAACCTGCCTCTATTAGGACAGAAGTACTTACATACCTACTTATTATCCAAAATGTATCTCATCGCAACTATAAAGCATGAAATATTATTATCTGTGGAATTTGTCTATAACTAAGTTCATTTTTTCTAAAAAAGTTACAAATTTCGAACTTTCCTAAGTATGTACCTACGAAAGAAATGCCTCAAACAAACTTTTCTTCTGTATTCAAATAAGATAATTAAAAGCATATTAAACTAGAAAGGTTATGACTTAAAATGACAAGCTTCCTCTTCCCGATTTCAAAAACAGAACATAAAACAACATTTTAATCGGCGTTCTATTCGCGTGATCAATGTCAGCGGGTTTTACCTACACTTCACTTTTAATTTACATAAATAAGCAAAAAATGCTCTCGAAATAAATAGGTGCGTGTTAAAGAGGCTCCCTCTATTTCAATATTAGATTAGCATACCGAAGAGATATAATATTCGATTTATATTTTGGCCTAATATCAAGTTACTTATTAAAAAAAAACAAGATTTTTAACAAATTGAAAATGGAACAGTGAAGACCAATCAACACAGTTTTCGATGTTTAAATACCAAGGAGTTCTATTTTATTTGTGTGAAACATTTCTTACAACTACATAGTGAAGCAAAGAACCAAAACTTTGATACTTCGGAAAAGAATATAAGTATGTTGCTATTTGACAACATAATCAAATCAAATACTTGTTTGAAATGTCAAAACGAAAACTTTTCTATTAAGTACCTACATTATGAAAATACTGGCCTGTTACGTCATCAGTAAAAGTAGTCAAAAGTATTGTAACTTATTTCATAATTACGAAAATAAGCCAAAAAGAAAAATGGGATTGATTTTTTATTATGGTAGACTGGCTATTTCTAGATTCGCATTTCATCATTTATCTTTGACCCAGTTTTATTAAATAGATTAGGTTTTTACCTATAAGTAGTTAAGTTAGCATCACATTACATTGCATAGCGAAATTTAATCCGAAAACGAAATGATACATGGAAAACCACAAGGCAAGGTCATCGAATCTTCAAACTACTTATAAATACTTTTACGAAAAGTCCTGTTATGCCAATAGTAAAAAAGAGAATGTATTTCACTTTATTGCTCAATTTTAATAAATTACCATCTCCGTTGCTTGTTATGAATACTCGCAGGTCAGGGTCGTTCGCGAGAGGGCGAGGACCTTATAATCGTAAAATAGTTCTAGTTTCACATAAGACCTTGCGCACTTCACGTTTATTTTGAACATATGGAGTGGATAAACAGATAGGGGAATTGAAAGGGCCACATTGAAGCAATTCATCTAAAAAAGCAACAATATTCCTATTTTTCCGCACTTATTTATATATGCAATGGCCCCGATTCCTGCAGACACAGCCTAATTTTATTTTAAGTTATATCCATAATGTTCATATCCGTCGAAAAGGAAAGGGACGGGTGATTCACAGCTCTTAATTTTAGGAAGAATGAATAAATGAATGAATAACCCGGGCGAATTAAAAATGTATGTCGTTGGTATGCAATCCGTTTGACGTGCTGTCTACTTACCTGTGTCGGGTTATTGACTGATGAATTAAAATTTTTAGACGGTTGTTTTAGATTTGTCCTTAAAATTGACGTGTGTTCCATAAATTTTATGCTTGTCGATTACCCGTCCTTTTCCTTTTCGGCGGATAAGAAAATGACAGATATAACTTAAAATAAAATTAGATGGTATTTACAGGAATTAGCACCAATATTGGACTTTAAATGATTAGCTTCGAAGTGGCCTTTTTAGACCCTCTGATCGCTGCAGATACACTACATCGACCAAGAGCAACGTTAAGATTTAAGACACATAGTGACATAGATTTCAAACATAATCCTCTTATTTTTTTTAATTAGTGACAACCCTCAGCGCTCCCCACTCGTCCGACCAAGTAGTTAATGCCATCTGAGGCAAACCTACAAAAAGTCACGACAAAAATAGTGGCATAGATGGGAATTTTGTAGAAACTATGCCGCGTTTCGCGTCCGGATTTCTTTAAGAGTCCATACAAACACATTTCAACTTCAAAAAAAATCCCATCTCCAGAACGCTCCTGTCGCCTGTGTGACTTAACCTTATAACATCAAAAGTTCAATGCAACGGGACCTTAACTTTATGCATGTTTCTTGTTTTTTACCAAAATAAAATGTATAAATAACATCGAACAGCCAAGTATACGCCCACAAAAGCCTGCTATAACGATATCCTAGAATGATATTATTATCCTAGATTTTTTAAATTCATTTTTACCATTATACGTGTATTTTTGCGGTTAATAAAGAGAGGTACTTAGTGCCTTGTCTAATTATAAGACATTTTGTGCTTTGTTTTACATTGTCATCATTATCATTTGTAAGTATTACCAAAAATCTCTATTTATTTAAGAGCTGCGCTCTTGTCGGTGGAGTAATCGCCATTCCTCTCTTCTTCCCGCCAAATCCTTCACCTCCTGATACAATACGACCTGCACTTTCTCTTTTATTTGTTTCATAAATGTTCTCCTAGGTCTACCCCATCCTCTCGTTCCTTAAACTTTTCCTTCTGTGATGTTTTTTATAAACGAATGGTGTCGTATCAGGTGGCCAACCATATTTCCTCCCCGGTTCTCTATAGTCTTTATTATGGTTCTTTTTTCTTCTACTCTTTCCATCACTTTTTCATTTGACACCATTTCAGTCCAGCTTATACTCTTCATACATACATAAACTCATGCCTATTTCCCACCGGGGTAAGTAGAGACTATAGAATTCCATTTGCTTCGATCCTGACACTTCTCTTGCTTCCTCCACATTCATCAATCGCTTCATACACGCCCGCCGGTTCAGAGTAGATCGTACTAAACCTTTTCTAAGGACATCCCCAATTTGGTCAATGTAAGCCCTTCTAGGTATACTCTCCATCTTTCGCCAAAAATAAGTATGTAAATACTAATTATACTAACGAAAAGACCGTTGCCGATTTCTTATCTGGTGAGCTCTGTATAAGTAGTAATAATCATACTCGATCATAAGTAGGTACTAGTTTTTTTTTTAAATGAAATCTCGTTCAAGACACGTTTAAGCCGGTTTTGGGTAATTGTCTTGTAGTTTACTGTCCAATTAAATTCAAGATGGTATAATGATTATATTTAAGTAATCCAATCTGAGGGAAATCTACAAAAAGTCAAGCAAAAAAGAAATAAAAAAGGGGATCTTAAATATGATGATAATTAAGAAACGGGCGCGTTTAGTCTTCTGATTACTTGCTCTGTCTAACCCATTACGGAATACGAGTTTGGATTCCTATTTAAAAGAAGAGAGGACATCATTCTTTTATTCTTTTCAGCACAATGAATATTGAGATGAGTTATAAGAAGAGAATACAATATTATGACAATCCACGCGTGTTATGTCAATTGATTTAATTCTAAGTTGGTTGGTACTTTGAGATAATGGTATGTTATGGAAACAATTACAATAATACCTATATTATAATAACATAATACATTTCAACGAGGAAAATAACAATAAAATGTATTGTTATGAAAATGGTCATAAACATGAGCCTGATTTCTTTATGGCTTTATGTTTTTAATATAGCCATTTGAGTTTATCTATTATACTAATCGTGGTTACTTCGTTATTTATTTAGAAGTTCCTTATAGATAAATACTTAGTAATTACTTAGCGGCACAGCAACTGCGCCGCCTTAGCCCTACGACCATTATCTACCGTAGATAGCATGCGCTGCTCCTATTGGTCGAAATCCTCGATATGATACGCGCCGTGCGCCGCGCGGTTGCTGTGCAGAACCTGCTGAATCCATTCTGGGGAAAATTATCTGGGTCAATAACCACCAACAAAAGACGGCTTCAACCAATGCTAGTACAACATTTATCCACGTAGATAGCATTCGTTGCGTCTATTGGCTAGAACCCTCGGCGCGGAACCCATACCGCCTTTCCTCTCCTGCCGCTTTACTCTAAAACTCTACAGAATGTAGATAATGATTAGGAATGTTGGTTATTCGTTTATAAATTTGTTTCAATCTACACAGATGATAATCATGTACTTAATTAAAATTAAAAATATAAGTAAACGTGACTTTCAATACGAACTCTCTGATGATCTTGCATTCTTCTCTTCTATCGTGTGGATTGTAAGGTGGACTACCAACCCCATCAACCCTGGTGTCAGGGTTATTACTGAGCCACCATAGGCCCCTGACATGACTCATGTAACGACTACGTACTTACATCAGTAAGTAATGACCGGGACCAACGGCTTAACGTAACGTACTTTTTGGACAATCAGGTGATCAGCCTGTAATGTCCTAACCAAACTCCCTAGTTTGGTCAGGGATCACAAAGTGATTTTTCTGATTTGTCCCCACCGGGATTCGAAGCTACGCTGAAGATACATGCTAATTTTGTTTTGTTTTTCTTGCCAGGAATACTCCCAGAAGCTCTGAGAACGAAGTGCGTGCGCTGCACGGATCGACAGAAGAAGACGGCCGTGAAGGTCATCAAGAGGTTGAAGTACGAGTACCCGGAGGAGTGGGGAAAGCTGTCGGCCAAGTGGGACCCCACCGGGGACTTCACCAGATACTTCGAGGTGGTGTTGGCTAAGGACAACTTTAACGGCGTTTTAGGAACAGGTGAGATGGTAGATCTAGCATGTTAATCAGAAATCAGAATCATTTATTCAACGTAATTATCATGGATAAACTTGTTGAAGGTCAATGTAACATTTTTGAATTTACGTCATTTCGCAAGCTGTTATGGCTGAGGAGAAGAAATGATAAGAAACTGCAACAGCAACACATCTTTTAAAAACCAATGAGGATATACATTACAAGTTATTTAATAACTAGAGGAACACATTAAATACCAGACATTTTTATCATTTAGGTAGTCATTAATCTTATAATAAGCTTTTTTACATAAAGTAAGCTTCACATGAGCTTTAAATTTATTTTCTGACAAATTTAGAACATCGAATAATTTAAAAAATATTTTTGGAATACACTAAAAACGCAAACGAACGCGTTGAAGTCTTTTCTACGGTCGTTACCGGTAAAGAGTTATAATATACCTAAGTACTTTGCACTTCAAATAACCTTGAAACTTCACAATCAATACACCACATAACCCAAAACAAAAGTCTTTTAAAGATTAATGACACAAAACCTTTGAAAGAACGCTTTTAGTTGTATGCTATTCACTCAATACGAATTCTTTTCAGATATGATACAAAGAGGCATTGTGTAATCGTAATGTTTAAGGAATGTCCAAATAGTATTTTTCCACAGTAGTGATTCAGGTTAGGACCCTGTCTCACTAGGACACCATCTTGGCGCCACATTGGAGCAAAAGGTATGCTGTTGGATAAAGGGTGCCTCATCTGGTTATGCAACAAACCCTAGAAACCAGGTGATATCAATCGTTTAAGATCCAAACATGAATTTAAACCCATTGTTTTTCAATTCACGTTTGGTTCGTAGATAATTGATATCACGAGGTTTCCACGATTTGTGGCCGGTCTTCTTCTATCGTGTGGGTTGTGAGGTGGAGTACCAACCTCATCAACCCTGGTGTCAGGGTTACTATTGAGCCGCCAAAGGCCCCTGACATGGCTCATGTAACGACTACTTACTTACATCAGTAAGTAGTAACCGGGACCAACGGCTTAACGTGGCTTTTTGTGTCCGGTTAATGGAAAGAGACTATTTCATGGGACTAAGACATGACCGGTGAGGAGTGAGTACATGTTGTGTTATATACACCTATATAGGTGTGATGCTATTTTATGTTATCTATATTATTCCATCACCTCTCTTCCAGACACAGCGTCCAGCGCATTCCCGCAGCCAGTACCAACCGTGCCGACCGTTCCGCCGACCCCGCCAACGCCGGCGCCGACCGCGCCGACCCCGGAACCCTCGCCGCCAACCCTGCCGGCCAGCTCAGGGTTACCTCCAGCTGACGGCTCTACTTCGGCTCGCCCAGTTATACTTAATAGGTATCATTATGATTATTAAAACAAAAGTAGCAGTAACAATCAAAAATCAAGATTGATTGCCATCTTGGTATTGATATAGATATAGCTACAATTTAAAAATCATGAATTGGGTCGGAAAATTCCACTTGATATCGACTCAGAATCATGGTCTGAATCATCCCCCTCAGTATTCGTTACGATGTCACTAACACTGTGTATAATGAGTGAATATTTAAAAGTGAGATATTAGTAATTTAAAAAAAATATAGAAGTTCTACACGAGTGATTCGACGCATACAAAATAGGAATTCAATAAAATAGAAAGTATGAGTTTTTCCAGTGCAATTTTTTATGTTATACTTAAGTATGTTATTATCATGATAATATACTTGCTGACTCTAAAACATTTACGACGCAAACAATATAATAAGGATAACACGACCTCCATAAAACAAATCAATTTGCATGCGGAGGTTATGATGCGTCTTATGCATATCAAATGAGATGTATCAATGTTGGGCAATACCCCGCGATGATACGAAGCAGCAAATTAATAGTATATTGGGAATATATATGTGATTTTCAAGATTTTCCAGCCAAATAGTTAAGGTCGAGGTACATCTTCAATAAGTTACGTCACACAAAAAACCAATAGGAGTAGTTAACGCGGGAAATACATACGCGGAAATATGTACATATCTTACTAATTCCTACTAATATACCTACTAATATTATAAATGTGAAAGTTTGTAAGTATGAATGTTTGTTACTCTTTCACGCAAAAAATACTGAATGGATTTTAATAAAACTTTACAATAATGTAGCTTATACATCAGAATAACACACAGGCTTTAACAATAAAAACAAAATCAGATGTTCTTACCGCAGAAACCGAAATCCACGCGGACGAAGTCGCGGGCTGCCGCTAATTTAATAATATTTTGACTGGGGGTTCAAAAGGCCACATTAACGGCCTCCGTGGTTTGAGCGTTGGGCTCACTATCCAGAGGTCCCGGGTTCAAATTCCGGAGGGGAAATATCACAAAAATCACTTTGTTATCCCCCTAGTTTGGTTAGGACATTACAGGCTGATCACCTGATTGCCCGAAAGTAAGATGATCCATGCTTCGGAAGGCACGTTAATCCGTTGGTCCCAGTTACTACTTACTGATGTAAGTAAGTAGTTGTTACATGAGCCATGTCAGGACCTTTGGCGGCTCAATAGTAGCCCTGACACCAGGGTTGATGGGGTTGATAATCCACCTCACAACCCACGCGATATAAAACATACAACACAAAACATAAACAGCTAAATATTACTTCGTCACTTGCAGTTGAAATTGCTACGAATTAACACCATAATTATAATTAACCTAACAATTTTAGTTGTACATGGGAATGCAAAAACCTACAAATTCACATACAATGTACCTTCAGTTACGAGAAAAACATTACCCTCCTTTCCATTTCGCCAGAGCCGAGTAATTAACACGTAAAAGCCATGTTACACTTAAACTTTTATTTCATCCATTATTGCCCATGCTTAAACTGGGTTGCAATTCACATATACTTACCTTCAGACTATCCATAGAGAAGGCCAATGACTTCGCGACAATAAACTCTTCAACCCCGATGTGGACCCTGGCGGCGTGCGCGACAATTTCCCTCATTCAGCATAAATCATTATTGGCCCACGAGGGTTGATTATGTTTTTCAAATATTATTCTCTCAGACTTGCTGGAGGGACTGGCCGGAGTACGCACAAGACCGTGAAAAATGGAAAGAGGAAGGGGAGGCCTTTGCCTAGCAGTGGGATCTTGTAGGTTAGATTTGATCCTCTCAAACGACAGACTGAGCCAAGGTTCGCGTCCAACTGGGCAAACAAAAATTGACACTGATACGGCTCACCACCTATCTCTTTGATTTAACAGAAAGCTCGGTATATCTCTAAGCACCTCAATTAGGATTGCCAAAAAATTCAAATGCAAATTCAAATCTAAGTATATTTATTCTGTAGGTAACATAGTTACATTTTGAAATTTATTTTTTTACATAACGATCGTCTCATCCGCCTAAAACTACGGTAACTTCAACCTTCACCTGTATAGCCGGGGAAAACAAGCTTGAAGAAAAACCTCAGCTCAGGAGACGTTCTTTAAAAAACCTTAGCTTATGTTTTGTTGTGTTAAAAGCGTTGATGTGGCATTTTAAACCCCCAAACCAGGTCTGTAAGCACACTACCTTTTAATAAATCTCAATAATCCAATTCAAGCTGACAAATTAGGTTTCTAACACATGTTCAATGTTAGGATTACTGCTTATAATTACAAGAACGTGTTTCCCGCTGCCAGATTTATTACACGGTACAATTTTAATTAGCTACCTCTGTTGAAGAATTTCATTGATAGTATACGACACCCGTGGTCCAGTGGTTGAACGTTGGGCTCACGATCCGGAGGTCCTGGATTCGATTCCCGAGAATAATCCCAAATTGAAAATTTCCTGTCTTTAATGGTAAGAACACTGGCTACTTTTCGTTTTCAAATTGGTTTTCTTGTACTCAGGTCCTATCTACCTCAAGGCTAGATACATACATAAACAGCCTATACACGTCCCACTGCTGGGCACAGGCCTTCCCTCAATCAACCGGAATATGGAGCACACCGGGGTATGGAGCATACTCCACCACGCTGCTCCAATGCTCCAATTGGTGGACGTGTTTTTACGGCTAATAGCCGGGACCAACGGCTTAATGTGCCCTCCGAAGCACGGAATCATGTTACTTTTTCGGACAATCAGGTGATTCAAGCCTGAAAAGTCCTAATCAATAGGACAGTCTCACAAAGTGATTTCGACAATGTCCCGATCGGGAATCGAACCTGGACCTCCAGATCGTGAGCCTAACGCTCTAACCACTAGACCACGGGGGCTGTTAGACCACGACCACGACCAAGACTAGGTAATAAACCTCTTTTTATATAACTATTGCGCCTTTTTACTGTCACGGGAACGGACATCACTGCGCGTAACCATGACGACGCGAGGACGAACCTGCGCAGACGACCGCCATTTTTATTTTCAACTTATACGCTGCGAATTATACTTACCATGCGTAATCGTGTCGTGTACTATGATTGCCTCAGTAATTATTCTAACATCGCCTAGTAACCAAACCAGTCCACTTCGATACCCACAAACGATTTCCAACATGCGAATTGAATTAGCTTATAATTGTCAAGTTGAAATAACTATGATGTAACGGTTTACAATTTGCTTAGGTACGCATTGTTAATAGGTAGGTGTTTTACGAGGTTTTAAGTTATTCTTTCTAGTTTATTTTTTCATTATATATCTCTCAAAACACAAATAAACAGCCTATATACGTCCCACTACCAGGCACAGGCCTCCCCACAATCAACCGGAGGGGGTATGGAGAATACTCCACCACATCGCGAGTTAGTGGAGGTGTTTTTACAGCTAATAGCCGGGACCAACGGCTTAACGTGCCTTGGCGTGTTTTAAAGGCGATTCAAGCCTTTAAAACGTCCTTATCAAACAAAGGGAGTCTCACAAAGTGATTTCGACAATGTTGTTTTTTTTCCACTGTGTATGTCATTACGGTAATCACCAATTTGCGGTTAACGATTGATTAAAAAATACCATTTGTTATAAACAAAGAATATTTACTGGCGGAAGAATTTAATAAAATTTTAACCCATGTTAACCGAGAAATGCGTTTTCTGATGTACCTATATAAACATGACCTACCTACCTGTAATTCGGCTGGTTTTCTTTTCGGGTTAGATTGGAAGATCAGGCTGTAGCTTCTGTAAAAAGCGGGAACATGACAAATTTTCAAGTTAGGTAAGCGGATCGTGTGTAAAACCGGTAAATGATGTTTCTTAAGCTAAAAATAATAATAATAAAGTGGGCTGTATAGGCGTCTTATATAAGCTTAATAAATCTTTACCATATCCATTTCAAATCAAATAAACCCTGAGAAAATATCACCAAGCATAAATTATAATAAAAGCCAAGTATCAAGTACCATGTATACCAAGTATAGTCATATTAATTATAGAGAATTATAATTATAGAGTAAAAAATGAAATTATTTACGACATCACATTAAAATCCTCAAAAATAACAGTATTTCTCCACTATTTAATGGATGTTTTTATACATAGAAACCTTCCTCTTGAATCACTCTATCTATTAAAAAAAACCGCAGCAAAATCCGTTGCGTAGTTTTAAAGATTTAAGCGTACATAGGAATATAGGGACAGAAAAAGCGACTTTGTTTTATACTATGTAGTGATAAATAATGAAATGTTTTAACGGTCAATCTTGTAATAAAATAAATCCGTTTCCATTACGGATACGTGGTCAGTCTGAAGTTTTAATTATGTCCAGTCAATCAAGATGGCTAATTAGCTAATAGCTGGCAACAGTACGCGTTCTTCACTATTTCTGATTGCATGTAAAAACTGCATTGTCTTTCAAGGAAAACCTGTTCAGAACGAAAGGCTCCATTCATTTTCTGTTTTACCCGACTGCTTCAGGAGAGTAATGTTTGTAACATAGACAACAACACGCCTGTATCCCATATAATACAGGGTGTTAGTGACATCGTAACGAATATGGGGGGTGATTCAGATGTCACTTACACCCCGTACATACAGGTAGCCATACAAGTAGGTATGGGTTTTAGTGACACGGTAACCTCACAAGGTAACCATAGTATTTGTTACGATGTCACTAACACCCTGTATATACATCCAGCCCTTGTCGTCCTCTCCACCTGTTGCAGTGCCCTTACCGGGTCCATGTTGATACTATAATACTAAGTACTTCTGTATTTTTATAACACCACATTTTGTATGAACACATGCTCGCCCCTATGTGTATGTCCCATGTAATAGAGAGCGTAACGCTTAAGCACTGGGCCACGGAGGTCTTTTTTTACGTGATGTATTGTAGATTTACTTGGCCGGACAAATGGAGAGCGCTGAAGGGTCTCACCCGGTACAACGTTTAAGACAACAGGCCTGAAAGTGCCCAGTTGGGCGCGAACTTCGGCTCAGGGCGTCGTCTGAGAGGAAAAATATTTGAACTAATCGACCCTATCGATAGTGATAAGCGCTGATTGAGGGAAATCGTCGACCACGCCGGCGGGGTCGTTATCGGGGTCCTGAACCACGGAGGCCAGCAGCATTAAAATCAAGTGTAACAGCAACATGCCTATATAATTGCCATTGACTGATAGACAATGAAGCTGACAAGATAATTGCTAGAATGTACCAGCCTGGGTATGCTTGTGTTTTTATCTATACATACTGAAATGCTTGTCATGTAGGTATGTCCATCTGCAAGCGTCTAAAGGTGATAATTAGATACCATAACGAGTTTTATTGCATTATATATCAATATTCAATATTCTTTATTTGCATACTATGATGGTGTACAAGTTTGTAAGTTACATATGAGTTTCACATCATAGACCCTTTCGGACACAACAAAATAGAAGTTAAAAAGAGAGAAGGAAGCTTTTAAGTAACATTAGTATCATTAAGGGCTGTAGTACATAAACTGCCTATATACGTCCCACTGCTGGGCACAGGCCTCCCTTCAATCAACCGGAGGGGATATGGAACATACTCCACCACGCTGCTCCACTGCGGGTTGGTGAAGGTGTTTTTATGGCTAATAGCCGGGACCAACAGCTTAACGTGCCCTCGGAAACACGGAATCATCTTACTTTTTCAGACATTTAGGTGATTCAAGCCTGAAAAGTCCTTACCAAACAAAGGACAGTTCACAAAGTGATTTCGACCATGTCCCCATCGGGAATCGAACCCGGACCTCCAGATCGTGAGCCTAATGCTCTAACCACTAGACCACGGAGGCTGTTAGGGGGGGGGGGGGGGGGGCTGTAGTAACATTTATGAAGGACTTTCCAATCGCGTTCCCCAAAAACACGATAGATGGCGTTGTTAAGTTTATGGATAACAGACATTTGCATGTTTTATCTTTGTTTTTGGGGTATAAATGACCATTTTTATTACACCAAAGTACAATTACAACTTCCACCCATTATTATTCTGATCAAAATAAGAGAAGCAATATAGGTTGCGACATCATTCTGTACATAATGTGATCCAAATATCAAACAACAATTAGTTGCATATATGCTTCTGCCATTACATTACATTTTTAAATAATTATGTATACACCATCAACGTTGAGAAAATAGATAACTATCACGTTAAAATTGAACAAGGCCATCTATCGTGTGTTTGGGAAACGTCGATTGGAAAGACCGTCATTGTAACATGAGGCATCATATAGTTCAAATTAGTTTTTCATTAAGTAAGTACTTATTCGAAACTTAAACTTTTTAGAAAATAGTTCAACTCTACATTCTTAAATTTGTAGCTTATGGATCTAAGGTACTTATACTGAATAAGGACCACCTTATTAGAATTCCTATGTTTGGGCAGAAAATTACATATTGTAGCAAAAATTGTTACTAAAACAAAATAATTTCTTAGCAGAACTTTTTAACGACATTTGTTTGTTTTATTATTAAAACTATTTACAAAGCGCAGGTATATTCACCAAAATAAACAAAAGAAGGCGCGTCAATTTTCTAGAACGGTCTTTCAATCAGCTGCTTAACACAAACCCAAAGCTACTCTCAAATTGCGGTGCTCAACCAAAATACCGCGACTGCATTTTGGCTATGGGTGGTTTAGAACATTGCGAGGGAAATTTTATTCATTTTTTAAAATGAGAAGTATGAGTTTTTGCTCATGGTGCTTATTAAGAGCCGGCCTTTACAGCATCTTAACATAATAAGTATTTCATAAGATTTGTCAATATTGAACCATTTTCGAAAAATTGTACTATTGTACCCGTTCTATCCTACTACAGGATCACAGCAACTACGATTAATATATTTCGCATTGTGACTTATCATTTTATGGCTATAAAGACCCGGATACGTGGTAATTTTCTCCGGTCCATAAAAACTAAGATGATTTTATCAAAAATACCTAAAAAAACATTCAAAATTTTAATTACAGCAATTTTTATAATATTATCGGCAATTAATAACGACTGTAGGTCTGTAAATAACGATTATTTTTATTTTATCCATTTCTTGGAAGCAAAAAGCCTGGTATTAATTACCTAATATTGTGTAGTGATCATATTTGTTTTGTTACTTTGACAAACGTCACTTGTTTCTTGCCATACCACCTTACAAATAAAAAATAAACCAGGGATGAACGTGAACGAAAAATATCAGTAGGTAATATTTTACACTTTCAATCGTCTCATCCGCCTAAAACCACTGCAGTTGCAGACTGTGACTGTACTTATAGGAAAATAAACTATAAGAAAAGCCACGACACTTAAAAAACAAAATATTATTACTTAAGTACAATTTAGTGATTCAATTCATTTATTTTAGAAGCCCTAATAACTGCACAACCCATGTGTATACATATGGGTTTCATAATTTTAGTTCACATAGTAAACTTATTGTCGCTTAAAGCAATGAAGCAACTTATATGTTTTTAGCTAGGGCATACCTCGCATCTCAGCTTATATGGGAATGGCCTCGGCACCTTCGAAGCGTGGCAAAGCGATCGTATACTACTAGATTTTAGAACACTACTAGGGTTGCCGATTCGATTTAAGGTGGATGGCCTAGGGCGACGGTAGAGGGCAAATAGTTATCGTCGGCCAGACACATCATCTGACCTCTCCTTCAGTCGTATCGGTTTTCCATTCCACTGAAGCAAGGAGGGGTAAGACGAGTGTGTGCGCCTGCGTTTTGCGCGAACGTCTGCGCACCTTAACACTATCAAGGTCAGAACGTCTAATGACGTTTCGATTCAAAGTTGTCATACTCTCATACTACCTATTATGAACCATCAATGACCCATATGGTCTCTGTCCGCGAAAGGGTTAATATATCCTACGTACCTGACCGCTTCCGTTTGCTCATCATTTCAAAAGTCCTGCCTGAAAAGTAAATAACCTTTTTTGACGTGATTTGCTGCAGATGGCATTAACTAACTGGCTGCATATACAGGGTGTTAGGAACATCGTAACGAAAAAAAAAAATGGAACGCCTATTTGATTGTACTAAAAACGATGGTGGGTGTTTTTCTTGTCGCAAATGTTTAATTAAGATTTTGAATTTTTACTGTGCCGCAATGTAAGTCGAACAACGCGGCACACAGACGTTAAACCTACGCACGGCTACGTTACGCGTGCGTGCGTGATACGATGTTGTATCTAGGTAGGAGTTTTCATTCTCTTGTATTTAGATGCTTAGTGGTGCAACGTTTAAAAATGTTGAGTTTGTTGAAGTAGAACACCTACTGCCACGATTTTTCACGCACGGTACCTACCTACCAGTTATTAAAACGTTCCTAACTTATTAACAATAAAAACCCTACTCTTGCCTTACCTTAATTGTTATTCCTTCGGATGAAGTACCTAGGTAGGTACCCTAGAACATGTGACGTCACGTAGGTATGCAACATCGCGTTTCCTCCGCGGTAGGTAGGTATCACACGCACTCACAAACACAACACCTTGCTCTTTAATAAACATCAACAATCTTCCATACTTTTGTGCAGTAAATGGTCTATGATCTATCATCATAGTCGACACTACTCATTTACAGAATAAAACAAACACAAAACACTCACAAACACGAAAAAAATATCCTCGAAAAACATCACGCGATTCGGGTCAAGCTTAGTATTCGACTGAGCGGAAGCGCGCGGCGGCGTTAGCGCAAAGCATCAAAGGCGCGCCGACGACGCGCCGGCCGCGGCCGAGTCGAGCCGACGACTAGACAGAGAGAGAGAAGTATGTTTATGGTGCAAGTGACAGAGAAAGAAATAGTATCTGTTCGTATGCCTACTTTATTGGCGAGCGTTGCCCTTGACCCGTGCGCCGGCTATTCACCTGCGCATAGCTGAATTGTAGATACGTTATTATTATTATTGATGACATTGATCAAATTTAATAATTAGTAATTTTTATTTGTTTATTTTAAATGTGCGTTCTATGCAGCTTAAAACACAATATGGGACTGAAAAAAATCTATTTTTTTTATGAATTTTGCGACAGGAAACTTCACTTGATACCTATCAACTCAAAGAAATACCTAGTATCTGTTCGTAATGCCTACTTTATTGGCGCGCGTTGCCCTTGATCCGTGAGGCTATTCACGTCCGAGTATCCATCAAGACAGATCAAACAAGTCCTAACTCGGAGGTCTTGCGTCCCAGGATCCTTTAATTATGTCTTAGAACCTTCTTGGCCTATGTGGTCCAGTGGTTGAGCGATGGGATGCGGAGGGTCCGGGTTCGTATTCCGGTGGGGACATATCACAAAAATCTGTTTATAAGGTCTTTGGTTGGGACGTTACAGGCTGATCACCTGATTGTCCGAAAGTAAAATGATCCGTGCTTCGGAAGGTACGTTAAGTCGTTGCTCCCGTCTACTAGGTACTTATGTAAGCACGTAGCCGTTACATGAATATTGTACACAGAACAGGATAGGTTTAATTAGTTCTTTACTGATGATTTAACAATGAGATTTAAAACACGAATAACTTAGTATGTACTTAGTACCTCGGTACCAACATGTAACAAGAATAATAAGATCACTCCTCTCGGACAATTTTTTTCTTTGAACATGCCGACAATGCCTACGCGGCGGAGTTGCCGAACTATCGATAGGTAGATTATCAATTGTTGAACTTGAAAATTGTCTAAACTATCGAAAGTAGTGATAGTACATTTAGATCGATACTAGCGATAGTACCGATAGGTCTTGCTTTGTAACAATAATGGGTATTGATCTAAAAGATCTATCGATAGGTACCTACTATTGGTTTTTTTTTAACTAGGTATCGATAGAATATCGATAGGCAACACTCTGGCGGAGTGTCCGCCCAATTCTAGACGCGATCTCGCTCGATTTTTGTGTAGCGAAGTTTTGCGTAGGTACTTACATACTAAGTTGGTGGATGGTTGACATAGTAGGTAACTAATTACCTAATCTGTGGTGGTTGTGTTAGTTGGTTGTTAGTTATTCTAATGACAACAAAGAATACAATTATTTACTGTTTCAACTGTTTTAGGTAGATAATGGCCCCGATTCCTATGTGAATCGAATCAAAAAGGTATCTCGCTGGTATGCAAACCGTTTGACGTGTGCTGTCAACTTAATTCTGTCGGTTGTTTTAGATTTCTGCTTAAAATTGACGTGTATTCCATAAATTTTATGCCTGTTGATTATCCGTCCATTTAAGAATAAGAATAAAATAAATTTATTATTTACGATAGACAGAGAAAGAAATAGGATCGGTTCGTAGTGCCTACTTTGTAGGCCGCGCCGCCGCCGCGCCGCCGCCGCGCCGCCGCCGGCGTGCGGCGCGGGGCGCGCGGAGCGGGGCGTGCGGCGCGGGGCGCGCGGAGCGGGGCGTGCGGAGCGGGGCGCGCGGCGCGCGGTGCGTGTGGCCGTTGACCCGTTCGAGCAGCTGTTGTCTCCATTACATCGAAAATTTTCGATAATTTGTCATTATTGTTTTTTTTATTGAAATTTGGGTTCTATGTAGCTAAAAGCACAATATGGAATTGAAAATAATTAAAAACAAAACTCAAAATTTCATGAATTTTGCGACGGAAAATTCCACTAGATATTAACTCAAAATCATGGTCTGAATCATCCCTCTCAGTATTCGTTACGATGTCACTAACACCCAGTATAAATAAGGAGCGCTGAGGTGTCTCACCCGGTACAAAAATTAAGACAACAGGCCTGAGGGGAAAGAAAGATAGAAACATTTATTATTATTATATAGGTGCCCAGTTGGACGCGAACCTCGGCACAGGCGAAGAATCGACCCGAGCCCCTCGATAGACAATAATCAGACAGAAAAGCGGTAACCCTAAAGACATCTGTATTGAAGCAATACGTATACGATAGTAATTTAATAGGTATTATGTTACTAGATTAGTTCTATAGTGTAAAACTGGTTAGGCTTGAATGGTTTTACAATATGCTAAGATTATTCTAACTGGCAAATTACTTATCATGCGCATATTGGCGAAAGGATTGTGTTATTTGAAGGTTTTTGGAATAATTAGCCATTCTGTTGTATGAATGTGTGCGGCTACTGAATGATAGTTGAATACAATACAAATACTCTTTATTGCAAATAAATAAACATCACAAACAATAAGGGAAAGTCCAGGCCGCGTTTCTCTAAAAAAATATAGATGGCGCTGTATTTTTAAAGTGATAATTACTTACATGAAACCTCATGAAATAAGAAGTCAACAATGTACAGCGCCATCTGTGTTACAATACAATACAAATACACTTTATTGCACCAAAATAAAAAGAAATAATTACAAAAAGACTCTTAACTAAGTACATGGCAAATGGCGGCCTTATCGCTTAAAGCGATTTACATACATCTTACCAATAAATACATGCAAATAAATATATAACATATAAATATAAGTATATACCTAACCTATATATCTACAACCTATATAACAGACATACAACATAAACAGCCTATATACGTCCTACTGCTGGGCACAGGCCTCCCCTCAATCAACCGGAGGGGGTATGGAGCATACTCCACCACGCTGCTCCACTGCGGGTTGGTGGAGACAACTTATATATTGTATTGTTTTTGGGGACCCTGGCTTGGAAAGTCCCTCATCGGGATATGGTCATGAGCTTGTTATGTCACACCGCGGACACTTCATACAAAAATTCTCGTTTTACACATACACTACACATTGATGTTATCGTACACGCGCAGCTGTGTGTGTGATGTTTGACGCCCATACGATTGAGGATTAAAGTAAAACCGATGGGGGGTGAGGTAAATCTAGCTCAGCCGCTGGCGGGGAGCGGAAAGTTGCCGTTCTATACATAGTATTATTCCTTATTCTATGGTTATGTTGACTACATATGCTGTTTCTCCATATTCCAGGTTCGGTGATGAAGACGAGCTGGTGACGGGCAGCCCGGCAATGCAGCCGCCCACCCCGCGCCCCGCCATGCCTACCATGAGGCCCTATCTACCGCCGGTCATGACTTCCAGGTAAATATCAATAAAATAGGAAAATTAAGTGAAAAGAAAAAAGTAAAGTTACTTAGGTAAATAGGAGAAATACAATGTTTTCTAAAAGTTTGCTAACATAGGTACCACCGTGGCTATCTTCTGAACATCACTATATCAAATACTACCTGTCGAATTTAAATAGTATTAGGCAAGGAACTCGGTGGCGCAGCGGTTAACGCGCTCGGTCTGCGATTGTTGAAGTAAAGCAACTTTCGCAAAGGCCGGTCATTGGATGGGTGACCACAAAAAAAATAAAAGTTTTCATCTCGAGCTCCTCCGTGCTTCGGAAGGCACGTTAAGCCGTTGGTCCCGGCTGCATTAGCAGTCGTTAATAACCATCTATCCGCACTGGGCCCGCGTGATGGTTTAAGGCCCGATCTCCCTACCCATCCATAGGGAAGGGCCGTGCCCCAGCAGTGGGGACGTTAATGGGCTGATGATGAGGCAAGGAACCGACAAAAATAAAGCTTGCCGAAATTCCCCTTTGTGCAATTCGTGGCTGACTTTGCAATTTTTTGCTAAAATAATTTGTGTCTTACTGATAATAGCATAATTCCGATATGTCAGTTAGCGACATCAACGACGAATAATGGAGTTATTCCAATTTCTAACTACTTATACTAAGTATATCTTAAATCTAGGCAACCATGCATTCTAGAAACTTTTTATAAAATGTAGGTAACCTAATACGGTTAGCTTGGGAATAAAATATGTGAGCTTTCATTTAATTTTTATTCCACTAGATAACTGATGGGCAGGATATATATTTTATTATACCGTATCGTGGACTTTTATAATTCGTAGCAAAAAAATAATATAAATTTCCACAATACAAATTCGTCTAATATTTGAATTTTATCAAACATCATTGTTAATTCTATTTTCAAATATATTTTTTATTTTTCTTTTTTTGACGTGACTTATTGTAGATAAATTTGCCGCAGATGGCATTAACTACTTGACCGGACGAATATTTTCAAATGTAGCTACGAGTGATTTTTATTAAACTAGTTACCTATAATTGCATTATATGTACTATTATAATAATTAACAGTAAACATGTTTATAACATAAGACGACCTAGAGCCTTAAATATCACATTTATCATTAAAATCTGAAGTCTAAATTAGATAATTACTTAATTTATCAGATTTCTAAAATGGAAAATACCACTGCTTCCTAATGCAGTCAGACACAAAAAGTCATATTTCTAGGTCGTTCAGACTTCAAAATTAAAGATCTAATTTTAGAAACTGTTGTTTGAAATAATAACACCAGTTTTTTAAGTTTATGAGCGCTACAAAAAGTATACGAGTAAAATGCAAATATAGATCTAATTTTGGCAATTGTTTTTAACTAAATGTGCGCTATTTACATAACATTATGTAGCTTTATGTTGGATTATATTGAAATAGGTTTATTGGTTCCTCAGACTCTACATCCCAAGTAGGTAATCGTAGAAGAATCGTCAAGAAACAAGCGTGATTAACGTCTACTAAGAACATGACCGGATCTACCTATGGGCTGATTGGGCTGCAGCCCAGGGCACCGGGGTTACAAGGGGCCTCCAGATCCCGCTAAAAAGTAGACCATAATTTGAAAAAAAAAAAAATGTCTGTTAAAATATTTTTTGCTATTAGTTGAGTATTAAGATAGGCCCCCAAGCAGTTTCAGCCCAGGGCCTCACAAATTCACGATCCGGCCATGACTAAGAAGTAGAATTACATATTACCAGTTATGTGCCGTTCTATAGTTTTCTCCGACCAAGTAGCTATATTGTATATTGCTTTCTAAGATTAATTGCTTCGATGTGGCCATTTTAACCCCTCTGTATACTTACCGGATTAGAGCCCTTAGCGCTCCTAAATTGTCCGACTAAGTAGTTAATGCCATCTGCGGCAAATCACTTTAGGCTACCAATTCATCGTCTATTAAGTAATACGTCTATACATACCGTAATCTTGGTCGACATGTAGTTAGTTACCTTCCTACGTCAATATAAAAATATTTTTCCTGTAACAACTATTAATGTTAATCGTTTCTAATAAAATCAAGCATAGGAACATACCATAAACATAGGTAATGTCCGTGTAATAGGTATTTTAATTAACATAACATAAAATAGCTTCACGCCTGTATCCCCGAAGGGGTAGGCCGAGGTGTATAGTATTACACCACAAGCGAGAAATCCTAGAAAACATTTGATATAGAATAGAAATACTTTATTATAAAAGTTCGCCACACACACAAAAAAGACAATTACATCATATAAAATTTCCACTAAACATACATACATACATAAACTCACGCCCGTAATCCCTAACGAGGTGGGCAGAGCCACAAGTAATCAAAGACAACTTGCAGCCACTGTCGTAAGCTGGATAATTATGATAAACCTTATACTGATAAGGGATCAGCCTATCGCCCATAACATTAGTCCATCATGTTAGAGGACACAATCCCACTAAACAGTTACTTATAAAAAAAGCAAGACGGATGGTTGTCGAAATGATCATAAGGTGTTGGACGTCCTGAGATAAAAGGGCCTCCCTCAGCACAAGTCACGGCGTGAACCATGACGGTGATATTATGTGGACCCTGTTGGGTGAGGCACAAACATCAATTGACAGACATGAATGAGGTACTTTCCCAGCTGTGTTCCCCAAATATAATATATATGGCGTTGTCGAGATTTACCGTGATAATTACGTGTTTTCTTATTACTCGAGTAGGTACATAATTATTTAAAAATACAATGTAATGGCAGAAACATATATTATGTAAACATAATTATTGCTTTGATATTTGGATCACATTATGTATAGAATTACGTTGCTATCTATATTGCTTTTCTTTATTTTGATCAGAATAATAATGGGTGGAAAATGTAATTGTGCCTGGGTGTAAGTAAATAAAAAAGGTCATCTTTATCTTAAAAAAAAAAACAAAGATGCATATGTCTGTTATCCATGAAATTAGAAGGTTAAACGAAGGAAAATCTGTACAGCGCCATCTATATTGTTTTTGAGGAAAGTTGCTTGTAAAGTACCTCATTCATAAAGTCGAATTCAGTGGGTAGAATCTGAGCTGTAATTCGAACCCGTAATAGTATGACGTCACGTGTCCTCTGAACTTTAATAGTGGCCCCGATTCCTGCAGACACCGCCTAATTTTATTTTAGGTTATATCCGTCATTTTCGTATCCGTCGAAAAGGAAAGGGACGGATGATTCACAGCTCTTAATTTTAGGAAGAATGAGTAAATGAATGAATAACCCGGGCGAATCAAAAGGCACGTCGCTGGTATGCAATCCGTTTGACGTGCTGTCTACTTAACTGTGTCGGGTTATTGACTGATGTAAAATGTTTAGACGGTTGGTTTAGATTTGTGCTTAAAATTGACGTGTGTTCCATAAATTTTATGCTTGTCGATTACCCGTCCCTTTCCTTTTCGGCGGATAAGAAAATGACAGATATAACTTAAAATAAAATTAGATGGTATTTACAGGAATTAGCACCATTGTCTGTAATCTACCGCTTTAATTCCATAATTACTTGGTAACTGTTTATGCAATAACTATTTAAAACGTACCTACTGGCTAGGGATACCTACTGAGTAGGTACTTAAGTGTAGTTGCTTCTCAGCAAAGAGGTATTATGCGAACATTAAGTACTCCTATATCCGAGAAATGCGTGTGACAGGCTCAATTTCCCTACAGGTTTAAAGGTCGCAATCGCTTCTATAAAAAAACAAGGCCTGTCAATTATTTTTTTATTTTATTTTTAATATAATTTAATCACGGCACTGGTTGGGTACTGGCAACTTGTCAATAATTTCAAATAGACATTCTTAAAAAAGTATAAGTACACTCGAATACTTATTGATATTTTTTGTACATCTCATCATCTATGTTTAATGTGAACGAACTTTAACGAGCTCTCGAGAAGCAGGATTAGACTTTTATTAAAGTAATTAAGTACGTGTCTTCCATACTTACTTAAATAAGTACCTGTAAATATTTTTTGCACCACCATACATTACTCTCCCACGAATCAGTATTCAAGCTGTTTTTATTGTTTATTTAAACAGACAATTGTAAAATGTTCAACACATAAGCATTGCAAAAACTTAGGCAATCATGCTGTTAAGAATTGGTGTATGTATATACATACAAACATAAACTCACGCCTATTTAATAACGGGGTAAGCAGAGACTATGGAATTCCATTTGCTTCGATCCTGACACACTTCTCATGCTTCTTTAGAGTCGGGTTATCCAGATAAATAAATATTTATGTTATTTCTACCTCATTTTGAAGGCTTGATCGAACCGATATAATATAAATTTAAAATATGTATAATATGGATAAAATTATTATATCGATTTGACTCCTCCAATATTATTTCCAAACTGTCTTAACTTACAATAGGCAATAATGGAAAGGTTACCTATTATCTTTTGCCAATAGGTAAAGTCTTGCCTTAAGGCAAAGAAACTTATATAATTCAGGACATAATATTACCTCACATGTCAGTTAAATATCGTCCCAATTAATATCGAAGATATTTCGTAGTAATTGACGACTATATTACATTAGACTAATCGAGTAAAAGATCTACTCATAGCCACAAGCTATGATAGCGCGAGCAATAATAAATAGTTTCAATATCTACTTGCTTAATTATGATAAAAGGTCAACTTGATTTACAAAATGTAAACATATGTAATTACACGTTACGTTATAATTATAGCTAAGGAGCTCGGTGGCGCAGCGGTTAACGCGCTCGGTCTGCGATTGTTGAAGTAAAGCAACTTTCGCAAAGGCCGCTCATTGGATGGGTGACCACAAAAAAATGTTTTCATCTCGAGCTCCTCCGTGCTTCGGAAGGCACGTTAAGCCGTTGGTCCCGGCTGCATTAGGAGTCGTTAATAACCATCAATCCGCACTGGGCCCGCGTTATAGTTTAAGGCCCGTTCTCCCTATCCATCCATAGGGAAGGCCCGTGCCCCAGCGGAGACGTTAATGGGCTGATGATGATGAATAAATGAGCCCTATGCAAACGGATTATGTCCTCTTCAACATTATAAACTACTTATTAATATGTCTACTTACTTAAACAATATTTTCCGCCTCGGCAAAAACATAACATGAACTGCCCCGTAGCATGCAGCCCGCATATTAGTACGCGACACGACAAATTAACGCACGGTCATAGTTACGTGATAAATAAACCGATTATATTATTTCATTTATCGAATCACGCTATTAGTATGGATGTGCTTAAGGTAATGTTTGAACAGAAATACCAGCGTATTACCCACACACCTTTTGACAGCAATTTTGTATAAATTACCAATTATTTAGTTAGATAATTCTACAGTTTAAACGATCGTAGCTTCGGGCTGGTAGTTTTTATACCTAGCGGGTGATTCTATGTTTTTCTGCGAAGATTCCCACTTTAAATTGAACAATTATATTATTTTATTATATTACCGATACGAGAACGTAGGTATATATTCATAAACTTAGTCATTAGTTTAGATCCCTCACTTAAATAGGTACTCAGGTATTAAAAAAATTAACCCCTACCCTACCCTTAAGGTAACCCTTTTTACGCTTAAACTGCTAAACCAATTTATATGAAATTTAGTATGGAGATAGATTAAGACCTAGGGAAGAACGTAGGATACATTTTATCCCGCAAATCACCTTCTAATGGGATAAAAAGGAACCGAAGGCCACGCTGTTGTCTTAAATTTGGTACCGGATGACAGCTCTCAGCGCTCCCCATTTATCCCATCAAGTATAAACCCAACCGTAAACCCAACTCATCTGCTTATAGTCAATAAGACTGATCATACATACATAAATAGCCTATATATGTCCCACTGCTGGGCACAGTCCTCCCATCAATCAACCGGAGGGGGTATGGAGCATACTCCACCACGCTACTCCCCTGCGGACAAAAAAAAACCTAGTAACCGGGACCAACGGCTTAACTACAACAGCTTGGCTTTATTATTATCTACAATATTACCATATACTTACACCACCTATTCTTCCAGACCGACACCAATGACGTGGGACGGAGCAGCATCAGACGCGATGCCGACGCGGTTCCCGCTGCGACCCAACATGAACCCTGCTTACACCACCGCCATCACCCTCATCGACCAGATCGGATACAAGATCATGAGGACCACCGAGCTGGTCACCGATATACTGAGGAATACTGTGAGGGCTGTAGTCGGACGGTAGACTGAGTCGTGTAGTCTGTAGTTTTAAGGAGTGGATCTTAGAGTGGTATTGCTGGTTTTTAAACCTCCCAAAGCATAGAATAAACAATACTACAAGTATAGAAGGGACACTCCGTCCTGTAAGTCACGGGACATCCGAATTGCGTAGCCCTATGCGGAGAACGCGTGATTTGCATCTTAGTAGAAAGAGGTTGGAAAAGCCCTAACGCGCATTTTGTATGAGAACCGCTGTCGCCAGTTCAATCCTCTGGGTGAGAGCTTTTCTATTTAATTCTGCCTCAAGTATGTACATGCTAGCCACTAGGCAATGTTACCTTCATTTAGACGCAGCGACCGATATTAGACCAGAAAAATACTTAACACTTTATCTAAACCGTCGATAACCCAAACCGTAAAGTTTTTAGTTGGTACGAACACCGTAGAAAATCGACCTGCGAAATCGAAGTGGGCTTTATAAAAACCGAGGTTTAATACCTTAATTTAATTCCATACAAAAGGTTACATTTTTCTTCCGTTCCACTTACACCTAAACGTAACATGATCAGTGACACATCTGTCGTCTCTTTCGTACTAATATGTTTACCTGTTAGTGCGTAAGAGACGAGTGTATAAACGGGCAATCTACCCGGCGCTCCCCATTTGTCCGGCCAAGTAGTTAATGCCATCTGCGGCAAATCTACAATAAGTAATGTCAAAAAAAGGTTCAACCCCGCTCTCTCTTAGGCGATTCTCACACAGCCCCGCATGATGCCACGTAGCGCGTGGACGCGTGTTCTTCCGTTGCTTGTAAGTATCTCCGTTTGTATAGAAAACACGCACGGTCTAACACACAGAAAATGCATCCGCATGAACGCGCGTGGATGGAGGTACTGCAAACAGATAACTCTACGATAGCTCTATTGCTTCTGAAATTCCATAGTCACTTTATGGGAAATATGTATCATTATTTTTCGTAAGATACTGCATACAAAAGTATTTTTTGATAAATAGCCGGTCGTATACTAAAGTTTTCAACTTTCCTGTGATAAGGAGGGATCTCCTTGCATGATCGTCGATATTTAATTTGTTGCTCTACAGATTATAATACACAAGACGACCTTTTAATATACTATCGCGGAGCTCCGTGGGTCATAAAGTTTGCGGACGAGTGGAGTGCAAAGTTGAAGTATGAATTATTTGCTGGCGGTTCGCGCTCACTTGGGCCTTCCAATCTCCCTCTTCTATTCCGTGGTTCGAATCACAGCTCGGGCTGTAAAGAATTTGAATTCTTGTGTGGATCGTAGATATTTGATATCACGTGGTTTCCAGGGTTTGATGATAAGCACGCCCTGTTACAAGAGGCTTAAACATAGCTGGATATGTCACCTCTGCCTATAGCCTCTGGCTTTCAGTTTACCCTTTACTTGTGTTATTATTTTATATACTTAGACAATAATATAGGTACCTACAACAACATACAGGATACAACATATAGCACATATACAACATATAGGATACATCAACATTTTATTAGTTGCACATTACAAATTTACCCACGTTTAGACATAATCGTGACTTGTCTACCTATTTGCCTACTTTTGACATTAAAATAACCTGTTGCAGTTCGTACTAAAATTCTCGTAAATCCGCAATCAAATCGATTTATTTGCCATAAATCATATTGATCTTGTAATTCTAATAAAGAAGATTGTTACTCAAGCTGCAGTAAACGGGGCATAGAGCCTCGTTCCTTCTAGATTACATTTTGACATGACTTATTGTAGCATTAACTACTTGATCGGACAAATGGCTCACCCATTTTTGTGGAGCGTAATGTGTCCCGGAGGCTTCGGGAAATATGGGTGGCCGTGGTCTTAGCTTGCTTATTGGAGAATCCATTCACATGAAAAGTGAAATTACAAAGGATACGTAATTTACACGACATAGGAGAATGTTCTTCATTTCATACTAACGCTCACCAAGTCACTCCATACAAAAATCACATTTTTACATTCTTACTACCTTATTCCTTAGCAGCTTACGACCATTTAGGTAAGACTAAAGTAAGAACCAGAGGGGGTGAGGTCGGCGCCCGATACATTTGGTGCGGGGCGGAAAGTTACCATTCTATACGTAGTATTACTCTGTTCTATGCCTAATCTGTACTAAGGACTGAGTAAAAACTTGCCTCCCACTCTAATGTACACTTAAGGCTTGCTCAATCAAGATATTGTAGATGTAGACAATGGATTGAGAACTCGTGAGATTTTAACATACGTACGTAATTAATTAATTTTATTTAGCGGGAAAATACCACCGACTCGGGAATTCAAAAGATTTTGATAAATTCAACCTTAATTTTTAAGATGTTGGATTATAATCCCTTGGGAAATGTCTTTTTCTTTATTCAAGAGAAATTAATACGTGATAATACCCACAGAAAGTACCTACTTACTAAAATGCCTACCTCAATAGAGATTATGGGCGGGGATTACGGTTTTTTATGCATTATCTGTGGTTATTGTGTCGTAAGTATTGATTGACAATAAACATATCTGTTGTATCTCTACATTTGCGTAAAGCGAAAATGTTCAAAATTTTTGAAGGTATTTTTATCGACTTCTTATATCGGAATCTCTTAGAGTAAGATTATTTTTATCTACGAATTTATTTTTTAAGTGTTAAATTATTTATATGCCTAGGAACATTTATCCATACTGTGCCTAAATAAGAATTTAAGAAAATTATTAATTACAATGTTGTAAATAATTTCCTATCGAATGGAAAACAGATATTTGTAGAATAAGAAACTACTTATTAAGTATAATATTTTTTTATAGTCACGACAATAAATATTTTATACGAATAATGGTAAATTTTTCATTCAACCCTGCCTGACAGACATTAAAGGGTCGAGAAAAACAGAATACTTGAATATAAATAAATTCCCTGAAGCGTAAGTTAGACAGATGTCTGTCTATTCGTCAGATTCTTAGTTGAAAATAAGGGAGAAAACAAAGAAAGCAAGCATTTCTTCAGGATCAAAAGTCATGTAAGTACTTATTCGAATAAATCTTCGAATCGCTTCACCCTTCACCTTTCTTCAAGGCACCACGGCGGGATGTGTCACAATGATGTATAATACAAATTCCTATTACTGTTTCATTTTACTACATAATAAAAAAATAAACTTAATCTACTCTTAAAATATTACATACGAACACAGCTTAAAAATACGCCTGATAAAATATTAAATGCAATGTATTATTATCAAAACAAAGAAATAATTGTAGCAGGCGCAATGAAATGTTCTTTTTTGTATTTCTTTATTCAGGGAGTACCTTTTTTGACGTGACTTATAGATTTGCCGCAAATGGCATTAACTACTTGGCCGGAGAGAGTATCATGTCTTGGCATTATTATTACTAAACAAATAGCGTTGTTAATGGGTCTGAAAATGTAATAGATTTTTCTCTCTCGCCGGCTATTATCGCATCGAATTCTTAATAATGAAATGTATTGTAATGTAGTTAAATTATGAAACATCATATTTGCTTCTATGCTGTTCTGGGAGCAAATAAAAAACATAGAAAACGTTCAGCTGCTTGTCGTCCCGGGCATGTCGTAAAAACCGACAGAGGGATTGTGTCATCTAACATGATGGACTAATGTTATGGGCGATAGGCTGATCCCTTATTACCATAAGGTACATCATATCCAGCTTTACGACATCGCATCAACAGTGGCTGCAAGTTGTCTTTGATTACTTGTGGCTCTGCCCACCCCATTAGGGATTACGGGCGTGAGTTTATGTATGTATGTATGCATATTTGAAAGGAATCTTGTTAAAATTGTATTTAGAATAGATTAGAATGTAATTCAGATTATCCGACTAAGGCTAAGCGCGCATTACGATAAAAATTCGTTACGAAAAATTATCGCAAATCTGTCAACCACAGAAATACACTACGATCCGCGCACTGCGAAAATAAATCGTTTGCGATTTAAAATTGCAGATGCGAATTCGTATGTGTATTTTGTACCCTATGAAGCGAACGCTATGAACCCTATAATTGTAGTTTGCGATTTTATTTCGCACTAAAAAACTCGCAACGATTTTTTATCGTAATGCGCGCTTAACGTTAGTAGGTCCCTATTACGCATAGTGTCAACCAAAACCAATCTAGTGATTATGTAGTTGACATCAGATCAGACCACTTTCGAATAATCAGGCCTAAGTGAAAGTGGTCGCGTTACTCCAGTTGCCTATACAATAAAAATACAATTTCACAGTACATTCACCTCGGGTACAAACAACGAAAGGAAAAGTGCGCTGTAGGTATTCACACGAGCACTAGAAAGTCCTTTTCTTCACTTTGAAAGTGACCCCAGTACAGTACAGTAACATAAGTTCACGACTATATCCCAATTGGGGTAGTCAGATGTACTTACATACATCGCAAGATTATCATAATTTGTTTCAAGCATTAGCACTCTATAGGAATTTGTTATACTGTTGATGGACCTAATAATAAAATAAATAATTAAGTACCCGCACCTCACCGACCTTTTTGGATAGACCAACGTGATAGGTGGTCCAGTGTGAAATGCGTTAAATAACTACTGAACTAACTAGGGAGGTTTCACACAGGAATTAACGCAATGGAAATAAATTTTGTCTGAATTTTCGATTAGGTACTTTCGGTAAGTATCCATATTTCCATCACAAACCCTTGTTCGTGTAGTTTTTAACAACAATAACAATAGGAAATCACTAAGTTGAGCGTTCATCACGATAATCTGATAGCATAGAATAAGGAATAATAACTACGTACTGATTATATAGTTTTTAAAATCTAGTAAATCAAATATAATAATGTTTATAAAATAGTTATTAAAATCTGCTGTTCTGGGAGCAAATAAAAAACATAGAACACGTTCAGCTGCTTGTCTTCCCGGGCATGTCGTAAAAACCGACAGAGGGATTGCGTCCTCTAACATGATGGACTAATGTTAAATGGGCGATAGGCTGATCCCTTATCACCATAAGGTTCATCATATCCATCTTAGGACTTCGTATCAACAGTGGCTGCAAGTTGTCTTTGATTACTTGTGGCTCTGCCCACCCCATTTGGGATTACGGGCGTGAGTTTATGTATGTATGTATGTATTAAAATTTACACGAACAAGGGTTTGTGATGGAAATGTGGATACTTACCGAAAGTACCTAATCTTAAATTATTATAATGATATACTTAGACCACCGATTTTTAAAGAACTACCCAGTCCCTTAGAGGTCTTGATCCGGCCCTAGATGACTTCTATTTGAGTTGACGTCGACTTTAGTAATGGATACGCCTTACGTATCAAACGAAGCCTACAAACGCTTTGAGGGTTATAGGCGCCATCACGGTCTAGTAACATGGGGGATTGTGGAGTGCATATTGGAGGTATTTGTTACAAGGATGAAAGGATACCTAAGGATCAAATTGAAGTACCCGGTAAACTTTTACGTGGTATATATAGGTGTGGCGCGGCTTCGCATCGATGATATCGTGATACAACATAACAAACACACACACACACACACTAATACAAAAAATATTTATTCTTTTGTTAATCCTTTAAAGGCACCTACTACGTTACACTACCTAGATGTTCTTTTTTTATCTTTAACTAGGTACCTACTTACATACATACATAAACTCACGCCTATTTCCCACCGGGGTAAGCAGAGACTATAGAATTCCATTTGCTTCGATCCTGACACACTTCTCTTGCTTCCTCCACATTCATCAATCGCTTCATACACGCACGCCGGTTCAGAGTAGATCGTATTGAACCTTTTCTAAGGACCTAGGAACTAGGTACCTACTTGGCCGGAAAAATGGGGAGCGCTGAGGGTTCTCCCGGTAAAGTGTACCTACATGTTTTACTACCGGACACATTCACGGAAAAATACCCCAGCAATCATAGTCGGCTGCATACAACTGTTATTTTTTTTTTAAATTGGCAGACTCCCTACAGAACCAAGCCACTCAGTTATAAATAGAAATATCTACCTAAGTACTTGTTTATATCTCGCTATTACGATTTTTTCCGTGCTATCTTCAATCAATATACCTAAAGACAGCTTAAATATGTTACCCAGCCCACTGCTGAATACAGGGTTTCCTTTATCTTTCGAATGGACGAGCATGCTCCACCACGCACTCTACTGCGGGTTGCGCTAGTAGAAAAACTTCGTGTAACGTAAAGAAAAACCACTCAAAGAAAAGCATGAAGCATTCTCAACTGCAGCTGAAAATCAGCGCCATAGTCTAGCTACAGCTAGGCTATGGCATTTACTAAGTTGCAGCCGTTTTGGCGTTGTTTGTACTTCAATTGTTGATTACCAGTAAACAATGTTTAATTATGTATTTTTTGCCGAATAAATATATATTTTATCCTTTCTCGTACTCTTCTTTATCGACCACGCTATTGACGTTACGTGATACAAACAAGTTAATTAAAACATCATCGTAAAATCGTGAAGATTTCCAACAATAAGCATTTAACAGGAAAACGAGAAAAAATCTACACCTAACAAATTGTATGGTACGGTCACGAGCATTAATATGTATACACTTTGGTACCATGTCACATTAACTTTTTTGACAAATTGAACTGTAAGACTCACTAAATGTCACATTATGTTAGTGCGACAGAGTCCTAAATTGGCACATTATATTGCTCATGACTGTACGGGCAACTGGGCGTCATATAGAATTCCAAATAAATTTGTTATTAGCAACCTGTGGGTTTTCCTTAAAGTTTGGGATTTCCCTAAAGGATTAAAAGTTATGCCTGTCGTAATACCTAACTAGTTGAATTATTAACTCTCCTTTATATTTAATATGGTGATATTAATTCAATATACCTACCTAGTAAGTTCAATTCCTTATCATTTTGAACCTCCTTATCTAAAGGCACACATAATGATGTAACAAAAAGAAAATAATAGTTACTCTTTTATTCAACTACCTTTAATGTTTCATAAGTAGATATATCACATCAAACATACATTTCATATTATGCACCACATACATTTACACTTAAATGAGATTGTTCCCTTATTGTCTGATGTTCGTAAACATTTTAAATAATTAAAAGTACATTATTACTTTGTTCTTTAAATGCAAAAAGCATTAACAAAATCATTGAGCAACAAATATACAAATTGGCCACCAACATTACAAATATATTAAGTCTTTTTTTTTATAAATAGACATCTAGGCTTCAACAATGCATTGAAATATTACGAATATTTATGATGATCTATGATCAATGCTTGGCAATTATTGGACAATTAATTCAGTGACATTGTTCTTGGTAACAAGAGCAACCAAGCTGCCATTGGTTGGTCTGTTGTCTCCCTTGATCCACTTGTCAAACAGTTCAGCCACGAAGGTCAGCGGAGTCCATGTGCTGAAGTCAGCTTTAGGCATCCATTTTCTGTTCATTTCTGTATCCAAGGTGATAGGCATGATGGCAACAGCTAATGAGTTTTCGGGGAGTCCAGAATCTTTGGCACCGAGGGACTTGGTAAGTTGGTGGACAGCAGCCTTCGCCATTCCATAGCCGATCATGCCCGGAGTTCCTTCTAGAGCGGCTTTAGCACCAGTGAGTGCTAGTAAGCCTCCTGGTGAGAGGTATTTGGCGGCAAGAGTGGCAGCAATGGTTGAGCTCCACACTGACTGCCTGCACATAAGTTCTGCTTGCTTACTCAGCTCCTTAGCGGCGTTTCCGCCGGCCCAGCCGCCGGCGACGCATATCACCGCATTCACTTTCTGACCTTGCAGCGCCGCACCGAGTTCGTTCACTACATGTTCCTCTTGCTGTACCCAGGTTCCGTCTTTCGGCACTGTGATATTGACGTCGGCCTTGTCGTTAGGGTTAAGGTCGATGTTCGCGACCCACCAATTCGCCGATTTGAAGTGGTTGACGCATGCCGCTCCCAAAGCGCCGCGTCCGCCGTAAACAACAATTCTTCCAGAAGCCATTATGACGTCTAGTCACCGCCGCGGTTTGGAACCAACTAAAACTGTGTACGAGGGCAATTTAGAACGCAAACTCGTTATCTCTGTGGCGGCGCGGTTATGCGCTGTCAAATAACCTCGATTCGACTCTCACTTTTTTATCGACCCTGTTAGCTAAACGAATTATTCACGGACAGACAATAATAAATTCTGAAATAAATTTACGTCTCAAACGCGTACAAAGCACTAGTTATAGTAACTGTATTGTATTGTTACGATTTCTTACAATACATAAACAGTAATCAACAAGTTTTATTGATTTTTCACAACTTTTATGGAACTCGTAAAATAGGTCGGTAAAGTTGAAAATGTTTAAATCGCACGTTGCGAGATTTTAATGCTATCAACGAATGAATAAAGCAATAGTCAATATCAAACATAGACATTACACCTTTCATGTTAATGTATAGCTCTAAAATCATGTACAAAAATCACATTTGACATTGGCAGTTGGATGGACATTCGTTTCATCGCAATTTTTCTTGGATAAAGTCGTTTCGTTCTGTTTTGTTACATTTTTTTTTTTGTTTTTGTTTTCCCCGAAGGGTAAGGCAAAGGGAACTATGCCCATACAGCCATGTCTGACGTATTTTTTTTCTTGATGATTAATGAAATGATGAAAGGTGATGATGATGAAACCTAAGCCCCCACCCTCGGAGTAGACTCCTACTCCGAACCCCAAACGAATTAACTCAAAAGTCCGCATAAACTTTTGAGTTATGAAGCGGCTTCCTGACACGAAGCGAAAATAGGCAGATACACTTTGTTTATTGAATACTCCAATATAATAACACTCGCGAATGTCTTCCGACTAACTTAATGCGATCATTAACCACAAAACACCACTTCGTATTAATTATTTAGATTATTCAATGAAGAAAGCAACTGTCCCGTTCCCGTCTCCCGCCAAAAAGCCCTGTTTTGTTACAGTTTGTTACCAATTTGTTACGTATGCATGAGGGATTTTGGTAAGAATTCGCAGTAGATGGATTTTAATATTTTTATACTGCAGTACGTAGTTGTTGCAATAATTGAGCTTTAGAATTGATTTATTAACCGCACAGCAAATAGTGTTGGTTAATTATATTTACATTATAGTCACCGTATACGATTATACGTAGGTACGTGCAGTATATTACCACGCACATAATGATTTGCAAATATACGATATAATAATATATTTAGTTCAACTCGCACCTACAATCCATAATAGTGTGAGCAGTTGAAAGTATTGTTTGAAATCTGGTAAATAAAACGACTCATCTATAACTAATTTATTTAATGATTAAATTTAGAATAAGTACCATTATTTACAATTATAATAAGCCGATAACGTGATACAAAAAGTGCACTTGCTTTTTATAACTTATACTTACTTCTACGTACTTACATTTATAATAATCATAAATAATATCATAAACATAATTGAATATTATAATTTTCTTCTTTCGTTCTTACTTACTTATAGGTATGTATAAAGGGTGACTGATAAATTCAAATAAAAGAAGGTAAACCACCCTGCGTTTAGTAAGTTAACTTAAAAATTAATATTTAATCCATATTTCAAATTCATGATACTTGCATGGGTTGAACAAGATTTTCGAAGTGATCGATTTGAATGGAGTAAAATATGCTGATTATGGTGTTGAGCGTTATACTTATAATTTTGAACATCAAACTAACATTGTTCAAAATCTCCGCCTTACGTTGATCGGGCTGACGATTGATGTTGAAAATGAAGCTGAGAACGACTGCTACTATTGCCGATACGATCTATGAAAAAAAAGATAAAATAAATAAATTAAAACCACAGTACCAAAAAATATAGACGAAGGAACATCCATTCCATAATAAATAAAAATCATGACATAAAAAGAAAATAAAGGCTAGGCTACACGGGGTGCGTTGGCGTAGACGTATGTGGAAGTGTGTCGGACGGAACACTCGGAACTAGTAGTAGGTAAGCGTACGCTCACGCACGCCTATATTACGCCTAGTTACTACGTCTACCTACATGCATACGCACAGCCGAATCTGTCCTTTATGGCGGCAATACACTTTAGGGTTTTTCATCAGGTTAGGTGGATCTTCGAACACGATGAGTCAAAATCATTATCGTGAACGCTAAAATTATAGTTTACTTTTGTTTCTATACCACTCCCATGCTTAGGGTAACACACAAAGAGAAAATGAAATCGAACTAAACTCTGACTCGAACGGGATTTGAACCCGCTACTCTTCTCATGTCAGGACGAGCGTGTTAACCATTACACCACCAGGTCCTTCTCCTGTCCATGCAAAATTCTTTAGAGCATTTCTTTTTTGACGTGACTTATTGTAGATTTGCCGCAGATGGCATTAACTACTTGGCCGGAAAATGGGGAGCGCTGAAGGCTCTCACCCGAGCTTTAGATCATCATTAAGCGATTTAGTTACTATTCCACATACAATCTTTTGTCTTTTTACGAATAAAGCATGGGAATAACGTAAGTTGGCGACAAAGGATAGGATATTGTGTTCACGGTAATGATATTGACTTCCGGTGTTCGATGATTCGATTAGACACTCGTTGGCGCGTATCCAAAAAAAATGGCGGTAACGCATTTCGATAGTCGATTCTTGATGGCCTTAGAGGTTGATGGCAAACACATTCTGATTCTCGATGGCACCTGATGAAATATCCTAAGTAAAAGACGGTAACATTTTTCGATAACATGCAGGCACTACACAGATACAAGTCACACATAACAAAGTAAATAATTACGAAAAACTTACTGTGAAAGTAATACTTCTTTCAGTTCTTATTAAGCCCTATTTTCATTTATTATTAAGCATCCAACTACATCTTCATATTCAGCGAATACAACCTGTTATTACGATAAAAGATTCAAGTAATCACACCAATCGATTAATCGATACAATAATCATTCAATAACTAGTCTATTCGACTTAAAAATAAGTTAATTATGTTGTAATTGAACAGATACGTCCTACTAAATAGTACTGATTAATTATTTATTTAACTACTTACATGGCAACGAAAATGTAGGCAGGTACCTATATTGAACATCTTAATCTTTAGTGGGATAAAGCACTGTTAAATAACTTCAAATTTAGAACTTAATTTAGATTGCGATTCGAATCTGAATGCAGACCTTCCCTCAATCAAATTGTTTTAGTATGTGTCGTACTTTTCGTTTTATTTTTTGGTTTCTCCTTCAGCGTTACTCACGTCATATCAATTGACGATTCATAGCTGAACTTGTTCAGTGATTTAAGTAGGTCCCACCTCAGGATTCAAATCTTCAGAGGAGATGCTATTTAACTGAAAACGTCACCACATCTTTCAGTTTTTGGAGATACCTATATCTGGAATTCATTTTTATAAAAATTAGATAGGTACCTACCACAATTTTTCATTGCCATTTACACTTACATTACGCTGGTCTACGACGACATGGCACATGAGGTATTTTATTGCTTATTAACAAAGAAATGTTCATAGAAACTGGAACTTGCGTTTCCATGGTAGTCTTGTTCCGAGAGCGCAGGGTCAAGACCGAATGTCATTTTGATGACGTCACAGAAGACCACGCCAGTCATAAGACCAACAGAGGTGTGGTACAGCCAGTCAGATATCTTCTTTTGTTTCTGGTTATGCTCATCATCGAGAGACGAAATGATAAGGGCTAACACGCCCGCACTCGCCTGCATCAACCAAAGTTTTGTTTAAACATTGATATCACTTACACCATATAACTTTTATGAAGCATTTGGTTATAATTATGTTAAGTACATCTATTCTATGCCATACAACATTATTTTGAAGTGAATTCTATCTAATAAAGAAAGCTACCAATTATAATTTATTTGATCTAAATTGGTAACACAGATTAAGATAGCGCACAGTGATTGGTTCACTAAGATGTTGCCATTTCATTATCTTTATAAAACTCACAATAATTTTACTACCACTTTTGGTTACAATTTTTGTCACATCAATTTATATTCTAGAAATAAATAACTCTTAAAATTAAGCACCAGTAACATTCCCTTTCCTCAAATACTCCTCATTAATGTATTTTAATCTTTCTAATATCAATGGGTTGTTAGAGTATTCGATCCCAAAAGCGGATATGACGATATTGATGACGGAAATGACGAATATGAAAATGACGATGACGTCATTAAGGACGACTGCTGACGGCGCGTCATCATCGTCGTTCAGGTCCATGCCTCCGATTACCACGAATAGCAACCCGACTAGCAGCTAAAACAATAATTTTGTTTTACTTAATTTTCGAACTAAGTACCTACTTTTTTATATGCGTTTTATGAGTGAGTATAGATTCATAATTTATAATGACTAATATTAGGTAAGTTAAACGTTATATTAATTAGATCTAGCACTATATTTGTATACCAGCGCCTTCAGCATGACAACCAGGCCACGCGCGGCACGAAGTACCTAGATATATGGAAGGCTTCTACTCTTACCAATAAACGCAGCGAATGAGCTGCGGCCTGGGTCACCCCCGCCGTACGCTGCTAACTTATTTCAAACCTTATCTAGCTTTTTGATCAAAAATTTAAGATCAAATAGTTCTAAAGCAGTATTTTTGTAACCATTTTTGGAAAGGCTATCAGATACTTTATCAGCAAACTTATGCAGCTCAAACAGGCCTTTACACTTCTTATACTAATAACAGATACCGTTATTAAGATTATCCGCAACTGAAAGCCGTTCCTACTGCGCAGTTCTAGTATAATCATAATCGAGCTCCATGTATCTAGCGAGCGAGGAGTCGAAGGCGGAGACAAGTACGTTGAGCACGGTGACGATGAACGCAGATGCAGTGGTGGCGTAGTTTATATGCAGCGCTGAGGTCTTGTGCCGCGGGTGCTGGAACCGGCAGTCACGGAGCAGGTTCAACGATAGGAGCACCATGCCCATCGCCACCTAACAACTCCGCGTGTTTAGATGCCAGACAGAAAAACCTAACTCCTGTTGCATCTGCCAGACAGAAATGACTGTTTTTTGTCGCATCCCTTTCATACTTTTTGTATGCATTGAAAAGGTGTAGAGACGGCACACTACGAGCGCACTGGCGTTGAGTCAACACACTGCAGTGACACTAAAGAGCATCTAAAAAGATCTAGGTGCACCTGTAATGTGCTACAGGCACAGCAGACGCGCGAGCTACAGCGCTTCTGTTTGGCTTTCCGTGCGCCTTAGACTTAATAAACTTTATCTATTCGTTTATGAAGGACAATAACTTATGTGTTGGCTGACATTACTTAAATGGCGTTCTCAGTAGGTATGACAGGATAAAGCCTTTACTTACTCCCTTAAACTTTAGAAGTTAGGTTAGGTTGACTCATAAATACTTAAGTGCTAAGGTAGTTTCTCTGCGCGAAAATTATAATTATAAAGTCATAACTTCACGGAACAACAATCATTTGTTATACAGCGGTTATAACTGTAAAATTAATTACAACTAAGTACTATTCGAGTTAGTTTCTTGTTCTCCCTGGTGGCTTACAAGTTTCTCTGACATTCATAGACTTGCCCTACTTATGAGGGATTTTAAGTAGGTAGATCTGAAGGGTTAAAACCGCCACATCGAAGCAATTCATTTAAAAAAGCAATATTGCTATTTGACATTTTGTGTGCATTGCGCACTTACATTTATATGAGCAAATGTCAAATTGCAATGTTGCTTTTTTAGGTGAATTGCTTTGATGTGGCCTTTTTAAACCCCCTAGATAATGAAAATATGCTTACCTGTAAAACAATGGATATTGAGATGAGTACCACGAGTAACATGTAGAACTCATGTTTGGGACCCACTTGGAGCACGTATTTCAACTGAGATGCGTTGGAAGTCAGCAGGGCTATGTCCAACATGCCCTGGGCGACAGTTTTCTTGGTTGCATAGCGATTCGCGTCGAGGCCCTTGACCTGAAATAAGTTAGACAAAATAATTAGGTAAGTATGTACTGTTATGCAACCAAACTTCATATAACATTTATTTGACTGAATATTATTTAGGTAAGTAATATGTAATAATTAGGTATTTGTTAGTTAATTAAGTATTCCTAGTTTGGTTAGGACATTACCTACAGGCTGATCACCTGATTGTCCGAAAGTAAGATAATCCGTGCTTCGTTGTTCCCGGTTACTACTTACTGATGTAAGTATGTAGTCGTTACATGAGCCATGTCAGGGACTTTTGACGGCTCAGTAATAACCCTGACACCAGGGTTGATGAGGTTGGTATTCCACCTCACAACCCACATGATAAGAAGAAGAAGGATATTTGTCGTAGAAGTCGAATCATATTATGTAGATATGTTCTTTTGGACAAACTGAGAAAAAGAGTCCCAAAAGTGCTGGGTAGATTCCTATTTATGAAAAAGACAGATTTAAGGGTGACAAAAAACGTTTTCTTTTTTTCTATTAAACTTATTTATGAATTTTAATTAAAAAAAAAGATGCGACATTTTGTCACTTTTCTATGACGTCACAGGTTGCTTTTTCATACAAATTCCATACTAATTTCGTGTTTTGACTTTCAGTAAAAAGTAACTGATTTGACTAGTTGGAAACTACCCTAATGTACATCGTAACCGTTTTGTACCAAAACTTGTGACTAAAACGACAAGGACAACAAATGGGTGAAGATTTTTTTGTGAGTACAAAACTTATTTTGTTAAACAAAATATTTTATAACAATTATTTACAATATCACAAACAATTTCGGTGGGCGCTTCTTGAATTTTGCTGATAATTTCATCGATGTTCACTTGTCGCGTTTCTGTTTCACTGCCACTGTTACTGCGTCCATCTTTATCGTCAGCCATTTTTAACTTTAAAATAAATGTCAATTGCCTACACTTCCCGCCAAAAACTTTCCGCGTATTTTTTTTTAGTGTTTTATTTTTCTTAACAGATTCGTCGTGTTTTTAATATCGCGTGCGTTTGCCTACTGTCTGGGAAAAGAGGTAAGTATAATCGAGAAACCGTACATTATTCGACGTTTCCTTTTATACAAGGCCGAGCGTAGGTACATAATCACAAAATTTGTAAGTACTTAAATGAATGAGCATGGTTGTGTTAAGCAACATTCCCGATTCCCGATAATCATCTTTCATCTACTCATTCATAAATCCCTTACGCTTAAAATAAGATCATTCCTGAGGTTGCCCCAGTGTCCAGTTGCACTGAGACCCATGTGACCATGGTTTCCAGAAGGAAGCGGTAGAATAAGTAAGTAAATACAGGTCTATAAGTATGATAAAATTAACTGTAAGGTCAATCAATACTTACAACCACATTAGGTAGTATGTTACTTAGAAATTGATAAAGTTGGTGGTATTTAGCCTAAATGTAGGCGTGGGAAAGAATAACCATGTTGTTATCTGTTTCACAAACAAATGTGTGTGTAATAAATATTGAAATATTGTATGTAACGGCCTCCGTGGTCTAGTGGTTGAGCGTGAGTTCCTGGTTTCGATTCCCATGGGAGGGTCGTTTGAAGGGATTATAATTATTTGAAAGAAATAATCGACCGTAGTGAGCCGATAGCGGTAAGAGCCGAATGAGGGAATCACCTGATTGAAAGATAACATGATTCCTTGCTTTGGAGTTCGGAGGATATGTTAAGCAATCCGTCCTGGCTTAAAGTTACTTAAGTAAGTAAGTGTCAGGGGATTTTGACGGCTCAAAAGTTACCCTGTCACCAGGAATAATGGCGGTTATTGATATCACATCCCACATGAGGAAAGTTGAAGATAACGTAAATCTCTTAGGTACGTAGATAACCCATTTATGAATGGTCGAACCAATTTACACCCTCTATTCTCCACACTGCACTCCACGCCAACTATTTACTATGTACAGTCATGAGCAATATAATATACCCACTTTAGGACTCTGTCGCACTAACATATTTGACATTTAGTGAGACTTACAGTTCAATTTGTCAAAAAAGTTAATGTGGCATGGTACCAAAGTGTATACATATTAACGCTCGTGACCGTACATACTTACATTTCTTAGTGGAAATACAGTTGTATCTAATGATTTCATTGGAAAACGTACTTGAATAGTACTTATAGATGTGCATCCTTTATGTACAAGGCTAAAACGCTAATTATAATAGTCAAAGTGAATGAGTTTATGCTGTTTATTACAGTTAAATTACCTCCTATGCATAAGTTGTTATTGTGTTTAGATAATAGGTAAGTATGATAATAATAAAATCAAAAACATAACAATATAATATAATATTTGATTTGTTAATACCACAAGAATTTAAGCTAAGCAATTATTTAAGAATTATGTCAGCTGTAAGGTTTGCAATAAACGACAAAATAAATAGTATATTTTAAATTGTACGTGTGGTTAGGTAGTTTATCTTGTGATGGATGTGCCTCTGACGACCCCAATTGGGATATAATTTAGTTACGAACTTATGTTATGTTGCCATTTTAAGTCTGATCATTGGATGGAGATTGGAGACTATTGGATGGGGTTGCTCAGACGTGGCTGTGTGGCCGTTACAAAATTCAATTCAAAAATTCAAAATTATTTATTTGTTAGCAACTATTTACTTACAGTAAAAAAGGTGATTAGAGTCTCCTTTTAAGCGTAGTGCCTGTGTCAGGAGACTCCGCTCTTCCATAAAAGCAAGTTGTACACAAATATTCTTTATTCTTATTCTTAAATTTGATAATAAGTTTATGGTGTGTGGGTGTGTGTGTGTAGTGTGTGTGCATATATTTCCACAAGTTACAAGTTCTAGTCTTTGCATAGGATGACATATCGGTCTAGACGTCTCATAAAAAAAAAACATGATGTTAGGTGTAGATGCGACTGATGGTAGGTAATTAATTATAGATTGCGAACTATTTATTAGAGACCTAGTAATTCTCAACGGTTGCAGAGGCGAAGATGGGAGCCATCGGTACGGCAACGCAGGACGGAAGGGGCAAGTCACAGGGACTGCCTGGAACCTGACAGAGGGCAGCAGTTACTGTGTAGTACTATTCAGAGGTGGAGGACAGAAGTCCTAGTACGGCTTTAAAATAGACTACCTACTCTGGGCGCCATCCCAATCGCGTCAGACAGAGTAGGTACTTCGAAACGGAAGGCAAGACGGAAACCACTGCCCTATTTTTACCTAAAAAAGTAGCATGGCGAATACTACACCGACAAGAGCGTGGCTCTTTTTAAATTAGTGATGTGAGTAATTAATTCTGTATAAGTAGATTAAAAAATAATTCAACTTATTACGTAGAATAATTCACGTGCACACGCACGCATAATGATTTCCTTTGTTAGATCCAGGAAGTGATATAATACAAAAATGGAAAACTAAAAAAATATACAAAGATGGAAAATATTACTCTAATACCCTAAGCCTCAGATTTAGTGAAAACTACGCAAGCGCCTTTATGTTAAAAGATCACATTCTAAATGCATTCTGATGTGACTTTTTACAACAAAGTTGAGACACTTTTTAACCGACTCCATTGAAACTACTTAACTTGTCACGAACATCACGAATACGATTTTCCAAAATGCGGTATGTCATGCGGATGTCATGCGGTATTCACTGTATAACAACGATATTATATGGACAAAAATACTTTACCCCATTTCTGAGTCCCGCAGGCAAAATCGAAGCCATTGTTGCTAAACTTCCTAGCCAAAACTTTGGTCTTGTCAGTTACATTCAAAAGTCACAACCAGGCGATTCTTTTCTTTCTCAACATTAATATTTCATGAATCATTGTAATAATAGCTTATTATTGTAATTTGGCGACACGATAGCGGACTGTAACGGTTAAAGAATGGATTCACAATGATTCCATTTATGTCGCGTGTTGAACACGAAAATCGATGGTTACCAGACAACCGAACGCAACAAACTTTTCAATATTTCTATAGATATTCATAGTGGCCATAAATAATGGTGGGTAGGGTCAAATGGCTCTACAGGTATTCTTTGTTGTTGACTCGGAGGTCACGCGTTTGACGCCCGGGCAGGTACAGTGGGTGAAAGGAAATCTCTCATCTTTTTTTTAATGTGACATGGACGGCAAACAATTTTATTTCAAGAGTACAATTATTAAATTATTTACATATTGCATGCTGTATTGTATTTATGCTATGCTAATAATGTAGGTTCGATCGTCAGTTTGTTTCGCATATGTAAAACTTACTTAGGTATACTTATTTGCAAATGGAAATGAATAGGAAGAACTCTGTCAATAGTGAAATAAACCTTTCCGAGAGATACCTCTTTTTATTATCCTAATTTGGTCGGAGTCCTAATTAAGTCGGTAGTAAAATCATTCCTTACTATTTTTTTTATACTTCGTGTGAAAACATTTAATTACTCTAAAAGTTGTTTTTTTTAGGTTGTGGCTCTGCGCACACTTTACGTTGTTTACTTAATCGCGGTCTTTTTATTAATTATCTTTCTCATTAATCGTTAGTTATGCATATTTTTTTCTTTAAATATGTACCTATAATCGGAACTTTATACACATGGGTAATTAATTAAAAGCTATAGGTAGTTTATCAATAATATACTTACTTGCAATTAATTGATTACAAGACTTCAAAGCGGAAATAAAGACAAGTACAATTTTATTCAACTAAAACATTTACTTACAAAACTTTTTAATCACGAAACCCTACGTGGTTTTTTTGATGACTAATAAAACAATAAAACGTATCGTAAACAGCATGAAAGTGGTAAATTAGTATAATTAACAATTAATAAATACCAAAATCAACTCATAAAAAATATATTACTAAATTGAATAAACTTTTCAAACTAATTCGGAAGTCTAGGGAGCAATATTTCAAATAACGCGCTCACGAGAACGGCTTTGTTAACGTCTTCATTTTCCTCAGAACTGCGAAATAACTGACAGTAAAATTCTGTACACAAACTAAATAAATATAGTAATTAGTTATAGAATTACTTTTTTTGTATTTTTATGGCCGGTTGTTGTTAAATTTATTTGAAAAATCTTGTATAATTTTGAAACGAGCGCGCGCTCTTTCTCCTGATTTCGCGTCGAGCAACGACGATCTCATCTGTCAAAATTGTTTCCATTTTTCTAATGCATGTATTGTTTGGATAAATACAAACAAAAATGTTTAATCCGGTTATAAATCCGTAATGTTGACTTATTTTTAGTTTCCGTTGTCATTTGTTTTTGTGGTGATTGTGTTTTGTGTAAAATATCATGTGAAAATCGTGTCGAAACTTCGGATCGTCGAGTGGATTACTTTGCGCGGAGAAAACCCACATCTTCCAGATGCTGCCTTCTATGCCAATTTTGTTCACCAGGGACAGTCAGGATGCTTTCGGTAACAAGATTGAGCCAAGTACAAGCTTCTTCAACCAAAATCCGCTTGAAAAACCAGTAATTAACACAGAGGTGAGTCAGAGAAATTGGCGCAAGGATTTTTATGTAACTTGATTCTTTATCAGTATTACCTTGAAAAGAAAGTTATATTAACTATTTCAGAGTAGTATTGTAATATTTGTACGTTTTGCTTCACGTTTTAGGTGCAAAATAACGGATTTTTTATGTTATATGTCGAATTTATCATTAGAAAATGGCGTGTGACGAGTGTGTCAGGAACGGATTTACATAATTTATTTTGTTTTGCAACTGTTTCAGCCGTTTCCTTCCAAGGTCGCAGTTGCAGAAGAGTCAACAAAACTCTGTGAGAGAGAGATAAAAGAGAAATCAAATGACAAGAAAAAGGACCAAGGTAGTGATGAAAAGCCTAAACCTAATGAGAATGCCCTAGAGACAGGTAAACATTGCACTCAATCATTTACAGATATAGATTACTAATGATTCATTATCATATAATGTTCAGGAGTACTTTAGAATTATCTCAGCAACATAATAAATAATAAACAGAAAATATACCTAATAAAAATAAATAAATAATAAAGTTGCACTGGCAACTTTCATAAATGCAATGCTCGAAGGTTCCATATTTCATTTCACAATGTTCAATGCTCAATATTTCTTAGGTGGAGGTTAAATTTGTTCTCAAAAATTACATGGCTTATTTGTGTGTTTATTTTGGATTAATAACTGTTTAAAACAATATTTACACTACTTTTTTTTCCAGCTTTAGTCAGATCCTATTACACAAAAGTACAATCTAGGTTTTCCTCACATCCGACAGTGCCTACAAACAAATTTGCACAATTTCAAGGCATTTTGAAAACTTTTGACCCCTCTAAAGAGTCACCTGTAGATTTATATAGAAAGATTGAGAAATTATTTGGAGAAGAGCATAAGGATATTGCTGAAGAGTTTCTGCTGTTCTTGAAGCCTGGTCAGGCAGCTGAAGTCGGGAGGTTTATGGATCATTTCATGTTGGTTCAAATGACCAGTTTCATAGAATTACTTCAGGTAATATTACAATTTTATTTACTTAAATACGTGTTAGTGACATTGTAACAAATACGAAGGGGGATGATTCAGACCATGATTCTCAAAAAAAAAACCAGGTCTAAATCATCCCAGAGTATTCGTTACCATGTCACTAACACCCTTATATCTCTTGCTGTGCCTTGTGTATTGAATTCTTATTATTGACCTATCATCATTGTTGACCTGCATTAAATAGGTCAATGGAGCACTATTGACCTGGTTTTTGTCGGTTATTATTTATTAGTACTCTGCGACCCTAGCTAACAAATACGTCAACTAATGAAGAATAACTCATAATCCTCTGCGTTTTAGACGACATTCGCTCGGAAGCCTACAGTTCTAAGGAAAGTTTTAAGAGCACTGACGACGGGAATCAATACTGGCAGCTGTCAAGAGATGAAGAACCGAGTTTTACCGCATTTGCGTTCTAACCCGCGGCTCAGTCAGATGTTTAAGTCACTCTTCCCAGACGAAAGGCCACCAGATAGGTAAGCTTGTAGCTAATAGGAACAGAAACCATCCCTCGCAGCTCGGCAACCGTACCAATGGCCGTACGACGTCTATGCCCTCGATATAATTCGAGACGCGAGTGCCATGCAGATCCCGCAAACTGATATGCAGTTTAATGTATTGTGTCGACTTCTCTGTTGGACTGGGAGTAGGCAAAACCAAAGAATCCGTTCAGCTGATCATGAAAGATAGTAAGAGAAAAAGATGGATTATTATCCTGCGACATCAGACTTAACTAGTAGAAATCAACCAGGAAATCAGGGCAATGGGCTTGTGGGTAACCTGCCGCCATTTGGCTTATCATACAAAATCGTATTATTTCAATGTCTTACCAGTTTCCATAACATTCTCTGTTAATTGGTCAACAGATGTATTATACTGACACTAAATTTTACGAGTAAATAATATTATGTACGATATTTTTACAAAATACGTTTTATTGTTTAATACTATGACTAGTTTCAAGTAAATAAAGGAAAATACATAACTTTCTTCCAGTTTATATGAGAAGGGAGTGGACATGTTGAACGAAAGTTGTTTGACGAATGACAAAGGATACGATGTGTGGGAGTTTGAGGAGGCTGACAGTAAGCGGAACTTGGAGGTCAAACAGGGCACAGATACTATGGTAAGTTCTACCCATATGACTTTAGACACCATCAGCAGTCTTTAAAAAATAATCATTCTTAGTTAAAGGAGTAATTCCAACCCGCGATTTCATAGGCATAGGCCTGAGTTATCGCGAAAAGTACTCAAAGTTCGTATCTAGAAAGTACTTATGAGTACTCTTAAGTACTTTCTAGATACGAAATTTTTAAGAACTTTAGGCTTAAATCCATATGTAGAAAGTGGGATTCTCTTAAAATGCATAAATGGTTTTGTCATAATTTTAATTATCATAATCCTTTTCGCACAACGTTTTTAAGCATAATAGTACTTTCCCATAATAACATCTAAGAATACTGGTTTGTTAGGTATAACTTATTTTTGGACTAATATTTGTTGGTATAAATTTGATTCGCATATAAATAGGTATCCATAATTCTTTTTTAGAATAATAGTGTTTTGTCATAATTTTTTCAAGGCATAACAGTAGGTTAGGGTGCGGCGGGGGTGGCCCTTGGGCCACCCCTACGCCGCCAGCATGTTTATCTTACACACGAAAAGTATGCTGAATGATGACCAACAGCATGAAGTAGAGTCAAAAAATATAAAAAGTCACAATCATGAACCAAATGCAGCCAAGGAAAAAGTAAGTTTCGGAAATGTTCAAAGTTGTGCCAAAACTTCTTTTTCGGAGTATAGTTTTTATGCTTATAATAATTATGCTTATATATCATTATTGTCATTAATTATTATGCTTAAAGTAGTTATGAGTTTCAAAATTATGCTTAAAAAGTTATGACAAACTAATACTATGCGTAACTAATAATAGGACAAGTAACATTATGCCATGGTAAATTATTACATTAAAATGTATGCGTAAAAATAGAGAACCGTAGAAAGTACCTACTTTATGGTAGGTACGTTTCGTCTGGTCCTGGGTTTTGGTCTTCTTATATTTTTACCTTTTTGTCCAGTTTATTCCGGTGTCTGCTTGCCTAGGTTGAAAGAAGCTATTTGCTTTAAAATGTTGACAGTCCCCATACAAAATGTTTTGACTTCCTTGTAACCCTCGCACATTACTTCACTACTTTGCTAAGTTACCTGGGATCCAAGTCGAGCACCCGCCCTTAGTGCGTACCTGGTTATTTGTTAGTGACCCATGGGTCACGCGCGTATGGAGCTAATCCGTCATGACCCGTATATGGATCACTGGACTGTCAACGTGTTAAAGAAAGCTCAGTGAGGTACTTAGTTCATCTTGCGATGTACTTCTGATTATTCCAATTGGGATATAGTGAGCGTATGGTATGTTATTTGCTTTAAGTAATTTTTGGTCTTTTACAAAGTCAACTCGGTGTTTCCAGTATATTCACGGGCGAGTCTTCCTCCAGCACGGCAGGTTACTGCGAACTGCGCGTGTCACATACCCGTACAGCAAGGAGCCCTATCGGGTGCACGCTCGCCGACTAGCCCCCACCCCCTGGGACCTCTCACCCCCCGAGTCCGACGACGAGCGAGCCTCGCCCAAACGTCACAAAAATACCCCCAAAATCCCACCGAAAAAACCCAAAAAGCAACTCAAATCCCCAACCAAAAACGCAAAAGACGTAAACGACAATACGAATAAGGAATGCGTAACAAACAGCCCAAAAACAGTGAAAAAGCAAAATATCAAAACTAAGATTTGTAAGGATAAAAAGGAAGATTTAAAATTAGAGATACAGAAAAAGGAAAAGAAAGAGAGAACTGACGCTAAAAGTATTAGTATTATCAAGAAAGAAGATGTGAAGTTAAAACAGGCGAAAGTTGAAGCTTCCAATATAGAGATAAACAAGCCTGAAGTCAAAGGGAACTGGACGAGGGATGAAGATAAGACGATGTTGCAAGTGCTGAAAGGAGAGGCGGGCTCAGAACAAGTGTTTGGAAGGATCAGTGAGTTGCTCCCACACAGGTCGGTGACGGAAATCAAAGAGAGATTCTGTCACGTCATGAATCTTCTACAGCAAATGGCAGTAGGTGAAGTTACATAGTGTAAGTTGGACTGAATTTTAAATGTAAGCGAAACTGGTATTTATAATTTTTTAAAATAAAATATTTGAATTTTTAATTTTCTTTTACTGATTTTAACATAACATAAATGTTATTTCATAGTTCCAGAGAGTGAAACGTGATGTCATTCGGACCCAGTATGATCCAAAGTACTTACTAGAATGTTAAAACCTTCTTTAAAGATTTAAAAACAAACTACAAGCGTCATGGCCATGGCACCGGAGCCCATAGAGTCTCCAGGGTCCGCGGAGGTCCGTGTTGCTCTATGATGTGTTGCAAAGAGAATTTATAACACTACGTTTCTTTACGGCATTTTGTTTTTTTTTTTAATAAAAAAGGTACTTGTCAATCATCTTGGCATTCATATTTCATGGCGTATGATTTTGCTAAAGATTTTTTTCTTAGCTTTTTTTAAGTGATTTTTGATTGATACTTTAGTAATATATAATTAATTAAATATTTTAACATGTACCGATTAAGTGACAATTTTTATCATAGAAAATGTTACTTCGAGCGGGAGCAAGTGCCGACACAGACCGTTATGAAGGACAAGATGTGCGAGTCTCTTGCCCTCGTCTACTTCAAGTCCATGACGCCCAAGCTGAAAGTGCTGGCGGGCCTGGAGCCCCCGATGAAGGGCGGAGGCTCCGAGTGGTTCATGCCCCCGAAGGACTTGCTCGACGGCCGCGCAGTCCTCAAACCCGTGAAAAAACTGTACCTCAACAACCTCGGCTTTAACGGCATCAACTCCATCGGAGAAAAACTGAGAATGGAATACTTTATGCAGATGCTGGAAGAGAAACGACAGGCTTTACTCGACAATGACAACATGTGGAAAGCAAAAATCATTGCCAGCAATAAAAAACAATATGAAGAAAGTTCCATAGAAGAAGCTGAAAAAAATACAGCAAAGATAATGAAAGCTTTCAAAGAATTTGAAGCTTTATACAGAACTTCTGTAACGAGATTAGAGGATATGGTCTATAATGCAGCCATTGAAGAGATAAAGCGAAATCGAAAAGAAACCTTCAAATATATGGAGGCACATTATGCTGATCTTGTAGACTATCAAGCTCGATCAATGTACGGTGCGTATGATGAAAAGCTTAGAAACGAAAAGGCAAAGATAAAGGCGAAATTCATTGAAGATGTACAAAGTATAAGAACAAATATGGCAAATGTAGTACATGATATAAACTATGACAAACATTTGGCCATAGAGAAATTACGGCACCTACTCGAATGCCAGAGCTTGGCATGTCAAGTTTATGTGGCTTTAAAAGAAAAAGAGGAATGCCAGAAAGAAATTGATATAGTCAAACATGACCACCATAAAAAGGTGAAGGTATTAGATGACGAAATAGCTATGAAAAATTTCGAAATTCGTTTGGAAATAGAGCAACAGTTGAAACGTCAAGAATTTGATCGGATTTGGAAGAAAAAAATATGTCACATCGTAAAAAAGTTCCAAATTTTCGTGGAATACTGCCTGAAAACATTACCAGAACATGCGGAGTTCTTTCTGAACATGGAGAAGCTAATGATGCTGCAGATAAACGCAGCGGCAGAAAATCCAAGTGCTGAGAGTATTATTGAAACTGAACCGGAGTATATGGGCCCAACACCAAGACCCCACCCCTGGTACCTTTTCTGCGATAAGGGTTATAAGCCACAACTTGAACAGGATCTATGCCCCAAACATTGTACTTCAAGCGCTTCGCAAATACCCGTTGTAGTCCTCAATAAAAGATGCATATACGCTGCTTGCAACAACTATGACGTTTTTACGGATAAAGTGACTCAATACATCGGTGGTAATCGTGGAGATGACATTGACGTCCAAGATGACCATGACTATGCCATCGATGTTCCTGTAAAAGTAACCAAGTCACTGCAAGTTGAAGATCTCAAGCTAGAGAGTTCGTTGATGCAAATTCTTCAACAAGAGCTACCGAATATCAAAGAACTTCCAATTGAATGTTGTGTTTGTAAGATACCTTACTGCTTTTGTAGCCCGCTACATACATCCAAGATGTCATTATATCATTCTCGGCAACACCCCGACTCACAACGTCCTGAAGTAGAGGTTGATATGGGAAACAGATTAAAAACCAGGAAGGACGAGCTACGTTTAGCACGCGAACCAAAATGGGAGAGTTACATGGACTTTATTGCACCAAAGAGTTGCAAATGTTCAAAAATGGCAAAAAAACATTTGGAAGAACATTTACCGTTGTACATGAGAAAGACGTCGAGATTTGAGCCACCAGAATTGCCTAATTATGAACCGTGCAGACTGGAGACTATGAGAAGATTGGTGAAGAAAGCTAGAGGAGTACGGACGCCTCCACCACCACCGCCGAAAGCGGAATCGAAAACGAGAGACGTGGGCCTCCAGTGTTCAGATCACGAATTTGACATAGCGTGTACTTGTTTCTCAGATCAAGAAATTATAAAGCTTTTTGAGTCGATCGTATACGGTTCGAAGATTTATACAAAGACTACTGAGACACGTGTAGTGGGCAGTTCGGTTGCCGGTTCATTTATGGGTAAAAGCGCGACTTCTTTTGCTACCGATCGTGCGTATTCTCTGAGATACTTGCTGGACGACGCTCCTAAGTTAGAAGAGATATTCAAAAAGGAACGCTGCGACTACTAGGCACTTTGTCTTATATTAGTATTCTTATTATATTAATATACTTTTAATTATACAAAACTTTTACCTTATGATTAGCATATTTCTTTATATTTAGAACGACCAATCTCTGAAATGTACGACGTCGATTGAACATACAATATCTGACGATGTGGCTTCTTATCAGGTAAATGGAATAGTTGCCCAAATCTTTATCATATCAATCATAGCGAAAAATGGCTTCTTTAGGCGCCACGCTGGTTAATAAGTCACACACGAAGTCTTGACAATATATCACAATACGACAATTAAAATTCACACCCAGTTTAACTTCCTTATTGAACTTTATGGTGCAACAACATTAATTAACCTTTGCCTTTGTTAAACTTTTAAACCAGTTTATGGAAAAATTGACAGTGTCAAAAATGAAGCAATTTTTTTAGAAATACAATTTATTTATACTCATTTTTATTTTTGCTAATTATTATAATTTTGATATATTTATTACTGTTATTTTTCAATGAACCGTTTAAGCGACAACTACTACCTTCGGAAATGTTATTTAGAAAGGAATGAAATTCCGTCACAAAATATGATGATTGAGAAGATGCACGCTCCATTGACTAAAATTTGTATCAATTACTTGACCCCGAGGCAGAAAGTTCTTGCAGGTTTTGAAGAGAAGAAAGGCGGAGGCTCCAGTTGGTACGTGCCTCCAGAAGAAGTGCTCGCGGGCCGGGTAGTCCTCAAACCCATGGACAAAGGCTTAACTGATGTAGGCTTCTATGCCATAAACCACATCGGAGAAAAGCTAAAATATAGCCGATATAAAGAATTGATAGAAGAAAAACGACAACTTATAATCGAAAGTGACAAAAAATGGAAAAATGCTATTACAGTAAGCAATAGAACTGAATATGAAAAAAATTGCCAAGAGGAGGCCAAAAAGAACACTCAACAAATTATGGATAGTTTCCATCAATTTGAGCTGTTATACACAACTTCCGTGAGTAAACTGGAGGCGTTGGTATACCAGGCAGCCTCGAAAGAAGTAGAACGAATTCGCGAAGAGGCCTTTATACATATGCAACAACGCTATGTATCTCTTGTGAAGTCTCAAGCGACTAAGTTGTGCGAAGAGTATGAACAAAACTTGCTAAAAGAAAAAGCAAGAAAAAAGGAGAATTTTATCAAAGCAGTCGAACAGCTTCGGAGGGATACAGCAAATAAAATACACGATATCAATTACGATAAACATATAACTATAGAGAAATTGCGGCAATTACTCAACAGCGAAAATTTGGCTTGTCAGGTCTATGTGGCTCTAAAGGAAAAGGAAGCATGTGAAAAAGAAATTAAGCAGACTAAGCACGCGCATAAGAAAAGAGTTAAAGCTTTACAAGAAGAAATTAATATGCAAAATATTGATTTTCGTTTATACCAAGAGCACCAAGAACGTCGTAAAGCACTCGATAACATTTGGAAAAGAAAAATATGTCACGTTGTGAAAAAGTTTCAATTGTTTGTTGAGTACTGTTTGAGGACGATGCCGCAGTACGCGGAGTTTTTCGTAAACATGGAAAAGCTTCTTTTGCTTCAGTTGAGTGAGGCCCTTGAAATACCCGATGCTGAAAGTATTATTGAATCTGAAGTTACGGAATATAATCCTCCAGTGGCAAGGCCGCATCCTTTTTACCTATTTTGTGACAAAGGAGCCAAACCTGGTTACATCGACGCCAACCTCTGCCCGAAACATTGCACTTCCAGCGCTTCCCATTTACCCCTGGTAGTCATCAATAAAAGATATTTCTATGCTGCTTGCGACAATTATGAATTGTTTACAGATAAAATGTGTCAATACGTTTGCGGCAATCGCGGAGACGATGTTGACATTGAAGATAGTGAAGATTACAATTTTTGTGTTCCCGTAAAGTCTACCTCTGCTCAGCGACTGCAAGAGTTGAAGCTGGAAAGTTCTTTGCAGCAAATCCTTCAACAAGAATTACCAAACGTGAATGATGTTCAAATAGAATGTCCTATCTGTAAATTACCTTACTGCTATTGTAGCTCTGCTCAGCACAATCCTAAAATGGCTCAGGGTCTACTAAGGTCCGCGTCTTCACAAAGGTGTATCAACAAGACGAGGAAAGAGAGGTCAGTTCAAACCGAGTCTAGGTTTATGGTTAAAAGCAAGCTTGAGCCACAGATGCGCCGTGCGCCTACTTTCGAGAACTACATCGATTACATTACAACGAAGAGTTGCCAATGTGCCAAAATGGCAAAGAAACAAATACGGGACCATTTGCCCCCATACATGAGGATGACATCAAAATACGAGCCTCTAGACCTACCGAACTATGAACCATGCACATTGCCAACTTTAAAACAGTTGGTGAAATATGCGAAGTCAGGGCGCACAACACCGCCTAGCATTATTGTCGTAAAAAGGAGAGTTTTGAAAAAAGATGCATCCACGCAGTATTCTGACAATGAATTTGATTTCTTGTGTACTTGTTTCTCTGATGATGAGATTCCCAAAAACTTTGAACTGATGGTAAAGCAAATTAATACAGTGCGTAATAAAAAATATATATCGCGCTACAGTGACGATGCAATAAATTTACTTGACGTGTTGGTGAAGGATTTTGTAAGTGTGCGTCCTTCGATCCCGATCAGACCGGTCGACAACGACGTAAGTTCTTCATATTTGATGAAAAGCCCGAGGTCTTTCGCCACGGACAGAGCTTACTCCCTGAGAAACTTGTTAGATTGTGATTCTAATCTTGAAGAGATTTTTGTCAAGGCCAAGTCCAATTGCGATTCCATTTAAGTAATCCGTGTAGTAATGTCATTAAACGTCAGCATTCAATTGATTCTTTCATTGGGTACTTTCCAGGCTACTTGCCAATAAAACAATATACAGGGTGGCCCAGAAGTTCAGGTTCAAAATGAAAAATTAGAAAGAGGAGCTCATTAGCTACCAGAAACACCCCCATGTATGTTCAGCAATTATTTACGGTTTAGGAGATATGACCCATTTTGTACCTTTTTCTAGATTTTCTACCTTACTTCAGAAATAATCATTTTGTCGCTATCCCTTTCTTAATAATTATTTTATTTTACTTCACAACTATGCCTAAGTCTGTGTACCGCTCAAGCAAAGACAAATTAAAGTGAAATCAAAGATAAAAAAAAAGTTATCGGAAGTCAAAGTGAGAATTCGACCAAAATTGTTACAGTTGTTAAAACTTCGCCGAAGAATAATAAACACATGAGATTGTCATGGACACTGAAAGTATTTCTAAAAACTGCTCCATTTAATAGGCTTTTAGAAACATTAATAAAAAGTACCCTTAATACGGGCAAAAAACTAAGTAATTAGCCCTCAAAGATTGCAAGACAGACATATTTGAAGGAAAATTTAACATTCTCATACAATGTAGCTGCTTCTTTCTAACGTTGTTAAAGGTGCTAAAAGACAGATTTTATTTTAGTATCCAATAGTATGAATCACCATCAGTGTTTGGGGATAACTTTTTCCTTGAAATCTATGTACCTTCATTAAAATACGAATACCAAAAGTGACTGCAAGTTTTGTCTTCGGATTGTTGCTATGTCTACCCTGTTAGCGATTACTCGTATAAGCGTGATTTTTATTTACTTTTAATTGAAAATGTGTCTTTGAGCACCTTTAACAACGTTAGAAAGTAGCAGCTACATTGTATGAGAATGTTAAATTTTCCTTCAAATCTGTCTGTCTTGCAATCTTTGAGGGCTAATTACTTAGTTTTTTGCCCGTATTAAGGGTAATTTTTATTAATGTTTCTAAAAGCCTATTAAATGGAGCAGTTTTTAGAAATACTTTCAGTGTCCATGACAATCTCATGTGTTTATTATTCTTCGGCGAAGTTTTAACAACTGTAACAATTTTGGTCGAATTCTCACTTTGACTTCCGATAACTTTTTTTTTATCTTTGATTTCACTTTAATTTGTCTTTGCTTGAGCGGTACACAGACTTAGGCATAGTTGTGAAGTAAAATAAAATAATTATTAAGAAAGGGATAGCGACAAAATGATTATTTCTGAAGTAAGGTAGAAAATCTAGAAAAAGGTACAAAATGGGTCATATCTCCTAAACCGTAAATAATTGCTGAACATACATGGGGGTGTTTCTGGTAGCTAATGAGCTCCTCTTTCTAATTTTTCATTTTGAACCTGAACTTCTGGGCCACCCTGTATATATGGCGCTGTACATATTTTTTCTTCGTTTTACTTTCTAATTTCATGGATAACAAACATAATGCATCTTTTATCTTTGTTTTTGGGTATAAATGATAACCCTTTTTATTACACTCAGGCACAATTACATCTTCACCCATTATTATTCTGATCAAAATAAAGAGAAGCAATGTAGCAACGTAATTGTGTACATAGTATGATCCAAATATCAAACAATTATTTTTATATATGCTTCTGCCATCACATTGTATGTTGGAATAATCATGTACCCGAGTAATGAGAAAATATATAATTATCACATTAAGCTCTACGACATCTATATTGTTTTTGGTAACATTCCGTGCTTTAGAAGCATCAACTCATAGTGAGAACATTTATCACACGAATGACGTAAATTTCGCAATGTTTATATGTCGGGTTCCTATATTAAAGAAATAAAAAACAACATAGGTCTATAAAAATCTTTTTATTAAAAAATCACTGCGATATTGTGTAACGTCGGCGAGGACAACCCCGCCGACCGGCCGCTACGCACAGGATCTGCCAAATACAGTTAATATTTAATCTATACCGTATGATCTTACAAGCCCGCCGCGCGGGCGATACATTCAAACTTTATTACAACTAAACATAAGCACATCGGAACAAAAACAAATGCAGATGATTGAAAATACAAAATAAATACATTTACATTACAATAGATCAGTGAATTTTCAGTATACGCAGTCTCGCGCTCCAATAAATACAATATTTTATAATTTTGTAACCGTCTCGCTGCCCGGATCTACATCTTGATACGTCCCGAGTCCTTTACACCCGTTCGGATAACTGTACCGATAAATCTTAAGTAATAATGTCAGTCCTAGAACTGGCCACCGGGCACATACGCTTCATCGTTTGGGTGCACCGTGTTCCGCGTTACGCCGGCGTAACTGGTATATATGTCGGACGCTGGGGTATAGTGTGTGTTGTAGTGTACAGTGCGCGGTGTTGCGAGTCCCGGTGGAGCGTGGTAGCGCGCTTAGCTGTAGAGGTCGTCGTCGCCGCCCTCCTCCTGGAACGTGGGCTGGTCGCCTCCAGAGGTGCCCGTGCCGCCCGTACCGCCGCCGGACGTCGGGAATCTGCAAACGTGTACAATCATTGATTACTGTCTCCGATTGATGTTCTTTGCGGAACTTTGGCATTAGACTTGAGGTAGGTTCTTTTGTCCGCAAGTTTCTGTATGACCTACTAATCTAAACACCTTCAATAACACGGGACTGGAGCAGCGTGGCGAGGGTATGACTACGGTGGAGTGAAGGGACGCATGTCTCACTGCTGTTAGTGGGACGTAACATACGACCATAACGACCCGATTACTCTACCCATAGAGGCAACAACACTTCATAACGCCGATACAGACGCGATTGACGATTTCCCTCATTCAGCGATTATCGGTATCGGCCCATTAGGGTCGATTAATTCTTTCAGATATAATCCTCTCAGGCGACGTCCTGAGCCGAGGTTCGCGCCCAACAAGGCACCCTCAGGCCTATTGCCTTAAATTTTGTACCGCGTGAAAGCTATATGCGGCAAATCTACAATTGGTGGACCGGTACGACTCGCCGCTGCTGAACCGCTGGGTGCAATTGCACGCAGTTAAATAGCTGCCCGCGGCTTCGGTGACTCGGGTCGCTCTCATGTAGCTTATTATTATGTACTAATACTAGGTTAAGCTTTCTGTTACTAACATAATATGGACTAACTTCCGAAATATATATTTTGAATTTCAATAAGATAAGGGTTGCTTATATAGTGTACTAACCTGAAGTTGGTGCCGAAGCCGCGGCTCTGCTGCAGCGTCTGCGCGAACATCTCGTACTTGCGGATGTCGTTGTCGGACACCGAGCGGCGCGCGAACTTCATGGCCTCCTCGAAGTGCGCGCGGCTGATCTCCGGCACCGGGTCCTCCTCGTCCATCTGTGGAAGGCGACGGAAAGTATTGTCTTCGTGTGCGTTGGCTTAAACTAACACACAAGAGCCTACCAGGAGGGTTAAAAACGCCATATCAAAGCAATAACGCTATTTGACGTTTATTTGCATTGCGCACTTACTTTTATATGCGCAAATTTCAAATTGCTATTTGAGACGAATTGCTTTGATGTGGCCTTCTTAACTCCCCAGAAGGTTTAGCAAAAAGTAAAGTTTGACTTAGAATCTAAAATTCCGAACATAACATACACAAAATAATTTCCTTTGAATTGAGGATATCTAATTCTACCGGCTGATAGCCCTAAGCACTCCCCATTTGTTCGGCCGAGTAGTTAGCGGCATTTGTGACAAATCTACAAGAAGTCACGTCAAAAAAAGAGATCGACATCTCAACCTCCGAGATCTCTACTTAAAAAGTAGCAATTTAATGATGTCGCCGTTCCATGATGCACTAACGGATGGAAAAATCTATGTTGTTCTAAATACTTGTGCAAAATAGAATGTAATGTAAACTTACGTCCATGACAGCGGCGGGCGGCTGCTGCTGCCGTGTGCGCTCGCGCTGGATCTCCGCCTCGATGGCCTGGCGGATGGCCAGCTTGCAGGCGCGCTGGCAGATCTCCGTCAGGTCGGCGCCACTGAAGCCTTGCGTCACCTGAGGATTTTATTATTATTATTTGCATTAGAGAGGGCTCGAACCGATGTAGCCCGAATGGCCACTGCGACCTAGTTAGATCTATTGTGACCAAATCCCTACATATATTTAAAACTCCTCCTCTAGACCAATCTGTTCGATTTGATCGACCGTCTTTTTAGCAGGAAGCTCTACTGTGTATGACAGCCTCACAGCTGCACAGCAGGAGTAACGGCGTCCCATCCTCCTTTAAACAGAATCTGCATAAAGGGGACTCGGTCAGCTCCATTCTATTATGTAGGTGCTTGTTGAGTCTAAAATGTCCCGTAAGACCCTTATTAAGATCACCTGAGGATAGAAGATCGTTTTATATTTATGATCTGTAAAATGTAGCCAAGAGGAAATGGATTTAAGATATTAAGGATACCACTTGTACTGAATCGACAAGTCCCGTGAGCGTAAGTCGTCAAACTATTTTTCAATATCTAATACGCGTCCCTCCCCAGACATAAATCACACGCTGCGAATCAAGTAAACACCTCACTGGTTTCCAACCAATGAAGAAAGTGTGTATTTAATCTAAACGGGTTATACCAATGTATAAAATGATAGTCTCACCTTAGCGATGTAAGTAAGGTCGACGTCCTTAGCGATGGGTGACTTGCGCAGGTTGGCGCGCAGGATGGCCTCGCGCGACTTCTCGTCCGGTAGCGGGATGTAGATGAGCTGGTCGAGACGGCCGGGCCGCAGGATGGCAGGGTCGATTATGTCCGGCCTGTTCGTGGCGCCTACACATACAATGTAGAATTGAGATGGTGATCTCATAAAGGTTCCTTCACATGTGACTTTTCTATTCGCAAAGGAACCGAAAATGGGTATTAAAAGTTGACGGAAACTCGGAAAAACAACATTGCACCACTTTATCCCCGAAGAGGTAGGCTGAGATGTCTTCTTCTTTCGTGTCGATAAGTTCCTCGGCCTTCCCACGCGCCTACGACCCAAATTATCTAGGCATATGCTCCGAAATAACCGTTATATTGTCGAGCAAAATTTTGGGTTGTAGACTTCTGTATCATCATTATCTCCCCTAGCGTTATTCCGTTCTTTACATGGTCCGCTTTCGTAACTTCAAGTTTAGACAGGTCTGGTTTTTTCTTAAGCGACTGCCTGTCTGACCTTCCAACCCGCGAAGGGAAAACCAGCCCTATACAGGTTAAGTCACATACATCCTAAACGCATTTACCGGGAATGTGGTTCAAACGATGTAAAAACAAGCGATGGAAAAATATGTGACATATTTTCTGTCAATGTCAAATTTTTAGTCACATTCTTCGCCATTTGAGAAACAGTTTACACACTCCCATAATCGCTTCCACGAGCAAACGATCGTAAGGAACGACGGTCGTAGACTTCTATGTATAACTTGGTAAAATCTTACCGATGATGAAGACGTTCTTCTTGGCGCCCATGCCGTCCATCTCTGTCAGTATCTGGTTGATGACCCTGTCGGCGGCGCCGCCCGCGTCCGACACGGACCCGCCGCGCGACTTCGCGATCGAATCCAACTCGTCGAAGAACAACACGCACGGGGACGCAGACCGAGCCTGTACAAACAAGTTGTGTTGTTAGCAGCGGGACGTATATACGCGGTTTATGTTACATATGTTGTTTGCAGTAATTGGAAATTCGGGCGCCTATTTGCCTAAATTTCGATATACGGATATGGCATTTTTGTATTGAAAAAAAAAACCGCGATATCGTCATTGTCAAGAACCGATAACTTATTTTTTAAGAAGTTGCTTTCCTATTTGATTATGAAGTTATGGCAAATAAGGCACTGGTTTTTAGAGACTGAATACACTAGTGGTTATTTATACATTATATTGAAAAACTTATTAGGAACTTTATTTGGCTGCCTAATGGTGCTGAGTCCAGTACACACCATCTAAGCTTATTTTAAGCTATACATGTCATTTTCTTATACGCTGAAAAGGGACAGGTAATCGACAGGCATAAAATTAATGGAACACACATTTTAGGCAGAAATTTAAAAACCTCTCCCAGAATGTTATATTGTCAATAACCCGACAGAATTAAGTTGACAGCACACGTCAATCGGATTGCGTATGGAATCGGGGTCAATATATAATTAACAAAAGTAGTCTTACCTTGTCGAAGATGTCTCGCACGTTGGCCTCGGACTCTCCGAACCACATGGTGAGCAGCTCGGGGCCCTTCACCGAGATGAAGTTGGCCTGGCACTCGTTGGCGATGGCCTTGGCCAGCAAGGTCTTACCTACGAGGGAAGGGTCACATTTAAGTACCTTTTTTGGAAAGATTAAAGCTTTTTGTATACCCCTTAAAATATAGTATAAGTGACATATCTCTCGTCTCTTTCGCGCTAAGCGATGTGCTATCTCTGTCTTGCTTTCACTCTGATCATGGTACGTTTTTATAGCTTCGCACTGCGCTGTCGAAGAAACCCCGTTGCTGCCTGAACGCTCGTAGGAACGATCGTACTAGGAGAGTATCCCCCACAAAAATGCCGCCTAATGGCCACCCATGTGTCTAAATTTAAAGTTCAAAACTTTTTTAGTTTGTGTTGTATTCAATGTAAAAACGTACTTAAATAGTAAACCTTTTCAATTGTTTATAATAAAAGAAATATGCGGAAAATAGAACCCACTGGCAAGACCCCCTCCCCCTCTATATACTTTCAAAACATTTAGTAGTCTGTGGTTGTCGGGTACTGACTGCATTTTTTTTCTTTTATTCTGCTAACATACGATCGGTCCCTCGACCATAAGCAGTTATGTTATTTTGCCAGTGGTTGCATAATAATCAATGCAATTGTTTGATGATCCAAATAAAGTAAAAAAAAAACTATCTACAACCCCCCCCAAATGTACTATCTATGCACTCACCGCAACCCGGCGGTCCGTAGAAGAGCACGCCCCGCGAGGGCTGCATGCCGAACTTGAGGAACTTGTCCGGGTGCTCCACAGGGTACTGCACCAACTCCTGCAGCTCGCGCTTCACGCTCTGCAGCCCGCCGATGTCGCCCCACGTCACGTTCGGGACCTCCACCACCGTCTCGCGCAGCGCCGACGGTGACGACTTGGTCATCGCGTACTGGGGGACAGAAAAAGTAGATTAGATAAAGTACATTAGGTTACGATGTGGCTGGCTTCATACAAAAAGTCCCTAAAAATAAAAATATCGTGCGTAATGTTTTAATGTGCCTCCATCAGAGTCTGCATGGATACACTATCGCGAGCATTGGTCAAAGCTCGTCAAAGTTTAGTAAACTTGACCGTACGACGTTTATCTATGGAGACAGCATTTGCTGTGCTCATAAGTCGAAACTTGCGGTAATTATCACGCCGCACCATATAACGCAACCCGAGCCTATATACGTCCCACTGCTGGGCACAGGGCTCCCCTCAATCAACCGGAGGGGGTATGGAGCATACTACTCCACGCTGCTGGTTGGAGGAGGCTTTAGAGAACGCAGTAATTATACTTGTTGATTGACATCAAAAGTTAAGTTCCGTCGATAGCGGTCAGTTATCATGGCTTAACTTTGCGTATACATATCTGAATGAGTACTTATCTGAAAATTTGTAAACAAAATTGACCACTTACCCGGAAGTTGTCCATAGAGACGGCGAGCGAGTTAAGCACCTCAGCGTCGATCTGATCGTCCTCAAGGTCGATGAGGTCCATCTTTTCGCGGATCTGCTGCAGAGCTGCCTCGGAGCACAAGGACGCCAAGTCCGCGCCCACGTGGCCGTGCGACTCTGCCGCGATCTGGGTACACAAATAAAATTAAATATATAATAATTGCATGAACTAATTAGTAATTAGGCACACACACGCACACTCAAACACACACACACACACACACACACACAATTTTTTGTTCTAGTTTTGTGTCTACGATTTATTTAGTTTTTTTTTTTTTTTTTTGTTCTCTCTTGTTTATTCTTTTCGTTTATTTATTTGTATGTAGTTCTGTGACAGGTATAGTCCTAGTAAACAGTTTTTCTGAAGTGATACCCACGACACAGGCATGCCTAGTGTGGATATCGCAGTGTAATAAGCATTGTTATACCGTGTCTTTTTTTGAATAAATATTTTTTGTATTTGTATTTTTTGTATTTGTATTACCCACACCACACCCAGCTTTCTGTTAGACCAATGTGATAAGTGTTTATCAGTATAAATAGGTTTCTGAAAACCTCTCATGTAACGCATGGGAGTGACAGCATAACGGGTACAAATCCTAAAAGCCTGTGAAAACCCGAGGAAGCTCTCCTAATTAGGAGAGGACGTAAAATTTACCCGCGGGAGAAAGCTTCCCCGTAGCTTGGCATAACGGCGGTGATACGGACACCGGGGGGTTTTAGTCGGTGTGAGCCCGACATAACCGTCTCCCTGCCCCCGCGGTGGGAGCCTATGCGGTAGGCATTTCCTTTTTTTTTTCTTGATTTAAACTACAATCAATCCTCTAGACTATAAGCAGTTTCGTTGAATGGATAAGTATGTCAGGAGCTACAATCAGTGTCACAGCCTCCCACTTTATACAACATGGCTTCTCTTCAGTCTATAATCACTCTATAAGGCTCAAAACCACGAAGGTGGCGAATTTGGTTTGGAAGCTCGTAAAATAAAATATACAAATGAATAACGTTAAATAAGAATTGAATACTATCGAGATCAGTTAGATGTATGTATACCTAAAATTTATAATTTGAAAAATAAGTTATTTTAAATAATTTAAAAATAAATATGTGTAAAAAGTCATTTCGGGAACGCGTCCAAAACAAAAAATTCCAACTTCAACTTACGTTAACAAATAGTAAAATCGTTTATTTTAAATTCTCAATGTTCAATTGAGTTTGTTTATTTCCTAAACAATTATTATCTTAAAGCCAAAATAAAGAAAATAAAATAATTTTAAATACGGCACTTGTCAATAGTTTGTCCAAGAAATCAAACGTTATATCCGTGAACACAGCATTAGGTAGTGAAAACTTTTATTCTTGAATGCCAGTTGCGGCGCTAGTGTGCTTTAGTAGCGAGCAATAATGTTGTGAGGCCGGCGACATTTGTTTTGTATGTAAATAAATAACAGTTTAAGTGGTAAGTACTATTATGTTCTTGTATTTTTTACCGTACCTTAATTATACGTCATTCCGGGAATGGGTAAAATAGGAAATCATATTAAAATAACTGTTACTTAATTAATATTATGTAAAATTATAACTGTTTACTTCACAATTACCTTGAAATAATATGTCTAAGACGGCGACCATCAGAATTACAAGCGCGAAATTTCGAAAACGTCATTTCGGGAACAGTCATTTAGGGAACGTTCCCGGAGATGATGACGCGTTCCCGGATTGACGTAGTGGGTTCTGATGATATGACTTTTCATAGGTGAATTAATTTTGAAAAAATATTTTGTTAAAACTCAAAGAATTTATTTTGTTTTCAGTAAAAATGAAACGAAACGAAGACGAGAAAAAGAAGAAAACTTAAAAAATAACTTAAAGAAAATAGTTCATCTTATACCTATAAAACAAAGGGAAAACGCCAATGCATGAAATCGCAAGTTATTAGTATCTTATGTGACATTTGAACAAATTAATTATAGAGATAACACCTACACCGTCACTGAAAGTTGAAAAAAATCGCGAGTATTACCATTTTACGTCTAATTTGAGAATGTTAATTGTCTTATTTTCTTGAGGCTATTCTATTATTGAAAAAAAAGTTTATTGTAGTACTGTTGTTGTTTTGTAGTTTAAAGTGCAACATTTAATTCGATTATTTTCCATGAGACTATAATTAAAGACTGATCAAAATTAATACGCTAGGCATAGTTTAAACTAATTCAAAGTTGAGTTTGTGATTGTAACAGTTAGTAAAGTATTAAGAAGAGTTTTGTTACCAGTTTCCTTTTTATAATTTCCGAATTCTATATTTTTTGGTTATAATAATATACCAAATAATATTTCTAAACAAGATTAAAGAAATCACAAAACTAAATTTTCGTATTTATTACTCAAAAATACCTTTACCTGTAAGAAAATCCCAACAGCATCATTCAGTGAACACCTTAGTCATTCCGGGAACACGACAGCATTTTCGGGAACTCTACTTTTATTTGCCTTTATAATACTAATTTCAAATATTATTGAACATTTAAATATGCACTTACAAACATAATAAAGTTATTATTATAGTAATATCTAATTTTACTTCTCAAGTCATCTAAATTTTGCTATATTTTGAATTTGGTGCTTGAAATTAAAAAATTAGCTACTTTTTAATTTTCAATTTGATAATTTTTATAAATATCCATGTTTATTCAGCGAATTTCTATTTACATTTAAAAAAATATAGTAAAATGCAATTAAAAATGACAATATTTTACTGCTTTCTGTAAATATTATATTTAAAAATAAATATTTAGTTACGTTCCCGAAATGACGATTTTTACTGCCGAGTTACCTTAAAATCGCTTCAATTTGAAAAATTCTGAAATCTGTGCGCGCCCCTTTTAAATATGTTAAGTTTAATAACTAATAAACCATTTCTACTTCTTTATTTGGCTATTGCTTTTAACATTGTATGCTCAAATTGCAAACCTGAAATTCGCCACCTTCGTGGTTTTGAGCCATAAGTTCTGATGCGAGGGGATTCGGACGATCGGCTAGTCGCTTTGGATGTTCCTTTTGGTAATTCTTGATTTCTTCAGCGACGGTTGGAATGTTAAGGTAGGCATTTCCTGTCGAAAAAAAAGGAAAGGACGCAATATAACACTCACCTGCTCTAGATCGACGTCATCGCCTAGCTTCATGTTCTTGGTATGAATGCGCAGGATCTCGAGGCGGCCGGTGGCGTCGGGGATTCCGATGTCGATCTCGCGGTCGAAGCGCCCGAACCGCCGCAGCGCCGGGTCGATCGAGTTCGGGCGGTTGGTCGCCGCCATTACGATCACGTGCGAGGACTTCTTCATACCTGTTTTGAAACAATTATAATTTTAAGCCGAAGCAATTAAAATTTGTTTTTGATATTGAGTTAGAATTTGTTTTTGATATTGAGTTAAATTTACATCTTACATATATGTATTTTTGATGGTATTGTATTGTAGCTGTGGCGTCCTCTAATAATATTTTTTGTTTATATGTTTTTTTTAAGTTTTAGATAAACTTATCACACACGATACACACACACTTAAAAAGAAACAATTACGTATATTAGCGCGTGGTGCTTCGTAACGCGGTCGGGTTATACTGCGACTCGGTTTGACCTGGAGTACTTGTGTAAGTGTATTTTAAACTAAAATAATAATTTTAGTTGGTTTTACTGCGAAAATTAAAATGTTTATACTATGATAACATGCACAATGTCATTACTTATTACAAATATGATGTTCCATCCTTCTTTTTTCGCTTTGAGCTTCTATTTTTGTAAGTTTTTACCATGCGCTTTCCGTGTTGCCAATTTGGCGCCTGTGTTACTGCGCGTTCCACATTCTGAGCGCTGATGTTCATCAGCGATGATGATAGTAAATCTATGTTTGACCCAGTCAAATACCCTATTTTAGAATTTTAGGTGTCCACTCACCGTCCATAAGAGTAAGCAGCTGCGACACAATGCGGCGCTCGACCTCGCCGTGTGTCTTCTCTCTCTTGGGCGCGATGGCGTCCAGCTCGTCGATGAAGATGATGGCGGGCGAGTTCTTGTCCGCCTCCTCGAACGCCTTGCGAAGGTTGGATTCAGACTCGCCCGCGAGCTTAGACATGATCTCCGGGCCGTTAATCAGGAAGAAGAATGCGCCTGGTGGATCATTGAAAATTATTGAGATTTTTTTGTATCTTTTATAAATACATTTGTTTGGTGAATTTATTATCTTTTTTTAGCTAGTTTAACTGATGTTGATATTTGACTGCCCTGTTTTATATTTGACTTCCCTGTATGGCATACGTTCCGTTTGCCTGTCCAGTACGAGCAAAAACAAAAAAAAATCTAATTGTCAAAGACCATAAAGAACAAAAGAAATTAGTTGTTTGGACAAACAATAACTGAATCCATGATGTGCCTGTAAGGGCAATATTTATTGAACTAGGTAGTTAATGAAAATTGAGTTTTTTTTTAAATTAAATCTTTGTACGAAATCGTATGTGATGCGGGTGGTATCGCGCACCTACCCGCGCTCCACGACCGGCATTTTGCCACATCATGCGATCATGTCTTTGGCGCGTCTAAATGCGCGTTCACCACCACTATTCAAAACGGAATTCATTTACCTAGTAAATTAGGTAACCACTCTTTCTTTTAGAGTCAAATCTAAAGGAAGCTATGCTAAGGTGGAATGTGGTGCTTTTATACATTATTCGTCAACATGGTGTTTTGGTAATTTGCAACAATTTTCCACTTACCAGTCTCGTTAGCGACGGCGCGCGCGATGAGCGTCTTGCCTGTACCAGGCGGGCCGTACATGAGGATGCCGCGCGGGGGCTTCACGCCGATGGCCTTGAACAGGGAGGGGTGCCTCAGTGGCAGCTCCACCATCTCCTTGATCTGAGCCAGCTGCTTGCGGCAGCCGCCGATGTCGTCGTACCCGACTGCGTTCAGGGCTTCTTCTTCCTCCTGTTAGGATGAAAGAGGCGTTTACAAACTAAAATCAAAAATATCTTTATCAGGTAACATAGTTTATCAGTAACACTTTAGTAGACGACCTCTGTGGTCCAGTGGTTGAGCGTTGGGCTCACGATACGGAGGTCCCGGGTTCGAATCCCGGTGGGGACATATCACAAAAATCACTTTGTGATCCCTAGTTTGGTTAGGACATTACAGGCTGATCACCTGATTGTCCAAAAAGTAAGATGATCCGTGCTTCGGAAGGCACGTTAAGCCGTTGGTCCCGGTTACTACTTAATGATGTAAGTAAGTAGTCGTTACATGAGCCATGTCAGGGGCCTTTGGCGGCTCAATAATAACCCTGACACCAAGGTTGATGAGGTTGGTAATGTACCTCTCAATCCACACGATAGAAGAAGTAACACTTTGAATCGTCAATTTTTATGCAAATTTTATTTGTCGAACGGCTCATCCGCCTGAAACTAGTATTTTAGAGGCATTCTTGTTATCTTTCACTACATATCACATTGGTCTAACAGAAAGCTCAGTGGGTACTTAGTTCATCTTGCGATAAACGTACCTCTGACTACCCCAATTGGGATACAGTCGTGAGCTTATATTATGCTTATGATGTTTCACACTTACAATACAATAAGTGATAACAACAATATAGTAAGGAAACACACTTCTTCTGACAATACACTTTTACCCTATCCTACTCATCATCACTAATTAAAGAGCCACGCTCTAGTCGGTGTAGCATTGTCCATGCTACTTTTTTAGGGAAAAATCGGGCAGTAGTTTCGCTCTTTCCTTCCGCCCCGCAGTACTCTGTCGGACGCGAGTGGTAGCTATTTCAAAGCCGTGCTAAGAATCCTGTCCTCCGCCTCGGAATAGCATTGACAGTTACGGGCAGCAGTCAGGTTCCATGATCACAAGTATTTTAATAATTTAAAAGAAACTTCAACCGCTATGTGTTAATTATTTTGGTAAATAAAGCATTTTACATTTTCTTTTTCATTTTCATGATTCTACTAGCCTATGTAATAAATGAATACACACCTCACGCTTGATAGGCTCTCCCTCGCAATGTATAACGGTGTCGGGCGCGACGATGCAGTACGGCGAAGGGTCGGTCTCCACCACCTTGAACTCGACAGCGCGCATGCCCCCGCGCACCATGAACGTGTCGTCGCGGTGGATCGGCCGGTACGCTTCCATGAAGTACGGCTTCAGGTATACTTCGAACAGGTTGCTGTAAAAGAGGATTTAGTCAAGAGAAATAGACACAAGTCATGTCTGTGCCTGCGGGGCAGCATGAGCCATGTCAGGGGCCTTTGGCGGCTCAATAGTAACCCTGACACCAGGGTTGATGAGGCTGGTAATTCACCTCACAACCCACACGATAGAAGAAGAGTAAGCAGGTCCTAATATGTATTTGTAACAGATTACTACCTATATTACTACTAAGCAATGATGTGCCCTTCCCGCGAATGTCGAAGATGATGATGTCGGGTATGCCGAATGGGATAGCAGTATAAAGGCGGTCATTGGTTTCACAACCCACACGAGAGGAGAAAACTATCCGATATACCCCAATTCATTGGTCACAAAGAACTTATACCCAATAAGTAGTCAGATCTACATTCCTGGAATGATAAACAACTCATTATATTTTTCAGGTTTTGTTTTGACTGGTGAAACCAATTTCGTTACCAGTTACCACTGGGTTTCCATTAAATTGGTATCTCCAACATTCCAAGGACGAAAATTTTATTATTGAAAATTAAGTAAATTACTGACTAATGTCTTTAATTACTATTACTTGTCATGTAAGTAAATATTTTACTAAAAGTTCAAAATTTCCTTGCAAAGTAAATATAAAAACATTGGTCATGAGTTACAACCCGGAGGTTGCCGACTACAAAACGGAGGAGGTTCTCAATTCGACCGTATATTTTTTTTTCAAAATGGCAACGCAGGGCGGTATGACGTCAGCTGGGCTAACCTTGAAATGTTAGCTGTCACTTTTGAGCATACCTGGTTTTCTTATACCATGGTTTTAAAGTCAGTGGCGTGCGATGTTGTGATTGGATGGACGATATGATGATGCAATAGTTAGTTTACCTACACTTACCTATTAGAAGATAAGACACTTAAATTTTTCACATTCCAATATTTTTTACAGACTTACCTATGTCAAATAATGTTTTAAACTAATACGAGTTACATTCATAATATTTCTCAAAGATGTAATAAAGTTTCTCAGGAGATATAAGGATATATTTAATTTATTCAATTGGATTGAAAAATCTTTCAAATAGCCAACTCGTAAGTAAATAAATTTTGATCAGAATATAATAATGAGGGTGTAACAAAAAGGGTCATCATTTATACCCAAAACAAAGATAAAAGATGCAGATGTCTGTTATTCATGAAATTAGAAGGTTAAATGAAGAAAAATCCGTATAGAGCCACTTGTTGTTTTTGATTAACAGCCTGTAAAGTCCCTTATTGCTGTACTTTATTATGTCAAGACGGCTATCATAGCTAACATAGATGTCAAATTTTATAGCGTGCCGTTAATTTAGTACTAACTTACCCAGTCAATCCCTCGACAGAGTCATCGATGGGCAGTATGTGCACACGCTTGCCGTACTTGACGGAGGGGCACGGAGCGATGGACACGACGTCCGACAGCCGCACGCGCAAGTTGTTACGCACGACGCGATTCATGCGGATCTTCTCGTCGGGGCAGTTGTCGTCGGAGAGCACGATGCAGACGGTCTCCTTGCGACGCTTACCCTTCAGGAGGACCGTGTCTCCGCGGAACAGCTGCAGCTGCTCCATTTTCGCCTATTGGAAGGAATGATTAGTAAGCTAATGTAAGGTAGTGGCATAGAATAAGGAATAACACTACATATCAACTTAAATCTCCGCTCCCTAGAGGCTGAGCTAGGTTTACCTCACCCCCCTCGGTTTTACTTTAGTCTTCAATCGTATGGGCGTCAGACGTGACACACAGGTTCGCGTGTACGATAACGTCAATGTGTAGTGTCTGTGTAAATGAGGTGTGTTATGTATGAAGTGTCCAGGGTGTGGTAGTGGGCTCTATTTTCCACATCTAGACTCATGGATAGTCCATATAATTCTTGCGTATACTAGCTAGCCTAGATCCTTGCAGAAGCTCTGAAGTTTCCTGGGGCATTCGCAAGCTTGTAATCATTAGTTGTCATTGCTGAGGTTGGTTGGTTGGCCTCACAGCCCACACAAAAGATAATATTTTGTTAGAATAATGCTACAAGAAATGAATGTAACTCTTTCAGTGTTTTGATTTGAATACGAAATTCAAGAGGACAGTGCCTTCTCTAAACAATGGACTCCCATCTTTTTATTTTGCAACATTATAGTCACATCAGTTCAATTACATTGAATACTTGTAACAAAGTGTTTAACACTACAAAATAAAATAAATTGTTTCAATCATTGATACATAAATACAGTGATATAAATACTGAAACTAAGCGGATCAGAAGACAGAAACTTACTTTAAAAGTTATAAATGAGAGACTGGTCAAACCATGGTAACTATATCTAATCTATGTCATCAGTAAACATTTTAGCAAAGCAGCTAATTCTATTTCGCTTGCATCGAAAGGAAATTTAAATATTTATTTTTCTATCTATTGCAGATTTACATATTACAAATTACTGAGATCAGACAAAGCCATAGGAGATTAAATATTATTATTTATCTTATCTTGATTTAGCCTGAAGTATCTCCTCAATATTCTATTGTACAATATAAGAATAAGAAGAATAAAATAAGAACTAAACTGTTGTCTTCTGTTGACTATCTATACTCACATCAAAAATATATTTCATCATTAATTTTGCAAGTCATGGTTGTTAGGTTATGATAATGTTAATTTTTTACAAAAGATTTTGCTCCGGATTGTTACAATAACAACTTTCATCTTATTGTAGGGAGTTTGAAGGTACAGGGCAATTAGAAGCAGTAAGCCCATGTTGGGAACACCCCCAAGAGTAAAAAGGCGCAAATCCTAGACCAGAGTACAAGAAAGAACAGTTTGAAAAAGAAAAGCAGCCAATGTCCTTACTATTAAAGAGTTTTTATCATTAGGAGCATTTCCACATTAGGAACATTCCCGTTACCTCACTAGTTAGGCACTTCCGTTAATGATGCTGATTCTGGTAATTTAGTTTGTCATTTTTAAAAATAGCGCCATCCTTTATTAATGATAAGTGCATGAATGAGACAGAGCTAGTTTAGGAACTGTCGACTAAATTAAAACTAAGTTTGTATTTGCTGGAATTGGCACCAGTGTATTACTCCATACATAGGGGGAATTACCTCAATGTCTGCATGGTAGAAGCTTTTGACAGTGTAGCATAAACAAATATTAAAGTGTAGTAGGTATTTATGTTTATTGTGTATGTATGGTATAAGTACCTAAATTTTGATAATTTGTTCCAATTTGCATAGTCATTTTACCATTACATGTGGGTCGTTTTTCTTTTTTATTGACAATGATCTGTCCTTCGTTGTGACAAGATATGTGTTGTGTAGAATTTTATTTTATCTATAAAAAAGAAGATTGACCCATATGCACTTTAAACCTTATAAGACCCAGACCTGAATTAACAGACACCATCATTCAACAATGGAGATTGTATTTTTAAAAGGACATCAGGCCTGACCGCTAAGTCAAAGTTCTCTAAAAACGGTGATAGATAGGTACATTTGAGATAGTTGTTCATTATTGACAACTGTTGAGATTTTTTCTTATTAGTATTTTTAAAGGCAATTTGGTTATCCAGGCTTAGGATAAAAATACTGTGCAATCAATTTCCTTATTAATCTATATTTTATCATTGAAAATGTAATGTTTGTCTCAAAAACCTCACAAAACTCCTATTGATTTATGGTCATACAATAGAATTGTTTAGTTTATGGTAGGCTGTTACTATGCTATAATAGGAGGTTAGAATGATTGGACAAAATATGAAAATTTCATAACACATCCTTCAAAATTATACTTAATGGAAGTTTCTTGAAGGAAATGGAAGATCAGTGAGATAACGAAGGTTAGTTTTGGCGTGTATGGAGGATATCAATTAGGAACAAAGGGGAAGTTGACTGACCTGTGATAACGCCACGACGGAGTTGTCGTCGCTGACGGCCTCCTCGACGATGAGGCGGTTGGGCCTGTCCTTGCGACGCAGGATCGCGGTCGACAGGTCATCAGGGCTGCAACACACAACACCATCAGCATAATGTCGAACGCGTCACCCCCCAACAAAAGAAATTGATCGAAACCAACGCCCAAAAACCCATCAAAACTAGCATTTATTACGAAAAATACCAAAAGACATCACATTTACAACGAACTAACATAATTCTCTAACATTTTATTCGCAACTCAGACATGATGACAAGCCAATTTTCCATAGAAATCATTTACCGTATAACATGAAAGATATTTCTGAAAAAACATCGAAAACGAACGATTATTATGCATTATTGGACACTCACCTTTTATTGTCTGCCATTATATTCAAATATTATAAATACAATTCGTAAATTTACTAATTTTTGAAATGCCGAATGAACAATTCACTTCACCACTTCATCCGTGCGTGACGTTGCCGTATTTCATTTGTTCGCCATCGATTTCGTTATCACATTTTTAACCCGAGTTACCATTGGCCACTGAGATAGAGCTATATATAAAATTATAGTACTATCTCTTTCTTTCGTGGAAATCTACAGAATAACTTTGCGGAAAAAAACATACTACACCAGTGTTGCCAAACGTAAATTAATTATTTTAGAAAATCAGTTTGTTCTCTATTACTGTCGAAAATAATCGGTTTTTCTAATATCAATTAATAAAATAATTAAAATGATTTCTGTTAACCGTAAGATTACATTATATTTCAATTATTGAATTAAGTATTTTGAACATAACCATTAGGTATGTTGTGAAAAGGTTTGTAAAGTGACACCTAGCACATTATTGTGGTACTAATTTACATTTTCTATTTACCAGACATTTCAGTTTTCTTTCAGTAATTTTATACTTTCTCTCTCTGAGCAAATCAATACGGCTCTTGTTATTGATAAGAGATATAACAATTCACTAATTTAATATATTTCTTATTAAAAAAACTCTTTATCTTGTTCAGCGCGATTAACAGCTAGGCGGCTACACCGCGGGATAAATAAAGCAAAACCCTCATTTTTCTTGGTTTTATGGTAGACTGAACGCAAAGGAAAAAAGCACGCGTGGTACCTACTTTTAACACGCATGCTAGGTAGGCTGGTAGGTGGCAAAGGGCATTGAACATTTCACTATGGAGGCTGGCATAGCCTGGTGGCGCCACCTAGCGGATTTTTTAAAACTGCGGCGCACGATGAAACCTGTGCATATCGATTGGGGGCACTTTTCTGCACAAAAAAGCTTTAATGAACCTATGCTCTAAAGCGTCACGTTTTCAAGATATTTAGCTTGAAAGCTCCGAAAAGTGTTGTATGAACAAATCGATTTTACTTTTATATGCAATTGGAATATAGTGACTAAGTGATTATGCATGGAATATTAGTGTTTAATATACCACATATTTACTTTATTGAAAAATAAATAAATAGAAAATAGATAAAATAAATATCTATAACTTACTTTTATGTGTAACTTAAAAGAAATCCAGAAACGAGTCGTGAGATGTACAGCTCATGACTTATTCTCGTGGTAATCACGCTCAAAGTTATTTGCTATGATTGTCTAACAATTTCACACTTTTTGAGTTTTTATGTTTATTCAATGAAAGGCAGCTTAAATGTCTAATCACAGTGAAAGCAGGTGGGGTGTGAAAATTCGCTTTTAGGACTACTTTACTTTACAGCAGTGTATGGAACATACCTAGTTCGTATAGACACACCAATGGTGTGTGTGCCTTCAATGCAACGGGACCTTAAGCTGTTTAGTTCATAACAATCATATTACATGAACACATTGTTCAATTATTCATCGATTTTCTTAGTTGTGTTTTTATAAGTATGAAATAAAACATCGTAAAAGTAGTCATATAGTTATTTATATTTTGCTTAAAAATGAAATCAATACTAATTGTTATTGAATACATACAGTGTATATACTTATAACAAATAGGCTTTTTTTATACAAATTCGTACCTATTAGGATAATGAATATCAGTCTTCTTGAATAATCAATCTTCTTCTTCATCAGAAATAATAACTTGATCTAAAAAGGCAGCAGGGGGTTGAATTTCTTGGTGCCGAGCCCATCCCATATACCAAACTATGCACATGACATGAGCACAGCACCCGAGTGTCCGTTTTCCAACTATACAGCTGCAATAGTGACCGACAAGTTTATTTCTGTTTTTCAAACTATTATTTAGCAAGATATATACAAAATAAATTCTGTTGCTCTGGTGCCTCGAGAGTATTTTAGCTCTTGTCAGCCAAGGATCACAAACTACTATGTTGTATTGATTTAAATTATAGTCAACTTCAAAATCTTCATACACTTCAATGAAAAACGTTCCGTTTTCTTTTAGGTGTTCGCCATAGTAGCTTCTTGCCTGCGTCACTTGATACGGCCCCAGATACATTATCAACAGATCCTCATATGATAAGATGGGAAACTGTTGAAAGCCTTCACTTGAGTTTATAGCTTGGAAAGCGGCTCTGCGTTGATTTAAATTGTTTTGTATTACAAACTCGCACAGATAGTTTGGGGTGTCGTGCTTAAGGTATATATCGTTGATTATTTCATTTACGAGTGGGTGATCTGTCACCCGTTTTCCGAAGGCATTTATTAGGGCGCAAGCAATCCTCACTTCCTCTTTTAAATGTGGCATATTCGGTATTGCGTAGTTAGCTGGAAACGATAAGAATACTGTTCCATCAATAATGAAGTAAGTACGTCACATTTAGACTGCGTTTCCACCAGTAACATGCTAGATGATACGTTGCATACCCTACAATCGGGTTCATTGTGCCGATCAGAATCAGACCCAATTATCTGATTGGTGGATATTAATCCTAGCAACGTAGCACATGTCAGATGAAAAAACAGCCTTACCGTTGTGCTTGCATTAATATGAACTGATTACTCTCTACTGTTACAAAAAAATGCAAATATCATTTATTATACATAATTAAGTGGTAATAGTTGGCTATAAAATCTATTGAAAGCGTAAGTCTGGTACAAAAGTGATACGCTTGGCGTAAGAGCTATCTCTGGCTAATTATAATAGAGATAAGTTGACGACTTTCTGTAAAAAATGTTTTACGTTGATTACACTTCGTCTAAGACGCTACATAATGAGAGCTTCGATAAAGTAGGATATATTATTTCCATACACGAATTTTTTTCATATGACATTTCGATTATGAAAAGCACGATTGAGAAACGAGCCGAATTATACATTGTCATTTTATGTATTATACTGACCAAGGACTATAATATAGATACCAGATACACTGCATACTGAGATTTTTTATTTTTGCAATGTTCAAATAAGATTACTTAGCTCTCGATCGTCAAATAAGTGGCGAGCATAATTCAGGATGTTGGGGTGCCTAGCAATATAATCTTCAGTTGTCAAGTAAGACTGTATAGGACGCCGAGATCTTCGGCGCGGGGCACGAACAGTGCTTACACCACAACAAAAAACATTGCCTGGCACCAAGATCTTGCCAAGACAACAACAACAAATTCAACAATAACACTAACAAAGTCAACAAAAATACTAACAAACTCAAGAGGAATATTAACAAACTCAACAGTGGTAACAAATACAACAGAATGAACAGGATAGAGTCTCAGAACAGAGAAAAGCGCGTGCGCACGTTGAAGATGAAAGTGGCAAATTGACTGAAAGTTCACCCGGCTGCCAATCGTCCTATTGTATTTATTGTATGATGTTGTCTCACTCACACTTATTGTATGTCTATTCGCTATCCTTGTTGATTCCGCCGAAATAATAGAAATTCGTGCAACTTTAAACAAAGGACCTCCATTTTCGTAGTTCCTGGAATTAAACGAGAAAGCAAAATGGCAGTTAATAAGTACACCATTTTGTTTCTCTTACACAGATTTCTTAAACTTCGAGAATTCTGCTTTTAACGAGTACTATGATGCCGCACTAAACGCATTGCGTATACGTATATAAAAATGTAAACATTATTTTATATTTCATTAGATCCTGTCGTTGTGTCAAGTAAAATCAAGTTAAGGAGTAAATGACGCCTATATCATACATAACACAAACTGATAAACTCAGTTTGCCATTAGTAACCTTAGATAAGGTGTGCACAGTTAAGTACCTATGTACTTCCTATATAATGTAGCAAAGACAAAAACCATTAATGTTGTTGCAAGTATTTATTAATTTCATTTTTTCAATAAGATAAATATGTTGTATATTAAATAATGTTTCATGTATAATCAATCACTTTGTCACTATATTACGATTGTATATACTTAGATAAAGAGTAAAATCGATTTATCCATACGACACTTTTCGTAACTTTCAAGCTAGATATCTTGAAAACGTGACACTTTAGAGCATAGGTCCATTAAAGCTTTTTTGTTCAGACAAGTGTCCCCTATCGATTTGCACAGGTTTCATCGTGCGCCGCAGTTTTAAAAAATCCGCTAGGTGGCGCCACTGAGATATGCCAGAAAGGTTCATAGCCCTTTGGTCCCTGTCAAAAGCGGTTGAATCTTCACGTTGAATTTCCACACTGCCACCCCTAAACCTAATACCATGGCCCATTGCTCGTATTATTCCTTATTCTATGCCATTGCACCAGAGAAAGTGAACTTACGCAGGCTTAAAACTACTAAGTAACTTTGTACTCTGCAGAATTTCCACGCGAATAAGGCCAGTGGACGCTATATTTGCATTGCATATGTATTAAAACACGAACGTCTTCTCCGGACCTACGAAGATTTTCATAACATTATTTAATATACTTGCTTAACTTTAATTTTTATAATAATTATATATACAACATACCTAGTTAGGTAGGTACCTCATTACACACACAAGTATGCACATTTATAAGCTCAAGACTATATCCGAATGGCGTAGTCAGAGGTACATCCCTCGCATGATGAACTAAGTAGGTACAAACGCCTCACCGAGCTTTCTGTTAGACCTACGTAATGGTGGTGAGCCGTATCGCCGTCTGTACTGGTCAAGCCAACTGTTTAGTGAAAACTGCCCTACACAAAATTACATGGGACTTTGGGATTGTACACCTCCTTCGGGGATAGGCGTGCCTGATTCTGTTTTGTGTTATGATTTTTACATTAGTTTTATTCTTCTTCTATCGTGGGGTTGTGAGGTGGATTACTAACCTCATCAACCCTGGCGTCAGGGTTACTATTGAGCCGTCAAAGGCCCCTGACATGACTCATGTAACGACTACGTACATACATCAGTAAGCAGTAACCGGGACCAACGGCTTAACGTGCCTTCCGAAGCACGGATCGTCTCACTTTCGGACTATCAGCTGATCAGCCTGTAATGTCCTAACCAAACTAGGGATCACAAAGTGATTTTTGTGATATGTCCCCATAGGGATTCGAACCCAGGACCTCCGGATCGTGAGCCCAACGCTTAACCACTGGACCACGGAGGCCGTTATTCGTTTTATTAACATACATACATAAACTCACGCCTATTTCGCACCGGGGTAAGCCTCTGCTTACTTTCTGGTGGATAGTCTCTACTATGGAATTCCATTTGCTTCGATAATAGATCGTACTAAACCATTATGGTCATCTCCAATTTGGTCAATGTATGTTTGGGTAATGTTGTTTTATTAAATGTTTGCATTCAATTGTTATATATGTATATTACCTATATGACATTTAACTGTATGCGTCTTTATGGAAATTAACATAGCATAAGGTCACGACTATAATATCCCGATTGCAGTAGTCAGAGGTACATCCATCGCAAGATGATCGTCATCGTCTAGGGCCCTGTGCCGAGGTTTTTCTTGCAGCTTCTTTTCCCCGGCTAAACAGGTTGTGAGAAGCTGCAGTAGTTTTAGGCGGATGAGACGTTCGTTATGTAAAAATTGACGATTCAAAGTGTAACTATGTTACCTACTGAATAAAGATATTTTTGAATTTGAATTTGATGGACTCACGCACACCTCACCAAGCTTATTTAAATTAAACATGCGAAATTAAAATAAGAGTATTAACGTATTAATATAGACACTATATTAATTAAAAATGCTATAATATTGTCATTCCATTTCCATAATTGATTGTCTATTTCAAGAGTTCCGTCAATGAACAATGCTAAACGTCAATATGCTGTGCAATCGAGTTTAGACTTTTTTTAGCAGACATTTTTCAGAGTTTTTGTTTTATAAATCTAGTCATTTACCATCGATCAAAGTCTGACTCGTAAGTCTCACTTTCAGAATAATCAGCCCTACGTAAAAGCTCTGGTACACTCTTCCCTGGTCTTGGAGGACCTAACTTCAGTATAAGCACTCTCACAAGCTTCCCCAGTTTCTTCAATATATCGTTCTGCATTGCCTTGCTTGATGTGAGGATTTTCAGCATTATTACTTCATAAAGGAGGTTTTCAACATCTTTTCCCATGTCCAATTTGCCGTCGTCGCCGTAAGACCTAAGCTCGTTCAGGAAGTGTTCAAACTGCTTCGCTTCCCGCTGAGAGAACAGCTCATCCATGGCTTTCATAAAGTCCACTAGACGATAGTGTCGTTTTTTATACTCTTCGTGATATTTTCTCAATTCTGCCTTTGCATCTGCATGATCTGATCCTGCTAACCTTGCAAAAATATTCCCTAATTGTCTTGTATATTCATAATTAAATTCTTTCAACGTCCGACCCAGAGCGCGACAAAATCTCAAAAGCTTTCTCTCGCTAAATCTACCAGTTATAATAGTGAAAAAGTCTTTAACGAATTTTTCGAATATACCGTATACCGTTTTGTCTGAAATGTCTATAATTTGTTGGTAGTGAGCATCGTAAACGAATTGAGCACTCATATATTCAACTAGCCCAATAACACTTACAACGAAGACACATTTCCATGGATACATGTCTTTACAACGATTTTTCTACAGATACTTAAACAAAAGACGTAAAATCATGCGCTTAATTTTACGGTTTGCTTACAAGCACAGAATCAATCAAATCCTGCAGATTGAGTCGATCGTCAACTAAATATAAAATAAGCGATCCGCGGCTCGTAGATCGATAAATTCCAATATAAGATTATATTGAATCGATAGCGTATAAGCGCTTTCACAGAGTCTTTCTGCTTAGACAATCTGTAGTTTACTATGTTTTTTATTAGCTTCTTTGTTTCTTTATTGATATCACAAGACCGGCCGTCACCGTACTTTTTCATTTCGTAAATGTAGTCATCAAATTGATTTTCGTCAGAACTCGTATATATCGAATTCATAGCTTCGAAGAATTTGTCTTTATGCGGCAACCTCCGCGTGACGTAGCCCATAAACTTCTGCAGCGCCGGCCTCATCCAAGTTCCACGGAATTCGCCCATTCTCCTCATAAATTCTGCGAGTCTCTTAATTTTCATTTTCATGACGTATCCAGATCCTGTGCCTTTCAAATGAGTCCTTAGTATTTTAATGTAATTTGGGAGTTTATGTGAAGATATTCTGGTGATGGACGTGTTGCAAATGTTGACGACCAGGTCGTAGAAGCCGCCGGTGGGTGCGGGGTGTGTCGGGGGGGCGGTGCTGTACAGTCCCCTTATCCAGTCATGGTAATCATCAGTTCGGTTCCTGGATATTTTCTTCAAAAACTCGTAGTCCGATTCGGGTTCTATTGGTATGCCTAGTACTTCATCGCTTTCTTCTATTTCGTCTTCATAGTCTTGTGGTTGGATGGTCGTTATAGAGTCAGGCACGAAGGGTATGACAAGACCCTCACTTTTAACCCCTTCCCTGTGCTGATGTCTGTGTCTACAGTTTACTGAATGTGAAATCAGAATAATAATAAATATCCACATGTTTGTATTACACGCGATAAATTTAACGACTGAAGTCTTAACATGTGAATAATAAATAGGGAACTAGTTATGAAATTGAATTTGATTTTTCTTACCGAGCGGTGATCTTACTATACAACAGCTGAGACTTTTTTTGACGTGACTTATTGCAGATTTGCCGCAGATGGCATTAACTACTTGGCCGGACAAAAGTTGAGACTGCTTTTAAAGCAATGCTTAGGTAAGTACCTATTATTTGCTACCTACAGACCATCACTTCCGAAACGAAGATACCTGCACTTGTTTTCTTTCGATTTAATCTTTCTCTTTGTGAGTTTCCCTAAGCACAGGTGTTCCATAAAAACAAAATATATCAGCTCAGCCATTTCATTGTTGCAATAGGTTCTGTAAAAAAAAAAATCGTCACAAAATATTTATCTTTATTGAACTTTTTCCAACCTACGGCTAACATAGAGCAACACGGTGTAGCCGTGATCGAGTGTACTCAAGCATTTTAAGACGTGATCGAGTGTACTCAAGCATTTTAAGACGTAATTTAAAGTTAATTTTATTAAACTACTTATTTGAAATTATACTCTAAAATTACAAGTTTTCATTTTTTACTTTTCTCATTATACTTAATCGTTTCACTTACAAACTAAGAGGGCACTTTATCGGGTCTCTAAATGTACTACTGTAAAGTTACAAGTTTTCATTTTTTTCTTTTCTCATTATACTTAATCGTATCACTTGCAAACTAAGAGGGCCCTTTATCGGGACTTTAATGTTCTCTCGCAAGTTTTCTCATTTTCCTATGTATATCATCCTGATCTCTCTTGCTTCTTTTAAGGATATTGTTCACAATTACGTCGTTCAGCAGTTTGCGAGTTTCGTCTTCCATATCCAACTTGTCATCCGTGGCATAGTTCTTAAGTTCGTATATATAATCGTCGAACTGCTGTGCTTGTTGTGCCGTGAACACGTCATTCATAGCGTGCAGAAAGTCAAGAAGATGCGTTTCTCTTTTATTAAACTGATTCAAATAGTGCTCAAACTCATCCTTTATTTCATAATGCCCGAGTTTCCCAATCTTTTCGAAAGTCTTCCCCAATTTTTTCGCGTATTTGTAATCCATATCTCTCAAATAGTGAGCCATAGTCCGACAGAATCTTTTCAGATTCCGTCCTTTGAAGTCAGAAGTTAGAACCGTTAGAAAGTCATATATGAATCTTTCGAAAATGCCCATCGGTGGTGTCTTGTCTTTGTAGAAGTCGTAATCTTCTTTCCTTCTGTAATCCTCATCGTAATCAAGATCAGCACTTGCGAATTCGACTAAGCTTACAGCACTTACAATTAACACATATTTCCAACAATGCATGTTTATAAACAGGATTTTCTGTAGATACTTACTTAGTTTAGTTCGTAAAATTATACGCATAATTTCACGGTTTGCATACAAGGAAAATCAATCAAACTGTAGGTTCAGTCGATAGTCATCTATAATGTAAAATAACCGGCCGTTCATCAAATAGAATCTGTTATAGCCTTCATCCGCTTGGGTTTCAATCATTCAATCGGATTAGATTATTTTTGTATGTTTTGTGTTTTTGTAATCACGTCAAAAATCACGTGATTTTTGTAGATATACCAATAGATATGCATGCATATGGCTGAGGGCTCTCAAGCACTCGATACAAAATTTAAGAATATCCAATCTGTAATTTACTATGATTTTTATTATCATTTGACTTTCTTAATTAAAGGTGTATCCCCATATCTGGCGTCGCACATACTTTTATAGAACTTCTAGACTTTGTTATCTGCTGGTTTTCCTATAATTTAAGATCAACATCTGTCTTCTCCCTTTGATTCTTGTTACCGAACGAGGATCTTAATAATTTCATAATCTGAGAAACAAAAGCGTATCATTAGCTTTCATAACGTTGATGTACAATCATGTTAACCTCTTCTTTGTGATCCCTAGTTTGGTTAGGACATTACAGGCTGATCACCTGATTGTCCGAAAGTAAGATGAACCGTGCTTCGGATGGCACGTTAAGCTGTTGGTCCCGATTACTACTTACTGATGTAAGTACGTAGTCGTTACATGAGCCATGTCAGGAGCCTTTGGCGGCTCAATAATAACCCTGAGATCAGGGTTGATGGGGTTGGTAATCCACCTCACAACCCACACGATAGAAGAGTCTGCAATGTCCTCACCAAACTAGGGATCACAATCAAGTGATTTTTGTGACATGTCCCCACCAGGATTCGAACCCGGGGCGTCCGGATCGTGCATTGAGCTCAACCATTAATTTGAGGCCATTATTTTGAGGTTATACATAAGTTATTGTCGCGTTGCGCGTCATTGAGCAATAGCATGTACCCACTTTAGAACCCTGTCGCACTATCATATTTGACATTTAATGAGACTTACGGTTTAATTTGTCAAAAAAGTTAATGTGACATGGTTTCAAAGTGTATGTATATATATATATATATATATATATATATATATATATTAGTACTCGTGACCGTAGGTAACAACACTTGATAATTACCTGCCACGCTACCAGTGTGACCAGCCCTGCAACAAGCGTGTCACCAGTAGTCATGAAAACGTATCCGTATATCATGGCGTCGAACGATCCTAAGCTCCACTCTTCTCCCCACCTGGACAACAGCAAGTAACATAATAAAATAAGTAAGTAAATTACGGTTTACGATTTATGATGTACTTATTAAAAAAAAACTACTTACTAGATCTGGTTCAAACCAATTTTCGTTGGTAGTTTGCATGCTAATCTACATCATATATTTTTTTTAGTTTTATCCTCCTCTTATTTTAGAAGTTACAGGGGGGGGGGACATTTTACCACTCTCTCGTACAAACTATTCAGTTTACAAAAAATGATATTAGAAACCTCAATACCATTTTGGAAGACCTATCCATAAATACCCCACACGTATGGGTTTGATGAAAAAAAAATTTGAGTTTCAGTTCTATGTATGGGGACCCCCAAAATTTATTGTTTTTTTTTCTATCATTGCGTAAAAATATTAATGCGGTTCACAGAATACACATATTTATCAAGTTTCAACAGTATAGCTATTATAGTTTCGGAGAAAAGTGGCTGTGACATACGGACGGACGGACAGACAGACATGACGAATATATAAGGACTTTCCAGGCTAGGTGTTGTGTATCCGAATTGCTTTCCCTTTCGGTCACTCAGGTTGTCTGTCTCGCTCTCTCGTTTTGCCGCTAAAAAGGCTCCAGACTGTGTTTTCCTGATAATAAACGGATTAATTAATTCCGATGTTTTATTGAGACATAACACTAGGTTCCCCAAAAATAATATAGATAGCGTACCTCTTGACATTTGTACTATTCGGTGGTGGTGTGGGCTTATGCTAATGTTTAGATGTAATGTGTAGTTGTAATGTTATAGCTGTTTGTTTCCCAAATAAATAAATAAAATAAAATGTATTGTTACTTAGCATATATGCTGTTTCTCAACGAAGTCGCCGTTTTCCTGTACCTACTTTTTGTCAGTAAGTAAGTATATTTTTTAAATGTTTTTTTAGCGCTCACCGTGTTTAGGGAAACTCACAAAGAGAAAATTACATGGATGAACCGCCGGTGGTGTAATGGTTAACACTCTCGCCCCGGCATGACAAGAGCTGTGGGTTCAAGTCCCGTCCGCGTCAGACTTTTTTCGATTTGACTTTCTCTTTGTGAGGATGCTTTTTATCATTAGGTACGTATGGTGTAAAATGTTGAGGAGGAGCTCGGTGGCGCAGCGGTTAACGCGCTCGGTCTGCGATTGTTGAAGTTAAGCAACTTTCGCAAAGGATGGGTGACCACAAAAAAAAAGTTTTCATCTCGAGCTCCTCCGTGCTTCGGAAGGCACGTTAAGCCGTTGGTCCCGGCTGCATTAGTAGTCGTTAATAACCATCAATCCGCACTGGGCCCGCGTGATGGTTTAAGGCCCGATCTCCCTATCCATCCATAGGGAAGGCCCGTGCCCCAGCAGGGGGGACGTTAATGGGCTGATGATGATGAAAATGTTTAGGTACCAAGTGACATTGAAGCAGGACGGCGCTCCATCACCAGGGTCGTACAGCAAGGCGCTGGTGTTGCCAGGCTCGCGAGCCACCAGCTCCACGTCCAACAGCCTCTCCAGGACTGTGCGCTCGCTCGCCACCCAGCTGAGACCATCCAAGGCCTGGACAGTGAAAGACATGATAACTACACTTAAACGCAATGGCTGTAACTGCTCTTTACTGGGCACTAACATCGAACAGAGGCGGAGGACAGGAGTCCTAGTACGGCTTTGAGCTTTGAGATAAACTACTCTGTGAGCCATCGCACTCGCGTCAGACAGAGTACTGCGGAAAGCAAAAGGGAAACCACTGCCTTATTTTTCAATACAAAAGTAGCATGGAGAATGCTACATCGACAAGAGCGTGGCTCTCAAATTAATGAACATCGAACAGAAAAAAGTGAATCTTCTTCTCTCTTGTGAAATTCAAAAATACGCACGTAACGAAATATAATGCAGGTCCCTCCTACCCTAATACTCACCCTTTCAAAAAATGCCGCCAAAAATTTTGATAGAAGCACTTTTCTCGGTCCTTTTTCTACCAAACCTCCTGAAAAAACAAAAACATAAATACTTAGCTAAGTACATAAACAGCCTACCCACTGCTGGGCACAGGCCTCCCCTCAATCAACCGGAGGGGGTATGGAGCATACTCCACTACGCTGCTCCAATGCGGGTTGGTGGAGGTGTGTTTACGGCTAATAGCCGGAAGCAACGGCTTGACGTGCCCTCCGAAGCACGGAATCATCTTACTTTTTCGGACAATCAGGTGATTCAAGCCTGAAAAGTTCTTACCAAACAAAGGACTGTCTCACAAAGTGATTTCGACAATGTCCCCATCGGGAATCGAACCCGGACCTCCAGATCGTGAGCCTAACGCTCTAACCACTAGACCACGGAGGCTGTTACTTAGGTAAGTATTTAAAAGATAGTTAAGTAGGTACTTTTTAAAATTATCAGCAAAACGTTATCATACCCAGACCAGGCGTAGACAGCTGCTTATAAACGACTCTGTAAAATACATATTCTTGATTAAGAATTTTCTCTAATTTTTTACAATTATCATCTTTGTTGGTTTAAAAAACTTACCTCAGTTGAGGAGCACAGACGACGCGACACGCGGCTAAAGGTCCTGCTAGGGACCTCGCGTCCGAGTCATCGTTACTAGAAATAGTGATTTTGTATTGTTAAAGTGTTAAAAAAGGCTAGAATGATGAGAAAGGCCAGGTAAAGAGTACTCTAAACCGACGAGCATGCTTTAAGAGGTGAAAGTGGAACAAGCGAAAGTGGTGTATCAGGATCGTAGTATAAATTCAGTGGTCTACATTTTTTACCGTGCTACTCCATCGCCTCAGCCACCGCAAAGCACAGCGTCTTCATCATTGAAAGCTAATTCTATATTATATCTTACCGTCCATGCACATAATGAGCATAGTACTCTTCTTGAAACACCAGCAGAGAAAGTCCCAAGCCAGTGCACAGTCGAGCCAGGGCCGCAGTGGGGGCCCCAAGAACCCTGTCCATCAGCCAACGGAGAGCCGTGACGATAACGTAGGCGCTCCACCACGCCAGGGTACCCACGGCCCACTTGTATCCTTGGTTTTGAGGGAGGTACCCGTGCCATGGGCGCATGAGCTGGTGGGAAATAGAATGAGTTTAGTGGAGAAAGATATTGTTAATAGAATTCAGACGAGTAGAGTAAGCAGGGCTTTATCACCATAGTTGCGTCTTTAGAAAGTTATTCGGAATACTGTTGCCTGCAACGAATTGGTTGCATTAGCAGGTGAACTCAATACATTTTTCTGGTGGCGCGAAAGGCCAAGTAGTTAATGCCATTTGCGGCAAATCTACAATAAGTCATATCAAAAAAATATAATTAAAACTGGTACTGACATCATCACCTTGTGTTAGTGACATCGTAACGAATACTGAAGGGTATGATTTATCCCGTGATCCTTAGTTAATATCAAGTGGAATTTTCCGTCGCAAAATTCATGTAAATTTTTGTGTTCTTCCTTCTATGCTGTTCTGGGAGCAAATAAAAAACATAGAAAACGTTCAGCTGCTTGTCTTCCCGGGCATGTCGTAAAAACCGACAGAGGGATTGTGTCCTCTAACATGATGGACTAATGTTATGGGCGATAGGCTGATCCCTTATCACCATAAGGTTCATCATATCCAGCTAACGATATCGTATCAACAGTGGCTGCAAGTTGTCTTTGATTACTTGTGGCTCTGCCCACCCCATTAGGGATTACGGGCGTGAGTTTATGTATGTATGTATGTATGTTTTGTGTTCTTTTTTAATTATTTTCAATTCTATACTTTTTCGTAGGAAAATTCCACTTGATATTAACACAGAATAATGAGCCCCTCAGTACTTATGTGTTATGATGTCACTCTCTGTATTAGTGTGACGGGAAAATTAGCAATATCCTTTGATCGCATTTCTCGGGAATGTGGGTTTCCTCGCGACGACGTTTCTCTTTAGCGCTGAGCACGTGATCATTTTGTTACGGACCAAACATGACTTAAAGGTTAGGCGTTTGATATTCTGCGTACCCCTTCAAACTCCGTCACGTACAAGGTCAGGTGCTTCTGAGTATACATACTACCTAATTGGGATCCACTGAGCTAGAAAATGTCTAAACATACTTAAGAACACGCCTATTTCCCACTGGGATAGACAGAGACTACGGACTCTCATCAAAATTTTTATAATGCTCGCTGGTTTACTCTTAAACTACTAAGTTAGTCTTCTTCTTATCGCGTGGGTTGTCTTGTCATGTGAGGTAAACGACAAACCTCTAATCTACAAAACGCCCCAACGCGCGTGAGTGCGTAAAAAACCCGCACAATGATGCAGATCTGCACCCCCGCAGGTACGCGCGTAGGTGCGTCGATACGCAACATGCAGCATGATGCGGGGCAGTGTGAGAATCGCTTATGTAGTAACCGGGACTTAACGTGCCTTCCTTAGCACGGATCATCTTACTTTCGGAGAATCAGGTGATCAGCATGTAATGTTCTAAACAAACTAGGGATCACAAAGTGATTCACAAATCAGTTTATATCATACGTATACGATGATAAGCGTCAGTGGGACGGTATAGGCTGGGGAAGTTCTCCTTTTGGTCTGCAGCCGACTCCACTCCCGCGCCAGGGTCGACGTCCGCCAGTTGTCACTCTTGTCAATCACTGGTGTATCTGCAGGGGTGAACATTACATACATAAGAACACGCCTATTTTCCTTTGACATTGGCAGAGAAGAAGTCGATGAAGAGAGTGGAAGAAGCGAAAGAAGTATCAGGATCATAGTAAGTGGAATTCCGATCGGTCTCTGCCTACCCCAACGGGAAATAGGCGTGATATTATGTATGTATTGGCAGAGAACACGAAATTCCACTTACTACGAACTGAACGTTACGAGATTCTATTTAATAGGTCAATACTTTTACCTTTCATGGGCGGATTATATTCTGACCAATCCATGAAGAAGATGTCACATCTACACTGGTTCCAGTTTATCCACGCCACCTTGAGGGCCTGAAAATTAAAATAATTGTCACGTTATAGAACGAATGGAAGAACATGCAGCTCCATTAAACTTATTTAAGATGATTTTCACACGACATCTCGCACGGGTTAGGTTGTAGTGTGTACCTCCATCATCATCATCAATTTAAGAGCCACGCTCTTGTCGGTGCAGCATTTTCGTGTGTACCTCCACACCTATGTTATATACATATCTATGTTATATGTCATATCCAGAGACAGACAATAAACGACCGTCTTAGAAGATAATACACGTCTCTTATTTAACTCCACAACTCCGGCGTCCCACAGTGCAAGGTTAATATTTATCAAAATATTACCTTCAACCCTACAGCAGAGTAGACGAACGCCCTGATCATGTATTCCTCCGACCTGGAAAGCGGCAGCGTCAGGCCCAGCGCACCCGCTTCAGCCGCTAGGGCATGAAGGGTAGAGAACCAAGCCGCCTGCAATGTAAACGATAGTTTACTTTAAAGTATCATAGTATAACCAGTAGCATGGAATAAAGAATAATACTCCGTAAAGAACCATAAATCCTCGCCCCGCACCAATTTGTACCGGGCGCCGTGCTAGATTTACCTCACCCCCTGGTTATGAGAATTATATTTTTAGGATTATCATATTTTATGTAAGTACCATAAATATTCATTAGAAGAGAGTTAGTCTAGTCTATTAAATGGAGCAAAGTTTCTATACTTGTAGTTTAGTACCTACCTACTTACTTAAGCCTCATATACACTAGGCAACAATTGATTGCCTACTCGACAGTTCAAACAATAAAATAATTATGAAACATGTCGGATAGTTTTGTTTTTATTAAGAACATTTTTAAATAAGTACATATTTTATTTATACAAAATAAGAATGCGTTTTTTATCGTTGTATTACCTACAAGACCCGAACGGCCATGCTGTGACAAAATAAACAAAAACTATCTGTCAGGTTTCAATAGTCATACTATTTGAAAGTTTCTTTGTTTGTTGAAATGTGACATCACTGGGCGAAATGTCACGTGACCAACCGTTTACGCGCGAAATTTAAAATAATTTAAGAAAAATATGTATTTTTTCTATTATATAAAGCTTTTTAGAGAAAATATAATATTTTAAGAGGTATAAAATAAACGTCTGTATTTTTTAAAATCTTTATCCGAAAACTGTCAAGTAGCCAATTAACGCGCAACACGTAACGATCAACATGTATGACAACGTTGCACAATAGCGCGCAACGTTGCCAGCTGAAGCGTAATAGCGCCTCGCGCGGATGTTGCTAGTTTAAAGAGCATCGTTAGTTGAATATCAAATGTTGTCGAGTGGAGACGTGATGCGCAACAACACTAGTTCCTCTAGCGACATGATATTAGGCAGCTAAATTACTCAATTGTATATCAATATTTTATGTTTATTTTTATTATTTTTTTTTTAAAGAACGTCTAGGGCCCTGTGCCGAGGTTTTTCTTGCAGCTTCTTTTCCCCGGCTATACAGGTTGTGAGAAGCTGCAGTAGTTTTAGGCGGATGAGACGTTCGTTATGTAAAAATTGACGATTCAAAGTGTAACTATGTTACCTACTGAATAAAGATATTTTTGAATTTGAATTTGTTATCGACGACAGACGTGTAGTAGATACATAGACAGACAACGTTCGCGCTAACTTTCAACATACTGGGCAACATGTTGTTGCCAAGTGGAAACGCAGCTTTAAGTGTCTATCGTCTGACGAGCAATTAGTGTCTAAGTACCGATTCAATAGAGCCTCAGCTCTTGAAAACTTCTAAGACTCAGTACAACAATGCGGGAATAACGTTATTAAACATAGAAACCTACTTTTATGTATTTTTGTTTATTTTCACATAGGTCCATAGTCTCATGCCTATTCCCAGGGTAAGCATAAACTAGACTAGTGAGGAAACCCACATTCCCGGGAGATGCTTTTTCGGAGGTATGTGACCTAACCTGTATTGGGCTGGCTTTTCCTCCACGGGTTGGAAGGTCAGACAGGTAGTCGCTTCTGTTTAAAACCGGTCCTGTCAAATCTTCAGGTTAGGTAAGCGAACCCTGTGGAAACGGGATAATGCTAGGGAGATGATGATGACATCTGTTAACATGGCGCACTCACTTTTATATGCGCAAATGTCAAATTGCAATATTGCTTTGATGTGGTCTTTTTAGATCCCCAGGGAAGATCCTTAGTAATACTGCTTGCTGGACACCCCACCCCATGAAACGATAATAATGGCTTGACAACCTAGTCAAATGAGATTAGGTAAACGGACCTTGTGAAAAACGGGACAATGCTGATGAATAGTTATCTGTAAAGTGCGTGAACTTTAAAAGAATGTTTTCTTCTATCGTGTGGGTTGTGAGGGGGAGTACCAACCTCATAACCCCAAAAAAAAATGAAAAAAAAAGAATGTAAAAATATTACTAACGAAGTAAAGTGCATCAGCAATAGCTCCCGCCATGTAGGGGACGATGGTGAAGTGAAGGCCCCCTCGGCGCAGGTTGCCCCGCCACTGCGCCACCGCATACAGCGACAGCAGAGCGCCTAGGACTCCGCCCCAAATCTGTAACGTGCCTTATAATTAGATAGTTATCAGGCCTAGCGACGAAAGTTACGTAAGGCCGTTCGTCGTGTCTATCTGTATACTGTATGACTCCAAAGGGGATATTTAGCGTCTAGATTAAGTTACTTACCTCCAAACCACGTAATACCCCAGCGCTGGGCATATCATGTTCCACTCTCAATGTGGTAGTGATGGACTGTGACAAGGGAGATTTACCAGCATATTGGGCTTCAATAGAGATGTGTAATTGCAACGATGTCGACTTCAATTTATTCCGTTCAATGCTGAAAGATATAAAACGGTAAGTATTTGACTATTCAGTGAGACAACACCTCTATTATTCTAGATGTTAACTCGACTCGGGCTCAGCTGAGCATTTTGGTATTTTAAGTTAACATTTACGTCCTTGACTTGAGTATTTCATCACATTTCATCGCATTCAATCTTATTTCATCTCATTTCACCTCATTTCATCTCATTTCACCTCATTTCACTTTATTTCATCTCATTTCATCTCATTTCACCTCATTTCACCTCAGTTCACCTCATTTCACTTCATTTCATCTCATTTCGTCTCATTTCATTTCATCTTCTCTTTCATTTCTAGAGTCCGACTGGAATGAAGTCGACCATATCATACTGCCAATAAAATCAAACGAAAACAACGACGTCATACTTTACTGGAGTAAACTCGAGGTAAGGTTGAGGCGACTTCTAAGAATGCCGATCTTGAGCTTTCGAGGTCTTCCTTGAGGTCGCCTCAACTGAGTCTAGGAAGGTTTGAGTGAACATCTTAGAATACGCGTTTTCTTTTTTTACATGGTGTTAATGTGAAGTAATATTTAATTAGTGTAAGTATGATGAAAATTCAGATAAAATCTGGCGTGCTTGTGGAAAGGGTTCTATCTCTCCACGTGCCACTGCGGCTTAGAAGAGTAACAAAAATTTTTTTTTTGGGGGCGAACAAATGGGGAGCGCTGTGGCTAGCGATAAGCGCTGATTGAGTGAAATTATTGACCACGCCGGCGTTTGAAGTGTTTGTTGTCGCGAGCTGATTGGCCGCCTTTATGGCTAGAGTAAATCAGGGGGGTTAAAAAGGCCACATTGATGCATTTCCACATCTGCGCATATAAACGATTTTTTTTAAAATACCAATAATGCATTTTAATGATGTTTTAACCCCTCAGATGGTCAGGAACGTATACTAATTGAATCACCTATCTACTCGACAGTCTCGTTAATTGTCATTTTCGTTAACTGGTCAGTTTCTGCAATTGGTCAATTTCGTTTCGTGAGAAACCAATGAGAAACATCTACACTCGATGGAAATTGGAAAAGTTCGTATCGCTAACGGACACGATCGGAATTTAAACTCGGAACATTTCGATTTTGTAATCGAGGTAAATTTCTAAAAGTTTCTTTTTAATTATTGTCACCTGTTAGTAAATGACTTGCTTCTCAAACGGGTACCGGACTTGCACCAATGAGTTATATTATTAATTTATCTTAAGAGCAGTTTTCACAGTTGGCTCGACCATTAATGTATAGATGGCGGTACGGTTCACCATCTGTCAAGTTGGTCTAACAGAAAGCTCGGTGAGGTGTGGGTTCTTAGTTCATCTTGCGATGGATGTACCTCTGGCTATCTTAATTGGGATAATGTCGTGAGCTTATGTTCATCATCATCAATTTAAGAGCCACGCTCTTGTCGGTGCAGAATTTTCCATGCTACTTTTTTAGGAAAAAATAGAGCAGTGGTTTCCCTCTTGCCTTCCGCCCCGCAGTACTCTGTCTGACGCAAGTGTGATGGCGCCCAGAGTATTCTATTACAAAGCCATACTAGGACTCCTGTCCTCCCATTACCATCACTGTGTGTTTTATTGTACTGTGTTTTATATATTATTGTTTGTGTGACGTAAGTTTAAACAGTTAATGCCCGGCCGAGTAGTTAATGCCATCTACGGCAAATCTACAATAAGTCACGTCAAAAAAAAAGTAAGTTTAAACACACATACCGTAAACGTATTAGAAGGGTCCGTAAATATATCGTGTTCGTCATGTTGGACGTGAATGAAAGCGAATTGTGTATTATAAAATACCGTCGGAATTTACCAGGCCATGTTCCTCTCTGAAATAGAAGATGTAGTTGTACGTTTTATTGCATACATACAGACACAAACATACATATACTGACACCAGTAGTCGCTAATGGGCAGAGCAATCAAAGACAACTTCCAGCCACTGTTGATACCTACTCGGATGATAAACTTTATGGGGACAACTAGTAACAAGGCATCAATCTATCGTTAATATCAATTGGGTAGTTTCCTAGGTCAATCATAAATTAAAAAATAAAGACAGATGTAAAGGTGTCAAAAAATGTATTCTATTTTCTATTTAACTTATTCATGAACTTTAATAAAGAAAAATGTAATAATAAGTGCGACATTTTGTCACGTTTTTCTAAGACGTCACAGATTGCTTTTTCATACAAATTCCACAGTAATTTCGTGTTTTGACGTTTAGTAAAAAGTAACTGATTTTTACTAGTTGGAAAGTACCCTATTGTCATTATGTAGATATCATCTCTTTTTCCAATTATATTTTAAGAATTTCAAATTTAAGACAACATGCCTGAGGGTGCCATAAATAGTGTCCGAAAGAACCGCCGGTCACCTTTAAATGTTATTTTGCTATAATACGTTGGAAGCAATTCTCTAGTGATAGGCACTACGCGGCACTAAGTGGGCAGCAATTATTCAGCAACTTAAAATACGCGGACAAAATACAAGTGACAGGCGATTCTCACGGACACTATTTATGTTGGCGAACCTCGGGGCGTAGTCTAAGAGAATTATACATCAATCCACATAATGGGGTTAAATGACGTTATTTTCCTATTTTCCCTTCAATTTCGTTATGACTAAACAAACAGATACCTGTACATATTGACCGTTGGTTTGGCGTAGTAATACGGGCAGTACTTTCAAATCATTTTCGGTATACAAAAATGGAGATAGTGTCTCGTTGAAAGAAGGCTGCAGTTGGGAAATGTTCATGCGACAGTCAATCCTGTAATGTGATAAATTCACAAAGAACATTAAATAAATAAAACTTTATTTCGGACTTTTGTACATCCATAATGGTTAGTAAGAGACTTATACTATGTTAGCACGTATTAAATTAACATGAGAAACCTAGTGTGAAACATGGATGTCAATCCAAAGCATCACAATGGGACAGTCAATTCTGTCCGCCACCACATTAACATTAACATAACAAAGTAATATGATTCCGTGCTTCGGAGGGCACTTTAAGCCGTTGGTCTCGGCTATTAGCCGTAAAATCATCTCCACCAACTTACAGTGGAGCACCGCTGTGGACTATGCTCCATACCCCCTCCGGTTGATTGAGGGGAGGCCTGTGCCTAGCAGTGGGAAGTATATAGGCTGTTTATGATTTTATGATGAGATCAGATACATAACTAATTAATGAGAGATTTTCCAGGCTACGTTTTTCAAAAACAATATAGATAAAAAAAACAATATAGAAAGCGCTGTAAAGATTTTCCTTCGTTTAACCTTCTAATTTCATGGATAACAGACATATGCATCTTTTATCTTTGTTTTGGGTATAAATGATGACCCGTTTTTACACCCAGGCACAATTACATCTTCCACCATTATTATTAAATCACTAGCTTTTGCCCGCGACTTCGTCCGCGTGGCGTGTTATATAAGAGAGAGATCTTTGTGTGTGTGGGAGTGCATACTTATGCAGTTTAGATTTTTTCATAATTTTTTTTTCCCAATAACTCCCATTTTTCAAAATACAGCCAAAAATAAACTTTATATTTACTAAGGTATGCATGCATGCTAGATTGAATCAATTGATTGAATTGATTTTTTTTTTAATTGATTGTTCATTGAGTTTTAATTTTAATACACACTTCCTCTCTTCCCTTCAACGTTGCTGTGCCCTACAGGGTCCATTTTTTAGTTCCTATGCCTATGTAACACCCCATTGTACTACATGGAATGCAATAAATAATTTAATTGAATTGAATTGAAAACATCTATCTTACGCGGTTTCGATTTTTTCATACAAATGTTTTTTTCCCGCTTACTCCCGTTTCCGTGGGAATTTTGCAATATCCTGTTGCAACTAAGCTTTAAGTTAACTAAGGTACCTGCATGCCAAATTTCAAGCGTCTAACTTAAGCGGTTTAGATTTTTCATACAAAAGGATTTTCCCGCAAATTTCCGTTCCCGTGGGAATTCCGGGAATTCCTTTCTTAGTGCACCTCTACGGTACCTAAGCTATATCCCTTCCAAATTTCAAATGCCTACGTTTAGCCGTTCAGGCTATGCGTTGATATGTCAGTCACTGAGTCAGTCAGTTTCTCCTTTTATTTAGATTTGATTTTTTTCATACAAATGTTTTTCCCGCTAACTACCGTTCCCGTGGGAATTTTGTAATATCCTGTTGCAACTAAGCTTTAAGTTTACTAAAGTACCTGCATGCCAAATTTCAAACGTCTAACTTGAGTGGTTTAGATTTTTCATACAAAAGGATTTTCCCGCTAATTCCCGTTCCCGTGGGAATTTCGGGAATTCCTTTCTTAGTGCACCTCTACGGTACCTATGGTACCTGCATGCCAAATTTCAAACGTCTAACTTGAGTGGTTTAGATTTTTCATACAAAAGGATTTTCCCGCTAATTCCCGTTTCCGTGGGAATTTCGGGAATTCCTTTCTTAGTACACCTCTACGGCATCTAAGGTACCTGCATGACAAATTTCAAACGTCTAACTTGAGTGGTTTAGATTTTTCATACAAAAGGATTTTCCCGCTAATTCCCGTTCTCGTGGGAATTTCGGGAATTCCTTTCTTAGTGCACCTCTACGGTACCTATGGTACCTGCATGCCAAATTTCAAACGTCTAACTTGAGTGGTTTAGATTTTTCATACAAAAGGATTTTCCCGCTAATTCCCGTTCCCGTGGGAATTTCGGGAATTCCTTTCTTAGTGTACCTCTACGGTATTTAAGGTACCTGCATGACAAATTTCAAACGTCTAACTTGAATGGTTTAGATTTTTCATACAAAAGGATTTTCCCGCTAATTCCCGTTCCCGTGGGAATTTCGGGAATTCCTTTCTTAGTGCACCTCTACGGTATCTAAGGTACCTGCGAGCCAAATTTCAAACATCTAACTTGAATGGTTTAGATTTTTCATACAAAAGGATTTTCCCGTTAATTCCCGTTCCCGTGAGAATTTTGGGAATTCCTTTCTTAGTGCACCTCTACGGTACCTATGGTACCTGCATGCCAAATTTCAAACGTCTAACTTGAGTGGTTTAGATTTTTCATACAAAAGGATTTTCCCGCTAATTGCCGTTCCCGTGGGAATTTCGGGAATTCCTTTCTTAGTACACCTCTACGGTATCTAAGGTACCTGCATGACAAATTTCAAACGTCTAACTTGAGTGGTTTAGATTTTTCATACAAAAGGATTTTCCCGCTAATTCCCGTTCTCGTGGGAATTTCGGGAATTCCTTTCTTAGTGCACCTCTACGGTATCTAAGGTATCTGCATGCCAAATTTCAAACGTCTAACTTGAGTGGTTTAGATTTTTCATACAAAAGGATTTTCCCGCTAATTCCCGTTCCCGTGGGAATTTCGGGAATTCCTTTCTTAGTGTACCTCTACGGTATCTAAGGTACCTGCATGCCAAATTTCAAACGTCTAACTTGAGTGGTTTAGATTTTTCATACAAAAGGATTTTCCCGCTAATTCCCGTTCCCGTAGGAATTTCGGGAATTCCTTTCTTAGTGCACCTCTACGGTATCTAAGGTACCTGCATGCCAAATTTCAAACGTCTAACTTGAGCGGTTTAGATTTTTCATACAAAAGGATTTCCCTTCACTACTCTGCTCCTATTGATTGTAGCGTGATGAAAAGTATACTATAACCTGTCCAGGAGTGTGAAGAATAATTGTACCAAGTTTCATTAAAATCCGTCCAGTAGTTTTTGTTTCTATAAGGAACATACAGACAGACAGACAGACAGACAGACAGACAGACAAAAATTTTACTGATTGCATTTTTGGCATCAGTATCGACCACTTATCACCCCCTGATAGTTATTTTGAAAAAATATTTAATGTACAGAATTGACCTCTCTACAGATTTATTATAAGTATAGATTATTATTAAATAAAACACATCACTGTTTAAAAATAGTAAGTAAACCAATTTCAAAAACAAGATAATAATGAAGCGATGGCATGCCAGGACAAACCCAAGACGGTTTATTGGTATGTCTGCATTATTCCATTTATTTGTACATTTTTTTTTTGGTTATATAAAATAAATAAATAAATATTCCGATCAAAATAAAGAGAAGCATTGTAGGTAGCAACATCATTCTATAAATACATAATGTGATCCAAATATCAAGCAACAAGTATTTTCATATATGTTTCTGCCTACATTGTGTTTTCGAATAATTATGTACCCGAGTAATGAGAAAATAGGATAGTGGCCCCTATTCTTGCAGCCACCTCCTAATTTTACTTTAAGTTATACCTGTCATTTTCTTATCCGCTGAAAAGGAAAGGGACGGATGATTGACAGCTCTTAATTTTAAAAAGAATGAGTAAATGAATGAATAACCGGTATACAAACTATTTGACGTGGGCTGTCAACATAATTCTGGCTGGTTATTGGCCAATGTAAAATTTTTAGACGCTTGTTTTAGATTTTTGCTTAAAATTGACGTGTACTCCATAAATTTTATGCCTGTCGATTACCCGTCCCTTTCTTTTTCAACTGATAAGAAAATGACAGGTATAACTTAAAATAAACTTAGGTGGCGTCTGCAGGAATTAGCACCATTATCACGTTAAATCTCAACAGCGTCTTTTAGATTAGTTTTGGAGAATATAGCCTAGAAAGTCCCTCGTTGAATTTAAGTAATTGAAGTTTCTATGGTTGATCTTACTCACTGTTTTGTTTCGTCACAAAACTGTTACGTACGGTCACGAGCATTAATATTTATACACTTTGGTACCATGTCAAATTAATTTTTTTGACCTATTGAACTGTAAGTCTCACTAAATGTTTAATATATTAGTGCGACAGAGTCCTAAAGTGGGTACATTATATTGCTCATGACTGTACACGTGTCAGAGGGTCTAGCCAAGCTACAAAATCTATCTATTTTTACACTAACGTTACGTGGAACTTCGTTACCTTTCTTTATTTATTTAACAGTATATTGTACTTACACAGAACAAAATATAAAAAAAAAATTGACTAACACAAGACAAAGAAACGGTCCTTTATCGCTCGGTCGTTTCTTTATTCTATGTTAACGTTATAACCCATGTGGCCCAAGATTCAAGCCGCCTCGAAGGTATGTGATTATACAGGGTGTTAGTGACATCGTAATGAATACTGAGGGGGATGATTAAGACCATGATTCTGAGTTGATATCATGTGGATTTTCCTGTCGAAAAAATCATGAAATCTTTTGTTTTTTTATTTCTTTTTGTTCCTTATTTTTGCGAAGGAAAATTCCACTTGATATCAACTCAGAAAACACCCTGTATAGTGTCTAATAGGAACATTTGTTCCTTAGAGTAGTTGGAATATTATCCACCTTTGAACAATCTCTAGAATTACTACCTAACGAAATAGTGACCAACAAGTTTCTAGTGATTAAGATTGAGAAGGGAATGTTAAATTGGTTTGGACACATAGAGCGGATGAAGGATAATATGATTACGACAAAGGTATAATAATATAAGGCAAATGTTGGTGGTAGGGATGGCAGTGGAAGACCTAGAAGGACATACATTGACGTACATTTTCCTTAATAAAGGTTCAATACGATCTACTCTGAAACGGTGCGCGTGTATGAAACGATTGATGAATGTGAAGGAAGCGAGAGAAGTGCGTAAGGATCGAAGTAAATGGAATTTCATAGCCTCTGCTGTGGGAAATAGACGTGAGTTTATGTATGTAAGTTTCTAGTTGTTAGTATAGGATAGACACCGTTTGCACACTTTAAAAATAGTACAGAGAACAGGCAGAACAGTATATCTGTGGTAAATATAATTTTCTCTCTTTCTCTCAAATGCAACCAAGCCAACCGTCATATTAGCTACCAATCCCTTAAGCATAACATAAACATCCTATATATGTCCCACTGCTGGGCATAGGCCTCCCCTTAATCAACCAGAAGGGGTATGGAGCGTACTCCACCACGCTGCTTCACTGCGGATTGGTAGACCTGTTTTTACGGCTAATAACCGGGACTAACAGCTTAACGTGCCCTCTGAAACACGGAATCATTTTACTTTTTCGGATAATCAGGGGATTTGAGCCAGTAAAGTCCTTACCAAACAAAGGACAGCTTCACAAAGTGATTTCGACTAATCCCTTTATGTCTCTGAAATGGTCGTACGCTGTGGAATCACTTCCTTTCTAAGTTCTGGCTCGGACACTCTGACTTCGTACGTAGATTAATTGGTAGGTAAGTATTACTCATTTCAAATTATTCTAACGAGCAAAAATTACGAGTCAAACTCGATACTAATCAATATAAATTGTAAATTACAATAGTTAATTATGATCATCACTACTTTAAGAGCCACACTGTTGTCGGTGTAGCATTCTCCATTCTTGTATAAGGAAGGTTCGCCTTCTCTTTAATCTGTTCCATGTAAGCTCTTCTTGGTCTTCCCCTTCCTTTCTTTCCTTACAGCTTCCCTTCTACGATATTTTTAATAAAATTGTCGTATCTTATTAAATATACAAACATCTTGTCACTCTTCTTTTTAGATATTAATTATGATACAACTTCATTTTAAAAAGATTTTTATTTTTTTTGCTTATGCGTCGGCTTAATGACGATACATGCATCAAAAGACTTTCATGGACAGCGGGAGGAACCTGTGTGGTGTAATGGTTAACACGCTAGTCTCGGCTTAACAAGAGCTGCGGGTTCAAGTCCCGTCCGAGTCAGTTTTTTTTCTCGATTTACTTAATCTTCTTCTTCTTCTTATCGTATGGGTTGTGAGGTTTCCAGCCTCCTCAACCCTGGTGGGTTATGATTGAGCCGCCAAAGCCCCTGACATGGCTCATGTAACGATTACTCACTTACATTAGTAAAAGTAACCGGGACCAACGGATTAACGTGCGTATACTTAATTTTCTCTTTGTAACCTCATTTTATTTTAATACACTTTTCATATCGTAGCAACTTGAGAAGCACTTTAACCTCTTAAGGCCGAGATTTCCAGACACAATAGCTAAACAATGGTGTTTGGAATTTGATGAACACTCGGTCTTTCGACTTTAAAAAATTGCGGCACGCTATGATGGTCGTATTGACATTTATGCCGTCCATCAAGTTACGTGTTAATTAACTTCCACTTTCAAGGACAGAACGTCTAATGACGTTCCGATTCTAACTCATACTATCTATTATGAACCATCAATGACCCACGGTCTCTGCCCGTGAAAGGGTTAATAACTACGTCAAAGGTGCGAATTGCTATACTTTATTATGTTCATAAAGTTCCGTATTAATATTTTAATATTATTATAGCCGTATTGACGGAGTGAATTACTGTATTTTATTATGTCAAGACGGCTATACAATATAGCGTGCCGTTATTAGCATCAAAATGGCGGGACCAATTGTTTAAAGTTGAAATGCATATTTTTAGATATACTTACTACCTACTTGTTGAGGAGCTCGGTGGCGCAGCGGTTAACGCGCTCGGTCTGCGATTGTTGAAGTTAAGCAACTTTCGCAAAGGCCGGTAATAGGATGGGTGACCACAAAAAAAAATTTCGAGCTCCTCCGTGCTTCGGAAGGCACGTTAAGCCGTTGGTCCCGGCTGCACTGGCAGTCGTTAATAACCACCAATCCGCACTGGGCCCGCGTGGTGGTTTAAGGCCCGATCTCCCTATCCATCCATAGGGAAGACCCGTACCCCAGCAGTGGGGACTTTAATGGGCTGGTGATGATGACGAGATATACTACTTATTCACTACTATTTAATACCTAAACTCAAAAATCTAATACCTTTCTCATTCAAAGGATATAAACGTTAAACACTGGTCCCGCCATTTTGACGCTAATGTAACTTTTACTGTTGCAAAGCGAATCACTTACGAATAATCTTTCCCGATGTTTATACTGAGGGGAAGGAAACAGGGCGGAGTTAGATCGGGGTCACGTAGAATCTCTAGTCGACCTTCAGACGTAAACACTCCAAGTGCTAGATTTAATTTGTTCTGAAAATTAAACTTATATTTAGGACGCTTTCACCTCTTGCTAATAAAGTGCCCGATAGATCCGTCGGATACGTACCTGACAGCAACAGTAAGAGACCCCCCACACTAGCGTCTTTCGAGCGTCGTCGTCGTGCTAGTGTCAGCGCAACGTCCACGCGACGTCAACGCGGCGGCGACGCGCTGGCAGCAGCCGAACACAATGCACAACACAATCAACGCGCGTGGACGTTGCGCGGACGTTGGCACGACCTCGGACAGCGTCAGCGCAACGTCCACGCGACGTCAAAGCGGCGGTGACGCGACGCCTGCGCTGGCCAGCAACCGAACACAATCCGTTGTTCGGCGCGTGGACGTTGCGCGGACGCTGGCACGACGATTACTCTCGAGAGGCGCTAGTGTGAGGGGTCTCTAAGTACTAAATAAGTTTGGGGGACGATTTCAGACGCTTTATCTAGCAAGTGGTGAAACATATTTCTGTTTTTAATTGAAAGGTTCAATGCTTTATGGTATTAAACATCTTAGCATAGTCCCAAAGTATGAAATTGTTGTAGATGCGTATATTTGGTACCTAGCTATTAATACTGTTCGTAGAAGAAGAAATAAATGTTATTATTTTTTTACTTAATAATATCAAGAAAACTTTACCATTCCACGGGCTAGGTCAATTTCCGTAGGATCCTTTTCGTTGAGCGTAGTTTCTATAGACAATTTTGCCAGACCTGAAATAGATAATGAGCGACTTTCCACTTTACGTTCCCCAAAAACAATATACATTTTGTACAGCTTTAACAAAAAACTGACTGCTGTGACTTGCAATAAATGATTATGATTATGAAAACACAATGGCCGGCAGCCGAACATAATGCACAACATAATCAACGCGCGTGGTCATTGCACTGACCATGACGCTGGCACGACTACGACGCTCGAAAGACGCTAGTGTGGGGGTCTCTTACTGGTAAGTAATAATTTTCAGAGCAAAATATAATGACAGATTTTCCAGGCTTTCTTTCAACAACAATATAAATGGCGCTGCACAGATTTTTCTTCGTTTAACCATCTAATTTCATGGATAACAGACATAATGCATCTTTTTATCTTTGTTTTTGGGACCCCGATACCGACCCCGCCGGCGTGGTCGACGATTTCCCTCATTCAGCGCTTATCGCTATCGACCCACTAGGGTCGATTAATTCTTTCAAATATTTTTCCTCTCAGACGACGCCCTGAGCCGAGGTTCGCGCCCAACTGGGCACCCTCAGGCCTGTTGTCTTAAACGTTGTACCGGGTGAGAGCCTTCAGCGCTCCCCATTTGTCCGGCCAAGTAGTTAATGCCATCTGCGGCAAACCTACAATAAGTCACGTCAAAAAAAAAAATTGTTTTTGGGTATAAATTATGATCCTTTTATTACACCCAGGTACAATTACATCTTCCACCCATTATTATTCTAATCAAAATAAAGAGAAGCAACATAATTCTATACTCTTATTTTGACATTATTTATTTTAAGATTAAAATTGGAATGTTTTTATTTATTTAATAAAGTACTTACTGCATACTTTTCTACAATATTTTGTACTATAAGCAATGTCTTATTACCTTTAGGCTGTGGTATTTTAGGCTGTATCCATAGTCTGCACGGACCAGCCAGGTCCAAAGAGTAGAACCTTCTCACACACTCGCTCGCCAGATGTCGACAAGCCAACAGGTCATTTTTCTGAAACATGTTATGAAAATGCAACGATTGACTTTCCAGGCTACGTTCCCCAAAAATTGGCGTTGTTCAGTTTTTATATCTTCTTCTTCTATCGTGTGGATTGTGAGGTGAATTACCAACCCCATCAACCCTGGTGTCAGGGTTATTACTGCGCCGCCATAGGCCCCTGACATGACTCATGTAACGACTACGTACTTACATCAGTAAGTAATAACCGGGACCAACGGCTTAACGTGCCTTCCGAAGCACGGACAATCAGGTAATCAGCCTGTAACGTCCGGTCACGAGCATTAATATGTATACACTTTGGTACCATGTCACATTAACTTTTTTGACAAATTGAACTGTAAGTCTCACTAAATGTCAAATACGTTAGTGCGACAGAGTCCTAAAGTGGGTATATAATATTGCTCATGACTGTACATACTTGATCGATATTGTTCTTTGCAAAGGTATCGAATGTTCGATAAGGGAATATGTTATTTATTTACTTGAAATGAAAGAAAAACATAATTAAGTCTTTGAATTCTGTTTAACCTTTTCTCAATACCCTATATCAACAATGTAAAAGGATAGTACCTTATAGGTAAGTAAGTACTTACTCTAAATACTTTTTAAATACCCTGCTTATATTTTTAATACCTTTTACATAATGTTTACCACTATATCCCAACCACGCAGCCTTTCTTATTTCGGCCACACGATGCGCAGAGGTGACGACAGTTTAGAAAAACTGATTGTGGTTGGGAACACTAAAGGCAAAAGATCGCGTGGTCGAATTAGATGGACCGATCAAGTGAAAGACTCGTCGTCATCCAAGCTCTACACAGTCGTAAGGGAAGCGCTGGACAGGAACCGGTGGAGGCAGATCATCCGCTCCAGATGCAACCCTACACCGACCCCCATACCGTTCGGTCCCTCATATCTGAGGCTCATCAGCATCAGGGTTGATATACAGGTGTTAGTGACATCGTAACGAAAACTTTGAGGGATGATTCAGACCATGAAACTGAGTTGATATTAAGTGGAATTTTCCGTCGCAAAATTCATGATTTTTTTTTAGTTTTTTTAAATTATTTGTTTATGAATGAATAAGAAATTGTGGCCAAAATTAACCCAAAAACAACCTAAAATGATTATGCTTACAGTACAAAAATACTCATGCTTCACGATGTCAAGCAGCTCGTTGGGATGCATCTTCGTTTCGTCATACTTCGGTCTGTCGTTGACGTATCGCTTCGGCAAACACCTCCCTCGTACGACGATCTCTTGTTGTGCGCATACGCAGGACTCGCAGCGCACGCACACGTTGTTGTAGGGTCGATAACCACGCGCGCACTTTACGCATTGCATCTCTTTCAATGGAGAGCCGTCTAGGCCGTGTGTTACTAGGAAAAAAAAATAACATACATACATAACATAAATAGCCTATATTATATGTCCCACTGTTGGGCACAGGCCTCCCCTCAATCAACCGGAGGGGGTTTAGAGCATAACATAAACTCACATTTATATCCCATTGGGGTAGTCAGAAGTACATCAGTCGCAAGATGAATTCAGTACCCACACTTCACCGAGGTTTCTGTTAGACCAACGTGACAGGTAGTGAGCCGTGTTGCCGTCTATAATGGTCAAGCCAACTATGTTAATGAAAACTGTTCTTAAGATAAATTAATAAGTAGTAATCGTGCTATGAAAAAAATGTAATCGTTACGAAGTTCGTTACGTTCTTTGACTGCGTCCTAAGTTGAGGCGACCTCAAGGACTTCCTCGAATTCAGCTCAAAATCGGTATTCTTAGGGTGGTATTAATAAACGAATCTCAGCTGAGACAGCCCTCAAGGCCAAGTCTCTGTTTTTATATAAGAACTGTCACATTGACTAATGTTATGGGCGATAGGCTGATCCCTTATCACCATAACGTTCATCATATCCAGCTTAAGACAACGTATCAACAGTGGCTGCAAGTTGTCTTTGATTGCTTGTGGCTCTGCCCACCCCATTAGGGATTACGGGCGTGAGTTTGTGTATGTATGTAATACCACCCTTACACGGCCGAAAAGGAAAGGGACGGGTAATCGATAAGCATATTTTTTATGGAACACACGTCAATTTTAAGCACAAATCTAAAACAACTATCTAAAAATTTTACATTGGCCACTAACCCGAAAGAATTATGTTGACAGCACACGTGAAACGGCTTGCATACCAGCGAGATACCTTTTTGATTCGCCCGGGTTATTCATTCATTTACTTATTCTTTCTAAAATTAAGAGATGTCAATCATCTGTCCCCTTTCTTTTCGGCGGATAAGAAAATGACAGGTATAACTTAAAGTAAAATTAGGAGGTGTCTGCAGGAATCCAAAATTCTCAGCTCGGGCCGAGTCGAGTGGAGGAAGAGACGAGTGAACATCTTAGAAATGCGAATTATTCTCACCAGTGATATAATCAACAGGACATTTCCTACACACCAATTTCCCCGAAGAGGCCTGGCAGCGCCGCGGCACGCAACTACGCCCGTCCACCGAAACCACTTCGGTGGCATTGCATGGTCGACACCGCCCAATACTAACTGGTACGCTATGCTCTTCACATGTGCATGAGAAACCTGGAATGTATGAAAGACAAAAGAAATATAAAAGTAGGTAACTACGCTAAGACTTCTTTATTTAGAATTCCTGTTTTTGTCTAATTTAGCTGGCCTATTGGATATTGTTTTTTTGAGAACCGTGGTAGCACAGTTGACAAAACGCTTGACTTTCATTGTGAGGACGCAGGTTTGAATCCCAGCACGGGCTTAAACCAATGATTATCGTGTTTGGACATATTTGGATTATAAATGATTATCACGTGCGTTGAAGGAAAACATCGTGAGGAAACCCACATTCCCGGGAAATGCATATCGGAGGTATGTGACCTAAGTAAGTAAAGTAAGTAAGTAAGTAAAATCTTTATTTCCTCTACAAATAATAAAACACATGGATACATAAATACATACAAAAATACAATATTTGTAGAGGCTGGAGCCTAAACTAGGATACCCTGTGTTTTAGGACTCCAGGCCTCCACCCCCAAAAAGTCATGGTCAAGAAAAAATAACAAAATATGTATAAAAAAATAAAGTTTTTTTTTTTAAATTGTTAGACTAAATCATAAAATATTTCAAATCTATAAATGCTTGTATGTGTATGTGTGTGTGTGCGTGCGTGTGTGTGTGTGTGTGTGTGTGTGTGTGTGTGTGTGTGTGTGTGTGTGTGTGTGTGTGTGTGTGTGTGTGTGTGTGTGTGTGTGTGTGTGTGTGTGTGTGTGTGTGTGTGTGCGTGTATGCGTGCGTGTGTGCGTCTCATTTCTATTTAATTATGTCTAATAGATTCTCTGTTTCGTCATAATTAAAATTCTGTAACCATACAGCTACTGATTTTTTACATTGGTAAATGTTTAATGGGTAAATATTATTATCTTTGTTACATTTGTTATAAAGGTAAGATCCTAGAAAGTCATAGAATCTTTTTGAAAAAGCTGTTTTAAATAATCTAGTAGGACAGACCAGGTCATGTCTTCTCATATTTTGAGTGAAGGTAGGATCATAGGTTATTTGCGAGTGTCTTTTGAGGATAGTATTTGCAATGAATAAAGCTGTATTGGGCTGCTTTTTCCTTCGCGGGTCGGAAAGCCAGACAGGCAGTCGCTACTGTAAAAAACCTGGCATATCATCAGGTTATGTAAGTGGATTCCGACTTTGTGAAACTGCCCTTTGTTTAGTTAGGTCATTGCAGTGTCCAAAAGCAAGATGATCCGTGCTTTGGAGGGCACGTTAAGCAGACGCTGTTATATACCTAAGTATGAGCCCAACAAGAAAGAAAGGAAATATTATAAAAAAAACTCACCATCTTGAGAAACCACCATGGAGACGTTAGCAGGACATGATTGGCACATCATAACACCAGAATCATAATACTGGCTAGTTTTACAACTACCTGGCAATTCCAGGCCTTTTACTCCAATAAAAAATAAAATAAACAGTAATAATAACGACTTCTTTAGACTCCTCGGTTTCATTTTCGACGGTAAAACTTTTTTTAATTTGTTTCCCTATTATAGAAATTTAATTTTAGTTGACAAAATGATTAAATATTATTCCATTATTAATATATAATACGGCATATAACTCGCTTCTATAAAGAAAAAAAGTAGAACATACTTAAATTAAATTCGACTTAGAAGTCATCTAACAAGAATCAGTGCGAATACATAGTTCCACATTTTGGCAGTTTATATAAAAAAGATCCTTACTTAACCTTACTAGAAACATGAAAAAAAAAACGTTTTAATTTTTTTTTCTAGTACAATCCTGCAATATACACAGTCTTTATTCCTAATTTAAACATGTTTTATGCCCTGCAATGATTAATCACTTGCAAACAAAACAGCGTTTAGGTTTCACCCTCTTGTGTGCCAAATTTTGACGTAAAATGTTTACGTTTATAGTTCCTTAATCACCCTGTTTACGTCAAGGGAATACGTTACGTCTATCGTAATAGGACACTACGAATTTGCCAACAAAAGAGGAGCATTGCCTGTTTAAGTTTGTTATTTGATCGTTGCTAGGCAACCGATATGTTTGGCCGGGGTTAGACCATGTGTGTTTTGAGAAGGGGAAAGTACGAATTTACTATCGAATCGTATCGAGTTCGGGTAGAAATGTATATTAGTGCCTTTACTTTATTAGTGGCCCTGTTCAAATTCCTAATTAACTTATAATATTTATTAATTAAAAAAATATTTACTTATAATATTACCTACAGGGTGTTAGTGACATCGTAACGAAACTTTGAGGGATGATTCAAACCATGATTCTCAGTTGATATCAAGTGGAATTTTCCGTCGCAAAAGTATGGAACTGGAAAAAGAAAATTTCAAGAATTCTCCGACAGGAAATTTCACTTGATATCAACTCAGAATCATGGTCTGAACCATCCCCCTCAGTATTTGTTACGGTGTCACTAACACCCATACCTACTTGTATGGGGTGTAAGTGACATCGTAACGAATAATAAGGGAGCTGATTCAGCTCATTATTCTGAGTTAATATCAAATGCGTTTTTTTATCTGTATACTTATTACAAGACCCGAAACACGGGCGGCCATGATTGAGCTTCATATGGCGTCACATATCACAAAAAATACGATCTGTCAAGTTTCAAGTTATACTATTTGACAGTTTCTTTGTTTATTGAAGGACAAAAGTCACGTGACCAACTGTTTTCGCGCGAAATTTGAAATTAATGAAAAAAAAATGTGTTTTTTTTTCTATTATAAAAAGCTTTTTCGAGAAAATAAGATATTTTAAGAGGTATAAAATAAGTGTTTGTATTTTTTTAAATACTTATCCGAAAACTGACAAGTAACAAATTCGCGTTTGGCGCGTCCTTGCGGGGTGGGCGCCTCTTACTTCAGTAGGCCGGAATGAGAAGGTGGCTAAGTTCGGATAAGAAGCCAGACCAACGGGGTATAAAGTAGAACCCTCAACGGTTGCAGAGGCAGATATAGGAGCCATCGGTACGGCAATGCAGGACGAAGGAGAAAGTCACAGGGACTGTAACCTGGACCTGCCAGAGGGCAGCAGTAACTGTCAGTACTATTCAGAGACGGAGGACAGGAGTCCTAGTACGACTTTGAAATAGACTACTCTGGGCGCCATCCTAGTCGCGTCAGATAGAGTACTGCGGGGCGGAAGGCAAGAGGGAAACCACTGCCCTAATTTTCCCTACACTAACAAGAGCGCGGCTCTTAAATTAGTGATGACGATTATATATTATTTTTTTTATTAGCGAGAGACCTCTTCCAATGAGATATAAATATACTTACTTAAAAGTTTCTTCGGTATTACAAAGGCTATAAATAACACATTACGTAATCCGATAATGGAAAAACCAAATGAAAATGTACTTACCACGTTCTGAAATCCTATGGGGATACAGATCGAATCTAATTGAAGAATTCTGGGAAAAAAACTGTTCCATTACTTATAATCCTGCCGGTAGGTACTTACTATCAAACCAAATAAGAACATAACTTGTTAAAGGTCAATGTAACATTTTTGAATTTACGTCATGTCGCAAGGTGTTATGGCTGAGGAGAAGAAATGACAAGAAATTGCAACAGCAACACATCTTTTAAATCAATGAGGGTATATATTACAAGTTATTTAATAACTAGATGAACACATTCAAATAAAAGGATCCATTTGAGTTCAGTATTGAACATTCTTGTGAAGAAATTGTGAAATAAAATAATACAATAACAAAACAAACAAAAATAGCCTATTACGTCCCACTGCTGGGCACAGGCCTCCCCTCAATCAACCGGAGAGGGTATGGAGGTATTTTTACGCCTAATAGCCGGGACCAACGGCTTAACGTGCCCTCCGAAGCACGGAATCAATTTACTTTTTCGGACAATCAGGTGATTCAAGCCTGAAAAGTCCTTACCAAACAAAGGACAGTCTCACAAAGTGATTTCGACAATGTCCCCATCGGGAATCGAACCCGGACCTCCAGATCGTGAGCCTTACGCAAAAAATAAAATAATACTTGTTAAATATACCTTTAGAAATCAGAATCATTTATTAAAGGATAACTTGTTGAAGGTCAATCTAACATTTTTGAATCTACGTCATTTCGCTAGGTGTAACAGCATTTACTCACACTTATACAAGGTTCATAGTTCAGGCATTTGTCTTTTAACTTCTGTGTCATCAACCAGCAGCTCAGCTCGCCCCCTTTATCGCAGTAGCCTATTATGGTATACTTAGAATATAAATTTATACAAAGGTAATAACGGATTGAACATAGCGGATTGGTGGTTATTAACGACTGCTAATGCAGCCGGGACCAACGGCTTAACGTGCTTTCCGAAGCACGGAGGAGCTCGAGATAAAAACTTTTTTTTTGTGGTCACCTATCCTATTACCGGCCTTTGCGAAAGTTGCTTAACTTCAATAATCGCAGACAGAGCGCGTTTATCGTTGCGCCACCGAGCTCCTCATAAAGGTCCGAAGTGCATTAAATAAAAATAAAATCGTTTATTCTATCATTGTAGAAATCTTATTGAATTTGATATATTTATTTAAGAAAACAAGAACTTATTTAGTAACGTTACGACCATCAAAACTGAAAAAACTCAAGCCAAAACTAAAAGCTATTAAAATGAAAAATAGTCTATTAAGCGCAAATAAAACTGCATTAAAACAAGTGAGTGCATTTCGGAACAATGCTTGATTTATAATGTTTGCTGAAAGCTTTTCAAGCCTTCACGAGACATTACGGTAAATGTGCTATTTAAGCAATTCACGAGTCGTTAAAGCCACAGCGTCCCTTGAGCATAATGGCAGTAACTTACTTGTTTGCCTTTCTCTTTTGTTTTAGTATTTCTCTTGCTAAAATAACAGTGCCTTCAGGAGGAAGTTTGAGTGATGAAAGAGTTGTACGCAGCGCAGTAGACATTGCAAACAGCTACTTCAATTTAAGGAGACTTACGGTTTTCTTGTCAAATGGTGTTGAAGGAAATCTTGTTGACGAATTCCTGAAGCAATATGAAGGAACGATTGTGGTACAGACGAAGAAAGATGGTCCTTATCCGGCCCATGTGGTCGTTATGATACAGACTTTTCATTCATTTATGGATATTCTGAGTATCCTAAAGCCAGATCTTCAAGGAAAATCTCTCCTGGGAAGCGGAGCCATGTTCCTGATTGTCCTTCAACATAACTCACAGAAAATAGAGTTTATCACCAAAATTCTTTGGAGCTACCGAGCTGTAAGAGCTGTAGTACTCACCAACAAAAACAACAAAACTGCTTTATATACTTATTATCCTTTTAAAAGCCATCGGGATTGCCAAAACACTGACCCAAAACTCATTGGATACTGGACGGAAACGTTAAAGAAAAGCAAGGAACTTTATACGGATAAAATGAAAAATATGAGGGGATGTCCTTTATATGTGTCAACTAACAAGCTGTATCACCCGTCCACAGAACAGTCGATACCGCTGCAAATAGTGAAGAAATCAATGCTAAGGTTGCTACAAGACATCATGAATTTCACACCAATAATTTCTACAAGGGACTACGTCAGCATCGATTCTAATAGAGCGAAAAACTGGTCAGATTCTCTGAATGACGTCATAAGTGGACTTGCGAACATTTCAACTTGCAGCATTCCTTTAGGGATTGATAGGCAAGGCCTTTTAGATTACTCTATGCCGTATTTCAGAGTGCGTCTGGCTTGGTTAGCTCCGCCCATAACAATAGGGCCAGTATGGTGGCGACTACTGTCTCCTTTAAACGGGTATCTTTGGTTAGTATTACTAGTTGTACTATTTTTCATAACATCTCTTCCATTTGCTTTGAAACTTAAACCTGTAAATAAATTCTGTGTTCGAAATTTTAAAAACATTGATAAGTTACAAAGCGTTGCGATCAGGATTTGGGGAGTTCTATTGGGGCAACCTATTAACGTAGCTCCGAGGCGGTTCAGAGATTTCTACATCCTGAGCCTATGGATTTGGTTCACTTTTGTAATCAGAAGTGCTTACCAAAGCGTTCTTATAGGGGCTTTGAAGACAGACTCTTTGATTGGTGCCTTCGTCGATTTAGAGGAGGCTATGGATGAAGGGTACGAAATCGGCGGTCGAGCTGGAATTTATGCTTTTTTTGAACGTGATCCACATATAAGCAATCGTTTCAAAATTATAACAGAAGAAAACTTCGAAGCGACATTCCACGACGTTGTGGAACGAAGACAGAAATTTGTGTTGGCGACATCTTTGGAGTACGCGTGGGCGTATTGTTTATCTCAAGGGAAGAAAGAGATAGAGTGCGGTCATATTCTGCCTGATTCAATAATGACAGTGCCTTTGGTAATATGGATGAAGATACATTCTCCGTTTAAGAGGATATTGCGAGTGTGGATCCCAAGATTGCTAGAAACTGGATTATTGGAACGTGATTTCATGGTGAAAGCAACTGGCCCTTTGATGAAGTCTTCAGATCCAACTCCTCTAACGTTTCACCAAGTCTTGAGTTGTATATTATGTCTATTTTTAGGCTATTCATTATCGGCAGTAGTGTTACTATTAGAGATTTTGAAGCATAAATTGAAGAAACTGCATTTGAAACGCCAATTAGTTTATCGAAATAGATATCCATTTCGAAATTGAATATCTATAGACTAGACAAACATGTTAAATGTGTATTTTAAAGCGGCCTGGAATTCTCTATTTATTAGGTAACTTGTGTGATTAGATATTGAACGTATCGTAATGTACGATTAGGCGTTTTATGTAAGTATGTAATCTCGAAATCTTAGAAATAGAAATACTCTTTATTTGCTTTCTTTTCGTCTCCAAACACTTACTTAAATATTAGATCTAGTTATCTAAACGTTCAATGAGAGCCGTAGTAGCCCAGTGGTAGAACGCCTCTCACTTTGAGGTCGCAGGTTCAAATCCAACACAGGTCTAAACCAATTATTTTTTTAATTTGTTTTCGAATTCATGTTTGTATCATAAATGAAAACATCGTGAGGCAACCTACATTCCCGAGAAATGCATTTTCGGAGGTATGTGATCTAACCTGTATTGGGCTGGTTTTCCCTTCGCGGGTTGGAAGGGCAGACAAGCTGTCGCTTTTGTAAAAAACTGGACCTGTCTTCAGGTTAGGTAAGCGGACCCTGTGAAAAACGGGATAATGCTAGGAAGACGATGATATTCTCAACGTTCAATATGTAGGTTGTTTAATCGAGTAAGTACATTGAATATTAAAAGTAAAGGTACAAAAAAGATTTGTTCACAGTTAGAAAACTTTATTTCTTTTAATCTTACGTGTAAAATGTGTTCAATTTTGCTAGAAAGAGTGTTATGTAAAATAATTGACGAAACATAAATGAAAGCTTCTACTTTACATCTATTTATTTAATTTAACGTTATATAATAATATATATTTTCTCGTACTTTATGATAAAACTCTACATTTCTTCTAACATCTAAATGCATACTTACAATCTTCAAATGGTCAACATTCATATAAAAATATACATTATTTTGACAACAATATAAAATTGTAGAAATAGGAACAGTATTACTGAAGATAGTTATAAATATAGTAAAACATTTACATATTTTCTTTACATTTTCTCACCATCACTAGTTTAAAAGCCACACTCTTGTCGGTGTAGCATTCTCCATACTTTTTAGGGAAAAATAGGGCAGTGGTGTCCCTCTTGCCTTCCGCCCCGCAGTACTCTGTCTGACGCGACTAGGATGGCGCCCAGAGTAGTCTATTTCAAAACCGTACTAGGACCCCTGTCCTTCGCGTCTGAATAGTACTAATAGTTACTGCTGCCCTCTCTTAGGTTACATTTTCTAAGTATCATAATTTCGTTTCGACTTGGTCTAATTTGGCACGACATCAAATGGAATTACCTAATTGAAATAATTACATACTAAGTACTTGTTATTAATTATTTTACACAAAATATGAAACATATTCCACTTTATCTTAGAACCGGATAACACTTTAGGTCACCTTTGTATCACCATATAACCTCAAGAATGAAACGAGCACAAACAATCACTTTCCCTGTTTTCGGAGGTCACTAATCAGTGGTCTCCTCTATCCTCACTTCAGTGTCACTGTTCTCTTCGGATCAAGCAGCCAGGGTGGGTGGTTCTACGACAAGGTACGGGGTATGTAGGATAGCTGGTTGCGGCAATGCTGGGAAGAGTATCGGGTATTGCGGCGGCGGTTGGGACCCTTGAGACATGAGCCTGGCTTCCGGCTCAGAGCACTCCAGGAGCCAGTGGGTGAGCATCCGGCCTCGGCCCTTGAGCTCCACCTCGCCTCGACGCTCAACCACAAACGTGCCCCATTGGTCGAGGAGCGCGCGTGTGCTCTCGCTCAGGTGGATGCGTAGAGCTGAGAAGAAATTGCACGGTCAGATTTAAACCCTTATTCTAAAATGTTTACTCAAACCTTCCTTGACTCGAACCTCAGTTGAGGCGACCTTAAGGAAGACATTAAAAGAAACGATTGATGAATGTGGAGGAAGCAAGAGAAGTGTGTCAGGATCGAAGCAAATGAAATTCCATAGTCTCTGCTTACCCCGATGGGAAATAGGCATGAGTTTATGCATGTATGTATCTTACGTTGGCCAGTAGACTCCATTCTGCTGGCTGTGTTGACAGTGTCTCCAAAGAGGCAGTAGTGTGGCATCTTGACCCCCACTACTCCGGCGCAGACGGGCCCTGAGTGAACTCCAACGCGGACCTGGGGTTTAAAAAGTCCACATTAAGTAATTCATCTAAAAGCAATATTGTTATTTGTAACCCTGACACCAGGGTTGATGAGGTTGGTAATTCGCCTCACAACCCACACGATAGAAGAAGATTGTTATTTGTCACTTCGCACTTACTTTTATATGCGCAAATGCCTAATAGCAATATTGCTTTTTAGATGAATTACTTCAATGTACGCTTTAATCCTCTGGTCAAAAATCAAACTAAAGTAAGAAGCAATAAAAATTACAGTGTCGAAACACGCCCAAGAAACGGTTTCCTCACGGTAGAAAGTACCTAACTTACATACTAACTTACTTTTACACACTTACTTACTTACTTTTTTTCTTACTTACTTTTTGTAATTATTTCTTTTTATTTTGGTGCAATAAAGTGTATTTGTATTGTATTGTATTGTTTACTTATTTTGTTTTTTTTTTTTCTGGTTTCTGTCATTTCGCTTTTGTCAGCAAATAAAATTATTAACTTAATTGAATGAAAGGTGACTCACTTGTCAGCATCATTCAACACTTCCTTAACTTTTTCTTTATGTTAATAGAAAATGAATGCCAACAAAATCATCACAACAAATAAACTTTCAGAGAGTTTGACATAACATATTATAACATCCCAATAGGTGTAGTCAGGGGTACATCCATCGCAAGATGAAGTACCCGCACCTCAACGAGCTTTCTGGTAGACCAACGTAATAGGAGCCAACTCTGTTAGTCAAAACTGTACTTAAGATAAATAGAGATTGCGTTTGAGCAGGCTGTAAATACTTTTTAAAGAGTAAAATTCAAAAATATGTATTTTTCTTAATTGGCTTACAAGTTAGCGCTTTTTGAACGTCAAAAACTAAATTACATATTATGTAACTAGCTGTAAAACTACTACCACATCGGAATCTGTAACGCTGAGGGAAAGGCGTGGCCAGAAAACCTCCCAGCACAGGGCCCTAGTCCTACTGTTTCATCCAAAGTATACAGTTCCTTTTAAAGTTATGTTCAAGTTTAACTAGGAACCTACCTCCAGTCGATGAGCTGGTCGATGCCTGACGACGAACCCGCGGACAGCTTCAACCACTGCCAACGCCATCAGACATATCTCCCGAGCGTGCATGTCACCGTTCCTCTCTGGTAGTCCAGACACCACCATATACGCATCTCCTATTGTTTCCACCTGTGCATATACAAACCAATCAACATTATTATAACACCTGTATTTTTTATACACCTATTTTGGCCTAGGCGTATATAGAAAGGTCAGTTCAAGAGTAAGTACTTTAAACTGGCGAGCATGCATGAAGTCTTCGATGAGAGTTGGTAACAAAAAATGCTTAGATAGGTTTGTTTTTTTTTTAAATAATTTGTCGTTTAAAAAAAAAAAAAATTATTTATTTCAGACAACGTCCATATTACACTATATAAATTTAATACAAATTTTACAATTTAATATTTTGTGTTAGCCAGCACATATGCACCATACAACAATGGCGTATGTACTCAAGATGCTGTTGGAGCTGACCCGGACCCTGCGTACCAGGGATGCACAACTTTTGCGCATGATGGTGTAGAAAACATCCATCCGCGCGTCCGCCAACATCACTGATGTGCTACAGAAACGGGACAGCCCCACCAGTACGGGGCGCTGTACTGTTTTTGCGTATAACACAACCACAGGTTGCTCGTATAGAAATTAGTGCAATAAGCTCTAAACAGAGTCAGTTTTACTGGAAACTGGTTTGAGTGTCCTTACCTTGTAAACATCGTAGAATCCGATAATCCTGTCGAAGGTGCTGTACAAGTCGTTGAGGAGGTCAACGACCTGTATCGGCGTGGACGCAGCGCAGAGTTCAGTGAACCCTACGATATCGCTGAAGTATACGGTCACGCATTCAAAGCTTTCTGGTTGGACCATCTCCCCTGCCATCAGCTGTTGGGCTACCGGCCTGAAACATGAGCACATTTGATACTTGCTGCACACATAATTAGGAAAACGGGATACATGTAAGCAGAAAAACCCGCGCTCCAGTCCGCTTGCTTCTGGCAACAAATACCTTCAATTGAATAATCATTTCCAAAATTGAATACATGAACAATTTGCGCTCGGCATTTTACAAAATGACGAGCGTTTTTACAAGAGCTTATATTACAATGACGCACTGCTACGAATTATACAAATTGTCGACAACTATTTATAACTAAGTAGTGCACTTCTGTCTAATAGTACTTTTGTCGGATGCATCTGGAGCAATTGCCACGAGTCGTTACCCACTGGACACCCCAAGGCGGGCATAGAAGGCGAGGAAGACCGCGTATAGTGTGACGACCTTAATGCTTAATGCGGAGGGATTAGCCTGTGATCGCGCCGATAGGAGTCGAGAGGAGTGGAAAAGTCAAGGGGAGGCCTTTGCCCTGCAGTAGGATCGAATATAATATAATAAGTAGTATACTTAAATAACTGAAATGTAAGTTAGAATGGAAGTATTGCATTGCCCTTGCTGGGTCTACGTGTACTAAATATATTTTTTAGAACCTTTAAGAAGTTTTGTACCCCCACTAGAGCAATAAATCAATTGAATTTGTACAGGAAAAATATATATAAGGTTTTTGATTGATTTCCTCGAAATCTTATAAATTCTTTTGAAACGTCAGAACTTCAAAGAATCCTTACCTTGGAAGAACCTGGTAAAGCAACTCCTCAGACCTTCGCTTCTCCATCGATAGCTGCTCTGTCTTCTCCTCAACCAGCGTCTCCAAGTTGTTGGCGTACTGTTCCATTCGGCGAAGCAGGTCGTCCATCAGATTATCACAATATCCCCTAAAAAATGTGGAAGGAAGTAAGTAGTGGTCAGATTCCCTAAACTAAAATTGATGTTCATACATTCAAACGTTATTCAGTTTAGATTCAGTCAATGGGTAAGTATTTTTGAATGATAGGCTGTCTATAGACTCATATAAATTACTTATATACTTCCTAATATTTTTCAATACTTACAAAAGTAGGAACCTCTTAAATTCTCCATCAGTTTAAAAACCGCGTTTCGGTAACGCCTTCGCGCATCGCCACCAAAGGAGAGAAGAGAGGAGACGCGCGGATATAATTATGGAGGATTCGACCTCCGACGCTGATTGGTCTATTCGGCACGCTTCCACTTGTCGCTGCTCGTCGCTTAGATGATCACCCAATCGAACTTACTTGATATAGTTAGCGTTGATGAAGTCAAACGTGGGCCTGTCGTCAGGACCCTCAGCCCAGCAGCGGGATGCCAGCTCGAGTAGCTCCGCCGCAGCCCCTGGGCCCCCCGCACCTGCGGCTACGTCTGTCAGGCACACCACTGGTCTGAACGGCGGCGACTCGCGCGCACACACCCTCGAAACTATCACTGTTGGACAAATTTAAGCTGTTATTAGACTCATAATCTACCCGATGCGTCAAAGTCACGGGCTTGGCGATTGGGATCATGTAGTCTTACAGCAAATTGGTGGGTGTAACCATGGTAACCACGACCTCGAGTCTAATATCGACGATTTTCCCGATCTCTATGCGCGAGCTTGTGACCTTGACGTGGCTGGATGAATTGGGTAGTCTACTAACCGCTATAGCATACCCCGGACACTTTTTTTTACCTTTGATGGGTTTGCTCTTGGCCCTTGGCCGGACACACTAACAGACACACTTGACTTCATACTAATAACCTCGTTTTACACAGACACTACACATTGACATTATCGTACACGCGCACCTGTGTGTGTGACGTCTGACACCATACGATTCAAGTCTAAACTACGTTCGAGAGGGGCGAGGGGGGGGGGGTGAGGTAAAACTAGCTCAGACGCTGGTGGGGAGCGGAGAGTTGCCGTTCTATACGTAGTATATTATTCTATGCAAGATCACTTAGGTGACAAACTGAGGGCCGTACCGGTCGGTCAAAAATAGACCTTGTCCAATAGAACACAATTATTGTTTTATTTCAAAGTTCACACGACACGAGGAGGAGAGAAATACGAGTCTTGGCACCAAGCTTTGCAGAAAGATAGCAAAGTAGTCTATAGTTTTATCAGGTTGATATCGATTTTACTATGACTAATTGTAGTTTTAAGTACTTAGTATTCCTAAAGGTATTTGGCAATCGAGAATTCAGAGAAACAAACAAACTGGTCAAAGGAAACTTTTTTTGAGGTGACTTATTGTAGATTTGCCGCAAATGGCATTAACTACTTGGCCGGACAAATGTGGAGCGCTGAAGGCTCTCACCCGGTACAACGTTTAAGAAAACAGGCCTGAGGGTACCCAGTTGGGCGCGAACCTCAGCTCAGGGCGTCGTCTGAGAGGAAAATATTTGAAAGAATTAATCGACCCTAGTGGGTCGATAGTGGGAGAAAATCAAAGGAAACGACAAACAACACAGATTGTGGAAAACATACTTAAAATGTATTAAGGAAGAGTCTCATATCAAAAAGCAAACCCTGTTGCATCGAGGTGACCAAACCCGTTTTAAAGCAAAGAGTTTTAATATAACATGTTAAATAAACGTCGTTGTCAGTGACATAATATATAATATATCCTAATACTTGGCAGCGCAGAGCAACGCGAAATATAATTTAATTTTCCTCCCCTCTTACTGAAAATATTTACGGAATATATTAAGTTCATCCTACTTCCTCCGACTTGGGTTTAATTACATTGCAATTTTGTGCTGAATCTTATATTTCGAATTCCAGTCACGGCGTAAATGCTGTCAAAGTTAAACGCACATTGCAACCAACAGCCGACGACACAGATTTTAAAAAATAACCTTTGTGGTCGGCATATAACGAACTGTAAATATTATTTATTTATTTGGCACACCAACAGTTACTACAAGTTATTCATCATCATCATCATCATCTCAAGCCTTTACATCTTTATCAGATGATTCAAACAGCGTTTCTGTGGCAGCTTTTAAAATGGCTGTAAAGTCCGATGCGAGAGCGACAGTAGCGGCCGCACGACTGGCATTGTAGTTGAGGGTTATTAGCAAGTTATTCATGCATCACATAATTTAACTCATTTAGTCTAATGAGGAATTTTCCAATCGGCGTTCCCCAAACACACGATAGATGGCGTTGATCACTTTTAATGTGACTTCTCATTGCTGTGATACATAATTATTCAAAAATGTAATGTAATGTAATTGTGTATTTAATGTCTGTATTATTTGTCTTTTTGTCTTTGTTTTTTCTTTCTATTTTTTTTTATTTCTGTAATGTAAGTTTGTAAATGTGGCGTCCAATATGGAAATAAATATTTTCTTTCTTTCTTTCTTTCTTTAATGGCAGAAACATTTATAAAACTAATTGTTGCTTGATATTTGGATCACATTATGTATAGAATGATGTGGCTACCTATATTGCTTCTCTTTATTTTGATCAGAATAATAATGGGTGGTAGTTGTAATTGTACCTTGGCGTAATAAAAAGGGTCATCATTTATACCCACAAACAAAGACAAAAGTTGCATAAGTATGTCTGTTATCCATGAAAAAAATTACAACGCCATCTTTCGTGTTTTTTGGGAACGCTGATTAGAAAGTCCTTCATTGGCCCCGATTCCTGCAGACATCTCTTAATTTTACTTTAAGTTATACCTGTCATTTTCTTATCCGCCGAAAAGGAAAGGGACGGATGATTGACAGCTCTTAATTTTAGGAAGAATGAGTAAATAAATGAATAACCCGGGCGAATTTTTAGACGGTTGTTTTAGATTTGTGCTTAAAATTGACGTGTGTTCCATAAATTTTATGCTTGTCGATTACCCGTCCCTTTCCTTTTCGGCGGATAAGAAAATGACAGATATAACCTAAAATAAAATTAGATGGTATTTACAGGAATTAGCACCATTGCGTAACTAATTATAGGAGAGCACCGCATGCAAAAAGAGAAAGAAAAAACATTCAAATAAAGAAGAGTTTACAAAAATGCCAAACCAGAAATCAAAAGCCAGTCTAAAATGATGATCAAACATCTAATTATGGTAAGAAAGTACCCATTTTCCCAAATCAAATGCACAACACGACTAGAGGTCAACTCAAGAAAATTCGAAATTTTGGTTTTAAAACCTGGCAGTGAATCTCATGCATAGTTGTATAGGTTGGATATTAATGAAGCAAAACTCAAAATCGATCTTTTTCAGACAACAGAATTAGTTGCATTGCTCATAAAGACAGGTTATTTTTTAATTTTATTTTTTACATGAGACTAAATGAATAATTAGGTAACAATATTTAAAAAAGCAGACCATGCATTTATTTTTTATTACATTTTTTTAACAGCTTCCGTGGTCTAGTGATTAGAGCGTAAGGCTCACGATGTGGAGGTCCGGGTTCGATTCCCGATGGGGATATCGTCGAAATCACTTTGTGAGACTGTGATTTGTTTGGTAAGGACTTTTCAGGCTTGAATCACCTGATTGTCCGAAAAAGTAAGATGATTCCGTGCTTCGGAGGGCACGTTAAGCCGTTGGCCTTGGCTATTAGCCGTAAAAACACCTCCACCAATGCAGTGGAGCAGCGTGGTGGAGTATGCTCCATACCCCCTCCGGTTGATTGAGGGGAGGCCTGTGCCCAGCAGTGGGACGTATATAGGCAGTTTATACGTATTTTTTTATTATCCACTATGTGTAAATATGTAAAGGCTTTGCACGCCTATTTTTAAATGGGGTTCTCGTCCGTAATTCGTGTTTGAAATTCCGTGCTCGCTTCACTTCTCTGAACGCGATTTCCCTTTACCAGCACTTAATAAATCCGGGGTTTTACCCCTTTTCTCTAGAATTTACCATCTCTTAAGTAATCATATTCATTTTAAGGGCCTTCGTGGTCCAGTGGTTGAGCGTTGTGCTCACAATCCGGAGGTCCCGGGTTCGAATCCCGGTGGGGACAAATCACAAAAATTACTTTGTGATCCCTAGTTTGGTTAGGACATTAAAATCAAATCAAATCAAATATACTTTACATTACAGGCTGATCACCTAATCGTCCAAAAAGTAAAAATATCCGTACTTCGGAAGGCACGTTAAGCCGTTGGTCCCGGTTATTACTTACTGATGTAAGTAGGTAGTCGTTACATGAGTTATGTCAGGGGCATATGGCGGCTCTGTAATAACCCAGACACCAAGGTTGATGAGGTTGGTAATTCATCTCACAATCCACACGATAGAAAAGTATTCATATGCGGCATAAGCTTGCGGCACGATGGGTGGTGATGGAGTCCCGACGGGCCGGCAGGAGAGTAGGATGAGTAGTAATAGCGAAGGAAACAGCAAACACCAACAGAAATACACAGTTAATAATTAGCACTTCACAAACAAGAACTCAACGAAATTATAACGATGCTATATAAAATACAATGAAGAATTTATGATCACAATTAAAATTAGTGGGCACGGCCAGAGCTAAGCAGTATATGTGTCGCTGTTATTAAGGTCGGGGATGCAATGCGTCAGCGTCGAATAAAATGAATTAGTATGGAATGGAATGAGAATTTTGAAATTTGAAATGATTGATGGTAAGAAGGAAAGGCCAGTATGTGCAGAGTTTGTCTCTAGCCATAGAGGCAGCCAATCAGCTCGCGACACCAAACACTTCAGGGCCCCGATACCGACCTCGCCGGCGTGGTCGACGATTTCCCTCATTCAGCGCTTATTGCTATCGACCCACTAGGGTCGATTAATTCTTTCAAATATTTTTCCTCTCAGATGACGCCCTGAGCCGAGGTTCGCGCCCAACTGGGCACCCTCAGGCTTGTTGTCTTAAACGTTGTACCGGGTGAGAGCCTTCAGCGCTCCCCATTTGTCCGGCCAAGTAGTTAATGCCATCTGCGGCAAATCTACAATAAGTCACGTCAAAAAAAAAGCAGAGTTTGTCTGCTACAAGCTCACGACTATATCCCAATTGGGATAGTCAGCGGTACACCCATCGCAAGATGAACTAATTTCCACTTTGATAACTACAGAATTATGGTCTGAATCATCAAAATTTTCGTTACAATGTCACTAACACCCTGTATAGCTCCTTATATAATGTAACTTTTTCTTTATTAAAATTCATAAATAAGTTAAATACAATCTGTCACATAATCAAAAAACATACGTAACTTCGTCACGTTCAACTACGCGTTTAAGTGTTCTGATTCTGACCTGGTCCAAACGAACCCATTACACTAGCGGCATTGCCCCATTGCACAGCCACTGACAGGCGTTGGACCAGGTAAGACGCAGACCTAGGGTCACCCCCTCTGACTTTGAGTCTCCGGCCGATCTCCCTGATCAATTCCCTCGCCTCGCTACCCCAAGGACCTGCAGTCTCAAAAGCCACGGGCACAAACATGCAAACATGCTCCTTATATTATATTTTATTAAACAAAATATTTCAAAGATAATCTCCTTCGAAGCATCTTATTAAGTTTATTGAGGTTTATATCAGGAGCAAGGTTTCTTGCTGGCTGTTTTATTTATTTAAATTGCTATGTATGACAGTGGCATGGTCTATTTTCACTAACTATTTTTCCATTGACATAACATAACATAACAAATACTTTATTGCACAAAGAGAAATAGAATGAGTACAATAGGCGGCCTTATTGCTAGGTAGCAATCTCTTCCAGGCAGCCTTTAATTATAGGAGATATTGAATATTGATGACTAACGTGTATACTAATTTTCTCTTCTATATTATAACTATTGTATTTGTGATGTGGTGATTTATTATTTATCTGCAACCTCAACGTTAAACCCCGTGCGCTGGTCTGCCCTAACCCTGACAAAGTTGATATATGTTTTACCTTAATTAAAACACATAATAACGGGTTCTTACCGCGTTTAAAATGGGGATATGATGTTTTACCTTCATTGGACAGTGTCCCGCAGTAGTGATGGAAGGGTCCAGCTCTGAGTATGATTTCCTCCAGGATGATACCGAAGCTGTAGACGTCTCCCTTCAGAGAGGCAGCCGCGCCAGGGTACATACTGCCTGTCACCAGCTCTGGAGCTGTCCACAGCAACTCTACAACATATCCACTACATATATACATATATACTTGTGAAAAATAGTTCGTTTTGTAAAGTTAGACAGGGAGTCAAATCCGTGACCTCGGGTTTGGTGGTTGGGGTGAAGGCGTCTGCCATCTAGCCATTATCAAGTGTCGGATTTTACCTGTCACAACTTTAAATATTTGATTATTACTTATTATAAATCAACATTTCATAAACTACTTCTTAAAGAACAATGGCGAGCGCCCATACAAGTTTTTATTTTTTAAGTAAGTCCAAATTACAGCGTCTGTTCTTCAAAAATATCTAAAATGAGTCTATATATGTTCTTAAACATATTAGTCTTAAAATAAACGCACGGGAAACCCTAGGACTGAAATTATTATTAGTTTTGTTTTGAGTTTATGTTAACAAGCCAACATTTTGTAAATAAATAAAGTGAAAATATTTTAATCAAACGTGGTTCTAATTAAATATAAGTTTCATACCCGGGTTTTACTATTTATTACGATATATTGAAAAATTGGCCAAAATTATTTCGTGAAAATTAGTAAATGTCGCATTTCTAGACAATAACTTTTTTTTAAATATTTTCTCGCCAATGTTATTTTGTACTTTTGTCCGGCCAAGTAGTTAATGCCATTTGCGGAAACTCTACAATAAGCCACGTCAAAAATAGAAAACATAAATTGCCGTTCAAATCCTCTTTTAACGAGCCAATAGCTGGCCATGTTACAAAATCGATATTTATGGGTTTTTTCGACACTTTCTCGTGGTTTTTCCATGTTGAGACCTTTATATTTGATCAGTCAATTATGGCGTTTCGAAGTAAGGTCAGACAGGGAGTCGCTTCTGTAAAAAACTGGATCTGTCCGATCTTTAAGTTAGGTAAGCGGACTCCGTGAAAAACGGGATAATGTTAGGGTGATAATGATGATGGATGTGCTTTGTTACCAACACCTCGTAATAGACACGCTAGTTTCAATCCAGATAAAAATATTTTTATTTTATTTTTATTATCATCATCAGCCCATGAACGTCCCCACTGCTGGGGCACGGGCCTTCCCTATGGATGGATAGGGAGATCGGGCCTTAAACCATCACGCGGGCCCAGTACGGATTGATGGTTATTAACGACTGCTAATGCAGCCGGGACCAACGGCTTAACGTGCCTTCCGAAGCACGGAGGAGCTCGAGATGAAAACTTTTTTTTTGTGGTCACCCATCCAATGACCGGCCTTTGCGAAAGTTGTTTTACTTCAACAATCGCAGACCGAGCGCGTTAACCGCTGCGCCACCGAGCTCCTCTCTATTTTTATTATATGCACTAAATTACCTAGAATGAAAATAATTGAAAGAAATTGAAGGTTTGTTCTTCTTCTATCGTGTGGGTTGTGTGGTGAATTACCAACCTCATCAAACCTGGTGTCAGGGTTACTTTTGAGCCGCCCAAGGCCCCTGACATGGCTCATGTAACGACTACTTACTGACATCGATAAGTAGTACCCGGCACCAACTTCTTAACGTGCCTTCCGAAGCACGGATCCTCTTACTTTCGGACAATCAAGGGATCAGCCGGTAATGTACTAAACAAACTAGGGATCACAAAGTAATTTTTGTGATATTTCCCCACCGGGATTCGAATCCGGGACCTCTGGATCGTGAGCCTAACGCTCAACCACTCGACCACGGAGGCCGTTATAAGGAGACGATATTAGTAGTACTTACTGTAATAATAAGTGTCATCTTTGATCAAGTCAGTAGGAGTGAAGAGCGTGTTGAGTCCGTAATCGGATATCTTGAGCACGAAGCGACCATCGATGAGGCAGTTCGAAGACCGCAGCTTGCCATGAGCTCCTAAACCACCGTGCAGATAACACATGCCCTGACAACGAAACATAAAACATCCTGTATCGTCGAAAAATCGAACACAATAAGTACCCAATTCTCAAAGTTAGACTTTAATGAAAAGTTTGGTTCATATCGGAATTTAATTCAGGTTTAAGGTTTGGTAAGAACCTCTTATTTCAATTACCCTACATAAACCCTACATTACCCTACTACCCTACTTACTCCCGTGTGTAGACACGGGAGTAAGTACAGTTTAAGAATTTCCAATTGTTTCGATTTTGACATACTTACTTCATTAGCTTTCGCCACACTCATCAATCGTTTCACACGACCGTTCTGTACGTACAACATTTGATTATAACTTAACAGCATCACGCCTGTATCCCCGAAGGGGTAGGTAGAGGTATATTATATAGTATATGATATGTGGTATAGGTACACACTCACTCCTCGCCAGCCATATTTAAGTCTCATAATAACCGGTCGCAACCGGCGCCGGTTCAGAGAAATCCTAAAAAACCTTTTTTAAGGAATTTGGTCAAAACGTGATGCAGAATTTCTGCTTAGTTTCGTAAAGTTTTCAGTCGAATTAGCTTTATGATTGATGTGTTAAACTCTCTTCACCTGCACAATATCGTGGACGAGCGAGGTCCTGAAGTTCCAATCCAGCTGCAGCTCTTCATTGGCAAGGACATCTTTCAATGAGCCTTTGGGACAGTACTCTGTCAGCACGAACACCAGCGGGCAGTCGACACACGCGCCGATGAACCGCGCTGTGTTCTCGTGCGACACGTTACGGGCCTAGTGGGGAAAAACATAATTAAAAGGGTGATTTTTGAGGGTTTTTTAAGGGTTTTTGAAAAGGTTATATACACTATTTCAGTGGCGTGTTTTTGCAAGTAAGTAAGTATTTCAAAAATATTGGCCAGAAATAAAGGCTTCACATACCATTCGATTCGATCGACATAAACATACATAGATAAACTCACGCCTATTTTCCACCGGGGTAAGCAGAGACTATGGAATTCCATTTGGTTCAATCCTGACATACTTTTCTTGCTTCCCCCACATTCATCAATCGTTTCATCAGGAGTTGAAGGATTTGGCGGAGAGAAGAGAGAAACGGCGATTACTCTACCGACAAGAGCGCAGCTCTTCTATAATAAGAGAGAGGGAGAGAGAGAGAGAGAGAGAGAGAGAAAAAACAACATTCTTTTCCCTGGATTCTGGATGAAATTTCGTGTCTATTGTGGGGTTTTCATAAGAAAACTGAAATCCGAATGTGATTTTTCAAAAAGGCGCTTAACTTTTCGAACGCCGGAGCGCAGATCTCAACCAGAGACAATGTAAAGTCTATAGTGTCTGGTATCTCGGCAGATGAGAGTTAAAGTGGTTTTCACTATATTTAAAACGTGTAAATCGAAACGCGTCACTAACATAGTGAAAGCCACGTAAGAGCCGTTTAGAAAAATCACTTGTAATTTTCTTCAATTTTCTTCATAAAACCTTGAGTTCTTTCAATTAATTTCACTCCCAGTAAAAACAACATTCTCTTACCTGGATTCTGGATGAAACTATCGTGTCTATTGTGAGGTTTTAACAAAAGTCACATTCGAATGTGATTTCTCAAAAAAGGCGCTTAAGTGGTTTTCACTAAAGGGGAAGTTAAATGAATAGTTCTTCAGCATACCTGTTTAATCTCCCAAAGAAGCTTCTTATTAAGGTCCAGTTTCTTCCTGTGTATCTTCTTGACGGCGACGCGGTTGCCCTTATACAGGCCGACGGTGAACGAGGACAGGTTCAGAGACGGAGTGCTGCCCACCCCGGAGACGGCACCTGAGCTGCTGCGCGCACTCCAACCCAGGGACAACTAAGGGAGAGACAACAGATTGAGTACCTATTACTATGTAAAGTGTATCTGTATAAATATTACCTGTGGTTATTATATTAACACTTATACAAAACAAGTTGTGGCACCGTCTCGCACACAAGTTTTTTTATGCCTGATTCCTGGTGGCCGCCTAATGGATAAATGTTTTATAACTGTTGATAGATTTAAGCAATTTTTATGCTTATTTTATTTTTACTAAGTACATCTAGCCGTTGTTCAAATAGTCACTTTTTAATTTCTTGTTTAATAAAATTACGCCTGTAATTCCTAATGCAACGGGAGATTCACAAGTTTATACGTAGTCCTAAGATGGATGTGATAAACCTTATGAGAAGAGAAGGGATCAGCCTATCCGATCATGTTAGGAATACCATAATCCCAGATTTTACTTCTATGATGGCGTTCACAAAACATTTTTAAAGTATTGTTATTCTTTATTTATATAAGTAAGTACTTTTGTAAACTTCACTGTTTTGGGAATAAAGTTTATTCTATTCTAAATTCACACTAACTTTCAGATAAACACATACTTACCTATATTAACGTTGAAACAACCTTCCACCTGCAAATGTACTTCGCAATTATAAAGCTCTTATCTATAATTATAATCAATTATAACGTCCCTATGAACTTTGCAGTTAATTAGTAAATGTACTGCAATGCCTTTGACAATTTTATCAACATTATTATGATGTAGGTATGTACCTGTATTCAGTTGATTGAATTGGGAATATTACGCAATAGCATTTTAAAGCATGACAAAAGTTATATACGTATATATGTATCCAGAGTGTTAGTGACATCGTGACTAATACTAAGGGGGATGATTTTTATTTTTTATTTTATTTTGTTTGGGGAGCTTACAGCTTAATTCACACAATGTTACACTTAGTAGTAAATAAAGGCCAATTACAAGCTACCACAAATAAAAAAAATGATTCTAAGTATCAAGATTAAGATTCAGACCATGATTCTAAGTAAATATCGAATGGAATTTTCCGTCACAAAATTCATGATGTTTTTTTTTAGTTGTTTTTAATTATTTCCACTTCTATACTTTTGCGATGGAAAATTCCACTTGACATTAATTCAGAATAATGAGCTGAATCATCCCTCTCAGTATTTGTTACGATGTCACATAGACTCCGTACAAGTAAACACAGGTAGCCATACAAGTAGGTATAGGTGTTAGTGACACCGTGAACAAACTACACTCACCTGAGCGGTTAAAAAGGCCACATTTGAAGCAATTCACCTGAAATAGCTATATTGCTGAGGAGCTCGGTGGCGCAGCGGTAAACGCGCTCGGTCTGCGATTGTTGAAGTTAAGCAACTTTCGCAAAGGCCGGTCATAGGATGGATGACCACAAAAAAAAGTTTTCATCTCGAGCTCCTCCGTGCTTCGGAAGACACGTTAAGCCGTTGGTCCAGGGTGCATTAGCAGTCGTTAATAACCATCAATCCGCACTGGGCCCGCGTGATGGTTTAAGGCCCGATCTCCCTATGCATCCATAGGGAAGGCCCGTGCCCCAGCAGTGGGGAAGTTAATGGGCTTATGATGATGATGTTTACTTTAGCGGTTAAGACCTTCATGTCTGAAATGGGTTGGAGAGTATGTCGCCGCACTACTGCCAACAAATCTCTGTGTTCCATGTGTACAAACTTACACACTGTTATAGCATGCATAACACTGCGTACTTACAGAATGGTAACTCTCCGCCCGTACTTTTTCGTACTTCAGCTCGCGACACCAAACACTTCAAGACCCCGATACCGACCCCGCCGGCGTGATCAACGATTTCCCTCAAACAGCGCTTATCGCTATCCACTCACTAGGGTCGATTAATTCTTTCAAATATTCTTCCTCTCAGACGACGCCCTGAGCCCAGGTTCGCGCCCAACTGGGCACCCTCAGGCCTGCTATCTTAAACTTTGTACCGGATGAGAGCCTTCAGCGCTCCCCATTTGTCCGGCCAAGTAGTTAATGCCATCTGCGGCAAACCCGGTACAACGTTTAAGACGACAGGACCGAGGGTAAAACTGCGTCGTCGGGACTCTTTAAGGGAGCTTAAAGAGTTTAAAGAAATAAATATACTGGTCGCAAGTCAATATATTTATGAAAACATAATGTATGTACGTAAAAATGTATCTCTCCTTCGAGAAACTGTGAAAGGCATACTTACAATACAAGAAATAAAAATAAAATTGCTATTCAAAATTCTAGATTAAGTAAATTAAATTCATCTTTTTTGGGGTTATGTATAATACGTTTTTACAATAAAGTACCAGATAATATATTATTAAATTTGTCAGAAAATAAATTTAAAGCTCATGTGAAGCTTACTTTATGTAAAAAATGTTGCATTGACCTTCAACAAGCTTATCTATGATATTTACGTTGAATAAATGATTCTGATTCTCATTCTGGTTGCCAGTTGGGCGCGAACCTCGGTTCAGAGCGTCGTCTGAGAGGAAAAATATTTGAAAGAATTAATCAACCCTAGTGGGTCGATAGCGATAAGCGCTTAATTGAGGGAAAACCTAAATGACCGTAAGCCGCTAAGGAGTAAAGAAAGCGCGCAGACTGCGTCTCGCTCGCACATACGCATTAGGTAGCACACGGTAACAATTTTATTTTTTATGGAGTGTATGGTTGTGAATTGACTTTCAGCTATAACGTAAAGTCCTTTTCAAATCCAAACCCCATTATTCAAATATTGTTTGAAAATATGGGCCGCAGGCTATTTGGACATTATCCGCCAGCATTCACTTGATCGAACAAAAGGTTCTAAAGGGTCTCTCCCAGTGGTTTTAGGACAACATGCCTTAGGGTGTATAATCTTCGAGGGTTTATAATGATTTCTTTGTAAACAACAACGGCAAACGATACGACCTAAGATGGGTTTGAGGTTAAAAGATCTACCTCACACAGTAGTACTAGTTATTACCATTCGCGAATTATATTGAGGGTTTCATTCAACCAATATACGCATCGAAAGCTATCTACACGGATAGACATCGTGCGGTTATTGGTCAAAGCCCGCGATATATTTCGCGCCGGGCGCGGTGCCGTTGCCGTGCCGCGAAGACTGGGGGGTTAAAGAGACCACAGAAGTAATTCACTCAAAAAATCATCATCACCAGCCTATTAACGTCCCCACTGCTGGGGCACGGGCTTTCCCTATGGATGGCTAGGGAGATCGGGCCTTAAACCACCATGCGGGCCCAGTGCTGATTGACAGTTATTAACGACTGCTAATGCAGCCGGGACCAACGGCTTAACGTGTCTTCCGAAGCACGGAGGAGCTCGAGATGAAAACTTTTTTTTGTGGTCACCCATCCTATGACCGGCCTTTGCGAAAGTTGCTTAACTTCAACAATCGCAGACCGAGTGCGTTTACCGCTGCGCCATCAAGCTCCTCTGCGCCATCGAGCTCTAAACTAAGCTCTTTTTCATACAGGTTTAGGAAAAGTGAATGTTCCTCGTACCTTGAGCACCTCGTTGATGCTGTGCAGTGCTGGACTGGCGCCCAGCCCGGTGCCCACCTCCACCAACACCTCCTCAGGACGCACACGCCACGCTGTGTTGTTAAGCTCTGCGTCTATACGAGCTTGTCTGTGTGGAAAATCATTTATGCAATTAGTAATATAGACGACATATATAGACATAAATACTCCATCCCCTATTTTCGTATAGATTATGCAACCTACATGAGCTTAAATAAAAAAAAAACATTAAAGAGATAACATGATCTAAAAACAGTTATTTAAAAAGCAATATTTACTATTTATAATATTTGAGTAACCGGGAAACAAAGACCCATGTCCAGAATTAAGTGAAAAATTTTTGACCAATTTAAACATTCAATAAAAGTAAATCGCTGCGGGGTCGGCATCATTATTTTTAAATAAGTAAACATTTTTAGTCAACATTTTTTTGCCAAGAATCTTATTTAATTTCCTATCAATCTCTTTTAATTTTTAATAAATACCGTGATGAATCGCTTTTAATCTTGGTTGAAGTACAAAATATATATTTATATCGTTCAATGATAAACTTCCTCCGTTCGGAATTTGAATATGAAAATACGTATTGTAGCGTTCGTTCACTCTTCGAGTTATACGGTACTTATGTATTCGAATAAGGAATAAATAGATTGTCCCATATGTGAATAAATGTTTTGCTTTCAATTAGCAGGTTTTTGCTTTCAATATACAGTGAGCTACGTCGTAATTTCTTACATCAATTAATACTCGTTTTCACGAATCTTCTCCGTTGAAACATGTTGTCAGGCAATATTTCATCGAAATAAGTAAATCATTGAATATTGAACTTACCTTTTTATTCAAATTCAAAATCAAATTATTTATTTCGGACTGTATCCATATATGTTAGTAACAAACAACTTATATGCTAATGTTAGTAACAACTTATACAACTTAAGCTAATTCACACGCACGACCCTTGGCACAGCAGCGTGCAGCTGCATCCAGCGCCTCAGCAGCGGGGAGTCCCACCGGTCTGCTAACACACTCAGGACTCTGTTTAAGTGCCATTTTTTATGTTTAAAAATAAATCAATGTATACTTACTTGTACGCGACACACGCCGCAGTTACAGCAAAAGTTAGGAATATAGCCAGCCCGATAAAACAGTAAATTATTACTGTCTGGGCCTCTAGCAGCGTGCAAAAGAAATATTACTATGAAACCCAATAGTTCGGAGTTAATACTTGACCCTAAGACATTGTGGAGGTTGTTTTAATACAGCTAAACTACATAGCTTTATAAATAGGTGCCGATTTGTTCAACCACAGGTTATTTAACAAGACTGAAATTAGCTCTATCTCTTTCTTGCACTTACTGTAAGTGAAGGATGGCACATGAGTCATGTAACGACTGTAACGACTACCCTTAAGCCGTTGGCCCCGGTTACTACTTACTGTCGTAAGTAGTCGTGACATGAGCTATATCAGAGGCCTTTGGTGGCTCGATAGTAACCCTGACACCAGGGTTGATGAGGTTGGTACTCCATTTCACAACCCACACGATAGAAGAAGAAGTAAAAAAAGTTTAGTTATTTTTTTCTCTCCATACCTACGATCTGTGGTTAGTCTCTCCAGGCGGGTTTAATAGTAGGTCGTAATGCATGGCATGTGTTTTTAATGAAAATGCGTGGCGCGGAAAATGTTAAAACCCTCGCCGCTCCCCATTTGTCCGGCCAAGTTATTGGCATTAGCAGCAAATCTAAAATAAGTCACGTCGAAAGAGAGAGATGTCAGTTACACACGATTTCATTTTCATATCCGCCGAAAAGGAAAGGGACGGGTAATCGACAAGCATATTTATAGAACACCGGCACTGTGCTTTAAATACAGCAGCAAAATTTGAACATATCTTTCTTTCACCTAGAAAGGATGTAGTATTGGGAACATCATTACTGAACCGGCATGCATGTATGAAACGATTGATGAATGTGAAGGAAGAAAGAGAAGTATGTCAGGATCGAAGCTAATAAAATTATATAGTCTCTGTTTACCCCGGTGGTATGTAGTGTACTCACCTCCCTGGCACATAGGGTCATTGCCAAGGAATCCGCAGCGCGGGGTGTCGGGGGGTGGGCCGCGTCGTCCGCCCGGCCAGTGGATGGCTTTGCCTGCCACTGGCTTGTAGCTGCTGTTCAGCCCATGGTAGAATGCCACCACCTAAACAACAAACAGAAGTATAGCACATCAGATACATAGGCACGCACGCACGCACCCACGCACACACGTACACACGCACACACGTACACACGCACACACGCACGCTCGCACGCACGCACGCACGCATGCACCCACGCACGCACGCACGCATGCACCCACGCACGCACGCACGCACGCATGCACCCACGCACACACGCACGCACGCACATACACACACGCGTCCGCTATATTTATTACGTTATCTCTATAGCGGTATGTATCACCACCCAGAAAGGTCTTCTCCAATAGGTATTTGATTAAGTTTTTTATACTATCTGCAATAAAATATAAATAATCGAAAATACATAACTTTTCCCACCAGAGCAAACAGAGACTTCATTCACTTCAATTTGATCCTAACACTTCTCTGGCTGCCTCTACATACCTCAACCGTTTCATACACACGCCGGTTCTGTGTACACCGTACCCAATAAAGTCAAGTTAAAAAGTTTTTTTATAAAGGTCCTTTCCTACTTTTATAATTTAGGAAGTTCTTTATTATTTGTAAGTAAGTTACTTATAAGTACAGCTTTAACTTTATCGATCAATCAATCTATCAATTAATCAGTATCAGCTCAGAAGATAACGGTGTTTTTGCTCGAACATTCTCAGAAAGTGTCATATTAATAGTCGAGGAGACAGACAGGACGGCTATCTTGGTTAGACAGACCGTAATTAATTGTAACTGGAAATCTGAAATCGATTTCTGTTATGTTGCAAATGTAATAAATTAATAAATAAATAAATCACCTATATAAGCATATCACATGAAAAGTAGTCAAATTCCCAGCTCGGTTCATCGATGAATAGATCCATAGGCCATACAACATCGCCTTCAAACGCAATACAATACAGTGCAAGCATTTAACTGGAACTGATGGAGGCTTACCTCGAATTTCCCGGTAACGGGATCCAAATCCAAAATGGCGTAGTCTGCGTCCCTGTCGCCCACGGCGTCGATACGAACGTGACCCGTTATACCTGTGTAAAGGGATATTATGTTAAATAGTGCATGAAATAATATAGATGTTGGCAACACAATTTTTTTTTATTGTGAAACATTTTTTACTCTGTCACTTTCTCTCGCTCTGTGTAACAAGCACCTATGCATTACCAATAAATCTATAAATCTCAAATTGGGCGTTTAATTAGAAGACCAGACTTCAACAATAGATGCGTGTTGTGCAGGACCAAAGTGAAGTATTTAATTTTGGGTGAAGATGATTGAGAAAGGTTCTGATATGTAGAGAGAATCGGCTAGTTTAGTTTCCTAGGTCAAAGATAAAGTATGAAATACTGGTTACTAAATAATGACAGACCTAAATAAAGGTGACAAAAAAGTTTTCTTTTTTCTATTTAAGAAAATGTAATAAGTGCGACATTTTGTCACATTTTTCTATGACGTCATAGATTGCTTTTCATACAAATTCCATTCCGTGTTTTGACGTTTAGTAAAAAGTGACGGATTTGACTAGTTGGAAACTAGACTATTAATGACTTACGAAAAAGATTTATAATACCGGTAAGTAGTAAGTCGTAGGTGGTAAGTTTGGAAGAGGAAGGCCTAGGCGCCAGGATCAGATCCAGGGTATTTAATGAAAGGTCAGGAAAAGAGTTTAGCGTAAGGCGGTTTTCACTATAAGCTTAAATTAAAAATTCAGAAGTCCAAAATTGTTTCGCTCCAAACCATCTCTTTTATAAGCCTGGTATCAATGCACTGTGGAACCAGAAACATGGCACACGCGACAAATACCGAGGGCTTTAGTCTCAAACAATTTCCATAGATAAATGGCATGTGTCTATTGGTTCGTTTGATAGCATACGCTGCGTCTGAACAGGGGAAGGGGTCCTTTGCGGGACGTGCGATGACACGTTACGATAGATTCCATACAATATGAGGTATGATTCCATAGAATATGATTCCATACGATAGGTTCCATACAAAACTATACAAACACTTCAGTCACTTCAGTCTTCAATCACTTGTTTGGTGTGTTCCCTAGTTTGGTTAGAACATTACAGGCTGATCACCTGATTGTCCGAAAGTAAGGTGATCCGTGCTTCGGAAGGCACGTTAAGCCGTTGGTCCCGGCTACTTACTGATGTAAGTGAGAAATCGTTACTTGAGCAACGTCAGGGGCCTTTGGCGGCTCAATCATAACCCTGACACCAGGATTGATGAGACTGGTATTCCACCTCACAGCCCATACGATAAGAAGAAGATAGATAGAAATTACAGATAAAATACTGTGCTCAATATAAATACGTCACTGGCAAAAGATACGTCATAGTTCAATAGTTACAATATACATACGTAATAAGCGGCAACGTTACATCCTTGTGGTCAATGAGCTACAACACTGGACATGCAAACTGGAATTCATTAAATCGCTATACATCTCGCTATACACGCACGTATGCATCTACCACTAGTGACACCAGAGTCAGAGAAATATTACAATTTGACATTTGTGTAAGTATACAAAAGTAAGTCCGAAATATCAAATCGAATAGCAATATTGTTTTTTTATATATTAATTGCTCCAATGTGCCTTTTTTAGCTTTGAAGGATGATCAAGTCGATTGACCCCACAATCCACACGATAGAAAAAGACTAATAAATAAATTGGAAAAAGGTGATCGGCCTTAAACCACCACGTGGGCCCAGTGCGGATTGGTGGTTATTAAAGACTGCTAATGCAGCCCGGACCAACGGCTTAACGTGCCTTCCGAAGCACGAAGGAGCTCGAGATGAAAACTTTTTTATTTTTGTGGTCACCCATCCTATTAGCGGCCTTTGCGAAAGTTGCTTAACTTCAACAATCGCAGACCGAGCGCGTTAACCGCTGCGCCACTGAGCTCCTCAATACACAACGCTGCAACGATAAAATAGCCAATCCAGTTTCAATATAAATAAAATATGTCAATGTTCGCGGTTACACCGTCAGTTGGTACAGTACAGAATATCAATGGCTATAACCCATTTACGACGCCTGACCCACTTTTAGAGTTACCGGAAATATCATATAGGAAAACATATTTACATGAACGGTTTGGAATGGAATAAGATATGGAATGTTCCTTGATGCTTACCATTACGAGTAGTTGCTGGATTAGAGCCACATAAGGAAAGTAATTTATGTATTTATAAGTTATGTATGATGGCCAAGATTGTTCCATTAATAAACGAGTCTTGAGATGATACTCGGCTGTTTCACTCGTCCCGAACCTGACCTTATATGGCGACCCTACCATGTCTGGCATCAGCCGCTCGCGACGCGTATCATATTACAAAAAATATTACAAATAATACAAACATAAATTAAAATAAATCGACTATGGACTCTTCACATCAAAAACTTTATAAAATGTGTAACGCTAAAGCACCACCGCCTCCACCGCCGACGCAAATAACTTCACAAAATGGGTATCAGAACACTATATACAACACCCAAGTGGAAACCCATATTCCCCTTCAAAGAGAATATAAATCACTAAGTTTTAGCCCAAACTAGTCTCTTACTTATCGACTATTCTAGTAATTTTGAACGTCGGAGTTGAAGCAGTTGCCGTAGCCGAAATCGGCTGGATCACATCACTATCATCATCTAGTAATCATGTGACGCATAATGGACCATCCATATGTCTCAATGCGGCGAATAGAGCCCACTACCATACCATAGGAATCATGTTTTATAGCTTTCTGGTAGACCAACGTGATAGAAAGTGAACTGTATCGGTCTATAATGGTCGAGCCAACAGTCTTCTTCTATCGTGTGGGTTGTGAGATGAATTACCAACTTCATCAACCCTGGTGTCACCGTTATTATTGAGCCGTGAAAGGCCCAGGGGCCTTTGTCAGGAAGTAGTAACCGGGACCAACGTCGTAACGTGTCTTCCTTAGCACGGATCATCTTACTTTTTGGACAATCAGGTGATCAGCCTGTAATGTCATAACCAAACTAGGGATCACAAAGTGTTTTTCTTTGTGATATGTCCCCACTGGGATTCGAACCCGGGACCTCCGGATCGTGAGCCCACCGCTCAACCACTGGACTGGTGGTGATGGTGTGGTCTCTTCAGGAACCACTCACTCAACCACTCAACCACTGGACCACGGAGGTCGTCCAGTGCGTTAGTGAGAACTGCACTTAAGATAAATAACTCATTGGTGCAAGTCCGGTAACCGGTGAACCGGTTCTCCCCGATTGAGAAACAAGCGCTTTCTTATATAATATAAATTATTTGGTAAATAGTGGGCTTTTCACAGATATGATGAAACAAATCTTCCTACATTATAAAAAACGCGGAAATAAGAATTTTGTTTGAATTTCTTTCACCGATGACTTATTATCATAATTCATGTGTTTTCATAATTTGATGTCGAGATTTGACATATTGAATTCCTCTGTCCCAAATTTTGGAATAAAACGCTGTAATTTTGTGTAATTCTCATTATTTACATCTCATTATCGTCAGAGAGGTCATAACCTAGTTGTGGGTGAATTGCAAAAGCGAAAAAAAAAGTTGTCTTGGCTGAGAACGGTAGTGCAAAGTTCTGCTAAATGATTTTGAATATTTTTTCTGGGTAAAGTAAGTAGTCCTCTACCTTGGCAAAAAAAATCATTCAGTTTCAGCAACTGTAACACGCTGAAAAAATTTTTTAAAGTGTCATTTTATCATTTCGGTAGCTTGTCCGTAACCCATTATCGCTTATAAAATGTCTTGCTCTACAATTATTTTCTATTATTGGGATTTAAATTGATAGAATTTCGTTAAATTATTAAATAATCTAACAACAAAAACTATTTCTGCCTGTTTACCTTCCTTCTCATACATTTGACAGGCACTTAAATTTTGTCCGAAAAAAAGTTATCATTTCAGAGGACAGTAAGTTTTGGTAGAATAACTCCGTCAACATTGCGTCTATGACACCTCCTTACCTGCCAACACCTCGCATTGGTTCGGCTCGACCGCTAGACGTGAACATACCCGTCACAGCGTGTAGTGGTTTCCCGCCAAAAAAAGAAATTTATCATTTCGGTGATAGGGGGACAAAAAAAATCAGTAAAAAATCATTTCGGTAGCCATTATAACTCGTGTTAGATTAGTTCAATTTATTTCATATTGATGTGTTAAATCGGCTGCAAGTACTGTTTTGTTTGAGAAGTGTCGATTTTTCGATAGTTATTTAAATTCACAGTTTATACAAAAATAACCTGTTTTTTATCATCTCGGTGTTATCATTCCGGTGGATTCGGTGGACTGAAATGCCAATAACAGTCCATGGGAATGATAAGTAACACTGAAATGATAAAACCGTTAAGTTTTAGAGATCCGTGTGTTAAATTTTAGTTTCGAATTAGGTATTGTTTTAAGGGTCTTTTTAACAGTTCTGTGGAGCTATTTTATTTTTTCTCGAGCTGATCTCATGGTTTTCCAAAACCATTTTGGGTGATTGGAAAACGTCATATAACCTATCAAACTCCTCTTTCTGCTTTTCTCGGTAACCTTGAATACCCAGACTTATCCATTCTTTAGATCCTGGTGGACACTGGCCTGGATAAAATAGTTTACACCAGTGTCTACCGATCGCACAGCGGTAACTCTGAGACAACCAGGTTATTCACCTACCTCAGTAGGACAGTGGAGTTGGCACGGCGGAGGTATCTCTCAGCGCAACTTGTTCTTCTCCGGGACTCCAACGCCCACCAGCAAGAGTGGTTGTTCCCATTCCAGAAGACCAACCATGCTGGCAAAGAGGCGCAGGCTTTTGCCATGTGTGGCAAAATCTCTCACATCTGGTGAATTGCGTTACAAAGATACCTGACGTTGCTAACTATAGCGCCAACTGCTTGGACCTTTTGCTGATAACTGATCCGGACCAATATCAATCTCTATCAGTGACTTCCCCCTTGGGAACATCCGACCATTGTCTGGTGAGATATGTGTCTGTCTATTCCCCACCTGATTCTAGCCCCAGAGGATCGAGGCAAATATGGTGACACACGCTAGCAGATTGGGATGAGATGCGGCACTTCTTCGCATCCTATCCTTGGCGTGAGGTTTGCTTTTCTTCAGAAGACTCGACGAGCTGCGGAGATGCCATATTAGTTGTCAGGCAATGGAATACTCTATCCCATTTTCTGACATATCATCTGACGATAAGGCTCGCTCATGGTACATCGCGGAGTATGCTAGTGCAGAAGCTCTAATCAATCCGAATACCGGATGTGGGCTGAAGTTAGCTCCTAACATGCGGGCTCTGAAAAATTCCCTGAATACCGCTGCAAAGTCTTGCAAGAAGACAATGCGCAGGGCACGTTTCGATAATATTGGCCAAATTGATGCCAAACTGACTGAGCTGGTAGTAAAACCTTTTAGCCGCTAGTCAAATCGGTCGAAGCAAACTTCTGCCGTATAAAAATGCTTCGCACTCTAGACGTGAATAAGGTCAGTAGTCCTGATGACATCCCAGCAATAGTACTGCGGAACTGTGCACCTGAATAGTCTCCTACTGACACGCCTCTACCTGCTCTCTCTGGGTTCAGGACAATTCCCGAAACCATGGAACCTTGCCAATGTACAGTGCATGCCCAAAAAAGGCACTCGTACCAACCCTGCTAACTACCGCCCCATCTCGGTAACCTCCATTGTTTGTAAAACAATGGAGCGAATCCTGAACAACCACCTCCTGGCGTACCTTGAAGCCAACAATTTACTCAGAGATAGGTCAACTGATGTTCTTCTTGTGTATGCTACACGCTTATGGAGTGAGGCAATCTAGAATCAAGGCGAGGATCTTGTTGTGTCCCTTGATATATTCAGGATCCCTTCTAGCCTATGTAATTGGATAGATAGGGATAGATTGATTCGGGTAGTAGTTGATGGGTGCTTGTCTGATCTACATGCTATTAATGCCGCAGTCCCTCAGGGATCTGTTCTCTCCGCCACGTTTTTTCTATCAATGATCTGCTGATTATGCCCGGTATCTTTAGGCATGCAGATGATAGCACAATGACGGAGAGATACATGTCCAATGCACGCGTAAGCACCAGATATGATAGTGCCCTCAGAGAGGATCTTGTGAATCGTGTGAAACTGCCCCTTAAGTCCGTCTCAGACTGGGGTGACAACAAGTAGGTTGGACTCAACGCTTCCAAGACCCAGGCGTGTCTGTTCACCGCAAAACGGAGTCCTTTCCTCCTGACTGGGACTTTCCGGAGTGAATTACCAACCATCTCGAGCTCTTGGGTATGGATATAACTTCCAACTCGTTATAATCTAGGAGACTTCAAGACTAGGGTGAATAGGCATTTGCTAGGTAAGTGTGATCCACCCTAGACCACATCGTCATTTACCATCAGGTGAGATTGTGGTCCTACGTGAACCTATATTATTTAAAAAAAATGTAGGTAAGTAATAAAGAAGCAATGACAATAGCCACAAAAAAGACATTGACAATAAGCATCATCCCCCTAGCATTATCCCGATTTTTCACAGGGTCCGCTTACCTAACTTGAAGATTTGACAGGTCCAGTATTTTACAGAAGCGACTGCCTGTCTCACCTTCCAACCCACGAAGGGGAAACCAGCCCAATGCACATTAGGTCACATACCTCCGAAAATGGAATTTTTGGGAATGTGGGTTTTATGACGATGTTTTTCTTCACCGCTGAGCATGTGACAATCATTTCTGATCTAAACATGAATTTGAAAATAAATTCGACAATCACTGGTTTAGGCCTGTGCTGGATTCGAACCTGCGACCTCAAAGTGAGAGGCAAGCGTTCTACCAACTAAGCTACCACGGCTCCACATATTGACAACAACTAAATGCATTTTTTATTGCACGATGAAAGAAACGTACAACAATCTATTACTATTAGTAAATAGTATTAAACTATTTTTTTATTTAGCAAGTATTGAACTATTTATCTAAGAATGTATAAATCGATCTCCACCAACCCGCAGTGGAGCAGCGTGATGGAGTATGCTCCATACCCCCCCCCCCCCCCCGGTTAATTGTGAGAGTAGGCCTGTGCCCAGCAGTGGGACGTATATAGGCTATTTATGTATAAATCGAACTTCACTTTGTACGGAACCCTAGCTAAGCAGCACAATTTTTCTTGACTGTATCATTTCGGTGGGTTAATTTCATTTCAGTGGACTCATTATCATTTCAGTGTACATTTATATCATTTCGGTGTACATTTATATCATTTCAGTGGGTACTTATCATTTCAGTGGACTCATAAAAATTCAATTTTAAATATCTCAGTAAGTTTCGATCGTATTTGATGCCCACTCACGCACATAATTCAAGATGGGTTAAAGTTTTATTTGTCGTCAAATCCTAAATGTGAAGAAAAGTATTAAAATAAAAAATCTCACCGAAATGATAAAAAAATGAGACTTGTTGAAATTCACCCTTGTACGAAAAAACGACTTATTATTTATTTATATTTATTTATGTAATCGTTAACAATATATACTTACGTTTATTTTATTGCTTATGCAGTCTCTGAAGCGGGACTGGCCGAAAACGTCTGTTGGATGCATCTGGAGCGATGGGCACGAGTCGTTACCCACTGGACACCTCAAGGCAGGCATAGAAATCAAGGCAGACCGCGTACAAGATGGTGTGACGACCTCGATGCTTATCGGAAGGATTTTCCGGAGATCGCGCAAAGTCGAGAGGAGTGGACAAATCAAGGGGGCATTACGCCTGTATCCTCGAAATTGTATACAGAGGGACATAGTACATACTCCAAACAGATTGTAATGTTTAGGAACCACAGACTGTGGCAAACTGTACCAAATAACAAAATCAAATTAGAAACTAAAAATCAAAAGAAGAATCAAATCAGTGATTTACCTAACAATGTAATACTTTAATGATATAAATAAATAACCTTGACTGAAAACAAACAAACACAGAATCGCAATGCCAGTCAGTCCACCTAACAATCCACTTCAATGCACACGAAGGTTCCCTTGAAGAGATTGCTACTTACCAATAAGGCCGTCTGTTGTGCTCTCCTATTTCTCTTTGTTTTTAATTTTTAACCCCCGACGCAAAAACGACGGAATTTGACAAGTCTGTGTAAATGTGTATGTGTCTGTCTGTGGCATCGCAGCTCCCAAACGGATGATCCGATTTTAATGCGTTTTTTTTTGTTTGAAAGGTATATACAGGGTGGCCCAGAAGTTCAGGTTCAAAATGAAAAATTAGATAGAGGGGCTCATTAGCTACCAGAAACACCCCCATGTATGTTCAGCAATTATTTACGGTTTAGGAGATATGACCCATTTTGTACCTTTTTCTAGATTTTCTACCTTACTTCATAAATAATCATTTTGTCGCTATCCCTTTCTTAATAATTATTTTATTTTACTTCATAACTATGCCTAAGTCTGTGTATCGCTCAATCAAAGATAATCCAAAGTGAAATCAAAGATAAAAAAAATATATCGGAAGTCAAAGTGAGAATTCGACCAAAATTGTTACAGTTGTTAAAACTTCGCCGAAGAATAATAAACACATGAGATTGTCATGGACACTGAAAGTATTTCTAAAAACTGCTCCATTTAATAAGCTTTTAGAAACATTCAAAATAAGGACCCTTAATACGGGCAAAAAACTAAGTAATTAGCCCTCAAAGATTGCAAGACAGACAGATTTGAAGGAAAATTTGACATTCTCATACAATTTAGCTGCTACTTTCTAACGTTGTTAAAAGTGCTCAAAGACAGATTTTATTTTAGTATCCAATAGTATGAATCACCAACAGTGTTTGGGAACAAGTTTTATGCCCTTATTAAGGGTACTTTTTTTTGATGTTTCTAAAAGCCTATTAAATGGAGCAGTTTTTAGAAATACTTTCATGGTCCATGACAATCTCATGTGTTTATTATTCTTCGGCGAAGTATTAACCACTGTAACAATTTTGGTCGAATTCTCACTTTGGCTTCCGATAACTTTTTTTTTATACTTGATTTGACTTTGATTTATCTTTGATTGAGCGGTACACATCCTTAGGCATAGTTCTGAAGTAAAATAAAATAATTATTAAGAAAGGGATAGCGACAAAATGATTATTTCTGAAGTAAGGTAGAAAATCTAGAAAAAGGTACAAAATGGGTCATATCTCCTAAACCGTAAATAATTGCTGAACATACATGGGGGTGTTTCTGGTAGCTAATGAGCCCCTCTATCTAATTTTTCATTTTGAACCTGAACTTCTGGGCCACCCTGTATATCAGTCGTGAGTGTTCTTAGCTATGTTTGGTGGAAATCGGTTCAGGTCTTCAAGGTCGTTTGTTAAGTGTGATAGGAATGTTACAAGCTCAGTTTGCTTGCATGCATATGTGGGATAAGTTATTTTTTGCTTTTTATAGGGTTTAGCATTTTTAACCTTTTGTCCTAATAATTGAGTACTTTTTGTCGGCTTTTTTTAATTTTTAATTTATTTTTTTTATTTTCTATGTGTGCAATAAAGTATTTGTTACGTTTGTTACACTTACCATGAAAGTCGCGGCCCCACATTCTGCTGGTAATCCTCCTCCCATCCCTGATGTCTCCACCCTCAGTCAGAGTCTCGTTCAGAGCCATGCCCAGCAAGTACACACCGTCGTAGAACGCTCCGATGAAGAAATTTACCTGTGACCAAATGTTTATAATTTCTCACTGTGTATCTATTATTAAAAGCGAGGTCATTGACTGACTTACTCGTTCATCACGAAATCTCAGACACTTAGAAAGAAAGAAATAAGGAAAGAAACATTTATTATTTTCGGACCACACAGACGCAGACAGACAGCTAGGTACATTATATTTCACACAGGACGGAAAGACACACGGACAATAATGTAAAAAAAACCAATAAATATATTAGAAAAAGAAAACAAAAAATAATAAAAATAACAGTATTCATAAAGGGTTTATTACACCTACCTGTCCGACAGGCTAGATGCGTCAAGGTCAACTCGCTCGAGATCGTGGTTTCTATGGTTACGACAAGCTGATTTGCTATTAGACTACACGATCTGATCAGGAAACGGGAGTTGGTGGGGAGTAACCATGGCAACCATCGTGACCTTGACGCATCTAAACTGTCGGACTGGCAGGTGTCATAAGCCCTTTAATGCAGCGCACTGACAGCCCGACCATCTGCGGTGGCGTCCGGAATAAAACCACCTCGCTCAGCATAAGCGTCATCAGAGGTACATCCAACGTAAGACGGACCAAGTACCTACACCTCACAAAGCTTTCTGTTAGACCAACGTGGTGGTGAGCCGTATCGCCGTCTATAATGGTCGAGCTAACTGGATTAGTGTAAAAAATAACTCATTAGTGCAAGTCCGTTACCGGGCTTCGAACCGGCACTCTCTGTTTGAGAAGCAAGCCAGTGTACCACAGGGCCACAGAGACTCAGTAAAACCCTCTTTAAAGTCTGATATAAAATAACCCGTTCTCATATTTCTGCCTTGACCTGCACCTTATACGTAAATCTAAACGACGAACATTTCCCAAGTATCAGCATCAATATAAAAGGTCTGCTGACGCTAACACTTTAAAGAAAATTGAGGACATTCAACATTGTCAAACGATATGAGTCCCCGGAGACATCGGGCGATGTCGGACCATGTCGCCAAATTTCGCCTGAATCTTCTATCGTGTGGATTGTGAGGTGGAGTACCAACCTCATCAACCCTGGTGTCAGGGTTACTATTGAGCCGTCAAAGGCCCCTGATATGGCTCATGTAACGAATACTTACTTACAATCAGTAAGTAGTAACCGGGACCAACGGTTTAACGTGAGCCCAACGCTCAACCACTAGGCCGCGGAGGACGTTCGCCTGATGATACTTCCTTACGTTATTTCAACAATATGGCAAACTCTTGAGATACGATGTCGTGTGATGTGGGGCGTCATCGCCCGATGTCTCCGAAAACACGTCATGTCACTAACTTTTCTCTACCATTGGATGTAGGGCGACGTCATCAGACATCGCGCGATGTCCACAGGGACACATGTCACGCGACAAATATCGCCTAGTGAAGACAAAGCTTTACACATCCAAAAAAAAATGTTTTTTTTTTTTGACGTGACTTATTGTAGATTTGCCGCAGATGACATTAACTACTTGGCCGGACAAATGGGGAGCGCTGAAGGCTCTCACCCGGTACAACGTTTAAGACAACAGGCCTGAGGGTGCCCAGTTGGGCGCGAACCTCGGCTCAGGCGTCGTCTGAGCGGAAGAATATTTGAAAGGATTAATCTACCCTAGTGGGTCGATAGCAATAAGCGCTGAATGAGGGAAATCGTCGACCACGCCGGCGGGGTCGGTATCCGGGTTCTGAAGTGTTTGGTGTCGCGAGCTGATTGGCCGCCTCTATGGTTAGAGTAATCGGGTCGTCGGGATCCAATTAAACTGTTACACTTTAGAAAATATTTTGTAAAAATGAGCCTCCAAAATTATGTAAAAAAAATGTGTACGAAATATGATCAAAAATTCACCTGGTTGTAAGGTTAAGCTCCCAATCTATCTTATTTTATATACGTGAGCTTGAAGTCGACTTTTTATCTGAATTGAATTTTCTTAGAACTTCGGGTCCAATGAAGTTACTATACTAACTTCTATTGCTACATATACGTATAAGACTGCCGAATAAATATTACTCGTACATAGAAATCCAGTGCGTTCTGGTGAAATATCGACTTCAATTCGTATGTAAATGTATGAAATGTCGGTAAATTATATGAACTGAATTTGCGCACAATGTGAATTTTGAACAGTGACGTAGTCGTAGCAATAACTCGTGCAGCGTAGCACAATCGTAGCAGCGTAGCAAACGCTACATTATGTTTGAACTAATGTATACTTAACCTTTGGTAATGAATTATAGAGCACGAAATGTATGCACTGGAATGACGATAGTAGAACTAAGCATTTAATGTTGGAAGTAAGTCTAACCTCATACGTAAAGGTACCTAAACTCACTCCTGTAATCTTTAATAGGGTAAGCAGAAGCACAAGTAGCTTGCTTGCATAGATCACGCCTCAACACGAATTGTGACATTTTCAGCCATACGAACATGTTCCGGACAAGTAGTTGATAGCCTATACGACATACTATAATATAATATAGTATCACGCATGTATCCCCGAAGGGGTAGGCAGAGCGGTATAGCACAATACATACACTCCTGGCCAGCTAAGTTTATAAGCTTATGCGGCAAATAAGTCACATCAAAAAAAGCCAAGTGCGAGTCGGACTCGCACGCGAAGGGCTGCGTACCTGTTAAACTCTTTATTGTACACATACACATACATATATAAACTCACGTCTATTTTCCACCGGGGTAAGCAGAGACTGTAGAATTCGATTTGCTTCGATCTTGATACACTTCTAACACATACACACACATACAAAACACACACACACACACACACACACACACACACACACACACACACACACACACACACACACAAAAGCTCACATTATTGTACACATGAATATAGTAAATCATGACAAAAAATGTCCTTCCTTGCAAAACACCATTTGTATGTAGGTTGTATGAAGTTGTATGGCACTAGGAACGCAGGATGTCACTAGTTCCTTTTGCCATCTGTTTCTTACTCCCTGATTTCTGATGGCTGTAACTATTTAATTTCAACGAATTTCGATTCTGTTTTCCCGTTTGGCTATGAATTTATATATCTCATTTGTAACTATACCGAAACACTTATATTTTTTTTATACCTGTCTCTGCCTACCGCTACGGGAAAACACGCATGATTATTATGTATGTATGCCAACTCCAATGCCAGTCGTGCGGCCGCTACTGTCGCTCTCGCATTGGACTTTACAGCCATTTTAAAAACTGCCACAGAAACGCTGTTTGAATCATCTGATAAAGATGTAAAGGCCTGAGATGATGCCAACTCCCCTATTGGTCCCTGTTCTTGAGGAATTACGCCTTCAGGTAGTATTGGTAATAAAATGTAAAATCGGAGTATGAAATCAACGTCTAATTCAGTGCAATGTGAAAGTACAAGTGAAAGGGGTTGCGGGGGAGGAACAATGTCAACTTAGCGCCTATTAAATAAAAATAGCAATCCGTCTTCTTCCTGTCGGGATTAATAAATATGAAAAGGCGTCGATCCCCAACAGTCCCCTATTGGCAGGAATACATTTTCGCAGGAAAAGCCAAATTTTTAACTTGTTTTATTTTTGTACGGAACAACATAATACTCTAGAGGGAAACCGTGTAAGTATTGTTTTGTGTTATATTTCTATTATATATTGTATTGTGTGGTATTTGTACAGTTTCTTGTGTGTTATTTATTCCATCAAACCATAACAAGTTCGAAGGCGGTTGTAAAGTGCGTGTTAAATAATAATTATAGCCAATATATAAAAAGAAAAAGAAAAGTAAGAAGAGAGTTACAGAATTAGAAAAAACTCCTTTCTTTTTGCGTATCTCAATATATAATATCGCATCTGTGTTATTTGGGTAAGGTTGCCAGTATCGAACTACATGTAACAAAGAGTTTAGTTCGTTTGATATTTTTAAGTCATACACAACTAACTCATTACCCCACGATTTGAGGTTTTGTAAAAAATATATAGATATATGGTTCTATGACGATCTTGTGACGTAGCAAGTAGGCGCCGCTACTTCAAAAGCGAACCCCTGATGCCGGGCAGCAGCGGTACCAATACTGGTTGGAGGCCGAGGAAATGGATTCTGGTAGGGCCCTAGCTAGAACATCACCGATTGAGAAATTGGTCGGTGTGCTGCGGAACGGAAGGCGATTGGGGCAACCACCGTTCTACACGTCCTGTCTATGGAGTACCTAATGGCGATTACTCCACCGACAAGAGCGCAGCTCTTGAATAAAGAGAGATCATCATCTTCCTAGCGTTATCACGTTTCTCACGGGGTCCGATTACCTAACCCGGACCTATCAAATCTTCATGACAGGTCCAGTTTGTTACAGAAGTCATACCTCAGAGAAGAATATCTCGAGAACGTGGGTTTCCTTACAATGTTTTCTTTCACCGCTGAGCACGTGATAAACATATATGATTCTAAAAAAAAATTGTTTGGGCCAGTGCTGGGATTCGATCCTGCAACTTCTCAATAAGAGTCAGGCATACTTTCAACGGGGCTACCTAAAAGGTATACAGGGTGTTAGTGACATTGTACCTTATGCTGAGGGGGATGATTCAGACCACGATTCTAAGTTAATATCGAGTGGAATTTCCGTCATTCAACATTCATTTAGTTATAGTTTTGTTTTTTAATTATTTTCGATACTTTATTTCAAATTGTAATCATTTAAAGATACAGTGTGTATAGTACAATAATAATTCCTTGCAATAATAATTATAAAAGAATACAATTTGTCAAATAATCAAAAAACATACGTAACTTCTAAATTAAAATAAAATAAAGCTAATTTTATTTTTCTCCAGTATTTTACAATATCGAAATTGTGGACCTCCCAGTAAGCAATTTTATATGCTCGTGTTGGGAGTGACCACGCTGCTTCCGAGAGTTACAAAACAATTATATAAATAGTTAAAAATAAAATAAAGTGTAAAGAAAAACAAAAAGTGATATGAAAACAAAAATTGTTCTGTGTCTTTAAGTGTATTTTCAATTCTATACTTTTGCGATGGAAAATTCCACCTGATATTAACTTGGAATTCTGAGCTGGATCACCCCCCTCAGTATTCGTTACGATGTCATTAACACCCAGTATAGGTATGGTAGAGTAAAAATATGTTTTCCTTATTGTCTCGTCATAACACGACATGTAGGCACGTCGCTACGAGCGTGAATTCGGAAACAACACCTTTATTCCCCGTACAATACTCAGTGTAATACATTCACGTAAATATTATATTATACCCATCTTGTAACACGTGTGAGGAAGTACCTCCCGAGTGAGCTTCAGGTAATCTCTGGCATGAACTGAATTATATAATACTAATGGTATAATGAGCGACTTTCCAAACGGCGTTCCCCAAAAACACGATAGATGGCGTTGTTAAATATTGCATGATTGTATAAATTTTGCATGATTTATGTAATTTAAAAACAGCCTCTGTGGTCTAACAGCCACTGTCTAGTGGTTAGAGCGTTAGGCTCACGATCTGGAGGTCCGGGTTCGATTCCCGATGGGGACATTGTCGAAATCACTTTGTGAGACTGTCCTTTGTTTGGCAAGGACTTTTCAGGCTTGAATCACCTGATTGTCCGAAAAAATAAGATGATTCCGTGCTTCGGAGGGCACGTTAAGCCGTCGGTCCCGACTATTAGCCGTAAAAACACCTCCACCAACCCGCATTGGAGCAGCGTGGTGGAGTATGCTCCATACCTCCTCCGGTTGATTGAGGAGAGGCCTGTGCCCAGCAGTGGGACATATATAGGCTGTTTATGTATGCATGTAATGTAATTTAAATGCACTTTAAACTATATTTTTTGTAACATCTGTCACACTGTATTTATGGCAAATAAAGAATCTTATCTTATCTATCTTATGTTCAGTTTTTTCTTCGTTTAAACTTCTAATTTCATAGATAACAGACATATCCTAAATAAACTTTATTATTATTATTATATTATTTTTATGCATCTTTCATCTTTATTTTTCACCAAAGTACAATAACAACTTCCACACATTATTATTCTGATCAAATAAAGAGAATATAGGTAGCAACATAATTATATACATAATGTGATCCAAATATCAATCAACAATTAGTTTTATATATGCATCTGCCATTACATTACTTACATTTTTGAATAATTATGTAAGTACCCCAGTACGTCAATCGCAGGATGAACTAAGTGCCCACATCTCACCGAGCTTTTTGTTAGATCAATGTGATTGAGGAGCCGAGTCACCGTTTATAATGATCGAACCAACTGTCTTAGTAAAGCACTAGACGATAGACGAGAAACATTATTATAACTTGCAACTCGTGTAAGCTCAGATGCTGCAAGTATCAGGTAACACAGGTCCCGTCCTCGACAATATAGCGTAGCTAGAAGGCAAGGCTCTTGCGTCGGGGCTGTGTTGGATCTAATTTGTATCCCCGTATTTTCCCACGCTTTGAGGAGAAATGACAATTTATTTACTTACTTATTAATATAACAAGTGGTCCCATAATCTCCAATAGTCCTACACGAACCGGGAATTGTCTTTGGGTGTACTCTCATAGTACATAAAGGGTAATCGCCGGTTGCCATTATAACTGAATTAGGGCAAAGACAAATTATAAGTAAAATGCCCAAATAGAAATAGGAGCCAGTCTAACATAGTCAAAACTCAATCCCATTTATTATGACTAATTTACGAATTTAAATTAAGAATTATATATTAACAGAGAAAAAGACGTTAGACCGCGTGTATTTTTGACGTCAATTCCATATAAATTGATTATATTGACGTTTCGTAAAAAGTATATCATTTGACCACGTTTTACCGGTTTTACCCTTGCCTGTCTTGGATGTTTGTTTGTATTAAAGTTATATACGTAGACCGTATGAAATTGGTAGTTTCTTTTTTATGTTTTTACAAAGCTTTTACAAGAAAAATAATCATAAACTTCCTGGTGATTAACTGCGTCAAAAAGAAAATTATAGTCTGCTAATCTATAAATAAAAGCCAATCTAACGTGAACAAAAATCAATTTCATTTTACTTTTCGAATTATTTTCGAATTTTATATATTTACACCTGAATGAAGGGAAGTCTGAGCCCATCAGTAAGGCGTATATATATATATATATATATATATATATATATATATATATATATATATATATATATATATATATATATATATATATATATATATACATACGCCTTACTGATGGATAATTGTCATTTCATTGAATAGAAAGTAAGTAATTTCGTATTTCTCATCAATAGGCAAAGAGTTTCCTGGTTTCCCTCAGCTCCGCCTCATAAATATGATATCAGTATAAAATAAGGAAAAAATAAAAGAAATCCGTTTTCGCTTCAAATTGAAAAAAGAAAATAACAAGGTTATTTTTAAACCCCGCTTGTAGGCATTTTCAAGGATCAGAGTATCAATGGTTTTAAATAAGATTGTCAAATAAACAACTTCACATTTCACATTTATATTTTGGTGGTTTCTAGTTTGGTTAGGACATTACAGGTTGGTCACTGATGATGTTATGTTAAGATGATCCGTGCTTCGGGAGGCACGTTAAGCCGTTGGTTCCGGTTACTCGTTACTGATGTAAGTAGTCGTTACTTGACTCATGTCAGGGGTCTTTGGAGACTCAATAATAACCCTGACACCAGGGTTGATGAGGTTGGTTATAAACCCACATGATAGAAGAAGAATATAATCAACTATAGGTTATAGGTCAATGACCATCCACACCTACACACTTACCTCTTCCCCGTCAGAAAAGCTGTAGTTATAATGTTGTTTAGCTCGCATCTTGACGGCATCAGCGAAGTCGTCGAACTTGTCTCCGGTGGGCAGCTTGAGGGACACCCGCAGTAGCGCCTCGTACGCAGCACGCGCAGCCGTGTCCAGAGAGTCGCCCGCTGCCCATCCGGTCTCGCCCCAGTAGCCACCCTGCCAAAAAATATAAATAATTGTAATTAAAAAAATATATAAATACTACTAAACAAATATAAATACAAATAATTATAAGTAAATAAAAAAAATATGAATCCAATTAACAACAAATATAAGACTTTTTGGCGGGAACAGGAACGGGACAGTTGCTTTCATCATTAAATAATCTAAATAATTAATACGAAGTGATGTTTTGTGGTTAATGATCGCATTAAGTTAGTCGGAAAACATTCGCGACAGTGTTATTAAGTATATCGGAATATTAAATAAACCAAGTGTGTCTATCTATTTTCGCTTCGTGCCAACAAACCGCTTCATAACTCAAAAGTTTATGCGATCTTTTGAGTTAATTCGTTTGGGATTCGGAGTAGGAGTCTGCTCCGAGAGTGGGGGCTAAGGTTTCATCATAGATCGTCATCACCTTTGGGGCCTATGGCGGCTCAATAATAACCCTGACGCCAGGGTTGATGGGGTTGGTAATCGACCTCATAACCCACACGACAGGAGGAGGGTCATCACCTTTCATGATTTCATTAATAATCAGGAAAAAAAATACGTAAGACATGGCTGTATGGGTATAGTTCCCTTTGCTTTACCCATCGAGGAAAACCAAAACAAAAATAAGGTATAAAGACAGGGTCATCCACATCGAATTCATAGTAGTATGATAAGTTGAATCGGGATAAAAGTGAAAAAAGAAAAATTAACTTAGAACGTTTGATTTTTTTCTTGTTACTAAATATATACCTGTAGATGTTGTAAAGAACTCCACAGTAAAATAATATAATAACATATATACATAGGCATAATAACTTATGCCTATTTCCCACCGGGGTAAGCAGAGACTATGGAATTCCATTTGCTTCGATACTGACACACTTCTATTGCATCAAAATTAACAAGTCTAAAATAAATTTGTGTTGTATAATGATTCAAATAATTTTCAACTTCGTTTTACACAAAGTCCACTTGAAGTTCAATTATACAATAATACCTCTAGTGTAACAAACTTTAAGGAATTTGCGGTCGAAGTATACAAGTAGAATTGGCTAAACAAGTAGAAGTGGCTAAACTATTCGCATATTGATTTAACTTGCACAAACTTCGGGATTCCAATCTATTTCTTATCGCTTACACATTGAAATTCTATTCCCGTTATCTCTTTAGAGACTTTGATTTGACTAAAACAAAGTATAATTAGTGTTTGGTAGTCAAAGAGCACAGAAATTATAGTATTACGCACAAAATGGACACTCCCCTCCCCGCGCCGAATTATGATACCGTTTAGTCCCCGCACGCGGTACGGCTATGGGCTCTTAAGCCTTAAGAATATCATGCAAATTAATGAGGAACTTCCCAGGCTATGTTCACCAAAAACAATATAGATGGTAGGGTCGTGTACTAGGTTCAAGATAAATTATGAAATTCTGATTACTAAATAAAGACACATCTAAAACTAACGAAAAACATTTTCTTTTTTCTATTATAGTATTTTATGCAACAGTTGTATAAGAAGGGTCAAAAAATGCGAGTGGCGTGAGTTGCGATGTGAGCCTTGGCGAACATCGCAATAAGAGACGCCACGAGCATTTTTTGACCTAGTTATACAACGTTGCATACAATACTTTTTCTACGACGACGTAATTTTAAATGAAACAAAAATTATACAAAGAAAAATTTTATTTATAAAAATTATTTTCCAACGCGCGGGAAAATGGCGGCAAATGTATACTTTTTTTATAGTATATCTATGGCACCAAACAAAGTAAAGGTGCCAGTTTCCAGGTCAAAAAAAAAAACAACAACAATGCTTTTTTGGCGACATTATAGTACAGTTACACTTTGTAAACAATGCTTTTATAGGCCATAGAGCTTTTTTTTTTTGTTTGGTTTTCCCCGAAGGGTAAGGCAAAGGGAACTATGCCCATACAGCCATGTCTTACGTATTTTTTTTTTCTTGATGATGAAAGGTGATGAATGATGATGATGAAACCTAAGCCCCCACCCTCGGAGTAGACTCCTACTCCGAACCCCAAACGAATTAACTCAAAAGTCCGCATAAACTTTTGAGCTATGAAGCGGCTTCCTAGCACGAAGCGAAAATAGGCAGATACACTTTGTTTATTGAATACTCCAATGTAATAACACTCGCGAATGTCTTCCGACTAACTTAATGCGATCATTAACCACAAAACACCACTTCGTATTAATTATTTAGATTATTCAATGAAGAAAGCAACTGTCCCGTTCCCGTTTCCCGCTAAAAAGCCAGGCCATAGAGCGTACACTTTTTCAAAGAGTTTAATTATGTATGTACTTATATTAGACTTTTTGGTTATTTAAATGCCAGATTAAAGTAGAGGAGTAGAAAATAGTATTTTATGAAAAGAGTAATAATACATAATAGTATTTTAAGAAGATGTAAATTTTGAATGGTATTGTGTGATATGGTAATATTGGGTACATTGGTAGGTTTTACTCCAGTGTTGATATGTAGATCGGTATTTTGTCCAATTTATTTTCCAACGCGCGGGAAAATGGCGGCAAATGTATACTTTTTTTTTATAGTATATCTATGGCACCAAACAAAGTAAAGGTGCCAGTTTCCAGGTCAAAAAAAAAACAACAACAATGCTTTTTTGGCGACATTATAGTACAGTTACACTTTGTAAACAATGCTTTTATAGGCCATAGAGCGTACACTTTTTCAAAGAGTTTAATTATGTATGTACTTATATTAGACTTTTTGGTTATTTAAATGCCAGATTAAAGTAGAGGAGTAGAAAAAATACTATTATGCAACAGTTGTATAAGAAGGGTCAAAAAATGCGAGTGGCGTGAGTTGCGATGTGAGCCTTGGCGAACATCGCAATAAGAGACGCCACGAGCATTTTTTGACCTAGTTATACAACGTTGCATACAATACTTTTTCTACGACGACGTAATTTTAAATGAAACAAAAATTATACAAAGAAAAATTTTATTTATAAAAATTATTTTCCAACGCGCGGGAAAATGGCGGCAAATGTATACTTTTTTTTATAGTATATCTATGGCACCAAACAAAGTAAAGGTGCCAGTTTCCAGGTCAAAAAAAAAACAACAACAATGCTTTTTTGGCGACATTATAGTACAGTTACACTTTGTAAACAATGCTTTTATAGGCCATAGAGCGTACACTTTTTCAAAAAAGTTTAATTATGTATGTACTAATATTAGACTTTTTGGTTATTTAAATGCCAGATTAAAGTAGAGGAGTAGAAAAAACTTATTTATGAATTTTAATCAAGAAAAACGTAATAATAAGTCCGACATTTTGTCACGTTTTTCTATGACGTCACAGAGTGCTTTTTCATACAAATTCCATAGTAATTTCGTGTTTTGACGTTTAGTAAAAAGTAACTGATTTGACTAGTTGGAAACTAGCCTATTACCTACTTTCTCATTACATGGGTATATAATTATGCCAGAACACAATGTAATGGCAGAAACATATATAATAGAATATAATAGAAATCATTTATTTTAGATATAAGTATTAGTATAACAGTAGAAGTGAAAATAAAATAATCGTTAAATAAATAAATAATATATATAAATAAATAAAATATAAAAATAATCGCTGCTTGATATTTGGATCAAATTATGTATAGAATGACTTCTGTTTATTTTGATCAGCATAATAATTGGTGGAAGATGTAATTGGCCGGGTGTAATAAAAAGGGTCATCAAAAACAAAGATAAGATTCTGGTTGCCTGGAAGAAATTGCTGCTTAGCAATAAGGCCGCCAGATTGTACTGTATCTATCTTCATCTGTGTGAATCTGTTTTGTATGTTGTGTGCAATAAAGTATATTTGATTTGATTTGATTTGATTTGATAAAAAATGTATAAGTCTGTTATCCATGAAATTAGAAGGTTAATCGAAGGAAAATCTGTAAAAGAACATCTATATTTTTTTCTTGAGGAATGTTGCCTGGGAAGTCCCTTATTGTATTATTAATCGATACATTAAATTATAAAGTACTTATGACGTTTAAGTAGCAGCAAGTTTAATAGTTATTTTGTTTAAGCAGTTTGACAGTGTAAACCTGGTACAACTGATAAGTAGTATGGTGTCTAAATATGAAAATTATAAAGGCTAAGCGTTGACCTTTAGCGGCTCAGTAATAACGCTGACCCCAGGATTGCTGAGGTTGGTCATCCAACGCACAACCCCTACAATAGAAGAATATTGACGTATTTCTTAATATTGTTTCCTTCTTTAACATTATACATACTTAAATAGATATACATTACCCCCTCCGGTTGATTGAGGGGACGCCTACATTACAGGTGCAGTGGGACGTATATAGTCTAATTTATGTTATGTTATGTAGATATACATTTGGCGCAAATCTTCGTAGCTCACTCACACATAGGCGTGTATAAAATCATTGTCTACAATGGCGTAATATAACCTTTATTGATTAAAATGTCGATTAATTACCAACTTACGTAAGTTTCTGACCGCAACTGGCGTATTAAATTTTAATTACGGTAACCAGATAATATTATAATTACGTATAACTAGGAATCAAGCACAACCCTGAATTCATTAATGTTATTAATTATAAATTCTGCACCAAGTAGCGAATACATTTTCAGACAATATTTAAACTCAGTGTATAATAAATAAAGCTTTATATTTCTCTTTCGCTTTTTATTTTTCTTTTATATTTATATAAAAGAGAAATGTCACTGATTGACTGAGTCATTCATCACGAAATCTCAGAAACTACAAGTGGTGGCCATTTCAGGGGCTTTTGGCGGCTCAATAGTATCCCTGACACCAGGGTTGATGGGGTTGGTAATCCACCTCACAATCCACACGATAAGAAGAAGTTTCGATCAGTAATATCTTGTTAATAAACCTACTAAACATTTCGGAATCACATCTGCGGGCATTATACGGAGCTAAATAAACACCACCAACATAGAAGAAGAAGAGTGGTAAAGGTCTCAAATTTTGCATGGGGCTCCTTTTAGGACGTCGGTGCTCACTAAGACGGGATTTTGCGAAATTCAACTACTAAGGAGGTAAAAACGGGTGGCAAAGTTTGTATGAAACTTTTATAGTTTTACTAACAGGATTTTGCGCAAACGAAAGTCGCAGGTAACAGCTGGTATAAACAAGTAAAACTAACATTTCACAGTTAATAAATAAAATATACTGAGTTCGTTGCCTTGTAGCTAATATTAAAACGTGAATGATTAATGGAAAGAGTGAAGATCATATGAGTCTTGTGATATATTGCGCTCAGAGGGCAATTCGGGGGTAATTTTGCTGTCTACAACCCTTTATATGGATACTTAGAATTCTACTTATATAAAAGGTTATGACGGATTACACACATACATTGTCAAGGGTTTCATTCTTATTTACAAAATGTTCATAAGTAAGAAAGAGTCCAGTGGTTGAGCGTTGGGCTCACGATCCTGAGGTCCCGGGTGCGAATCCCGGTGGAGACAAATCACAAAAATCACTTTGTGATCCCTAGTTTGGTTAAGATATTACAGGCTGATCACCTGGTTGTCCAAAAAGTAAGATGATCCGTGCTTCGGAAGGCACGTTAAGCCGTTGGTCCCGGTTACTACTTACTGATGTAAGTAAGTAATCGTTACATGAGCCATGTCAGGGGCCTTTGGCGGCTCAATTATAACCTTGACACCAGGGTTGATGAGGTTGGTAATTCACTTCACAACCCACACGATAGAAGAAGAAAGAGATATACCCAGTTTAGAACCCTGTCGCACTATCATATTTGACATTTAATCAGACTTACGTTTTAATTAATCAAAAAAGTTAATGTGACATGGTATCAAAATGTATAATACATATTAGTACTCGTGACCGTACATGTAGCATTATCCCGCAATACTAACCACGGCACCATTCATTCGAAAATGATTTTAAAAAAGCACTAATTGAGAGCGACTGAGATTATGATGATTTTTTTAACAACTGAGTAGATAATTATATTGCAATTGTATCTACTTTGGCGGACGACTGATTTCTATCAAAATTGTTAAACTTTATCTTGTCTATATTGTACTTAATGTGATTTATATAATGTGCATCTCATAGAAATATTCGTTATCGTGTAATATTTTTGATTTGAATTGAATTTTCGACATTATTGTATTAAATATGAACCTACAGATAAATGATTGTCGCTAATGGCGTATCTACAAAAATACATTCACAATGGCCCCGATTCTTGCAGACGCCTCCTAATTTTATTTTAAGTTTATATATACCCTTTATTTTCTTATTCGCCGAAAACGAAAGGGTCGGATGATTGACAACTATTAATTTTAAAATGGGCGAATAAAATATGTAGGCATCTCGCTGATATACAACCTGTTTGACGCGTGCTGTCAACGTAATTCTGTCGGGTTATTGCCTAATATAAAATTTTTAAATACGTGTGTTCCATAAATCTTATGCCTATCGATTACTCGTTCCTTTCCTTTTCGGCGAATAAGAAAATGACAGGTATAACTTAAAATAAACTTAGATAGTGTGTACGGGAATCAGCACCAGTGAATTATTATTTTACTTACAGTACTTAAGTACCTACTTAACATCATCATCCCCCTAGCATTATCCCGTTTTTCACAGGGTCCGCTTACCTTACCTGAAGATTTGACAGGTCCGACATTTCAGCGTCCGCCTGTCTGACTTTCCAACCCGCGAAGGAAAAATCAGCCCAATACAGATTAGGTCACATACCTCCGAAAATGCATTTCTCAGAAATGTTTCCTCACGATGTTTTCCTTCACCACTGAGCACGCAATAATCATTTGCTACTCTTACCAACAATTAAATACCTACTCATCATCATCATCAGTCGTACGACGCCCAATACCTACTACTTACTAAAATTCCGTTAAAAAACAGTGTCCTCGTGTTTCGAATTTAGTTTTATTTCCTGTAAACATCCGATTATGTTTATTAATTTTAATGTAAATAAACTTCTATTTTGAACTTTATTTCGTACACAAATCACCCCATGTTGTTCACGTATATCCCATTTCCGTTTTATGAAAAGTGTTTGTTCGAAACAAAAGAGGGTTTCCATATTATGCTAAAGGGACATTGTATGTTTCAATAATAAAACAACGAACATGTTGTAATTAGACACACACAGTAACAATACAAGCAATTAGAGCAGTATAATTAGTAATAAGTATAGTTAGTGAAGTATAATACTTAGTAAAAATAAAGTAAACAAACATAATACAATCAGCTAGAGGCTGATGCCTTCTAGTAAGCTTATAGGGATTGTGTCAGACAGATGGAACCGCTCTTACAAAGTACCCACTTTGGAAGAGCGGTGCGGCGGCGGCGGCGGTTATTACTTATATTATAATTTTTTAGGGTTGGTGTGTGTGTGCGTGTGTATTGGGGTACTAATGAGCATCTTTTACTAAAGATAAAGATAAAGATAATTTATTTGCTTAAACATGAGCACTAATTATGCACTAATTATGTATTTTAGTTAGGGAGAGTAGTTTAAGGAGTAAGTATTCATAAATTTTAAATTACTTACTATAATTGTATTTTTTTTATTAGAAGGGTCCATGTTACCAGATATAACCAAAGCAATAATAAAAGAACATCAAAAATATTACAAAATTAAGTACATAAAAGAAACAAAAACGATGTTAGTGGGAATAATGATATGGCGGTGGGGGACGTCCTCTATAAATGGACCTCAGAAAAAAGGTATGAAAAAATAATAAAAAATATATACTTTTACATTTTTCCTCATATACAAAAATATTATATAAGTAGCCTTAGATCTCGTCTTATTTACGATAAGAAGAGCGTCGTCTTCTTCTTCGAACGGCAACCAATAATGTACTTAAGTATCATCTTAAAACAAGTACACAAACCAATCCACTTACAACTTATCTAAAACCATAGAGTAAGTAACAATACTACGTACAGAACGGCAAGTCTCCGCTCCCCACCAGCAGCTGAGCTAGGTTTACCTCATTCCCCCTCGAACATAGTTTAGAATTGAATCGTATGGTGTCAGACGTCACACACACAGAAGCGCGTATACGATAATGTCAATGTGTAGTGTCAGTGTAAAACGAGGTTGTTTGTATGAAGTGTCCGGGGTGTGCTAAAACTTAGCTAGCTGTGTTGTTAGGTGTCTTATCAGGTTTGGAAACCGGATGGAAGAGTAATAGTGATTGAAAATGGTGATTTCCGACATATCCGGAAAGAAAACACGGTCGGGCAATCGTCGCTTTACGATACAACCTTTGTATACTTAATGTCATAAACACACGAGATCTATTTGAGTTTGGAATACCAACAAAAATACAATGCTTCGTATTGGTTAGCTAAGGTGGTTCTAGTTGAGATTTCAAACAGGTGAATGAAAAACTGATTAAGTACTAAATAAAGTCAGATCTAAAACTGACGATAAACATTTTCTTATTACTTATTTTTTAATTTCTTTATTAATAAAACGTAATAATAAGTCTGACATTTTATCACGTTTATCTATGACGTCACAATGTGCTTTTTCATACTAATTCCATATCGTGTTTTGACGAAAGTATTTGACTAGTTGGACCTTCTAGCCTATTTTGCACGTATCACATTCCTGTTTTATTCAATTTATTATCACTTATTTTTTTATTATGACTTAGAATCGTCTTAGAGTCGTCGTCGCCTAGCCTATTTTGTAAGCCCCGCGCGTAAGTGTTTCTCCGAAACCATTTTTCTCGCTCGGATTATATCCTTAGTGCAAATCAGGATACAGAGATAAAAGTATGTTACCTGGAATATCTCGACGTCGAGAAAGGCCCAGTCGCCGCGTGTCATGCCGAGCGAGTGAGCGGCCAGAAGGAACTCCCGCACCAGCGGCACACGAACACTCAGGATCACCACTGTCAACAAAAGCACTAGGTATATAAAAATAAGGTATAAAAATCTATGATCTTTATTGTTATAAATACATAAAAAGTATTAGTATAGACGATGTGGCTTCCTTCTTAGCATCCAAAATGGATGCACGATTATTTTTCCCTGTTCATTACATAATATTAATAAATAATATAAAAAGGTGATGTTGTGAGCGAAAAATACATTGCTTCAATACCTTTACTTAAAGACAACGTACCCGAACCTCCACCCCCGCTCTCCGAGAGTTTAAACACCCTAGTATACTTTTACCGATGGACAGACCACATCGGACATCGTTTATAAAAGGTTTAACGTTTTAAAACGAACTACGAACTTGACATAGTAGTTTAGAATGTAACAGTTAGAAGGAGTGCACCAAATGGACAAATTGGGCCAATAGAGTATTTAACCTCAAAAATAAATTATAAAATGCTAATCTACAAATAGAAGCCAGTCTAAGATGATCAAAAAATCAATCTCATTTTACTTTTCGACTTATTTTCGAATTTTATTTATGAATTAATTAAAAATGAGTACGACGTTTGACCGCTTTTGTTGATGACGTCACACGACAGTATCTCGATACAAATTCCGAAGAAAACTTTCGTTTTGACGTTTCGTAAAAAGTATCTCATTTGACTAGGTTGTGAAGTAGCCTATTAACTGACTCCAATCAGCGCGATACGGCGTTCTTTTGGAAATGGTCGTACTGTTTGCTACTTCCTATTCCATTTGAAGGCGGCGCGGCGGGGCGTCACGTCGCATTCTTATCAAACGCTTTGCACATACATACATATAACATACGTGGTCCACCACATACTTAAGAGATTAAACGAAGTTACCTGTAATTGAAGTTCTATCACAATTATACGAAGCTCCTTGTTCGAGACGGGACTCCCTCCCTTTAAAAATATCCCGCTCTAATGTCTCTACAGGTGATGGAGTTGTCCATGAAACTTGCTTTAAATATAATGACATTAGCTAACAGGTACGTTCAGGAAGCAGAAAACGAATCTTTTTTAATCTTTAGACAAGAGCTTTGAAAATAGTGACGATGCTGGAGCATAAGACGTAGACTACACTGTTAACCGTCTCGAACAAGGAGCGAGTATAATGGCAAATTTACCCTAATATCCCAGATCAATGTGATATTGACTTTCTAGCTGTGAGCTACCTCCTTCAGATATGTTGATTGTATAAAACCCTTGTCTAAAATGTAATTTCGCTACACCTTTACAGACTCGTATCACGTTCGTGTCCGTTTTATTCAATTTCTTATCAAGTACTGCTATGAAATTGAGTTTGAGTCGTCTGAAGGATGTCGCCTATAGTAAATTGTAAATATAAAATGTAAATAGTTTTAAAACTGGATCTGTCAAATCTTCAAGTTAGGTAAACGGAATCTTGGCCTGAAATTGTCATTTGTTTTGTCCTACGAATTTCATCGTACCGTGGGGTGGCTCGCTAAGTTTTATTCATGTTCAAGACATTCAGCCTTGGTTTCCACAGCAACCATATAGCGGCGCCTTATGGTGAAAACCACGAACCGACGTTTTAAAAACTCACATTCTGATGTTTTTATCTTCAACAAAACCTCGATTCCATTAAATTAATTTCAATCTGAGTACAATTGAGACCACATATTTTAACCTGGATTGAAATTTGGGTGTCCATTGCGTGGTTTTGTTAAAAAAATACATCGGAATGTGATTTTTCAAAAAGAACGCTTACGTGGTTTTCCTACAAGGACACTATTCTATTCCAGTACCGAAAAAGAGCTTCCTAAAAGTAGTACTTAATTACATTAGTTTCTCAGTAATTAAGATAACTGTCTCTCCCTTCATTTGGTACACTGAACACGGTGAAAACAAGTTAATAATACTCATCTTCACGCCTGTATCCCCAAAGGGGTAGGCAGAGCACCCACACACTCTACACAGGATCCACCAACCACTCCGCTCTACATAGAATAAGAATTATTTATTATTAACACGTTCATTGTGTAACTGAAAATTAAATATCAACCCCACACGTGCAATGTTATTTTTCGATAAACACATTGGATTTTTTGTACATAGACACTATGGCAGTAAAAAATGTGCCTCATATATGGGACATGCACGTATGAGTTTCAAATTTATTGGTTCATGTGTGGTTCATACACAGTGGATCATTAACAGTGAACGTGTTAACTGAGGTGTATTACTTATTCCTCGCATATGTTATAATACTACCGGCTCGGACTAATTAGTATCGGGCGCCGTTAAAGAGTAAGGAGAGAGCGCGCGGATTGCGTCTCGCTCGCACTAACGCGATAGACGTGTACTATCGGACTGATCGAGGAGATGAGTGAAACCAGTGAATGCTAGTTTTAGACTGATCATATATTTCTTATTATAAAAGATTACAGTTTGTACCTTATACATAGTAGGTATAACTTATCTCACTACATCTTCCATCCTTTTTTAAAAAAATAATAATAATAATAATAGATTTTTTTTTAACAATATTATAATATAATGCGGTTACATAGGTTTTTATTTTTTTTTCTACTACATACTAATCTAAATTAGTCTAAATGTACCTGTCTATAAAATTAAGTTTAGCTTTAATTACAGATTTCCCAAAAACTAACTCGAAAGGAGTAAATTTCATTTCAGAATGAACGGTCGTATTATAGGCAAAACACCAAAAGGGTAGCCAAGTGCTCCAAGTTTCGGAATGGTTATCTGTTTGGATTCGAAGGAATGACTTTAAATGTTTATGGGTTACCTCTAGTGCGCCTATGGACTGGTGATGGTATGCAGCTGAGTTAAGTTGTTTAATTTTTAGTAATTTACATACCTCTTGGAAAATTGTTGATGTAAACTCCTTTCCCCTGTCAGTAGCTATCTCCGATGGCACGCCATATCTGAGAATAAAGTTATTAACTAATGTTTTTGCTACTTCTTCTGCCTTTTTAGATATTAAAAGATAGGCTTCAATGTACTTTGTTAGTTCACACTGTATTGTGAGTATGTATGAATAATTGTTTTCGTCAGTATCTAAAGGTCCTACAAGGTCTAAATATATTTTTTCGAATGCTGTATTGGCCGTCGTAGTAATAACCATAGGTTCCTTTATAGGTTTTGAATATTTTTGCTTTTGGCATTTTTCACATCGTTGAACGAATTTTTCCACATCATCGTCTAACCCTGGCCAATAATAATATTTTTTAATGTTATTTGACATCCTTCTCATACCAGCATGGCCACTACTAGGTAAGAGATGGAAGTCATTCAATATGACACGTCTGTCATCTTTATTTTCTACTCTTTCAATATTATTCAAAATATTGACTCTTGGTTTGAATTCATTCTTTAAGTTTTTTATCTCATTTGTCAATTTATTTATAAAGAGTTTATTCTCATTATTTTTTATTATATATATTTCGTTTATGTTTTCGCTTTTACATATTTTGTTCAGCTCTGTCATAAATTCGCATCGCGTCACTTGCGATTCAGAGTCGAAATATTTTATGTACATTATTTTGTTCTTTGGTACATAACATAATGATTTAGTTTCTTTACTAATGAAACCTTGTTTTTGTAACAACTTATATCGTTTTTGTTCAATGAATGTTAATTCAATTGATTCCGGTGATTTGATATGTGTACTTACGACTTTTGGTTGATCAGGCCTCAAGTCAGTTTGCACCATATCATCCGACGAATAATCTTTCATGTTTAATTTTGTAGCTTGTGCTCGCGTTGTCACACATACTACACTCTCGTGCATTTCCTTTAATTCATCTGATGTCATGCGGATTCGAGACAAGGCATCTGCAGCTGCATTGTTCGATCCTTGCACGTACTCGACTTCAAAATTATATTCTTCTAACGCAAGTCTAAATTTCATAAGACGGCTAGAAGGGTCTCTCATGTTAAACAGATAAACCAAAGGTTTATGATCGGTTTTAATTGTAAAACTTCTCCCATACAAATATACATGAAAATGTTTAACCGCCCATACAATAGCTAATAGTTCCTTCTCTATTACTGGATAATTACATTCAGTTTTATTTAATGTCCTACTAGCGAATGCTACGGGTTTATTATTATTATTTGTCAATATTGCGCCGATAGCATAATTAGATGCGTCAGTTTGAAGTATGAATTTATTGATTTCAGAAAAATCAGGGTAATCTAATATTGGGGGTTGTACTATGCACGCTTTAAGCCTTTCAAATGAATTTTGGCAACTTTCGTTCCAATTATAATTTACATTTTTCCTACAGAGTGTATTTAATGGATGTGCGATTTCTGCTAATTTTGGAATGAATTTTCTGTAATAATTGGTAAAAGCTACAAATCTTTTTACTTCATCTGTATTTTTTGGACATGGGTAATTTTTTACTATTTAAATTTTTTCGGGATCGGGTAATATACCTTCCTCAGATATGATGTGACCTAAATATAATATTTGTTTTTTTAGAAAATCACATTTTAAAGGATTTAATTTTAAATTAACCTGTCGTAATCTTTGAATTGCATTCGATACATTGTTTAAATCAATTGAAGTCTAGATGATTTAATCTATAAAACATCCACACCAAATAGGGAACACGCCGCCGCCGGTTTCATATTCGGGATTCGCGCGAGGCGTATCTCCAAAGGCAGGGTCGCCATGTACTATCGGACTGATCGAGGAGATGAGTGAAACCAGTGAATGCTAGTTTTAGACTGATCATATATTTCTTATTATAAAAGATTACAGTTTGTACCTTATACATAGTAGGTATAACTTATCTCACTACAGACGGCACACGAGAGAATTTTTGTATAGAGTGTCCGAGGTGTGCTTGCCTCTCAATTTAAGGTCGCAGGTTCGAACTCAGCACAGGCCTAAACCAATGATTGTCGAATTCATGTTTGGATCATAAATTATTATCACGTGCTCAGCGGTGAACGAAAACATCGTAAGGAAACCTACATTCTCGAGAAATGCATTTCGGAGGTATGTGGCCTAACCTGTATTGGGCTGGTTGTCCCTTTGCGGGAAGACCAGCAGGCAGTCGCTTCAGTAAAAAACAGGACCTTTAAAATCATCAGATTAGGTAAACGGACCGTGTGAAAAACGGGATAATGCTAGGGATACGATGAGTGAGGTGTGCTACTCACGAACACGCTACTTTAGAACCACTTCACCGCTAACCCTGTCAGTGCGCGGTGTCCTGTGAAAATTGCCTAAATGTTAAAGCAATGCTCAATGTGCCACAAAGGTGTAACTTAACAATGTTAAAGTCAACCCTCCCTATCCATTCCCTCGTCGTCGTTTAATCCCAATCCTACTTCTGACACCAAATGTTAGGGTTTCGGGATTAGAAGGAAACTCACTAAGTCCAAGAGAAAACGAATTTACGTCACCGTCACTTCACTTATTTCGCACTTTACGCGTCACTTGAACACTACACGAAACACTTCACTTAACTGCACTAGACTTCACTTCCACTGTTTCTTTCCTTTCACTTTTCCCCTGTTGGGTTGTAAGGCTCGAATAATAAATTTCCACTCCTCACGATCTTTTACAGCGTCTGTAGCTTGCTCTCATGACATGACGAGAGATTTTAATTCCCGGTCAAACTAAAGACGCTAGGTCTCGCTGGAAGCCCCCTTTTGCGTTTTCCACGCGCATACCAAAGTCTCTCTCTCCTTGGCATTTATTATTCCCATCTGATGGTGGGATCTATGCCTTCTTCGTAAGTACTTCTCTTCCACTTCGCTCTATCAGACGTGTCGTTCTTGGAGACATTGCACATGCACAGGTCCTTTTTGATCACATCCGCCCATCTTGTTTTTTGTCGTCCTCTTGGTCTAAGCCCTGGTATGTTTAGATTGGCTGTAACATTCCCACATAATCTGGAGGTTTTCTTTTTACGTGCCAAAACCAACGGAGCCTGCTCTCTTGCGCATACCAAAGTCTGAGCTCGTCAAAAACCAATCCACCGGCATTTTCGTGAGCGGATATCATATCAGCCTCCACAGTATTTTGCTTCCCCATATAAACAGACAAGAATAAAATTTATAACGGCCATGGTTTTTTTTCCGATCCCAATTAAGATACGGGTGTATAAGCAAAGATAACAATCCCTTTTTATGAATACCTAAAATAACTGTTTATTCGTTTGTAAAAGAGGCTGAACAGCTCAATGAACACGATACAAATGATAATATTAATTATTTTCAAGTTAACGGAACGACATCTTGTCTCTCATTATCTCTCATTGAATCGGATAAAATGATCGACTGTCGATCTAGAGGTTCCGGATTCGAATCCCAAAGAGGACAATGAATTTGAATTTGACATTTCGAAAACAAACGCAACGCAGCCGCAACGTCGCCGCGTCGGGAAAAAAAGAATAAAGTAATTCTTTTTGTACCGTATTAAATGGCGATACGGGTTACCTATATATATATAGGTAACCCGGTCCCAACCAATTGGGACTACCCCAAGGTAGTTACAGGTACTTCCATCACAAGATGAACTAAGTACTCACACCTCACCGAGCTTTCTGTTGGACCAATATATCCCCTCCGGTTGATTGTGGGGAGGCCTGTGCCCAGCAGTGGGACGTATATTCGTATATATACGTATATATTATATTATATATAGCTACAAACCCATGTACTGACTGACTGACTGACTGACTCACTGACAGGGTTGTTCTCCCAGAAGGAGCGTCGGGGGGTCAAAATGATGTATGGGGGATGTGATCCAAATCTTCCGGTGAGTATGGGAAAACTTCCAGATCTTGGAAAACTGCTCCGCATCAGGGAGACACCCTTCAGTCTGGCGCAACTATTATACCTAGATCAATTATTTTTTCGCAAAACCTATTTAAATCTTGGTCAAATTCTATCGTGGGTGAAAAAAAATCAAAATGGCGGAAAAACAAGATGGCCGCCATACAAAATTTTGTTTTTTCAGAAAATGTCTCGGTGGTAAAAATTATGTATAAGTATGTAATCAGAACGTCTTGTTGAGTATGGAGACATTTCTCTTTCTTCAAATCTGCTCCGCATCAGGGAGACACCCTACGGCCTGGCAAAACTATAAAACCTGGAGCAATTTTTCTTTCGCAAAACATATTTAAATCTTGGTCAAATTCAATCCCCGCTGAAAAAAAACCAAAATGGCGGAAAAACAAGATGGCCGCCATACAAAATTTTCGTTTTTCCCGAAAATGCCTTGGGGGTAAATATGATGTATGAGGAATGTGATCGAAACATCATGTTGAGTATGGAAATACGTCTCGATCTTTGAAAACTGCTCCGCATCAGGGCGGCACCCTACGGCCTGGCGAAACTATCGCATCTGGAACTTTTTTGTTTTTACGAAACCTATTCAAATCTTGATCAAATTCTATTGTCGGTGAAAAAAAAAACAAAATGGCGGAAAAACAAGATGGCCGCCATACAAAATTTTCGTTTTTCCTGAAAATGCCTCGGGGTTAAAAATTGTGTATGGGGTTGTAATCGGAATGTCATGTTGAGTATGGAAGTACTTCTCGATCTTTGAAATCTGCTCCGCATCAGGGAGACACCCTACGGTCTGGCGAAACTATCGCACCTAGAACTTTTTTGATTTCACGAGACCTATTTAAGTCTGGGTCAAATTCTATCTCGGTAAAAAAAATGGCGGGAAAACAAGACACGCGAGCAGCTTGCTGCGAGCGAACCACGCGACATCTAGTTATTATATTATATATAGCTACAAACCCATGTACTGACTGACTGACTCACTGACTCACTGACAGGGTTGTTCTCCCAGAAGGAGCGTCGGGGGGTAAAAATAATGTATGAGAAAAGTGATCTGGGTCTCCCGGTGAGTATGGGAAAACTTCCAGATCTTGGAAAACTGCTCCGCATCAGGGAGACACCCTACAGTCTGGCGCAACTATTAGACCTGGATCAATTTTTTTTTCGCAAAACCTATTTAAATCTTGGTCAAATTCCATCGTGGGTGAAAAAAAAACAAAATGGCGGAAAAACAAGATGGCCGCCATACAAAATTTAGTTTTTCCGGAAAATGTCTCAGGGGTAAAAATTGTGTATGGGAGTGTAATCGGAGTGTCTTGTTGAGTATGGAGACACTTCTCTTTCTTCAAATCTGCTCCGCATCAGGGAGACACCCTACGGCCTGGCAAAACTATCGCACCTGGAACGATTATTTTTTCACAGAACCTATTTAAATCTTGGTCAAATTCTATCGCGGTAAAAAAATGGCGGGAAAACAAGACACGCGAGCAGCTTGCTGCGAGCGAACCACGCGACATCTAGTATATTATATTATATAAAGCTACAAACCCACTGACTGACTGACTGACTGACTGACTGACTCACTGACTCACTGACAGGGTTGTTCTCCCAGAAGGAGTGTCGGGGGGTGAAAATGATGTATGGGGGGTGTGATCGGGACCTTCCGGTGAGTATGGGAAAACTTCCAGATCTTGGAAAACTGCTCCGCATCAGGGAGACACCCTACGGTCTGGCGCAACTATTATAGCTGGATCAAATTTTTTTTCGCAAAACCTATTTAAATCTTGGTCAAATTCTATTGTGGGTGAAAAAAAATCAAAATGGCGGAAAAACAAGATGGCCGCCATACAAAATTTTGTTTTTCCAGAAAATGTCTCGGGGGCAAAAACAATGTATAGGGGCGTAATCGGAAGGTCATGTTGAGTATGTAAATGCTTCTTGATCTTCAGAAACTGCTCCTCATCAGGGAGACACCCTACGGCCTGGCCAAACTATCACATCTGGATCAATTTTTTTTCCGCACAACGTTTTTAAAACTTGGTCCAATTTTATCGCCGGTGAAAAAAAATCAAAATGGCGGAAAAACAAGATGGCCGCCATACAAAATTTTGTTTTTCCAGAAAATGTCTCGGGGCTAAAAATTATGTATGGGGGTGTGATCGGAACGTCTTGTTGAGTATGGAAATACTTCTCGATCTTCAAAAACTGCTCCGCATCAGGGAGACACCCTACGGCCTGGCGAAACTATCACACCTGGAACGATTCTTTTTCCACAAGACCTATTTAAATCTTGGTCAAATCCAATCCCCGGTGAAAAAAAAACAAAATGGCGGAAAAACAAGATGGCCGCCATACAAAATTTTCGTTTTTCCCGAAAATGCCTCGAGGGTAAAAATGATGTATAGGGATGTGATCGGATCGTCATGTTGAGTATTTCAATACTGCTCGATCTTGAAAAACTGCTCCGCATCAGGGAGACACCCTACGGCCTGGAAAAACTATACAACCTAGAGCAATATTTTTTTCACGAAACCTATTCAAATCTTGGTCAAATCCAATCCCCGCTGAAAAAAAAACAAAATGGCGGAAAAACAAGATGGCCGCCATACAAAATTTTCGTTTTTCCCGAAAATGCCTCGGGGGTAAAAATGATGTATGAGGAGAGTGATCGAAACATCATGTTGAGTATGGAAATACTTTTCGATCTTCGAAAGCTGCTCCGCATCAGGGAGACACCCTACGGCCTGGCGAAATTATCGCACCTGAAACTTTTTTGTTTTCACGAAAGCTATTTAAATCTTGGTCAAATTTTATCGCCGGTGAAAAAAAACAAAATGGCCGAAAAACAAGATGGCCGCCATATAAATTTTTGTTTTTCCAGAAAATGTCTCAGAGGTAAAATGATGTATAGGGGTGTGATCGGAACGTCATCTTGGAAAATTGCTCCGCATCAGGGAGACACCCTACGGCCTGGCAAAACTATAGCACCTAGAACTTTTTTGATTTCACGAGACCTATTTAAGTCTTGGTCAAATTCTATCGCGGTAAAAAAATGGCGGGAAAACAAGACACGCGAGCAGCTTGCTGCGAGCGAACCACGCGACATCTAGTTATAATATATATACGTTGGTTCAACAGAAAGCTCGGTGAGGTGTGAGTTGGGATATAGTCATTAGATTACGTTATCTTATGTCGTGTTACCTTATTAACACTTTCAAGGACAGAACGTCTAATGACGTTCCGATTCCAAGTTGTCATACTCTCATACTACCTATTGTGAACCATCAATGACCCATGGTCTCTGTCCGTGAAAAGGTTAAAAAAGTACTTTTACCTTTTTTTAACATAGACAATATCACGACCCGCTAAATGAATGTCAAAAATACTTTGTGAGACCGTCCTTTGGTAATGGCCCGGTTAAAATTCAAGCAAAGGATGACGTTCCATTATTTATCTTTTATTAAAACTACGAGGGACCAGTGTGTCCAAGTCAACATATACGTACAAAGGAAATGAATTGTAAAGGCAGTGTACAATTGTGTGCCTTCGTAACTGGCTCACTGAGTCGCTTTGAACCAATCGAGGTAACCAGGTCCGTTTGAAAGGTCACTGTTGGAACCATTCCAATATATAACTACGTACTCCTACAATACCGACTTAGATACCTACCTATTATTATATCAAAATGCGAAAGAAAAATATAATTATGTCTTTACAATACAAATACAATCGCTTTAAGCGATAAGGCCGCCATTTGCCATGTACTTAGATAAGAATCTTTTTGTAATTCTCTCTCTTTATTTAAGACCTGCGCTCTTGTCTAGGGCGTGTAGAACGGTGGTTGCCCCAATCGCCTTCCGTTCCGCAGTACACCGACCAATTTCTCAATCGGTGATGTTCTAGCTAGAGCCCTACCAGAATCCATGTCATCCATTTTCTTTTTGTAATTATTTATTTTTATTTTAGTGCAATAAAGTATATTTGTATACAAATATCATTTCTTTCTACCCGTCCCTTTCTTTTTGAGCGGATAAGAAAATGAAAGGTATAACTTAAAATAAAATTAGACTGCATCTGCAGGAATTAGCACCACTGGTTTATTATAACAAGGTATGTGTGTGGCTAGCGGCGCACGCAGACATGAGTACAATGCACTTACATAACAGTTTAAGGCCCTGCGCAGACGACAGACTATCCGTGACGCACTTTTTAGTCTGTGAAAATATAACCTATGCAATTATATGCAGTAACGCACACGACGCGCAAAAAGTCCGGCGCGTTACTGCATATAATTGCATAGGTTATATTTTCACAGACTAAAAAGTGCGTCACGGATAGTCTGTCGTCTGCGCAGGGCCTAAAAGTTAAATACACTAGGTAACTAAGTGGAGACGGAGCGGAAGTGCTTGTAGAGTTGTGGTTTATCCCGGATTAAACCAAATATCCGGATTATACCAAACATCACTGTGGTATTTATTTAGCCCCGTATATTTCCCGTCGACGTGATCCCAAAATGTTTAGCAGATTTATTAACGAGATATTCCTGATCGAAACTTCTTATCGTGTGGGTTGTGAGGTGGATTATCAACCTCATCAACCCTGGTGTCAGGGTTATTACTGAGCCGCCAAAGGCCCCTAACATGGTTATGTAACGTCTACTTACTTACATTAGTGAGTAGTAACCGGGACCAACGGCTTAACGTGCCTTCCGAAGCAGAGATCATCTTACTTTCGGACATACAGGTAATCAGCCTGCAATGTCCTAACCAAACTAGGGATCCCAAAGTGATTAAGATGGACCCAAAGGAGGTGAGGTCAACGCCCGATACGAATTGAAGCGGGACTGAGAGTTACCGATCTATACATAGTACCTATCTAGTATTCTTCGCGCTGTCCCACAAGTAAAACAATTTTCTTTTCCTCATAAAATAATATGTCATACCTCGAGCATACATGCTGACATCCAACAGCAAGGCTTCCCTGTTCTGCCGGGACTCTCGCTCATTACCGTCCAGTTCTCTCACCGCCTTCAGCATACCAGCTCTGCGTAGGCCCCATTCTAAGCTCTTACCTGCGAAAGACAAGGAACTGGTGTAACAATTTCTTATTTAATTGACCTATTAAATAAAAAAAATTAGTAAATTTATTTATTCAAGGAAAGCCAACATGATACTAGGGTTTTCCAAACTATGGCTCGCGACCCACCGGTGACCCATGTATGGCCCACTGGTGGGTCACGAGTAAATATACAGTGAGCCCTGCCTGTACGTAGAATGACACACCGACTGAGCTAAACTGCGACTCCCGCTACGGCGAGTATCTTTACGGCGAGCGAGTGTTATAATAGCGGGAATCACCGTTCGGAGAGTCGCTTTGAATATAATAATTCGCGGTACCTACCGCCTCTAATTGAGTGGAAACGGAATAAACGCCAGGGCTACTGATACTACTGACCTTATAGGTAAGTAAGTACATAAGTAATAAAACTATCCCAAATAAAAACCTCACAAATAACCAAAACCGAGTGGTGAAATAAAAGTGAAAACAAACACAAAACAGTGATGTGTTGCTCATGAAGAGCCTGCTGCGGAATTTGCCAATATCAGACACTCCATCATTCGTCGGACGACACATCGACAGCCAACAAATACTAACTGAATTAGTCTGCCAGTATTGCAACGTTCAATACATACATACATACCTACATACATAAACAGCCTATATACGTCCCACTGCTGGGCACAGGCCTCCCCTCAATCAACCGGAGGGAGTATGGAGCATACTCCACCACGCTGCTCCAATGCGGGTTGGTGGAGGTGTTTTTACGGCTAATAGCCGGGACCAACGGCTTAACGTGCCCTCCGAAGCGCGGAATCGTCTTACTTTTTCGGACAAACAGGTGATTCAAGCCTGAAAGGTCCTTACCAAACAAAGGACAATCTCACAAAGTGATTTCGAAAATGTCCCCATCGGGAATAGAACCCGGACCTCCAGATCGTGAGCCTAACGCTCTAACTACTAGATCACGAAGGCTGTTCTAGCAACTATTATATTACATTTATTAATCCAGTTACGGTAATAGCTCGCGTTTGACCACCATCTCACCTGGGGCCTGTTTAATAAAACTTACAATTGTAAATTACAACGACAATTTGATGTTCATTGCGTAGCTAATATGAAACTGCAAAATATTCGTGATCACACACTCCGCAATGTACATCAAATTGCCATTGTAATTTACAATTGTAAGTTTTATTAAACAGGCCCCTGATGGTAAGTAACGATTGATTCAATGTGGCCTTTGTAAACCACCTAATCTTCTTCTATCGTGGTTCTATCGTGCTGGTGTTAGGATTATTCTTTACAAAAAAGGTTATTATAAAATTAGTGATTATTTAAAAGATATGAATGAATGGGATTAACTGTCTGAGAACTGATATTAGGCAGCTAAATTACTCAATTGTATACCAATATTTTGTTTTTTTTTTTAAAAGAACGTCTAGGGCCCTGTGCCGAGGTTTTTCTTGCAGTTTCTTTTCCCCGGCTATATAGGTTGTGAGAAGCTGCAGTAGTTTTAGGCGGATGAGACTTTCGTTATGTAAAAATTGACGATTCAAAGTGTAACTATGTTACCTACTGAATAAAGATATTTTTGAATCTGAATTTGAATTTAGGATTATAACTGAGCCGCCAAAGGCCCCTGACATGGCTTATGTAACGACTATTTAGTAACATCGGTAAATAGTAACCGGGACCAGAGGCTTAACGTGCCTTCTTACTTTCGTAATCATGTGATCAGCCTGTAATGTCCAAACTCGGGATCACAAAGTGATTTTAGTGATATATCCCCACCGGGATTTGAATCCGGGATCTCCGGGTCGTGAGCTCAGCGCTCAAACCACTGGACCACGGAGGTCGTTAATTAAATACCACCATACGATTTGTATTTTTTTTATTTCATATCAAAATAGCAGCAGATTGCCTTCTGTCTTTCACCCTAACAATAACCCTAATGTACGTATTTACCCACCTACGTATAATTCGATCTGTGGTAAGAACTCTCACGTAAAACGAACTCTCACGTAAAGCTTAACTCTTACTAATATTATAAATGTGAAAGTTTGTGAGTATGAATGTTTGGATGAAACTACTGAATGGATTTTAATGAAACTTTTCAATAATGTAGCTTATAAGTACATGAGACTAACACATAGGCTACAATTTATAAAGTAATTGTGTGAATTGTCAAAAATATGACGATAAGTGTCAAGTAAGTAGGAAAAAATCTACCATCTGCCAGAATTGCCGGCGTGTTCTGACAAAACCGTTACACATATGTTACACCTATGATTAGAGCTGTTTAGTGGTATATATACGATTTTTTGCAATTAATAAATTTAAAGTCTATACCCTCAATTTAATCATTTAAAAAATCGGAAATTCTTACCGCATAAACTGAAATCCGCGCGGACGAAGTCGCGGGCGGCCGCTAGTAGAGGTATATCATAATATTGACAGAACAGTCAGAAATAGTTCGTAATATGTCAGTAACAAACAATAAATCAGAAGCTCGTTCTTATCAACTGTTCAGCTGGGAGTTGGTCGAATTAACTTTATGACCATATTTTTTTTTTGACGTGACTTATTGTAGATTTGCCGCAGATGGCTTTAACTACTTGGCCGGACAAATGGAGAGCGCTGAAAGCTGTCCCCCAGTGCATGACCATAGTACTGACTCTAAACAATATTATATAAAATGTTATTTGTCGGCAAAACACGTAGTACTACTTCTAAAAAAATACAAGCTAAAAAAAAATATATATAATATAAAATTACAAGCTTTTATTTTTCATTCTCAGCTTGCTCTCACGGTTGTCGCCTCAAACCAACTTTATGAAGTCACAATAATGAAAACTTTGTTAAAGAAAATGTCGCAATAAATTTTACTTTATTTCTTTCTCTTTGACCCCGCGACACGCGGTCCAACTGTGGTCCAACTGTGGCTTTACGGAGACGCATAGCTGTAGGATTAATGCATTAACAACTTATAAAAATAAATTTTAAAATTTCAAATAGAGTATGGAACAGACAATTTTAAATAACTTGAAAAAATGAGGAGGTTCACAATTCGACGCATATATTTTTATAGTATACTTATCTAAATTTTTTGTGTTTATAGGTCACCACCAATTTAAGAGCCACGCTCTTGTGGGTGTAGTATTCTCCATGCTACTTTTTTAGGGAACAATACGGCAGTGGTTTCCTTCTTGCCGCCCCGCAGTACTCTGTCTGACGCGAGTGGGATGGCGCCCGGAATAGTTTATTTCAAAGCCGTACTAACACCGCCGTGCCGTGCGTGTTGTGCCGTGTTTATAGATAGATAAATAAAATACTTTATTGATCACCAGATACAGAAATAGGGACAACAGATACAGAAAGGCACAACACGCGGCTTTATTGTTTTATCTAGAAAGATTTTTTTTTTCCATGCATATCACGTGACCCCATCCAAAATATTTCTGCTTTCGTCAACACTTCTTTTTCTATCATATGGGTTGCGAGGTGGAGTACCAACCTCATCGACCCTGATATCAGAGTTATTATTTAGCCGCAAAACACCCCATGTAACACACGACTCATGTAACAACTACTTACTTACATCAGTAAGTAGTACCCGGACAAGGTTTACCTAATAAGCATATGCGATTGACATAATAATTATGTGAGCCACATGAAATTTCGTTAGCCTATGTGAATTCCTTGTATTTTCATTTACTTGAATTCCTTTCATTTTTGTGACGTCCCCAGGCATATCAATCAATGTGAGATGGTATGTTCCATATTGTTTTTCTCATTGTTCTTCCATCAAACTGTGATAAAGGAGCCTGGCGTAGTATACTCCTTGCCCCTTTCATTTCTTTATTGAAGGCAAGCTATCGACGAATATAAGCTCAAGGTTATATCCCAATTGAGGATTGATAGGTACATACATAAACTCACGCCCATTTCCCACCAGGATAAGCAGAGTCTGTAGAATTTGCTTCGATCCTGACACACTTATCTTGCTTCCTTCACATTCATCGATCGCTTCATACACGCACGCCGGTTCAGAGTAGATCGCATTAAACCTTCAATATTCAATATATTCTTTATTTGCACCTACCTTACCTTTTCTAAGGACATCTCCAATTTGGTCAATGTAAGTCCTACTAAGTACTCACACCTCATCATCACCAACCCATTAACGTCCCCACTGTTGGGGCACGGGCCTTCCCTATGGATGGATAGGGAGATCGGGCCTTAAACCACCACGCGGGCCCAGTGCGGATTGGTGGTTATTAACGACTGCTAATGCAGCCGGGACTAACGGCTTAACGTGCCTTCCGAAACACGGAGGAGCTCGAGATGAAAACTTTTTTTTTGTGGTCACCCATCCTATGACCGGCCTTTGCGAAAGTTGCTTAACTTCAACAATCGCAGACCGAGCGCGTTTACCGCTGCGCCACCGAGCTCCTACTCACACCTCACCGATAATATATTATTATAAGTCTTACTATAAGTTTGCGTTCGACCATAATGTAATCTAATTATTTGTGTTGATAGCAAATACCAAATTGCCTACTCACTCTAGCCTTGAAGTCTCCAAGTTTATAATAATGTTTTGAAAACAGACTATTCATGCGAGCTGCAAGCAGGCTGTTCTAGTCCTACGATGTTCGTGTTAAAAAGGAATAAGTCTTTTGTAAGGTTTTTTAACTATTCCCTTAGATTCTTACACGACGCGGTGCACCCAGAAACACAGGGTGTTGGTCTGTTAGGCATCAGCGGGCTTCGCTTAAACCGCAACGACCTCCGAATAGTAGTGGGCAGCATTACGGGTCACTGCCCACTTAACAAATATCTATTTAATTTAGGGATAACGGACAGCCCACTTTGTAGAGAATGCAAGGGAGTGTTAACGGGTAAAAATCCTCAAAGGAATGGGGTCGCTCCGCGAAGCCTGTGAAAACCCCAGGAGGCTTCCGAGCTTCTGGAAGGAGTTAGGTTGGCTTACGTAGTTAACAATAGCACGCATAATGGGCCATCTTAGAATCTAAATGCGGAAAACAGAGCCCACTAACTAACTAGGCATCAGCGTATTTCATACAAGTCAATGCGACCTTGCCGACTGCTTTACCGTTAACCGCATCGGCGCGCGGTACGTGTGAGAATCGCCTTAAGGGTGCAGGGACCCTAGTCTAGTTCCTATCCGTTACCTAGATGGCGTACGTATAGCGGATTCAGTGTAAAACGTGAATAATTTAGTCTTTTTCTTTTTTATAATTATTTTTAGGCTTCATTTTATTTGTGCGACAAGAGGTAAAATAGTAATTTATTTCGTTTAAATTATTGATTAAATATACATTCCCATACAAAAGTATTTAACTAAGTTTCTGTAATTTATGTTACAAATACACGTAAATAGTCCTTCACAATTTTTTTTATATGTTTAAGGTTGTTTCTAGTAATAAGTAGTAAAATAACATTTAAATAGGAAGTTGTCAATAACTCGGGGTCTGAACCCTGAGTAAACCTGAGGAAAATAGGAAGGGTTTATAATATTAAAACTTTTTTATTTGAAATAGGAAATTTTGAATAGCTTCAGACCCAGAGTAAACTTGAAGAAAATAGGAAGCGTTTATAATATTTTTTATTGTTTGTAGGTTCTCTAGACCTTCAAGTGGTGGCAAAAAGGTGTAGAGCTCGTTTAGTTTAGTTTATCTATGACAAAAAAAAGATCACCGAATGGTGTGGATACACTTACGCCATCTTAAAAAAGCGGAATTTACACTGTCTGTTCCCAGCCTAAACTCGTGACAGCTTTCCCTCTTGATGTGGATATATTGGGGTTAATAAACTGGCTCATAAGTTCTGGTTTATCACGTAAGTATGTCCTTAGAGTTATGTATATTGTCCATCAACTTGATGAAACACCTGAGGTTGCTTTGGTTATCTTGTACACATATGGTAGACGTAAGTTAGCTGCTTAATAATGTATTTTAACAGTTTTATAATACACAAAACGACCTTTTAATATACCATAGCGGAGCTACGTATATCGTAAAGTTTGCGGACGAGTGGAGTGCAAAGTTGAAATAAGAAATATTTGCTCATACTTGTATGGCGGGCGTTTTGCGCTCACTTGGCACTTCCTTCTGTCTTCCATTCCGTGGTTGACTATAGAGTTGTGATTCGTATAAGAGGTGATGTGAAAATAAGAAGGATTTGTATATAAGAGTTACTATTATGATTATTAAGTCACTGTGGTCTACTGGTTCACTGGCTGGTTTCTCCGGTACCGGACTTGCACCAATGAGTTGACCGAAAGTAAGATGATCCGTGCTTCGGAAGGCGCGTTAAGCCGGTCCCGGTTACTACTTACTGATGTAAGTAAGTAGTCGTTACATGAGCCATGTCAGGGGCCTTTGGCGGCTCAATAGTAACCCTGACACCAGGGTTGATGAGGCTAGTATTCCACCTCACAACCCACACGATAAGAAGAAGACCAATGAGTTATTAATCTATTTGATAATTGGTATAATCGTGAGCTTATGTTATGGTATAATAGCTCCGCGGTGGAGAAAGATAGCGTGCTTGGTATTCTAAGTACCACTAGGTAAGTATTTAAAACCACGCTTCAATACGAAGGGAGATTCCTGGTTGTACATAAAATTGTCCATATCTAATACAAGGATTACGTGGGAAAGTTGTATGTGCATCTGTTTGTGTATGAATTCAGATGATGTACGTTGACGTCATGCACACGCAGCGTCCGACTGTCCATATAGACGAGGTGGCATTTGCCGCCGATCTAACTCGTACCACGCATTGAAGGTATTTGTAAAACTTTATCTATATTGAAATATAAACACTAATGGTACTGAATTAGAAGTTCTGTTTAATAGATGATGCGATTACAAGTCAGTCAGAACACAAATTACTTACCAACAGGTAAGTTGATAAGTCATTTGCGAACACGCTGCCAGTATCGGTAGCGGTGTAGAACAATAACACGAATGACTTACCAACAGTAAGACGGAACAGCTAAGACTTATCTAGTAGCAGAGCGACCGTATGCCCAGACGAACGTCTGGAACGTGGGATCAGTTCCGGATTGGATAGAACAAGAACCGAAATGACTTACCAACAATAAGAGAGAACAGGGCAAACTTGTCTTGCTACAGACAAGAGCGGCTGTGTTCTAAGCCGAACCTCTTGAACAAGTTGGCGGGGTCGATATCAAGTTACCTAATAAAAGTTCGCAAGTAACTTACCAACAGTAAGAGAGAACAAGTCAGACTTGTCGAGCAACAATGCGACGTGGGCCCAGCCGAACCGCTCGAACACGCTGGAGAACACCCTGGGCAGGCGACACTGGCAGTACGACATCCGAGTCAGGGTCGGGTACTTGCCCTTGTCGTTGAAGAGCGTCTGCGGCTGGAACAAACACTTTCATTTTAATCGGGTCCAGAAATCCATCAACAATCTACATACTTACAAAGATCTTTAAAAAATACATAAATTTATAAATCTTCATCATAATCTCCCTAGCATTATCCCGTTTTCCGGTTTTTTACAGCAGCGACTGCCTGTCTCACCTTCCAACCCGCGAAGGGAAAACCAGCCCAATACAGGTTAGGTCACATACCTCCGAAAATGCATTTCTCGGGAATGTAGGTTTCCTCACGATGTTTTCCTTCACCGCTGAGCACGTGATAATACGTTATTTCGATGGCATCTACAAAAATTCACCCTACAACTTCATACAAAAAGCCTTGTTTTTGTCTAGGGCCCTGTTCCGAGGTATTTCTTGCAGCAGTTTTAGACGAATGAGACGTTCGACAAAAAACATATTTATGTAAAAAAATGACGATTCAAATTGTAACTGTGTTTACTAATGAATACAGATATGTTTGCGTATGACTGATTGGCGGGCTGTGTAAGCTTGAGATTTACACACGTTTTCTAAGATGTTAACTCCAACCTTCCTCAACTCCCAATCTCCTCAGTTGATGCTTCAAGGACTTCCTCGAACTCAGCTCGCAATCGGTATTCTTAAAATACGAAGGCTCAACCTTAATTCGAGTTTTCTCCAGACATGATATCTTTAATTAAAACACATAATAACGGGTTTGAAGGTTTTATAATACCGCGTTTAAAGTAGGAATATGAGACTCCCGATATTTCGACACTGTTGCAAGTGCCATGATCACGGGATAACTGATTAGATTGGAGTGGAGTAGGTAGATCCATAATTTTCTACGGGCAGACATATCGGTCTACCCTCTTTCTTTGCCGGTTATTGTTTGTTTGTTGTTGGTTGCTTGTTCCTACTTTAAACGCGGTAAGAACCCGTTATTATGTGTTTTAATTATGATAATAACCGCGTAAACTTAAAACAACGTATGATATCTTTAATTTTGTTGGCAGTATGATATACTCGTACTCTACTCTTGTGAATAAAGTCCTCAAGACGAGCACGTAAACGTCAACTTAAAATACCAGAATGCACAGCTTTAACAACTCTTCTAAGAGTTGAGTAAGTCTTCCTCCACTCGGCTCGGCTTCAGCTGATAACATCTTAAAATACATATGCAGATGTTAACTTTAACATCTTACAATACATTATTATCTTAGTCAATCGCGCTCTACTCCACCTCACCGCTCATAAACCTCAGGCTGTGACAAGAACAAGCTTGCAGACTGTAATACAAACTTAAACAACAGATCACGTCTCAAAAGTTCCTTGGAAACTCATTTTACAACCTGTAATGATATTACACGTAGAAACTTTGAAGCGTATTAGGTAACTGAGGTTGCAGTGCTGCCAACCCAACGACGTAGATGCATAGATTCATACATACATGCATACATAAACCAACTCCTGTAATCCCCACTGGTCTAGTAAAGCTGCTACCTCATTGTTATGCTCCCTACGCAAGTGAGATTACCATAGTAAACGTCACTCTGTCTGTATAGCTTAGTGTCTTATTTAATTTATTTAACAGATTATAATACACAGGACAGAACATAGTAGGTATGTGACTCAGGCATCGAACAAAGAATAACACTTCATACAGGGTGTCAGTGACATCGTAAAGAAAACTTTGACGGATGATTCAGACCATGTTTTTGGTTTGATATGAAGTGGAATTTTCCGTCGCCAAAGTAATTTAAAAAAACACAAAAAAAAATATGAATCTTCCGACGTAAAATTCCACTTGATATTAACTCTAGAATAATAGTCTGAATCATCCCCCTCAGTCTCTTCTCTCGTGTGGGTCGTGAGGTGGAGTACCAACCTCATCAACCCTGGTGTCAGGGTTACTATTGAGCCGCCAAAGACCCCTGACATAGCTCATTGAACGGCTACTTACTTACAGCAGTAAGTAGTAACCGGTACCAACGACTTAACGATCCCCCTCAGTATTCGTTACGATGTCACTAAAACCCTGTGTAGAATAGTAACTCTCGACTCCGCACCAATTTGTGTCGGGCGCCGCGTCGACCTCACCCCTTCTGAGTCTTACTTTAGTCTTAAATGGCCGTAAGCCGCTAAGGAGTAAGGGGGAAAGCGTGTGAACTACATCTCGCTCGCACTGACACGTTAGACAGCACACGGTAAGAATGACATGTTGTATGGAAACTTCTTATTGTGTAGGTTGTGAGGTGGAATACCAACCTCATCAACCCCGGTTTCAGGGTTACTATTGAGCCGCCAAAGGCCCCTGACATGGATCATGTAACGACTACTTACATCAGTAACTAGTACCCGGGACCAACGGCTTAACGGCTTCCGAAACACGGATCGTCTTACTTTCGGACAATCAGGTGATCAGCCTGTAATGTCCTAACCATGCTCTCATTACTCATGCTAGCACTCGTTAGTTTACTCGTATATAACTCAACTTGTGTGGTCGAACACTGACTTTCCAAGATACAGGGTGCTTAGTTTGTTGAGTTTAACAATCGTGTACAATCTTTACCCACTGATGTTTCCTAAGTGTTAACTAATTTAAACTTGTACAAGTCTTGCACAATAAAGAATTTATTGGTTTTATTTATTTAACTAGGGATCACAAAGTGATTTTTTGTGATATGTCCCCACCGGAATTCGAACCGGGGCCTCCGGATCGTGAGTCCAACGCCCAACCACTGGAACACGGAGGCCGTTGTTGTAAGGAGTATCTGACATACACCCTTCTCTACCTTTATCTACCTCTCTCTCTCTCTCCTTGGCATTTATTATTCCCATCTGATGGTGGGGTCTGCCTTCTTCGTACTTCTCTTCCACTTCGCTCTATCGGACGTGTCGTTCTCGGAGACATTGCACATACACAGGTCCTTTTTGACCACATCCGCCCATCTTGTTTTTGGCCGTCCTCTTGGTCTAAGCCCTTTATCCTTTCTCTACCTATTTAGCTTTAATGTACGAGTAAGTAAACCGTACCTTAGTTCCTTCAGGCAAGTTGTTCAGCTTATGGATTCGACTGACAACACTCGCTGGAGTCTCCAGTTCCCCTTGCGACGGTGGCTGTGACAAACAGAAAAATCATTTGAATAAGTAGAATTTAAAAATGTAACAATTTATTAAATCAGACCACGGGGACTAAAAAAGGCCACGAAGCGTTGAGGGCTCTCACTCAGTTTCATTTGCGGTGTAGGTAGAAATTTCAACATTATTAGTTTATTTAAATACTGACGCAGTAAGCTTGGGGCAAGCTTCTTAGTCCCCCCATCTGACCACTGATTTGGTAAAACGTTCCACGCATATTTATATTGTTATTGTATACTATAATTATGTTACAAGAGTCGGGTTTTTTGTCAGATTTCTAATCTTATAACTATTATAGCACCCGTGTTGAGAAAGATCTCAAAAAAAATATATTTCCTTCTTTCTATTTCTGGGGGTTTAAATGGGTCCACATAGAAGCAACAATTCATCAACAATTCATCTGAAAAAACAATATTGCAATTTGACATTTACGCATATAAAAGTACGTGTGCAATGCAAACAAAATGTCAAATAGCAATATTGCTTTTTTAGTTGAATCGCTTCGATGTGGCCCCATTTAAACCCCCAGAAATAGAAAGAAGGAAATATGTATTTTTTTGAGATCTTTCTCAACACGGGTGCTATAATAGTTATAAGATTAGAAATCGGACAAAAACCCGACTCTTGTAACATAATTATAATATACAATAATAATATAAATTTGCACGGAACGTTTTACCAAATCAGTGGTCAGATGGGAGGACTAAGAAGCTTGCCCCAAGCTTACCGCGCCAGTATTTAAATAAACTTATAATGTTGAAATTTCTACCTACACCACAAATGAAACTGAGTGAGAGCCCTCACCGCTTTGTCTGGCCAGACAGTTAATGGCAACAACAAGTCACGAAAAAAAATCACAAAAATGCTGCAAACGACCTCGAGTTTTAATAAATAGACAAGTTTTTATTTGTACCACTGCACATTTTTTTTACTATAACTTCATTCTTCCGATTTCAAAAACTCTAGAACAACATCCGTGTTTCCCTTTTGAATTACGGCACGTTAAAAAAGTCATAAATCAAAGAAAAATCGCGAGAAACCCCGTAAATCTAGGGAAAAAAGGACGTTTTGCTAAAGGTATCTCGTTTTACATAGAAAAGCAGTTTTAACGAGTTTTTGCTTCGCACAATGGCGTTAAAATCTCCGCTTATTTAGTAGAAATCTAGGTCTAGGAATTTAAAGGGTCTTTACAGGTAAAAATACTACTTACATAAAGCTTACATAGCCAAAACACCATTCGAAATGACGTAGATTCAAAAATGTTACATTGACCTTCAATAAGTTGTATGATAATTACTTTAAGTAAATGATTCTAATTTCTTAGCATTTCTAGTTATTTTCATTTTTAAGGCATATACCTCTACCCTCCGACCCCAATAATCATAGACAACCTCTTATATTTAAAAAAAATTTTCTTCCGTCCCATTCAGTAACCATTCTAAATTCAATACAATACAAATGTACTTTATTGCACACAACATACAAAAGAAGTTTTACACGAAAGATACAGTACAATCTGGCGGCCTTATTGCTAAGCAGCAATTTCTTCCAGCCAACCAGTGGTAAAAAAGAAACATACAAAATTCATACTATAAACATCCAAATCCCCAGTCATTATCCTTCCATAGTATTCTCTCTCACTTTCTTATCAATCTTACGTTCCATTCTTCTCACTTTCCTACATATATTCATAACATTCATCCTGACAGAAATAAGATAAGGTAGGTAAACAAATCCCTTTCGATTGAATTTCCTATTTGAAAATAGGATAAATGAAATAAGAAAAAAAATGGTATATATTCGATAATAAACAACTAGACCGACTAATATCGTTTATAGAACAAATACCAACTGTGAGCCGAGGTAGCCCAGTTAATAGAAAGCTTGCCTTTCATTTGAGGTCGCATGTTCGACTCCAGCACAGGCCTAAACCAATTATTGTCGAATTAGTTTTCGATTTCATGTTTGGATCATAAATAATTATCACGTGCTCAGCGGTGAACGAAAACATAGTTAAGAAATGCATTTTCGGAGGTGTGTGACCTGACATGTATTGGGCTGGTTTTCCTTTCGCGGGATGTTATAAGTAACGACTTGACTTCAGTCTACATTAATCTTCGATAGGCTGTTCTCTTCTCACCATAAAGTTCATCGTATCTATCTTAGGGCTTCGAATCAAGAATGGCTGCAAGTTGTCTTTGATTACTTGTGGCTCTGCTCACCCTGTAAGGGATTACGGGCGTGACTTTCGTACTGCGCGCGCACTATAATATCCCAGATAGCTCACACTTATATCATAATGTACGAGTACTATTGCTGTACAGTATTTTATTGAGAAAGATGTCGTAATAAATAGCGTAGCACCGTAACGGTCTGGCTACGCCCCGTAGCACATGACTACAAAAGTAGTCAGTCGGACGTGGAATTTTAAATCAAATTAAAACAAAGGTATATTGGAAAAGGATCTTTAAAGGCTTGTACCTAAGTAACTTTTACAGCGAGCTCCTCATTTTATATTCGTTACGAGTTAATACACTCGATTAGGTTAAAATATCAAAGTAGTAAAATACAGACTAAAAATATACAGCGATAAAATACTTTATTATTCTCATATAATACTTAGAAGAATAATAACAATAATAATTTTGATTGTTTTACATCTACCCTTCACCAGCTAGGTTTAAGCCTCCTGATAATAGCGGGTGAGCCTTTAGCTATTAACAGGGCACAAATCCTGCAAACCACGTAATATAAATTATCTCACATGTGGCTTTTCGCTATTGTTCTTGTTAAAGTAATTTAAATTTACTTATTCAATTTTATGTAATATAATTATGTTTGAAATCAGAAATAATTTATTGCAAGAAATATTTTGTTTCAGTCGAATTGGATTTTACTGTAATGGCTGAATGTAAAACTGTAAAAATAAAATAAAACATAAAAGTCGAATTACGTGGTTTGGAGCCCGAACCGGGAATCGACCCGTGAACCGCGCGAACAAGTCACGCGTTCTTCAAACAGAGCTATCAAAGAATTATTAATATTTTAAATTAGTATGAAAAATATGAATACTTAATAATAATATGTATTTTTTAATAATATAGGCTCGCGTTTGACAATCTCACCTGGTGCCTGTTTAATAAAACTTACAATTGTAAATTACAACGACAATTTGGTGTTCATTACGTAGCTAATATGAAACTGCAAAATATTTGTGATCACAAACTCCGCAATGTACATCAAATTGTCATTGTAATTTACAATTGTAAGTTTTATTAAACATGCCCCTGATGGTAAGTGACGGTGTGGTCTAGGATAGATCATGCTTACCTAGCAAATGCTTATTCACTCTAGCTTCTAATAAAATTATATTTTTGTAACCAAATGATCGAACAGCCTTATCACTAATTTAAGAGCCACGCTCTTGTCGGTGTAGCATTCTCCATACTACTTTTTTAGGGAAAAATATGGCATCCCTCTTGCCTTCCGCATCGCAGTACTCCAAAGCCGCACTGTGTCCTCCGTCTCTAAATAGGTACTGACAATTACTGCTGCCCTCTGTCAGATTTCAGGTTACAGTCCGTTCCGTCATGCATTACCGTACCGATGGCTCCCACATCCGCCTCTGCAACCATTGAGGTCTTCTCCCGTATCCCCGGGCAAGAGTTCTACGTTATACTCCGTAAGTCTAGGTCCCTGTCCGAACTCAGCCACCACCTCACTCCGGTCTACTGAAGCCCCTAACATTACCTCTTATACAAAATGCTATAACTATGTAACATCACAAGTCTAGGCGACTAGTCCCTTCAACTGAATAAAGCAGCTAACTGTGTACAAGATCGGTACCCTAGGTATCCGTAGGTCTGGGTCCCTACTGAAGTAAGAGGCGCCTAACCCCGCGGCAAGGACGCGCAGAATTGCCTTAGTGTAGGGCAGAGATAACTCTGTCCCCCCCTGGGGCCGGGTAATGGTCTTGTATGAAACCAAAACCAAAGGCAATAGTTGAATGACCTTTAACAACCTGAACCATCTATTATTTCAGCAACAATTTAGGTATTGTCTTGTAACTGATAAGTTCAACTGGATTTATTTAGGAGGCGATAAAGTACACATCAATGGATACCGTGTTATTATTGCGCATCCAAACCGACGCGTCGGGGAATATTGAGAGTTATAGGCCAGTGATTCTGTATCGAAACATGGTACTATCATTTCTCATTCTTCTTCTATCGTGTGGGTTGTGAGGTGGATTATCGACCTCAACAACCCCAGTGTCAGGGTTATCATAATATAATTGCTTTTATAATTATTTATATCATATTTCTGATCAAAAAGTCGATAAACTTCCAAATTTATCTTCAAAAAAACACGCGTTTAAAAAAAAGTATTTGGAACATTAACATTAAGAATTAAAATCCCCTGTAAAATGTAATGTAAGTAAACATTTTTATAAATGTAACATTTTATTTTATTTTGAATGCTCGTATATTTCTATAATTCGTATAATGGCATTCAGTTCTGTTCATCCATTACAGTTTCTTTCCTTTTTTAATTATATTTAAACGTATAAAGTATATAACTTTATCTTTTCGAGAAACTTTCGAGTTACCTTAGTAACAAAATATCCTTTGATTTGAAGCCGCTAAATAAAACATGAGAAATAAATTGTTGGTGGACATGATAGCAATAGCCTGCAGCGGTGCAAACGAATGGTTGCCATATGAAGACATGTTTGTTTGATATTGAAGGGTGTTAGAGATATTGTACCGTATACTGAGGGGGATGATTCAGACCACGATTCTGAGTTAATATCAAATGAAATTTTCCGTCGCGAAGTACAAGATTCTTTTTGTGTTTCTTTATTTGTTATTTTTTTGTATTTGTTACTGTGGTGTCCCTTTATAATAAACGTTGCTTTCTTTCTTTCTAAATTATTTTCAATTATGTACTTAATAACTGTATCACCTCCCTCAGTATTCGTTACGATGTCACTTACACTCGATACAAGTACTTACAGGTAAGTACTATGTGGGTGTTAGTGACACTGTAACGAGTACTGAGGGGGATGATTCAGACCATGATTCCGAGTTGATAATAAGTGGGATTTCTGTCGAAAATTCATGTTTTTTTTGTGTTTTTTTAATTATTTTCAGTTCCACACTTTTGTTACCGTAAAATCATGGTATAAATCACACATCAAAAGTTTTCGTTACGATGTCACTAACACCCTGTTACTAGGTTTCCGCAGGCGAGCCATAGATAAACTTTACTTTTTATAATATTAGTGTGGTAAAAGGAAATCAGACCTATATATTTTCGATCTAATCTCGAGAAGCACTGGATCTATTCTTGAAGGAACATCTAGTCTCCATTGTTTTTCTATCTGGAAAACTGGATTTTACTAGGTTAAGGAAGCTTTAAAGCAAAAATCGTACCCAGACGAAGTCGTGTCGAATGGGTAGTAGGTAAGATAAGGTAATATTTAATTTATTTTGTTTTGTTTATCTAAATAATACAAATAAAACACGTTTAAAACAGGGCACGTTCAGCTGTTTGTCTTCTCGGGCATGTCGTAAAATCCGACAAAGGGACAGTGTATTTTTTATTAATGATGGATTTTTTATGGGCGATAGGGATAGGCTGATCCCTTACCATCATTATCCATCTTAGGACTTCTTATTTACAGTGCCTGAAAAGTTATCTTTGATTACTTGTTGTATGGGCCACTAGCCACGTACACCCTTTACTTCTTGCTGATTGTAGACATGAATGATAACTCACTGATATTAAAATAGTTCCGTTTATTCGTAAGTACACAGTAATATAATTGATACGTAATTAATGCTATATGATAGAGTGGTAAGAGTACACGCGGAGTGCTTGCTAAACGCGGACTGGCGTGTAATGACCTAATTATTACAAAACAATGGAGTTAAAACTGGTAAATAAATTTAAGTACCTTGGACACGTCGTGACGAGTGACCTAAAGGACGATGTCGATATTGAGAGGGAGCGCAGGGCGTTGGCGGTTCGGGGTAACATGCTCGCCCGGAGGTTCACCCGATGTACACGTGAAGTTAAAATAACACTTTTTAAAGCTTATTGTCAGTCTTTTTACTCAGCGGGCCTCTGGGTTGCATATACCAAACGCGCCTACAACGTCTTGCGAATCCAATATAATAACGCTTTCAGAATGCTGTTGCGGCTTCCGCCCCGCTGTAGCGCATCAGGTATGTTTGCCGAAGCCCACAAGGATGGTTTTCATGCGATTATTCGCAAAAAAGCAGCTTCTCTGCTGCAGCGTTTACGAAACAGCTGCAACGGCATTTTGAAAATGATAGCGGCTCGGTTTGATTGTCCCATCCAGCATCGCTGGATACAGGTGGGGATAGGAAATAATAAATAATGTTAAATAAATATTCATAATAACGCAATTTGTTTCAGCTACTAATAAATACTAACATAGCTATAAGTTGAATTGTTACTCACACTCTTAACTAACCATCTATGGACTATTGTGTTGTCTGATATAAATGAATAAATAAAATAAAAACGAGGCAAAAGTGCTGAAAGTGCAATGTGCGGCTATAGACCGTACCGTACCGTAGTTTGTGTATGAATAACATGACGACTGTACCCCAATTGGGGTAGTGCTCAGTAACTTCAATAAAACGATGTTTTCTTTATAATGCTGCTGTAATCATTACCTTTTTTATCCTTCACACTGGTAATTGACATGATAAAAATTGTGCATGGACGGCGTGGGCGTGGTCGAGTGAGTGAGAGAGTGAGTGAGAGAGTGAGTTAGAGAGAGAGAGTGAGTGAGTGAGAGAGTAGGTGAGAGTGAGTGAATGGTAAAGTGACTTCGGCGACGCGAGGGGCGCGCGGGGTGCCCTACGGTAGCTGATACAGGTGCGTACAGGTAAGTATATCTTTCTACATAGTCAATTCTTAACAGGTAGTCAGAGGTAGATCCATCACAAGATGAATTAAGTGGGTGAGAGTTAAAAGTCAGTGTTGCACTCTGGATAAATAATCGCTGAACCCTGGCCTTTTTTCGGTGGACTGCGGCAGCCATGTAAATAATTATTGTTATTAAATTGTATAAATTATATATGTGTTTATATGTGTGTTCGGACTTAGTTTTATTATTATTATTAACTGCCCACGCTTCACTGAGCTTTCTGTTAGACCAACGACTCTATCTTATATGTGCATTTAGTCTTATATAAAATGGTATATTCGTTATCTTACTTACCGCCATATCTCAGAAGTACCTGCTTGCCCTGTTTTCCTAATGAGGTTCCGGGACTGCTGCGAGTTATGTCCTTCCCGGGCGTTGCCTTAGCGTATTTCCGCCAGGTCACGTTTGAATAAAGAGGCCACATGTTATGCTGAGCTAGCCTTTGTAAACTGAGCTTAAAAATATATATCGAAATATGTGCTCTAAATGCACATAACGCATCGAATTAACATAATACAATATTTTGTAGCAAGCCTGTAACGGAACCGACCCTAATAGCCAACATTTATTCTGAGTAGGTACTTTTGAGATAGGAGCTCGGTGGCGCAGCGGTAATGGCGCTCGGTCTGCGATTGTTGAAGTTAAGCAACTTTCGCAAAGGCCGGTCATAGGATGGGTGACCACAAAAAAAAGTTTTCATCTCGAGCTCCTCCGTGCTTCGGAAGGCACGTTAAGCCGTTGGTCACGGCTGCATTAGCAGTCGTTAATAACCATCAATCCACACTGGGCCCGCGTGATGGTTTAAGGCCCGATCTCCCTACCCATCCATAGGGAAGGCCCGTGCCCCAGCAGTGGGGACGGTAATGGGCTGATGATGATGACGTAGTACGTACATTTAACTATATCGTTTTCAACTCAATTGGAAGTGGTGGTGGCCCCGCGACAGAGCTTCACACGAAAATCTTCAATCTTAACGAGGCATAATAAAGGCCATTCCAAATAATACAATTGGGAGCCTTAAGTTTGCTTTAACATGAATAATGTCGGCAATAAAAATGTTTAGAAGATATTTATAGTCGGTGTAATGAAATTCACTTTTCGTAAGGACATATTTTTACGCATAAATTCTTTAAAAAGCCTGCGCTTTACTTTCATTTCGTTGAATGAAAATGTAAATACTTAAGTACTTAGTAACTTTTCAAGATTCGATTTGTACAAAGCAAACTGTATTTTTAAGGTAAATTATTGCTTTTAACTTATTACTTAATCACGTATCGACCCGATATTTTCGTTTTCACTTTTCGTAAAAAGTATCTCCATTGACTAACATTAGTTAGATGACATAACGTAACGAATACTTTATTGCACACACAGGAAATACAAAATACAAAACAAAAGACAAACAGAAACAAGAGAAACAGAACAATAGGCGGCCTTATTGCTAAGTAGCAATCTTTCGCTTCTTCCACTGATCAAAGAGTTATTCTCACCGATTTAGAATACAAACAGAAACCAATACAATAAACCTAATTAAAACAACAGAAACAAAACAGAATAATTACGGCAGCAATCAAAAGATAATAATAAATTAAAAAAATAAAAATGAGTCATGTCAGGGGGCCTTTGGCGGCTCAATAATAACCTTGACACCAGGGTTGATGGGGTTGGCAAACCCACCTCAGAACCCACACGATAGAAGAAGTATAAAATAAAAAATATAATTAGATACAAGCAGTGTTAGAGTTCTTCACGGTAAGGAATCAGATACCTATATTATTATCTGTAAAGTACAATTTTACAGAAAACATAGATAATCAAAGACAGTATATAAATTCGTAATTAAACAGCATAGCGAACGTATGTTTTAAAAAAACTGCTTGCGGTAAACCGTAAATCAGATATAAGCAGTGTTACTGTAATTATAACAGTTCTTCGCGGTAAGGAATCAGAAACCTATATTATTATCTGTAAAAAACAATTTTACAGGAAACGATGATAAAAGATTTAAGATTTGATATTTGATAGAAGATTTGTAATTAAACAGCGTAATGAACGTCTGTTTTAAACTGCTTGTGGATTATTCAGGGACGGCCTGTGCAAACAACACAATATTTGGTCGTGTATTGTATCCAAATCGGCACGTGTATCTCATGAAAAACAATTCAGCACCCATCGGCGAGTACCAGGCAATCATAAAAAGGAGAATTCATCAAACCCGGGGACGCGCGAATAAACACCCGCCTTCAAATGCATTCCGATCAGCCTTCGACATTTCAATTCGACACTTCAATCAATTTTCCGGGAACATTGTTGCTATGACTTCAATATACCTAACAGCGGTTTCATATTACTAATTACACATTCTAATATGTTTCGTGCGTCACACCTAACCAAGGAGAATTATTGAATGTTGTCATGTACTTACCTAGTTAAGTATATTTTGTAACTGTTTTCTTTTTTTTTTGGTGGAATAAAGTAAGTACTTACATTTGATTTCACCTTTCTGATCCTTTCTCTAAATTCCAATCCTTCTTTTTTCCTATGAATCCGTTTCCCTATCTTTGTCTTAAGGAAAAAAATTGTGTGTGTTTGAATTTGAATTTCAGAATACCAAACTAGTTTGGTTAGAACATTACAGGCTGATCACCTGATTGTCCGAAAAACGATCCGTGCTTCGGAAGGCACGTTAAGCCGTTGGTCCCGGTTACTATTTACTGATGTAAGTACGTAGTCGTTACATGAGTCATGTCAGGGGCCTTTGGCGGCTCAATAGTAACCCTGACACCAGGTTTGATGAGGTCGATAATCCAGCTCACAACCCACACGACAGAAGAGAAGTGTATCTATTTAGTTATAGTCACTTGATAAAGATAAAAAAAGTTTCATGTGATCGGGTTTTTTAAGCTCAATTTCAGCACTTATTGAACGCAATCAACTGCTATTCAAAAAAGTAAGCGCTACAATATTTTCTGGTGAAATAAATGACAGTTCACACCGCTGTGTTACATTACTAAAGAGGAGAAAATAGTATAGATACACATATCTCACACACACACACATACACATAAACTCAAGGCCTATGACCCACCGGGGTAAGCAGAGGCTATGTTATTCCAATAGGCTAGTTTAAACTAGTGAAATCAGTTACTTTTTACTAAACGTCAAAACATTTGACTTATTGTAGATTTGCCGCAGATGGTATTAACTACTTGGCCAGACAAATGGGGAGCTCTGAAGGCTCTCACCCACCCGGTATAACGTTTTCAAAACATGAAATCACTATGGAATTTGCATGAAAAGCACACTGACTTGAGACTTATTATTACGTTTTTCTCTTGATTAAAATTTATAAAAATGTTTAATAGAAATACGAAAATGTTTTTCGTTAGTTTTAGATCTGTCTTTATTTAGTAATCAGAATTTCATAATTTATCTTGAACCTAGTACACGAGCCAATTAAACATAAATACTTACTTAATTTTTTAATTAAGTTTGCCTCGCGTAAACGCTTTTTATTTAGTTATTTTGCTCTTTCGCTCACTTTTTATATATACTTTAATAATAAAAAATGTTCATCTTTGTGCAATGCGTAGTTTTGTATCATTGCTAATGTATTTTCACAAACGACACGCTTTCTAAAACCCGGAGAGGTGTACGAACAGTTTATCAGTCACATCGTATCATAACAGTTCTAAATATATAAAAGTTCAATAATGAGAAAGCGTTGCGTATGCCGAAGAAGAAGGCATCGAGACAAACCTGTTTAGGTTTAGCGATGTTTGTAAAACAATCTATGTGTAATTTCTGAAGTGTTATAAAAAAACAGTAGTTTTACGACAAGTAACAAAATGTATAAGCTTATGTTTGTGTGTGCTAAACACGTGTCGTTTCTAGCTGCCACAAGTTTAATACAAAGCTAGCTACAGTATGACTATAACTTTAGTGTGTTCGACTGTTGTCCCACTTGATAATTAGCTTCATTTGGCATCCATTCAGGCTGCATTTACTGGCTTCAGTATCAAGGTCGGATACTTGGAATTGGTAACATAAAGCTCTATCTCAATAGGTAGGACACCGTGCTGCCAGTTTGTTTAAAGTCTCAAGTGAATAATAAATGTCTTTTTAAAATCCAACCCACTTGGTTTAACTGGAAATCTCGGCTTTAAGAGGTTGGTTATAGACATTCAAACAGAAAAATATTTTTATTCAATGGCTAACCAATTTTGACATAAGTAAGTAATATATGTTTTTTATTATTTATTCGAACGTATCATCTACTTAAACGGCTTACACTACTGCAGATTCTCAAAACCTTTACTGCCGAGGAATCATTGCAGGCTGATCATCCGATTGTCCGAAGGTAGGATGACCCGTGCTCCCGACACGCTATGCTGTTGATTCGGATTACTATACAGGGTGTTAGTGACATCGTAACGAATATTGAGGGGAATTTCAGCTCGTGATTCTGAGTTAAAATCAAGTGGAATTTTCCGTCGCAATTCATGTTTTCTTTATGTTTTTTTTTTTTATTAAATTCTATTCTATTCGTTACGATGTCACTAACAACCTATATACTTCAATGAGCGTGTACTCGTTACAAGACCCATGTCATATGGCAACCCACACGACAGAAGAATATCTAGTCTAAAGTAACATACGGAAAACTAGGAAAAGAAGGCGCTGCCATTCTCTAAAGGTGTAGTAAAACACATTTTCTGTCCCCTACTCTACCTATACATCTCTACTTCCTCTAGCCATAGAGGCGGCCAATCAGCTCGAGACACCAAACACTTCAGAACCCCGATACCGACCCCGCCGGCGTGGTCGACGATTTCCCTCATTCAGCGCTTATCGCTATCGACCCCCTAGGGTCGATTAATCCTTTCAATATTCTTCCTCTCAGACGACGTAGTTAATGCCATCTGCGCCAAATCTACAATAAGTCACATCAAAAAAGAAAAACATTTCTACTTCCAAACATAGGTATGCTAAGCACTTTCAGCTTTGAAAATAGAAAGCTTCAGTGATTGACAGTTAAGAACATTGATGTTCAATAATGTTACGTTGAGAATAAAGAAAAAGTGTTACGAGTACGTACAAAACCCCAATTCCCTTCGTTGTACATTTGCATGTGTTATCAAATCAGTACACACGAGTTGCTATGAGCTAAGGATACCTACACATAGTACCAGGGGTGTAGCTAGGAGCGATAGATGCCAACCGTTTGGGAGTGACTCCCATGAAAAATAATAATCATTATTTTTAAAATGATTTTTGTATTTATAGCACTAATCCGTGCTTAGGGAAAATCACAAAGATAAAAATAGAAAAAATATCGAATACTTATTCGAATATTAAGGTGTTCATTATTAAGTGTTATTAGGTGTTTGTATTCTGTGCTATGTAAAATCATTTTAAAATAACATAGTGGATTATGAAGACTTCAACGTTTACATTCCCGCTCACTCCCACATATAAACATTATAACCTTTTCCCACGGTTAATCACTGAGACTTGAAGCCATTTTAACCAAACTAACGACCCAAAAGTGCCCATAACTCTGTATGCCCACCGAGATACTACGAGTCAGAAAAATACAAATGTAGTCAAAGACGAAAATCTGCAAGTTCTATTTTGTATACTTGTGACTCTGCCTACCCCATTAGGGATTACAAGCGCGAGTCAATGTATAAATATGGTACATAACATAACATACATAAATACCCTATATACGTCCCATTGCTGTCTTCACCCACGAGGTGTATGTATAGTAAAGTGTATTAATTCTTGGGGTGACACCCCTAAATGCCCATCGAGTGTCACCCATCCTAGCTACGCCACTGTACAGTAGGGACCTACCACGTCCCTACACAAATGGAATAACCAGTCGACACGTGCTTTCAAATACTCCGACATCGGCTCATTACCTTTCAATTCACTCAATGCCAAGTTCATGCCTTCAACTGATTGTTTGCGTGTACCCTTGAGTTGCGTTCCGTTCGACCGCTCGGAATGTGTCCTCCGATGGAGTGATAGGGTAGTGTTGTGGACATAAAGGTGAGTGTTTTGCCTGATTGTGTGTTGCTAGGTGCTTTATTATAGGCCCACTCGCTGGACATGTGATTTGATTGCTTTTGATTGTCTGAGGAATATAGGAACGCAGATATAATCGACTATTGCTAACATGTGTTGCTGAAACCACTACTTAAGCAAAAGTAAACTTAGTCAGAAAAAAAAATCACATTATGAGCATTACGGTTTATAACCATATTCCCAGTGACATTAGAGAGCTTCCGGCAAAGTGTTTTAGCGTAACGCTGCGTACTTAAGTGGGTAGTAGAAATGAATTTTTATAGCCTTAAAGATTATTTTGACTTTAAATGTTAATATAATAAATAATTGAGATATTTATATAACCACGTTGACATTCCTTAATATTGACATTGAATGTTATCAATTTAAATTATATAATATTGTGTATTCATTTCTTTGACAATGGTGCTAATTCCTGTAAATACCATATAATTTTATTTTAAGTTATATCTGTCATTTTCTTATCCGCCGAAAAGGAAAGGGACGGTTAATCGACAAGCATAAAATTAATGGAACACACGTCAATTTTAAGCACAAATCTAAACCAACCGTCTAAAAATTTTACATCCGTCAATAACCCGTCACAGTTAAGTAGACAGCACGTCAAACGGATTGCATACCAGCGAGGTACCTTTTGATTCGCCCGGGTTATTCATTCATTTACTCATTCTTCCTAAAATTAAGAGCTGTGAATCATCCGTCCCTTTCCTTTTCGACGGATATGAAAATGACGGATATAACTTAAAATAAAATTAGGCGGTGTCTGCAGGAATCGGGGCCAATTATTTAGTTAACTATGACTTTCATTGTAATAATTTATGATTATCTCATTTCTTGTAAGTTTTTGAATGCCATACACTTGGTGGATCATGAGATACTTAAACACAAAATTATTGTGACCATCTTGTAGCAACCATGTATCCAAGCAAATAAAATTATTCTATTCTATTTACTTTAACTACATAACATCACATAAGCACACGACTATCATGAATATCCCAATGGGATAGTCAGAGGTAAGGTCACGAGCATTAATATATATTAGACATTGGTACCATGTCACATTAACTTTTTTGACAAATTGAACTGTAAGTCTCACTAAATGTCAAATATGTTAGTGCGACAGAGTCCTAAAGTGGATACATTATATTGCTCATGACTGTACATCCATCGCAAGATGAACTAGTACCTACACCTTAACGAGCTTTCTGTTAGACCAACGTGTTAGGTGGTGAGCCGTATCGCCGTCGAGTCCACTGAGTTAGTGATAAATTAGTTGCCTGGAAGAAATTGCTATTTAGCAATAAGGCCGCCGATTGTACTTCACTTGTCACATTTGTAATTGTTTTTAGTGTTGTGTTCATATGTGCAATAAAGCGTTTTTGTACTGTAATATCTCATTGGTGCAAGTCTGGTACCTGGGATCGGACCGGTGCCCCTGAATTTTATTGTCTGGTTTGTCTCAGATGGTATTAATCACTTGACCGGACAAATGGCGAGCGCACCGGTCAATACTAATTTGCCGACCGCTTCACCACAAACCGCGACCGCGACTGCGCCGTGTGATAACCACCTTACTTTCATCTCCCTAGCATTATCCCGTTTTTCACAGGGTCCGCTTACCTAATCTGAAGATTTACCATGTCCGGTTTTTTACAGAAGAGAATGCCTGTCTGACCTTCCAACCCGCGACGGGAAAACCAGCCCAATACAGGTTAGGTCACATAGCTCCGAAAATATACTTAAATCTAATAAGTTAATGTGACTCGACGAAAAGTGTATTAATTCTCGTGACCGTACGTTTTTCTTTTCGTTTCTTAACAATCTAAGTAATATGTTATTGTATTTCCAATATGTGCCCTAACTATAACAAACGTACAAGATGAAAAAGAACTTGTATAAAAACCAATATACGAGTTCGACATGTGATCCATCAAAGAAATTACTAACCTTTTATATCTTTGGAAACTAAAAGACTAGCAAAATGTGAAACTGCTTTGACTTACGTACTTTCTTTTATTATTTGTGTAAAAAACTACACTAATACTACAAGTATAACGTGTATATATGTAGAGTAGTGTAGTAGTTGTGTAGAGTACGGGCCTAAACCAATGATATTTGAATTTGTTTTCGGATTCATGTTTGCATCGTAAATTAATATCACGCGCTCAGCGGTGAAGGAAAACATCGTGGAGAAACCCACGTACTTACCTGAGAAATGCGTTTCGGATGTATGTGACCTAACCTGTATTGGGCTGGTTTTCCCTCGACAGGTTGGAAGGTCAGACAGGCAGTCGCTTCTGTAATAACCGGACCTGTCAATCCTTCAGGACACTATGGAGAATACTAATTAAAGTGTACTTTGTTGCGCCAAAACGAGGGAACAGCTGTTACAATAAGACTTACATACATAAACTCACGCCTATTTCCCACCGGGGTAAGCAGAGACTATGGAATTCCATTTGCTTCAATCCTGACACACTTCTCTTGTTTAAGACTAATCTACGTTAGTATTATAATTATGATCTGTGTCTCGACCCACAAGGGTCGATTAATTCCTTCAAATATTATTCTCTCAGACGACGCCCTGACCCGAGGTTCCCGCCCAACTGGGCACCCTCTGGCCTGTTGTCATAAATTTTGTACCGAGTGAGAGCCCCCAGCGCTCCCCATTTGTCCGGCCAAGTAGTTGATGCCATTTGCGGTAAATGTATAATAAGTCACGTCAAAAATAAAGCAACAAACGTCTCTTGCACCCGAAAACGGTAATTGATGGTCAATTCAATAATACAAGCTATAAAATTGTTACTCCTACTCAATACGAAGGTAACGATGGGATTTGCCGATGAATAGCTACGTCGTCTCGTCTCCAATTTGCCAGAAGCCGTAGATTGGAACGTATTTGGACGCTCGTACGGTAAACTGGAGTCAACGCACTGTAATAGGCTCGTTTCCAACTAGTCAAATCATTTACTTTTTACTAAACGTCAAAACACGCAATCACTATGGAATTTGTACGAAAAAGCAACCTGTGAGGTCATAGAAAAACATGACAAATGTCTCACTTATTATTTATTTTTACATTTTTCTTAACTAAAATTCATATACTTATTATATAAAAATAATAATAATAAGGGGCCTCTACGTGTTGGCTTCGGCCCCACGCACGCCTTCCAAAAGTCCGAGACTCCATAGCCCCGAGATATGGAAATGACAAACATAATAATAATTAAATTAATAATACGAGTAATAAAATGTTTAAATTAAAATTTAAATATATAATTATATATTCCTTTTCAAAAGCAAATAAAGAGTATTTCTATTTCATAAATAAGTTACTTAAATAGAAAAAAGAAAAAAAAATGCCAGTTTCAGATTTGTCTTTATTTAGTAATCAGAAATTTATATTTTATCAGAAATTTAAATTTATATTTATCTTCGACTCTATAATACAACAAAAAGGATGTAGAAAAAGACAGAATCAACCTTACGGTGACAAGGGTTCAGTCTATCGCCCTTAACAATTTATTCATCATATTGGAAAGGACATAATAATACCTTTGTCGAATTTTACGACATGCTTGGGAAGACAAGCAGCTGAATCTTCTTCTTCTTATGTTTTATTTATTCAGCATAGAATAATCTAATAATGTTGTACGGTCACGAGTACTAATATGTATACACTTTGAAACCATGTCAAATTAACTTTTTTGAGAAATTCAACCGTAAGTCTCATTAAATGTCAAATATCATAGTGCGATAGGGTTCTAAAGATTTTTTTTTGACGTGACTTATTGTAGATTTGCTCAGATGGCATTAACTACTTGGCCGGACAAATGAGGAGCGCCGAAGGCTCTCACCCGGTACAACATTTAAGACAACAGGCCTGAGGGTGCCCAGTTGGGCGCGAACCTCGGCTCAGGGCGTCGTCTGAGAGGAAAAATATTTGAAAGAATAAATCGACCCTAGTGGGTCGATAGCGATAAGCGCTGATTGAGGGAAGTCATCGACCACGCCGGCGGGGTCGGTATCGGGGACCTCAAGTGAGTTCTAAAGTGGGTAGATGATATTGCTCATGACTGTACCTAATACATCTATCTAAGTGGTACTACTCGCTTTAAAGTCTAGATGTATCCTTTTATTCTTGTCCTGATGCCACCTATTGTGTCATTGTGTCCTGAACAATAAAGTATAATGCGTTGTTTTCACGTATAAATAAAGTTATATCCACCCATATCTCCTCTGTTATAAATATTCGTCTTGTCTATTTCTCGGCGAAATTCTATTATAATTATAAATCATATTATAATCTAAGAGCCAACAGATGGCAGACCTTTATTTTATAAAAAGATAACTTTTCTCAGCAAATTCTCCAGATAGCAACGATCAGCAAATGTGAAGTTTATGTCATCGTGGATAACAGGTTCTAACCTGTCATACTGCTGATCTAGAAAGGTGTGTCTTAGGCTGCGTTTCCGTCTGCGTTTCGTTTAAGCGGAGCTGGACGGAGAGGAGCGGAGATGTGCAGGAATCGACCAATCACCCTGAGGGAGAGAGTGACAGAGCGGCTTCGTGTTTCACTCTCTTGAACGCTATCATTGGTCAAATCCGCACATCTCCGCTCTTCTCCGCCCATCTCCGCGTCAGTGGAAACACGGCCTTAACGTGAAAGTGCCAGGGTGTTCAGTGAAAAAGTTATGCTGTCTTCAATTTGGTCAATGTATCCATCTAGGTCTAAGGTAGGGAGGTGTTATTACAAAGCGCGAAGACTTTTCTTCTCTCGTGTGGGTTTGTGAGGTCAATTACCAACCTCATCAAACCTGATGTCAAAGTTACTATTGAGCCGCCAAAGGGCCCTGACATGGCCCATGTAACGACTACTTACATCAGTAAGTAGTAACCGGGACCAAGTCCGTTGACCTTCGTCTTCGTTTTGTAATAACACTGCAAACTCTATAAATACTACGCTTTTCAGTATGAAAAATATAGATTAAAAGAATTAGAGTCAACTCTAACTCCGAAAAAATGTGAATTCTTTCTTTTGACATAGACATACTCACAAACACACACACATACTCACACACACACACCCGTGTATAGTTGGTGGAGGCTGCTATGGAAGCTCCTTTCATAGCAGCCTCCGATCCCAAGAATTACTAATTCGCAGGGCTAACACATAACACACACACACACACACACATACACACACACATACACACACATACACACACACGCACACACACAAGCACACGCGTATCACTGATATACTTACGTACACTCGTCTGCCCCTACTTTAATTAATACGTGGTTAACTGTAGTTAGCTTCACTAGCTTATAACATAATATTGTAAATGAGCTGTTGTTAACTTGAATAAATAAAAATGGCGTGAACGGCGATTCCCGCTACGGCGAGTCTCTTTACGGCGAATAGCTTGAAAGCCCACAAAAAAAAAAGGTTGGCGACCAATAATTTTTGAAATAACTAATTTATACGTAAGAGCCACGCTCTTGTCGGTGTAGCATTCTTCATTCTACTTTTAACGTTATTTTTTCAACTTTTCTTTTTTTCTAATATCATTATGAATACACAATGACAAAAAAAATACACGAATTTTTCATCTATGGAGCGTGATATTTGGAAAATTTGATCAAAGAAAATACGAGGCATTTTCTTCCAAATAGCTACCAATTTAAGTCGATGGACCCTTCGCTGCGCTTGTATCAAAGCCTATAAAAACCTTATTTAGGATCTTTGCAAATAATGAAACAAAGCACCCAAGGACAAAGCCAATACGCATATTTTAGGGTTCAGAGAAGAGATACACAATATGGTATTCTTCTCCTTCGCTCGTGTGGGTTGTGAGGTGGATTACCAACCTCAGCAACCTACAGGTTGAACCGGTAATGTCAGAGTCATTATTAAGCCGCCAAAGGCCCCTGACATACCTCATGTAACGACTACGTACTTATATCAGCAAGTAGGAATGGGGACCAATGGGTTAAAGTGTCTTTCGAAGCCAACCACCTTACTTTCGTAGAATCGGGTAAGCACCTGCAATGTCCTAAGGAAACCGTGACTTACAAAGTCATTATTACGATATATCCCCACAGGGATTCGAACTGAGGACCACCGGATCGTGAGCCAAACCACTGGACCACAGAGGCCGTAAGAATATGGCATTGATTCTGATGGGATGGGCGTCATGATATATCAGGGATATGAGACTCCCAATATTTCGACACTGTTTCAAGTGCCATGATCACAGGATGACTGATGAGATTGGAGTGAAGTAGGTAGATAAATAATTTTCTACAGGCAGACATATCTGTCTACCCTTGTTTATGTATTTGATATCGGAATGATGGTTATGATAATAACCGCGTAAACCTAAAACAATGTACACTCTGGACACTTTGACGTTACACGCGCATCTGTGTATGTGACGTCTGACGCCATACGATTGAAGACTAAAGTAAGACCGAGGGGGCAGAGGGGGGAGGTAAACCTAGCTCAGCCGCTTGTGGGGAGCGGAGAGTTGCCGTTCTATATAATTCTAAGGCCATATGTGTAGCTAGGTACCTAAGAAAAGATGTGGGAGAGATATAAGTACTAAATACTTTATTTGAGGAGCTCGGTGGCGCAGCGGTAAACGCGCTCGGTCTGCGATTGTTGAAGTTAAGCAATTTTCGCAAAGGCCGGTCATAGGATGGGTGACCACAAAAAAAAGTTTTCATCTCGAGCTCCTCCGTGCTTCGAAAGGCACGTTAAGCCGTTGGCCCCGGCTGCATTAGCAGTCGTTAATAACCACCAACCCGCACTGGGCCCGCGTGGTGGTTTAAGGCCCGATTTACCTATCCATCCATAAGGAAGGCCTGTGCCCCAGCAGTGGGACGTTAATGGGCTGATGATGACTTTATAAAACCTAAAGCATCTTTTCAATTGGAATTCCTCCACTGAGTATCTCAAGCGAGTAATTACTTAGCAGTCGCCTTGAACTTAATCGCAGTAAGGCCGTATTATCTAGACCTTTCCCTCAGAGACCAAACTATACAATTTTCTCTAACAGTCGTCATTAAACCGCGGCGATCTTTGGCCGCCATTTTTTTTTTTTTAATTAATTGAAGTTTCAAGGCTCGTCGCGTCCCGCGTCATTGCTTATCACATATACAGGATGTTAGGGACACCGTACCGAATACAGTGTTATTATTAAGCCGCCAAACGACTACTTACTTACATCAGCAAGTAGTAACCGGGACCAACGGCTTAGTAACGTGCCTTCCGAAGCACGGATCATCTTACTTTCGGACAATCAGGTGATCAGCCTGTAGCGTCCTAACCAAACTAGGAATCACAAAGTTATTTTTGTGATATTTCCCTACAGGGATTCGAACCCGGGAGCTCCGGATCGTGAGCCTAACGCTCAACCACTGGACCACGGAGGCCATTGTACAAACGTTTGTAAGTAAGTATGAGTGTACACTCGGGGAGTGTGCACGGTCACGAGCATTAATATGTATACACTTTGGTACCATGTCACATTAATTTTTTTGACAAATTGAACTGTAAGACTCACTAAATGACAAATATGTTAGTGCGACAGAGTCCTATGGTGGGTACATTATATTGCTCATAACTGCACATGTCAGCTCATTCCACCAAGTCCATTCCATTTGAGGACATCCAGACGTACGGCGAGTTACCATCCTTACTTGGTTGACATACCACTAATCCGCACCAAGCGCTTCGCTTCATCCTTCATAATGCGCACAGCCAAGGAATGGAATGGGCTGCCGGCGTCGGTATTTCCTGAATTTTATAACCTGGGGTCCTTTAAATCACGGGTGAATAGGCATTTTCTAGGTAAGCTCGTTCCAACGTCGATCTCTTCTTCTCCTCGTGGAAGAACGAAGTCAAAAGCAAACCCATCTTAATTAATAAAAAAGTAAGTATATTTGTGTAGTACACACCAAAATTTATTTTATAATATGGCAACACCGCATTCTATTCTTTCTTCTCCCCTTTAACCATCATGGCGATGGGTGTTGCATTTTCCACCTTTTTGTAAATTTTAATTAAATACAGTCCATTCTAAATATTCAAGCATGTGTTTTTACTTATATTCAATACCAGCGACGCACAATATTTTGGAACTCACAACCAACCCGCATACAACGCGGTATTAATTGTACCACGCTCCATATAAGTTCAGTTCATAAAATAAGTAATCAAATGACGTGCGTGTAAACGTGCGGATAATACGGACAATTAATTAAAATACAAACTAGTGTTCCAGTATTACACAGCGTTTTATGTCGGCGCGCGTATAATCCGCGCCGTTATGCAACTCGCATTAGATTTAATATAACGTTTGAATATGTATGAGCTAGCGAGCGACAGGAGGCTACAGACAGTACTATGTGCATATATTATACACACGAATGTAATCCGTAATGGGGTGAGTTGAGCCGTAGATACTTAATCGGAAAACATCTCTCAGCCACGTCTGACAAGTCCTAAAATAGAATGAACCGTGTCTGTACGCTGAAAAAAAAGTAGCTGTGACATACAGACGGACGGACAGACAGACATGACGAATCCATAAGGGTTCCGTTTTTGCCATTTGGCTACGGAACACTAAAAATTACGACGAAAAAAACTGAAGCACGATTGTTAACATATTTTGCATGCTACTGTAAGCGAAAGTGTGAAACTATAATTTTTATTACTTTTACTACCATATATGTACCACATTTTTTTGCAATAAACGAATTTGAATTTGAATTTAATAATTCCATATCACGGGGTCACTTTGACAGAATTTGTTGAAAGTGCGTGAAACACGCGTGAAACGAAGCTGAAATGAAAGTGAAACGCCAACATTGATTTCTTTTAAAGTTAAGCAGTGAAGGTATAGATAGATACCTATAGTTTATTTAATGTCACTTCTGTACTGCAATATAGTTTGGCTGGGCTTAGAAATAAGCCTCTCAAAGCTCTTTGTTTATTATAACTGACACATAAAGCTACGGTTAAGTGACGTGCAGCGGGCGACCTGTTTCGCGCTTATTCACAGGCGTGTGAAGCACCTAAAAACATCTAGAACCGCCTATGTAGAGTGCTGTTCTAAAAATTTTTAGGTACCTACGTTGTAATGTAACCTATTTTACACATTATATAACCGTTTCGTGTGTAATATATTGTACATTTTTAAAATCACTGCCCACTTTCGCTTTCCTAGTATTATTTTTTAAATACACATTATTTTAAGCAAATAAAAACATAACAAGCATTATTTTTCAGCTTTCTAAGGATGGTATTAAACGGCCTCCGTGGTCCAATGTTCTGAGCGTTCGGCTCAAGATCCGGAGGTCCCGGGTTCGATTCCAGGTGGGGACATATTACAAAAAATACTTTGGGGTCCTAAGTTTGGTTAAGATATTACAGGCTGATCACCAGATTGTCCGAAAGTAAGATGATTTGTGCTTGGGGAGGCACGTTAAGCCGTTGGTCCTGGTTACTACTTACCTACTGATGCAAGTTAGTAGAGTCGTTACATGAGTCATGTCTGGGGCCTTTGGCGGCTCATTGGTAACCCTGACACCAGGGTTGATGGGGTTGGTAATCCATCTCACAACCCACACGATAGACGAAGGGGGGTATTAATAAACTAGTCTCAACTTCAAGCTGCCCTCAAGATCATGCTCAAGTATCTGTTTTTATATAAGAACTGTCACATTGATCTTGAGGGCAGTTTAAAAGCTGAGATTAGTTTATTAATACCAACTTAGTATATCCCAGCCTCGACCACATCATCACTATTACCATCAAGTGAGATCGTGGTCAAACGCTTGCCTATGCATCTTCTTCTTCTTCTTTCGTGTGGGTTGTTAGGTGGAGTACCAACCTCATCAACCCTGGTGTCATGGTTACTATTGAGCCGCCAAAGGCCCCTGACATAACTCCTGTAACGACTACATACTTACATCAGTATGTAGTAACCGGGACCAACGGCTTAACGTGCCTTCCGACGGATCATCTTACTTTCGGACAATCAAGTGCCTATAATGTCCGAACCAAACTAGGGACCACAGAGTAATTTTTGTAATATGTCCCCACCGGGAATCGAACCAAGCACCTCCGGATCGTGAGCCCAACGCTCAACCTCTGGACCACGGAGATCGTTATGCGTAAAAAACTACAAAGTAACAAGCGAATAAAGACGTTACTTAAATAATAAAACATCTCTGAAACAAATATCCGAACGTTCCAGCTGCTCCCATTATGCCGCCTAGTAAATCCACTCGAGCGAAAAAAAAATTGCAGACCGTTTACATTTAATGGCATCTCTTGTTCACAGTGCTCAATTATATTTTGAACGCCTCGAGGCTCTTGGTTGGTGCAATCAAACGTCTTAATAGCAGACAATTTAAACACAAAAAGATAAGCTAAACATAATGACGTCCCATTACTGGGCACATGCGCCAACCTTCAAGTATCAAGTACTATTTAGAAGAGGCGACAAATACATTAAAATAAAATTGACACAAGTTGTTCTCAACATAACATAACATGACACACATATATATATATATATAACACAACATAGCATCATGCCTGTATCCCCGAGAGCAGAGGTGTATCAGTATACAGTGTGTTAGTGACTTCGTAACGACTACTGAAGGGGATGATTCAGACCATGATTCTGAGTTGATATCAAATGGAAACTTCCGTCGCAAAATTCATGAAAATGTTAGTGTTTATTAAAATTATTTTCAGTTCCATACTTTTGGACGGAAAATTCCACTTGATATCAACTCTGAATCATTCCTCAGAGTTTTCGTTACAATGTCACTAACACCCTGTATACAAACCAACTCTTCGCTGGAAAAATTCTGATGACGTCATCAGAAGAATTCGCCGCGTAATGACACTAGATTTTTATTTTTTAAATTAATAAAACAAATTCGACCTTATCTGTTCTGTGTTAAAGATTATAATTCTAAAAAACTGAAAAATCTGGCAGCGCGTAGGATGCAGAATAATTTTGGTCTGCTTTCTAATTTTTTTACAAAACGAAAGTTCACTAACATAATACCTAAGAAGGTAAATTAATAAACACAACGGTGGAAAATTATTCAAGAAGTGTTTACGACCGTCTTCTAGAGAGAAGTTGTAATCTTTATAAATGTTTAACAAGTTAATTAAGGTTTATAAAACCTCTTCCAACTTGTGGCTAATTACCTAATTTGTAACAAGTCAGATTTAAAAGAAAATTGCATGTACAACAAGCTTAACAACGTCCAAGGGAGCTTTAAAAGTTCCAAGTTTACTTTTAAAAATAGGAGATTAAAAGCTTTACAGTGAGTACATTGTTTTAAGTTTACGCGGTTATTATCATAATTAAAGCACATAATAACGGGTTCTTACCATAAGATAGGAAATATTTTAAGTAAATATTTAATAAAAACTATATTTACTCCTTCAAAGAAAATTGCACAGAGTCTACGTTCCCCGAAAGACTGTTTTCCGTTTGAGAGCCCCGGCGTATACAAAATAGACTGTAGTTGTGGTAGTTCGTACATCGGACAAACAAAACGGTCTATTTCTTGCCGGATTAAAGAACATATTAGTGCCATGAAGAAAAACAACGTTCAGAAATCTGCTATAGCTGAGCACGTACTGGAGTCGGGCCCTAACCACTGGATCGAGTTTAACAATCCACAAATATTATCGACAGAACGTCATTACATCCCCAGACTCGTAAAAGAGGCTATTGAAATCAGAAAACATAAAAATTTCAACAGGGAAGACGGGTTCAAGTTGTCGAGTATGTGGAATCCAGTAGTAGGTGTTGTAAAAAGCTTGAAACGGCCTAATGTGGTGAAAAAACGTGAGGACACAGTGAGTGCGGTTTGTCGTAGTGAGTTTCGTGCGAGTTCAGATGGTTCCGAACATTCCGGTATCAAAAACATAAACAAGCGGCAGAGAAAGAGGGTAGACAGATATGTCTGCCCGTAGAAAATTATGGATCTACCTACTCCACTCCAATCTCATCAGTCATCCCGTGATCATGGCACTTGCAACAGTGTCGAAATATCGGGAGTCTCATATCCCCATTTAAACGCGGTAAGAACCCGTTATTATGTGCTTTACAGTGAGTGTCCGTGGTTTGCTTCTCAAACGGGGAGAACCGGTTCGAACCGCGGTACCGGACCTGCACCAATGAGTTATTACTTCATCTTAAGTGCAGTTTTCACTAACATAGTTGTCTCGACATTTATAGACGCGATACGGCTCACCACCTGTCACGTTGGTCTAACAAAAAGCTCGGCGAGACGTGGTCAGGTACTTAGTTCATCTTGTGCTCTCGGACAAATCCAATTGGAATATAGATATTATAGTCAAAACTCAAACTTTATTGTCATTCCACAATGTACATACAGGTGACATTCGCCCCTTTTCCTACAGACACCTCCTAATTTTATTTTAAATTATACCTGTCATTTTCTTTTCCGCCGAAAAGGAAAGGGACGGATGATTAACAACTGTTCATTTTAAAATGAATGAATAGCCCGGGCGAATAAACCAGGCATCTCGGTCATATGCAATCCATTTGACGTGTGCTGTCAACTTAAATCTGTCGAGTAATTGGCCAATATAAAAAATTGGGAGGGTTTTTAAAATTGCTGCCTAAAATGGACGTGTGTTCCATAAATTCCCGTCCCTTTCCTTTTCGGCGGATAAGAAAATGACAGATATAACTTAAAATAAAATTAGATGGTGTGTACTGGAATCAGCACCATTACAAAATATGAATCATTATGGACCCTGTAGGGCACAGCAAATAGGAGACAGGAGAGCGTAGTCTCAGCGTAGCCTAGTCAGTGCTGTGTACAGTCATGAGCAATATAATGTACCCACTTAAGGACTCTGTCGCACTAACATATTTGACATTTAGTGAGACTTACAGTTCAATTTGTCAAAAAAGTTAATGTGACATGGTACCACGTGGTTAATGTGCATTAATGTGTATGTATACACATTAATGCTCGTGACCGTACAACTACACTTATGTTGGGTGTCCTAAAAGAGTCCAAAGTAAAAACAAATAAGTAATTTGAATTAAGCGCTATCTACCATATTCACAGGTTTAGTACTATCTACTCAGAGCCAACGTGTGTGGATGAAACGATTGATGACTGTAGAGGAAGCAAGAGAAGTATGTTAGGATCGAAGCAAAAGGAATTCCATAGTCTCAGCTTAATCTCTTGGGAAATAAGCGAGAGTTTATGTACATATGTATACATATTTAGAGTGAAGAAGAGAGTATGTAGTAAAGTAGTATACAGTAACGTACATACGTAACGTAAATTATAAAGCAACGGTAATCAGGCTAGAGCCTGCGGGCTCTTCGGGGAGTACCACCTTATAAATTCCATAGTCTCAGCTTAATCTTTTGGGAAATAAGCGTGAGTTTACGTACATAATGTTACATATTTAGAGTGAAGAAGAGAGTATGTAGTAAAGTAGTATACAGTAACGTACATACGTAACGTAAATTATAAAGCAACGGTAATCAGGCTAGAGCCTGCGGGCTCTTCGGGGAGTACCACCTTATAATAATATTAGTCAATCAAAGAGCAAAAGTTCAGTCACTGAGCCCAGCGAATTATTTGTAAACAGTGGTGGAATTTTGAACCATTAGTTGTCATAATTATAACATTTGTTTTTGTAGGTGTTTTTGGTCTACTACGGTTTACTACGGTTGACTGAGAGAGATGTATGGGTTCATTACTTATTTTATTCTTTTATATATAAAGGAATAACGCGAAGTAAAATCGATTACTTTGCAGGTCACTGAATTACTTTGTACCGCTCCCCTCTCGTCTCGTCAGAATTTACTAAGGATTAACGAACCGAATGTGCGGTTCAACATATTCTTTACACATCTAGCTAGAGTTTCTTATTTCGTGTGGGTTATAAGATCAATGACCAACCTCGTCAACGTGTCAGGGTTACTATTGAGCCGCCAGAGACCCCTGACCCATGTTAAGGGGCATAGCTCACATAACGACTATTTACTTGAGTAAATAGTAGTCGGGATCGACTGCCTAACGTGCCCTCCGAAGAACGAATCATCTTATTTTCAGACAATCGGGTGATCAGACTGGAATAATGTGGATTTTTGTGATTATGTCCCCATCGGGATTCTAACCTGGGACCACAGAGCCTGTTAAAGCTTAGGACAATATTAAAATGTTATCATTTTCATTTAATGCGTTCATAGAAGGAAAGAGAGGAAGGGGAAAACCAAGAAGAGCTTACATGGAACAGATTAAAGAAAAGGTTAACGTCGTGTCTTATAGGGAAGTCAAGGAATTGGCCTTTGATAGACTGGAATGGAAAATGCTGCACCGACAAGGGCGTGGCTCTTAAATTGATGATGATGATCATTTTAATTCCCTTCATTGAAATATAATGTAATATAACTTAAGCAATCAAACAACAGCTTATTTAGTATCCCCAGCTAGTACTTAATAAGTTAACCAACATCGGTTTGTTCCTTTAAAAGATTTAAATAATTTACAAACCAAACGTTCCATGGAAACTAGGATGTTTTAAAGAAAGCCCAGGGGGTTAAAAAAACCACATAGAAGCAATTCATTTCAAAACGTATGGCGCCGTGTAATTGTCAAATAGCAATATTGTTTATTTAGTTGAATTGCTTCGATGTGGCCTTTATAAGCCCTGACAGGGGGTCAGAAGTACTAGTGGTACTCTAAACCGGCGCCCACGCATGAAGTCTTTAATGAGAGCGGAGCGGAGGAAGGTGGTGGGTCAGGATCGTAGTAAGTGGAATTCCGTTATCTCTTTAAAACTTCCACAAAATACTTCCAACCGTTGCATTAATTAAATTTTAATGACAATTTTAGGTTACAACACGGGCCAGATTTGAATTTCCATAATTTACCGTCATAAATACTGACATAAAACAAGTTAGGGGAAAATTCCGCTAACCTATCAAAATTAATCATTAAATAAACACTTTCCATTTTAGTATTGAAGGTTCTGTTTACATAAAGGCTATTTAGGTGTAAGCAAATTATGAAACTGACGGTCTTCCGCGCTGTGAAAAGCCGAGATGACTTTCATGGCTTTGGTGTGGATTGCCCCAAAAAGTACTATGTTCCATTATTTTCCGATATAATAGATACTTGCAAGTAACGACTTCACTTGTATATGAGCCATGTCAGGGGCTTTTGGCGGCTCAATAATAACCCTGACACCAGGGTTGATGAGGTTGGTAATCCACCTCACAACCCACACGATTGAAGAGAGAGATACTTGCTAGAAATATAGCATAGGCATGTAACTGTCAAAAAGTAACCACATGTATACATTATTACATAAACCCGAAAACAGCCAAAGTTCTACTGTGTGGTTTGCCCAAAAAAATTGCTTAAAATTTAAGTCACAACACCCTAATGAGGGCGTTTCAGACTGTTCAGATTTAACGTGATAATTACCTATTTTCTCATCGCTTGTGGTACAAAATTATTCAAAAATATATTCTAATGGCAGAGGCATATATACAAAAATAATTGTTAAGTACTTGATATGTGGATCAGAAACGTATAGAATTATGTAGCTACTTACTTATATTGTTTCTCTTTATTTTGATCAGAATAATAATGGGTGGAAGATGTGTTGTGCCTGGGTGTAATAACAAGGGTCAACATTTATACCCAAAAACAAAGATAAAAGATGCATATGAAGTTACACCTTTGCCCGGGCTACTCGCGCGATTAACGAAATAGCTCAAGAAAACCCGGACACAGATTTATATACATGTTCGTTGGCGGAATTCACTAATATCAGTCTAAAGTTTTTTAGTAAATAGTTTGCATACATTGTCGATTTGGTTTATCTGTAATGACTATGTATATGTGAAATAAATAAATAAATAAGTTAGAGGGTTAAACGGAGGCACATCTGTACAGCGCCATCTGTTTTTTTTTTTTGGATCGTCGCCTTGAAAATCCCTCATTGCTTTGAACTCAATATACAGTCATGTGAGTTTATTCTATATCTCGTGTCAAAAGAATAGTGTAGTTTCCAACTATACATTGTTTTACGTTTACGCGGTTATTATCATAATTAAAACACATAATAACGGGTTCTTACGGGTTCGGGTTATATCGGGAGTCTCATATCCCCATTTAAACGCGGTAAGAACCCGTTATTATGTGTTTTAATTAGTTTCCAACTAGTCAAATCACTTTTTATGAAACGTCAAAACACGAAATCACTATGGAATTTATATGAAAAAGCAACCTGTAAGAAAAACGTGATAAATTGTCGCACTTATTATTACATTTTTCTTTATTAAAATTCATAAATAAGTTCAATATAAAAAAGAAAACGTTTTTTGTCTATCTTTATTTAGTAATCAGAATGTCATAATTTATCTTTGACCTAGGAAACCACCCAATTGCATACCAGGAAAGTGTTTATTTGATTGGCAATAGTTGTGTGATGCTCTGTCGCGGGGCAGCACGTACACATAAAATCTTTTCACGTACACTATGTACGTAGTACGTACATCGATCTATACTTCAATTTACAGGAAGAAAACATCTCGAAGTATGCAAACTGAGTGGCTCCGCTGGGGAGTATGCTCTCCAGCGAAGCCACTTTAATTTGTCGTTTTCTTTCTAATTATAGCACGTACACATAAATTCTTTTCACGTACACTATGTACATGGTACGTACATTAATCTATATCGTCTTTAACAGAATTGGAGTTGGTGGCCCCGCGACAGAGCATCACTCCAATAGTTATACGAACAAAGCCCTCGTCATTACGAGCAAAGCCGCGGGGTTTGATGTGGTTAGCCCTTTATGCAAATTTCATTTACCTACCTATCGAAAGTGCCATCCAATAGCCCTTTTAAAGCAAAGTTTTAATGTCCACAAGGATTTCCATTTCAGCAGTTAAAAGGTTAAAGTTATAAAGCAATTATCGACTCATCTTTGCTTTAGCATTTAACTTCCGTCAGTATAAAACTTTTTAGATTATGTGGAGGAAGCAAGAGAAGCATGTCAGAATCGAAGCAAATGGAATTATATAGTCTCTGCTAACCCCGGTAGGAAATAAGCGTGAGTTTATGTGAGTATGTAAAAACTTTTTAGTAAAATTAAGATACTCTTTGCCATAATAACTTTTTATTTATTTTTTACACCATAAATGGTAAATTCTTTAATTTATAATAACAAAAAATACAAAAAGACTAGGCATCCACCATAGGCTTCGTCAATAACTAAAAATAAAGACATTGCTTTTATTTTTTTAATAATTAGTAATTTAAAAAAGGCCAATAGAAAGAGATATAAGAAAAAAAGACAATAAAGGCCAGGTAGATGGGTCAAAACCGACGAGCACGTAGGAAGATTTTGATGAAGTCTGCCTACCACTATGGGAAATAGTCGTGATATTTTGTATGATGTGTATGGGGTTTGAGTAATGTCATCATATTTTTTAATGTAGCTAAGTATATCATATTACGCATCAATATGTATACATTTTACCCTGACTTTAGTACCATATTGCATTCACTATATTGACCGAAAATGTATATGTAAATGTGAAATATGTTAATGCGACAGGGTTCTAAAGTGTGTACAAGATATTCCGCATGACTACGTTTTCATAATCTTCGACCATTAATTACCTACATTTATAATTTTGGGTAAATCCGAAGTTCTAAACTACGCGTGTAGCAAGTTCGTAGCCAAACCGTAACGCTGTTACGGTTTTTTTGATCCAATCATGAATTCGAATAAAAAAGGGGATTTCAAACCTGCGACCTTACCGTAAGAGTCAAGCGTTCTTTCAACTGGGCTACCACAGCTTCCTTATTATTATTTTTTTTATTAAAATGAAACTTCGGAGGTCCCGGGTTTGAATCCCCATGGGGACATATCACAAAAATCACTTTGTGAGCTCTGGCTTGATTAGAACATTACAGGCTGATGACCCGATTGTCCGAAAGTAAGATGATCCGTGTTTCAGAAGGCACGTTTAGCCTTTGCTCCCGGTTACTACTCACTGGTGTAAGTACGTTGGCGGCTCATTAGTGACCAGGGTTGATGAGGTTGGGAGAAGATGATCAAATAGGGTAGTTTCCAACTAGTCAAACCAGTTACTTTTTACTAAACGTCAAAACACGAAATTACTACAGAATTTATATGAAAAAGCACACTGTGACGTCATAGATAAACGTGACAAAAATTCGCACTTCTTTATTAAAATTCATAAATACTTAAGTTAAATAGAAAAAAGAAAACGTTTTAAAAAAATAAATAAAAAAGAAATATTTTGTTAGTACAGTGACTTACAAACTAAATTAGTAATTTAAGTAAGGATTGAATCAGAAAATTAATTCATATATGACCTACTTTGGTCTTGGTTTTGTCACCTTTAGATTTGTCTTTATTTAGTTATCAAAATTTCATAATTCATATGTGACCTAGGAAATTACCCAATTAAAAATACTAAAACTCCAAATATCTTTAAAAAGGCATTAAAAGCCCACATTCTTAAACATTATTAATGGTTTTAATCGTAGTGTGAATCTTGTGTTGCTGGTGGATGGAACAATTAAAGTGTCAACGCATATAGAACACAGATACCTACTAATTAGTTTAGTAAGTCTCGGAATGTTATTTAAGTACCTACCTACCTTAGTCCAGTTCCAATGTTGTTTAACTACTATATTATGAAATTGATTGTTTCTCAGTAAGCGAATCAAATGTATTCTTTTGAGAAATAAAGTATCTTAAACCTTATTACCTGATCCCCCATGCCAGTAATGATAGGCGTGTTCCAGTAGGCCGCGAGGCGGGCTACTGGCTCCAAGGCGAAGGCGCACGCCGGCCCGATGAACGCGATGACGTCATCCTTGAAGTGCATGTCCGCTGCCAACCCAGGAGCGATCGCGCCCGAGCAGGACGGGTAGCTAGAGAAAGAAAGAAGAATATTTCTAACATATAAACATAAAATTATGTTATATATATCATCATTAAGTTATTCAGAACAGCGTGGTCTAATAAGAAGATCCGGGTTCGATTCCCGATGGAGACATAGATTATCACGTGTGTGGTGAAGGAAAACATCGTGAGGAAACCCACATTCCCGAGAAAACCTAACGTGTATTGGGCTGGTTTTCCCTTCGCGGGTTGGAAGGTCAGATAGGCAGTCGCTTCTGTAAAAATTCTTACCAGTCAAATCTTCAGATTAGGCAAGCCCTGTGAGAAACGGGATAATGCTAGATGATGGTCCATTATATGGAAATATGTCTACGGTTTTACGGCATGCCCGGGTAGACAAGCAATGCGGTCTAAAATTTGTATTTACTTCCTGTCCAACACAGGTCGACAAGGCTATTTTCCAACTAATCAAATCGGTTAATTTTTACTAAACGTCAAAACACGAAATTACTATGAAAGTATGAAAAGGCACATTGTGACGTCATATACGTGACAAAATATTGCACTTATTATTACGTTTTTCATAAAATTCATAAATAAGTTACATTAAAAAAAACGTTTTTCGTGTTTTGTAAACAGAATTTCGTATCTTACTACCCAATTTATTTTACTTAATAACTTTTTCCTCTTTATCTTCCGAGATGTGAAATAAGTTACATATCTTACGTCGCGAAGATAAGTCTCATCATTAAAACATCAAACTGGAGACTTCAGAGACTTCTCTACGCGCCGGCAATTTTACATCGTTCTCTGACGCAAGTCACTGACTTATTATATAAAGTTGTCTGCTAAAGACTGCTGACAACCTGATGTTTGTAAGTTATGAGAACTTCCTGTAAACTCAGTCAGAGTAACAAGTGTTACTGTAACAAGTTTTGATGACTTCACTCGCCTGTTACAGCTTTTGATTATTTCGTCGCACTTTATACCCGCTTTCGTACGAATTTACATTGTATTTTTATGTACTTATCTACATGCTAAGAAGTCGAATATTAATAATATTTAGAGAGTTTTGAGACTATTTATTCATTTTTGTTAATTATTGTAAGTTTGTTTTTTTTAAATAGATTTATATTAGGTTAGTTAAGTTAGTAAGTAAATTCATATTAGTTAATTAAGTACCTACCTACTTACATACATAGATACATAAACTCACGCCTATTTCCCACCGGGGTAAGCAGAGACTATATAATTCCATTTGCTTCGATCCTGACACACTTCTCTTACCTCCTAAATTTTCGCATGCTTATATCTAGCGGATACCTAGAACATAAAACCTACCAACTGTTTACAAAACCATGAATCCTATGCGTATAAATGATTTGATTTGATTTGATTCGTACATGACGAACAAGTCGCACTAACTTGTTTCTATTTTTTAACTAAGTATTTGGGTGGAAATATCTGCTGAACGCTGTGTACGTGCTCTCATTGTACTTGGAATGTTGGTGTTATTCCTGCGTACTCGTACGAGGAAAATTTTTACAAAAGCGCGCCCAAAGTGCGACGAAGCTTATATCACAGATTAGGGAATAATCTTATGTTTCTAATTAAGTAAAATGTATTTATTTTTTCAGAAGGACACAAAAAGCATCGTTCCAATAAATACCCTACAAAACCAAATCCTCGGCTTGTGGGAGTGGAGATCGCATAAAAATATTATGTATTAAAACACAGTTAACTTATAGCTAAGAGATCTTTTACATAAAATGTTGAAATGAACAGAATAAATATAATGCAAAGTAACACACTTTATAAACTCATGTGGTGAGCGATGTTCTGATCACCAGTTACTATACAATAAGTGCATTACATCCATTTCAATTAAATAAATCAAAAAATCATAAAATTAAATCAAAAATCATAAATAAATAAATCATATCAAAAGATACGGCATTAAAGCCGTGAATATTTTTCTGGTTTACAAAACTAACCATAACGTTGGTACACTTCCCAGAAAGACTAGGTACTAAGTTATATAGGCATTTAGAAAATGTTCCACGAAGTTGTCTTTGAGCTTAAATAGAGCCGGTAGAGGCTTTTGTGTGGTTTTGCTCTATTTAAGCGAGGCCCCGACAAAAGGTTTGAAAGGAGTTTAGTGCTGACATAATACGCGAAGCCTGCAGCGCTAAAATGGGTGAAGTTCTTATGAGAGAATTGTGTTTAAGTTTTTCTAAGAAACAAATCTGTACCGCCATACCGCTTAGCTCTGGCGAATGGTGTACGGTCACGAGCATTAATATGTATACACTTTGGTACCATGTCTCATTAACTTTTTTGACAAATTGAACTGTAAGTCTCACTAAATGTCAAATATATTAGTGCGACAGAGTCCTAAAGTGGGTACATTATATTGCTTATGACTGTACACAGGTTAAAACAAACACACTTTTATTTAGTAAGTATTGAAAACTGATTGATGAACTGTAAGATGGTGGCTGAGTTTGGATAGGGACCCAGACCTACGAGGTATTATGTTCAACCCTTGTCCACGGATACGGATGAAGACCCCAACGGTTGCAGAGGCGGAGATGGGAGCCATCGGTACGGCAATGCAGGACAGAAGAGGAGAGTCACAGGGACCTGGAACCTGACGGAGGGCAGCAGTAACGGTCAGTACTATTCAGAGGCGGAGGACAGGAGTCCTAGTACGGCTTTGAAATAGACTTCTCTGGGCGCCATCCCACTCGAGTCAGACAGAGTACTGCGGGGCAGAAGGCAAGAGGGAAACCACTGATCTATTTTTCCCTGAAAAGTAGCAAGAAGGATGCTGCACCGATAAGAGCGTGGCTCTTAAATTAGTGATGATGATAGAAAACTGAACACTCTACTTGTAAATAGTTAATGGTTAGATTTGGAATAATAATCTGTAATGTTAGTAAATAACTAATCTGTAATTTACGCTCCCCAGCAAGTACGTATGTACCAATATAAAAAAAAAAACAGAGCATGTAGTTTTTTATTATTAGGTATTTTGTGTGTACTATTTATATAGCTATATTATTTATTTTTGTATGTATGTCATGTATTTATTTATTATTGTGCATGTATTTATTGGTAAGCTGTACAGTCATGAGCAATATCATGTACCCCCTTTAGAACCCTGTCGCACTATTATATTTGACATTTAATGAGACTTACGGTTCTATTTGTCAAAAAAGTTAATGTGACATGGTTTCAAAGTGTATACATATTAGTACTCATGACCGTACTTATAGTTTATACCCGCAATCTTTTATTTTTTACATATTTCCTCGCCTTATGGTTGTTTAGAAGAAATCGCTTTAAGCGATAAGACTGCCATTTGCATGTACCTAATTAAGAGTCTTTTGTAAATATCTCCTGTTATTTCGGTGAAATAAAGTATATTTGTATTGTATTGTACTTACAACCAGTACGCTGATTTACCTAGCTTCACCGGAAATTACAATAATTTCACATAGAATAGACATTGCACAATAATTGGGTCGGTTCTAGATAAAGACAGATCTAAAACTAAAACTAACGGAGTTGTCTTTGATTATTTGTAGCTCTGCCCACCCCATTAGGGATTACCGGCGTGAGTTATGTATATGTATGTATGTGTAAAATTAACGGAAAACATTTTATTTTTTCTATTTAACTTTTTTATGAATTTTAATCAGGAAAAGCGTAATTTAATAAATCCGACATTTTATCTGTGCTTTTTCATACAAACTCCATAGTAATTTAAATTTTGACGTTTAGTAAAAAGTAACTGATTTGACTAGTTGAAAACTACCCTATTCAACTTATCTCCCTGTTGGATAGGCAACACGGACGCAAATGGGATCGCATGTCACAACAGAATCGAGTTCAATTCCATTTTTAAATTGGAAAAGTTTCTGTCATTGATTTTATCTGCAGACGTTGAAAATATATTTTCAAACAATTCCGTTCTACGTAACGTGTTGTTATAGATATTATTATTTGCAAACACTTCAAAATATAACGACGTTATAATCGGCGTATTCTACGAAGACTGATTACATACGGAATTTTGTAGTTTCCGAGGTCAAAGATAAATTATATAAAATTCTGATTACTAAATAAAGACAGATCAAAAGGTGCAAAAAACGTTTTCTTTTTCTATTTAATTTATTTGTGAATTTTAATAAAGAAAATGTAATAATAAGTTCGACATTTTGTTACGTTTTTATATAACTTGACAGGTTGCTTTTTCATACAAACTCCATAGTAATTTCGTGTTTTGATGTTTAGTAAAAAGTGACTGATTTGACTAGTTGGAAAGTACCCTATTGCTAGACATTGCGGAATTAATTCAGTTATAATAAGGTCGCACTCTACCTACATACTTACTAATATCTATAGCATACCTATCATAAACAGGTTAGGCATATAATAATAAAAAAGAAACCGCTTAATTAGAAAATTCAAAATGTGCTTAGACTTCGTGTCCATTTTTTATTTAATGTGTTACCTGATTACCTTACCGGTTCCAACTGAAAATCAGCGTCATAGCATTATGCTGAGGTGAAAACGTTTTGGCATACATTCACAAATGTATTATTTTGTTTATTAAAAAGAGAAAACAATAAGTATGTCGAATAAATACATATTTTCTTTCTTTCTTTCTTTCATATAATGTGTCCCATTGCTGGACACAAGCCTACACGCACAATAGGACAGGGTACGAAGAAAGGAAGAAACAAAGTTATTTTCCTCAACGAGGGACTTACCAGGCTACGTTCACCAAAAACGATATACATAGATTACGTTGTACGACTTTAACGTGATAATTACCTATTTTATCATTACTCGGGTACACCATTACTCCAACATACATTGTAATTGCAGAAGCATATATAAAAATAATTGTTGCTTGTTATTTGGATTACATTATGTATAGAATTATGTTGCTATCTATTCTGTTTATTTTGATCAGAATAATAATGAGTGGAAGATGTAATCCTGGGGGTAATAAGGGTCATTATTTATACCCAATAACAAAGATAAAAGATGCATAATATGTCTGTTATCTATGGAATTATAAGGTTAAACGAAGAAATATATACAGCGCCATCTATATGTTTTTGAGGAACGTAGACTAGAAAGTCCCTTATTGACGACCGGGAATACGCATCTATCTTGATAGTCTACGAAAATACTCAAACACCATACGTACTTACAACCAGTAAAATTAATAAAGTCATACGCACCTGCCCTGAACCTTCTGTAGCTCGACGCCGTGGTGGGCAAGGAACATGTTGTTGACCTTGTCCAAGGCCAGGTCCACGGCAGGTCCACAACGCTCCAAGTCAAACGGCGAGTCCAGTCTTGAAGCCATCAGGACCCCCACTTTATACACTGTGTGGATCTTATGCAGAGCCACCATTACCGGGATGAAAAGGAAGAGACAAGCCACTTTGGTCGGACGCATCTTTTGAAGTGGAAGTGGCTTGAATTGAAGTAAGTAACTTGAAGTGGTTTGAGTTTGAAGTGGCTTGAATTGAAGTGGTTTGAGTTTGAAGTCTAGGTACAGGTAGGTATATAGTATTTTTTACTTTGAAAAGTTGTTAAAATGACCTTCAAATGCAATTTGTAATAAAAATGCCTATCTAAGTATTAAATAAAGCAATTAGGCATATTAATTTCACGCTAATAAAACTAAAATGCTTACTTCAAACTTCAAAGCGATGCTGACTTTCGAAATTCAACAGAAAATAGAATAAAGTACGAGATTTTTTTACATCTAAAATAAATCCAAGTCAAGGTATGCACAGATTTTATGCTCCCAAGAAAATAAGTTCAATTTACAGTGTTTAATATCTGAGTTCAGCCGAAATAATACCTAAAAACTGAATGTATTTTCTCTAAATTCACTTTGGGACACAAGGGAATGAACTCTCGAAAAGATAAACTTATTATTAATATTAAAACATGTCAGCTTTCTCTTCACACCGGGTGCTGTCCGGGCGCTCCCCATTTGTCTGGCCAAGTAGTTAATGCAATCTACAATAAGTCAGGTCAAAAAACAAATATCTTCACAAAAGTTGAACGGGCAATAAGCCACCGTTGTGTTACTTTGTTCCATAATTGTATATTTTATTTTGTTACATATGACGACTAAGTAGTTACCGAACAAATAAATGACCACCTGAAACACATCTACAATAAATTAAGTCAAAAATGTCTTCTGTGTACCATAGAGTTAGGTACTCTGTTAGAATCTTCAAGAGATTATGATGCAAGTAATTTAGTGTAAGTATTTATCTTTAACTATTTATTATAACTTGGACTAATATGTCTGCTATAAGTATTCTACTTCTATAGTCAGCGAAATAAATAGATAAGTTGTGGCAAAAGCGAAAAATTTTCTAAGAATTCTTGCCATCGTCGCATACTAAAGTTGTATAACAAACTGTAATGATGTTTTCAGAAAAGTTTTGCTTATACCCAATGGGTTTTTTACACTTCGTTTTCAAAGGTCAACGAATACTTGTCACTATTTAGATTTTTATTCACATTAAATATAAATTATTAACCCTGACGTTTTAATTTATGAACAGCATTTTTAAAAATAAATATTTTAGTCAAACGTATTGACGTTTGAGTAATCGCTCAGCATTGAGTAAAAATACACTACAGATATTAAAATACCGTGAGATAAATAAACACAAGAACCAAATAAATATAATGTTTCACCCGTTTCAACACACACAAAGTTCAGAACATCAACATTCGCGGAATCCGCCGGAGCGAGCTTTCGAACTAGCGACCGCTCCGCTGAAAGCTCGGGATGCGACTGACCGCCGGGAGATCGGGTGGCTAGGGTCATGAAATAAAAGCTCATCAGATTTTATAAACGCTAAAGTTTAGACATAAACGGTCATACAGGGTTGCCTGGAAGAAATTGCTGCATAACCAATAAGGCCGCCTGTTGTGCCTTTCTGTATCTGTTGTCCTTATTTTTTGTATCTTGTGTCCATAGTGGTCAATAAAATATTTTATCTATCTATCTCACCTATTTGGGCGGAAGGCAAGAGAGAAACCACTGCCCTATTTTTCCCTTAAAAAAAGTAGCATGGAGAATGCTACACCGACAAGAGTGTGGCTTATATTTGTGATAATCTCACCTATCACGTTGGTCTAACAGAAAGCTCGGTGAGGCGTGGGTACTTAGTTCATCTTGAGATATACACGGTGGATGTATGGATAAGATGTAAGCTTATGTAATATTAAAAACATAAATAGGCTTTATTCGTCTGACAGTCGGCATAGGTCTCCCCTCGAGCACATTGCGGGTTGTTGAAGGAATCAAATTCTCAAAAAATTACAGCCGCTATAAAACAGAAGTCGAAACAGAGTCAAAAAGTTCGAAATAAAACAACAAACAACAACACAATAAATGAACAATAACAACACAAGGGAATAGACCACATAAGTGCTAATCTAATACTCTTAATAAAAATAGGATAAACGCTCAAACCCCTACAGATTTAGCCTTCGCTACCCGCCCTGGCAACACCGACGGGGAGGTACACAGTGGTCACGGCTACGCAACAGGTCCCTCCCTACCCCCTCTCCCTCTAACAACTCTCGGTGAAACATCAAATTAATGCTCCCGGACTGCTTAAAACCTAGTGGAGTTGATTCCTTGTTTACTTAACTAAAGAGACTGTCGTGGGAGTTAATGGGTTAAATAACCTCGTCGCAAAATGACTCTGTTAATAATAAGCACTTAATTATAATCAATCATTTAGCAACAGTCTCTGTGGCCTAGTGGTTAGAGCGTTAGGCTCACGATCTGGAGATCCGGGTTCCATTCCCGATGGGAACAATGTAGAAATCGGTTTGTGAGACTGTCCTTTGTTTGGTAAGAATATTTCAGGCTTAAATCACTTGATCGTCCAAAGTAGTAAGAGGATTCTGTGATTCGGAGGGCACGTTATGCCGTTGGGCCCGGCTATTAGCCGTAAAAAATGCCTCAACAAACCCGCAGTGGAGCAGTGTGGTGGAGTAGACTCCATACCCCCTCCGATTGATTGAGGGAAGGTCTGTGCCCAGCAGTGGGACGTATATAGGCTAATTAAAACACATAATAACGGGTTCTTACCGCGTTTAAATGGGGATATGAGACTCCCGATATTTCCGGTATTTATGAGACTCCATTTAAACGCGGTAAGAACCCGTTATTATGTGTTTTAATTATGATAATAACCGCGTAAACTTAAAACAACGTATATAGGCTGTTTATGTTATGTTATTTACTACAATAAATACAGGAAAAGTCCTTGCGCACGGATTAATCCCTTTACCAATTTAGAACTCATTTCAAGTGATTAAGTACTTATAATAAAAGATTAAAATTATGTGGAATAGCAAAGTTTGTGTAAGATCAAGTACTTATAAGATTAAATGATCTCAGATTTCTTAGGAAAATGGTATCTGCTTTGACTGACATTAATATTGAAAAGAAATTCAACTTAAGCCTTCTTACTTACGCAATATTAAAGACACGAGTGCCTAGGGAAAGTTTAAAAGTACATACATACATACATAAACTCACGCCCGTAATCCCTAATGGGGTGGGCAGAGCCACAAGTAATCAAAGACAACTTGCAGCCACTGTTGATACGAAGTCCAAAGATGGATATGATGAACCTTATGGTGATAAGGGATCAGCCTATCGCCCATAACATTAGTCCATCATGTTAGAGGACACAATCCCTCTGTCGGTTTTTACGACATGCCCGGGAAGAGAAGCAGCTGAACGTGTTCTATGTTTTTTATATGCTCCCAGAACAGCATAGAAGCAAGAAGTTTAAAAGTCTTCCAATTATAATACTCTTTTCAGTGATTTTGATATTTATTGTGAAATGTAAGTGTTGTTTTTTTAATATTTTCAGTTCCATACTTTTGCGACGGAAACTTCCACTTGATATCAACTCAGAATCAAAGTCTGAATCATCCCTCAAAGTTTTCGTTACGACGTCACTCACACCCTGTATTTCATTTCAATTCAGTTAGGTATGTGATTTTTTAAAAATGCGTCTATGTGGTTTTTCATTATGAGGCGTTATTATGATTACCTAAACAAAACACACACCCGTTAGGAGGGAGCCACAGGAGCAGCCACACTTGGGTTTGGCGTCCGAAGATGATAGGGAAAAACTATCATGTTATCAAATCAACGAAACCCGCCAATAAAAGCTAGTAACATGTACATATTTCAAATTTGCAAATTAAGCTCTTTCATTATCCAATGAAATGTGCTGGGTGTCCACCCAGCACATTAAAGACTATTAATTTTACCTCAATGCAATACTTATTCCGAGAAGCGGACTCCGATCGCTTCTAGCACGAACTGTCAGTGTAGACGATTACATTTCCGATCGCAGCGCTCTTGTTTCTGTTTTAGTAATTTCCTTTACTTAGTTATTTTTCCGTTTCTAGTGGAAATGACCTATTTCTAGACAATAATTACAACAGAACGAAGTATTTATATTGGAATTTCCTTAACCGATAATTCTTTGTTTGTCTGTTTGTATACTCATAATACAAAGAGCACATAATAGTCGTGACCTTATAAATGTTATGTTATATAATAAATAAAGAAAGAAAAGATTTATTAATATGTATAATATGTGTGTGTGTGTGATTTATTTGTATGTTATGTTGCTTTAAACAACCTTATCTGTACATCTGTAATGGGCTGGATTCCCTTCGCGAGTGGAAGGTCAGACAGGCAGTCGCTTCTGTAAAAAACCGGACCTGTCAAATCTACAGGTTAGGTGAGCGGACCCTGTGAAAAACGGGACAATGCTAGGGAGATGATGGCTCCGTACAGAACGGCAACTATTCGTTCCCCACCAGTGACTGAGCTAGGTTTACCTCACCCCCTCGGTCTTACTTTAGACTTCAATCGTACGGGCGTCACATGTCAAACACAGATGCGCATGTCCGATAACGTCAATGTGTAGTGTCTGTGTAAAACGAGGTTTTTTGTATGAAGTATCCGGGGAGTGCCATAATGCAGCTGCTTGTTCTTAAATTTGTGGCTCTGAACACCCCAGTAGGGTTTACAGTTAGTTAACAAGCATACCACTTGACACGAGGTGCCTAGTTAAATTATACGGGTTATACTAGACGTGCTAGTCAAAAGGTTAGTGCAGTGCCTTCGCAAGTCACGACCTTCCAACTTGCTGAGACAAGTTGGAGAATAACTTGCTTAGTTGCAAGTTGCAAGATAAGATTGCAAGTTGCAAGTGATGACAGTTTGAGTAAATAGGTACTTCGGAGAACGGATTAGAGGTTTATTGTCAATGTATCTCACAACTAGTGATGGGCAGGGAAAGAAAAAATTGGGTGGGAAAGAAAAAATATCGGGAAAATATGGGAAAATAAAATAAACACCCGAAAAATTCCCGAATTATGGGAAAATATTTTTTAATTTAATTATTTATAATCTTATTATTATTTGTATGTCGTTTCCATGTCTGGGGCCTATGGAGTCCCGGACTTTTGAAACGCGTGTGTGGGGCCCCTTAAGATAATTTAGTCTAAATGTGTTGTGACACCAACCGGCGACTATCCCTGTATGCACTATGGGAGTGAGAAGACAATCCCCGGTTCGTGTTGACTATTGCAGACTATTGCAGATTATGGGAACAAAAGGAACTGGGCTATTGGGTTGCGGGTTAGTGAACCGGGATACTGGGGCTATGGGGGACTATGGGGCCTGCTCGACCAATGTTATTAACAGAGATACATTGGGCAGGAGGTGACTCGCCACTCACTGGATGGGCCACCTTTCTAGCCGACGCGACTGGACGGCAAGGCAGCAACATGGTTGTGAGCAGCTCAGGGTGGCAAGAGGTGTACACCGCTTTCTGCGACTTAAGCATCTTTCACTGCCACCCTGCGAGCGTATAGCTAACTCCACACTCTGGCCGGCCAATGAAGGCAAGCCAGAGGTGACAGTCCTGCAGCTCCCGCTGGGGTCCACTCCGGCCGGCCAGGACTGTCACTATCTTTGTTGCTCTTCTTTGGACTCTCTCTAGTAGTGCAATGTCCTTCCGATAGTAAGGTCTCCATATTTGAAACCCATGTTCTAACAGCGGTCTCACGTAAGTTTTGTAAAGCCTAAGAAACAATTCCTTATCTATATAGTAAAAAGCTTTCTAATTATGTATAGGAGGGAGTTAGTCTTCTTAGTGATTCCAATAATTGTTCGTCTCACTTTAGATTATGTGTTATCGTTATGCCAAGGTCCTTTTGTTTTTTAACACACTCTAGAGGTTTTGAGTCAATCTCAACGAGGGGTTGTTACTGTCAACACGCATCACAGTGCATTTAATTTGTCCACGTTCAATGTGATTAGCTAATCTCGGGTCCAAGCAATTACTCTATTCAGATCAACTTGGATTATATTATGGCTAATAAGTGGATTCCCAACACAACAGCCTGCGTAGTCTAGTGGTTAGAGCGTTAAGCTCGTTAATGGGACGTATATAGACAGTTTATACATATGTGAGTGGATTCCCCATTATTTTCGTGTCATCTGCAAAGAGTGATATATCAGACATGATAACATGTTTAAGATCTGTAAGGTGGATACTCAATAAAATTGGTCCTAACACCGATCCCTGCGGCACACAGCTGAGAATTTTCTGGGAACAGAGTATGATTCTCTGATGCGCACAGAGAAGGTGCGCTTTGACAAGGAAGTCTTCAATCCACTTCAAGAGATTGCCTCTTGATTCCAAAGAGCTCTAATTTAGCAATCAATCGTGTGACAGGAACTCGATCAAAAGCTTTTTCATAGTCCAAGTAAATAATATCTGTAGGTATTCGTGCCTCCCAATTTCTTGTCCATGTGTCCAAGCAACAGAATAAGTTGGTAACTGTTGACCTCCTTGGCACAAAACCATGTTGCTCCTCGATGATGACATTCTCTCGTGCCAAAAACATCCTATACAGAATGTTAGTGACATTGTAACGAATACTGACGGAGATGATTCAGACCATGATTCTGAGTTAATTTCAAGTGGAATTTTTCGTCGCAAAATTCATGTCTTTTCTTTTAATTAAGATGGGTTTGCTCTTGACTTCGTTCTTCCACAAAAAGAAGAGATCGACGTTGGAACGAGCTTACCCAGAAAATGGACTATTCACCCTTTTTAGTTTGTTTTGTAATTATTTTCAATTATATACTTTTGCGATGGAAAATTCCAATTCATATTAACTAAGCTTAATCATGCCTCTCAGTATTCGTTACGATGTCACTTACACCCCGTACAAGTACATACAAGTAGCCATACAATTAGGTATGGGTATTAGTGACAACATAACGAATACAGAGGAGGATGGTTCAGGCTATGATTCTGAGTTGATATCAAGTGGAATTTCCTGTCGGAAAATTCATGTAATATTTTGTATTTTTTTTATTTTTTTTAGTTCCATGCTTTTGCGACGGAAAATTACACTTGATATCAACTCTGAATCATGGTCTGAATCATCCCTCAAAGTTTTCGTTACCATGTCACTAACACCCAGTATATCCTATTCTTCTTCTTCTTCTATCGTGTGGTTTGTGAGGTGAATTACCCACCTCATCAACCCTGGTGTCAGGGTTACTATTGAGCCGCCAAAGTCCCCTGACATGGCTCATGTAACGACTACTTACTTACATCAGTAAGTAGTAACCGGGACCAACGGCTTAACGTGCCTTCCGAAGCACGGATCATCTTACTTAGTATATCCTATAATATGTAGGTATCTTTGCACGGAATTATTAAAATCGAACATTCCATTCAAAAGATATTACGAATTTAAGTTTTAAGAGTTCATACGACACTACGACAGAACATAAATTGGGCATAAGTAGGCATACATTATATTTAAATGGTCGTTGTTGGAAATCCTTACTTTTAATACAAATATATGCGATAAAAAATATTTTCCCTTGAAATGGGAATTTTTCGGGTTTTTTCCCTCAAAATTGGGAAAATTCCCAAAACGCGGGAATTTTCCGGGTAAGAACCCAACACTACTCACAACAAGTTTGGTCGTTGATGGTTTGTAGCAAATTGTTTGTAACCGACTTTAAAGAAAAGCGGGTGTTATTACTCGTTCTTGGCAAATGGAATTCCGTAACTTGTTCTAGATTACCTATAGAAGAAATACGCATGACATAATATAGCATCAGCCACGCCTATATTTAAGTCCCATTACCACGCCTCCGTGGTCCAGTGGTTGAGTGTTGATCTCGCGATCCGGAGATCCCGGGTTCGAATCCCGGTGGGGACATATCACAAAAACTACCCACTCGAGATCGTGAGCACAACGCTCAACCACTGGACCACGGAGGCCGTTATTGTTCTTGCTATAGTCCACCCACAGCAATAATATTATAAGTGCGGAAGTAAATCTGTTCATTCTGCTACCTCGTCAAAACCTCGCCTAAACTACTGGACCTATTTAGATAAAAATTGGCACAATACAACAAAGATCCTAGTAGCTCGAGGCCTTTGAAATGTGGTGTTGGAGGAGGATGGAAAGAATAAGTTTTACAATTGGACATAAAGGGTTACAAATGAGGAAGTGCTAGTAATAGTAAGGGAAAAGAGACAAATACTGAGAATTATTGAGGATAGAAGAGACAAGATGATTGGACACCTAATTGATTAAAAACATCATAGAAGGAAAGCTAGAAGGAAAGAGAGGAAGGGGAAGACCAAGAAGAGCTAACATGAAACATATTAAAGAAAAGGTTAACGTCGTGTCTTATAGGGAAGTCAACGAATTGGCCTTTGACAGACTGGAATGGAAAATGCTACACCGACAAGAGCGTGGCTCTTAAATTGATGATGATGACATCAAAATTCAAAACTTAAAACTGTTTAATGCACATAACGACAAGTAGAACAATCACCAATGAACATGATGAAGGAGTACGTTCGTTAGCCTTATTGTAATCACTTCACAAAACCATTCGTACTTGACTTGACGTATTGTAGCTTGATTTGCCCAGTAGGCATTTACTTTTTGTCCGGATCTACAAAGCTAACAAGATGGTTCATTACCAGCCAAAACGTGCAACTGTGAATGCAAATTGCATGCTTCCCTCCTTTCTACAGTTTCTACAAATTGGACACGAAATCGTTTGTCGAGCTACACGTGCAAAAAAGAGCTAGCAAAAATGATAAAAATCACGCTCTGAAAACGTTTCGCGGAGATCCGTGTTGCTCTATGTCTAAAAAGTATAAAACAAGAAAATAAGAATATTTCTTTGAATTTTTTCTGAATAGTAAAAGTAATAAACCTAAAAGAACGAATATTATTCAAATTGGGGATGTCCTTAGTAAAGGTTTATACGATCTACTCTGAACTGGCGTGGTTATAATATGACGCAATTGATGAATGTGGAGGAAACAAGAAAAGCATATACATATATGAAAGCTCGGTGAGGTGTACGCACTTAGTTCATTTTGCGATGGATGTACTTCTGACTATCCCAACTGGAATGAAATCAGAATTGTTTATACAATGTAATCTACGTCATTTCGCCAGGTGTTGTGGCTGAGGACAAGAAATGACAAGAAACTGCAACAGCAACACATTTTTAAATCAATGTAGATATACATTACAAATTATTTAATAACTAGAGGGACACATTTAATACCTGATATTTCTGTTATTTAGGTAATTATTATAATATGCTTTTTTACATAAAGTTAGCTTCACATGAGCTTTAAATTTATTTTATGAAAAATTCGAAATTAATTGGTATTTGATGTAATCGTGAGCTTACCTATTCAGGTCGCGATAAGGATTATTAGTGGAATCAAGGGATTTAGGAGTGAAGGGTTTCACTTCTAACTTGACTGGACCTGTCCCTGGCAAAAAAAGTTAGGAAGATCCGCCTTTATTGACTCCACTACATAAGTATGTGCATACCGCTTCTACCGTTTATACTCCACATCAACTCACAAAGCGTCACCAGTAACAAACCAACTAACCCAAGCAAGTACGTCGTCGTTTAAATTGACAGTAAACCTAGCTTAATCCTCAATCTGATCTGCTCGGAGTTAGGACTTTACTTCGCTAACTAGGAATCACTTCTAACTTCTTACTAACTTAGTTAGGGTAACGTCAACTTTAGGGTGATCGGCGGCATCGATCAACGTCGATCGTAGCTTTAATTGATCGAGGGATTTTTCGACTTACCAATCGATCGATTCCATCGGTTGACGTTGATCGTCTGGTAGCTTTAATGTCGAAACTATTGGTCGACGTCGACTAATCCTTACCACCATCGATAGATCGGTCAGGTAACAAAATAACTTGCGCGTTCTATTCTGTTCTCATGGTTCTGTAACATATTATCTCTAAAAAAACCCTACTTATTTATGAATCAAAAGAAAGATGTTTCGGTAAAAAAAAGATGTACATATCTTTTTACATCATCATCATCAGCCGTACGACGCCCACTGCTGGTCATCTTTTTACATATATTTTTATAATTCTAAGAAAACAAAATCGAACATTAGAGGCCTTTCAGGGCTAAAAATGTCACATCGAAGCAAGTCATTTAAAAACGCAAAATTGCAATTTGACATTTGCGCAATGCACACAAACACCCGAAAGTTATAAACAAATGAATATTCTACGAAAAAGATAATATCCCCCCCCCTCGCCCCTCTCGAACATAATTCAGACTTGAATCGTATGGCGTCAGACGTCACACACACAGATGCGCGTGTACGATAATGTCCATGTCTAGTGTCTGTGTAAAACGAGGTGTTTTGTATGAAGTGTCCGTTGTGGTTCTATCTAAAACCAGTTGTTTATTACCAGAAGTAGATTATTTTACTCGTCAGGCAATAACAGCGTTCATTATATCGTCAAGGCGCGTAGAGCTGAAATCCGTTCATTTTACGACCCTCCCGAGAACCCGTAATGATGTTAGGCCGTTACTTACATTCCAGGGCGGCCGCAGATGAATGGGTTTGGACATACAGCTTGAGAGATTGAATTTACTTCACAACGCTGGTATACAACGTGGAAATAGAATTAGGAGCGAATCTAGCTTTTATACATTGTTTTAAGTTTACGCGGTTATTTGGCCCCGATTCCTGCAGACACCGCCTAATTTTATTTTAAGTTATATCCGTCATTTTCATATCCGTCGAAAAGGAAAGGGACGGATGATTCACAGCTCTTAATTTTAGGAAGAATGAGTAAATGAATGAATAACCCGGGCGAATCAAAAGGTACCTCGCTGGTATGCAATCCGTTTGACGTGCTGTCTACTTAACTGTGACGGGTTATTGACGGATGTAAAATTTTTAGACGGTTGGTTTTGATTTGTGCTTAAAATTGACGTGTGTTCCATTAATTTTATGCTTGTCGATTACCCGTCCCTTTCCTTTTCGGCGGATAAGAAAATGACAGATATAACTTAAAATAAAATTAGATGGTATTTACAGGAATTAGCACCATTATCATAATTAAAACACATAATAACGGGTTCTTACCGCGTTTAAATGGGGATATGAGACTCCCGATATTTCGACACTGTTGCAAGTGCCATGATCACGGGATGACTGATGAGATTGGAGTGGAGTAGGTAGATCCATAATATTCTACGGGCAGACATATCTGTCTACCCTCTTTCTTTGCCGTTAGGGGGGGTTACCAGGTCGCACCCAAACTATCTTCGTAGAGAATTAGTTAAAATTGCAGTAGCCACCCATGACCCAACCTGTCGCCCGGGGGAAGGGGAGTCATGACCCCATGACATTCCCCCCCCCCCATACCCTGGATCCTGGATCCGCTGACGATGGGACTAAAACAGCTGGCGACGAATGGGTACCTACTACCTCTTAGGGAAAGTAAGCATAATAAGCAGTTACGAACCAATTTTGTCTATATTTAGTTTAGTCTATTAGGTACGTTGAACAGGACTCTGTCCGGCCAATAGTTAATGCCATCTGCGGCAAATCCACAATAAGTCACGTCAAAAAAAAAGTTGAACAGGACCAATCCCTTAGATGATTTCTACGACACGACACGCATAAAAGCCGCGCGGCTCATTTTGCATGAATTTATCACGCAGCGCGACAGTCGCGTGGCAACAGCATATTTGTAATCTGTAACAGAAGGGGATTAAAGAGGCCTAATTGAAACAATTCATCTAAAAAGCAATATTGCATATTAACATTTGCGCTTATTAAATTAAGTGCGCAATTTCAACAAATGTCAAATGCCAATAATGCAAATTAAAAAGGCTTTTTTGCCACCCCTGCAGGGGTGACATGCGCAACGTGATAAAATTATCGATCAAATCAATAAATGTTGTCGACATCGATAAGTTTATGTTTTCCCAAACATGCGTGCCACATGATTTTTACATATTAGCACCAATCGACAAAATGACATGATTATTTCATCAGAATCGATAAAATGACCGTGACAAAATTTTATCTCGTTGCGTATGTTAGCCCTACTGGTCATCCCCATCTCTAAATATTTCGTGTCTTTTGAGGTTGGGAGCGAATATAAAACATGTTCAGTAGGGACTGTGGCCTTTCTAATGTGCTATGGATTGATAACCCGTGTAATTGAGTCGTAAACTAGGTTCAAGATAAATTATGAAATTCTGATTACTAAACAAAGACACGTGTAGAACTAACGAAAATCATTTTCTTTTTTCTATTTAACTTATTTATGAATTTAAAAAAAAACGTAATAAGTCCGACATTTTATCACGTTTTTCTATGACGTCACAGTGTGCTTTTTCATACACATTCCATAGTAAATTTGTGCTTTGACGTTTAGTAAACTGATTTGACTAGTTGGAGTAGTTGTGGTTCTGTCTTGTTTATTGCTTGTTACTAACCACTATGGAACATGTCCGAAATAAACTCTTTTTATTTTTTTTTTTTTTTTTTTTATTATGTACGGTCAGGAGCATTAATAAAAAAAAGTATACACTTTGGTACCATGTCACATTAACTTTTTTGACAAATTGAACTGTAAGTCTCACTAAATGTCAAATATGTTAGTGCGACAGAGTCTTAAAGTGGGTACATTATATTGCTCATGACTGTATCTCATCCGTGAACACACTTGGAACATTCGTTAAGTACACACGAGCCATATTGACGCAATTTCGTTACTTTTGCAATGGTAATAAAATACACCGTTCTCCGACACCAAGATTGCCTTGCGCCATTTTATTTTAATCGCTCTTTCACGCGATATACCATCGTCAAAGCGTCGTTACTTGTCGCTTCTCGTAGCCTTGACCGTCTCAGGCCATTTTGGGGCACTTGCCACAAGAATATGGGACCCTGGTAATGCCGCATTTTATAATACACACCTTATGAAAACCAGTGTAAGGGTTTTTTTGAAATATCACATTCGGATATGATCATTGTTAACAAAACTTCTCAATAGACAAGCTGGTTTCAATCCAGGTAAAAAATTGTGGTCTCACTTTTTACTCGGATTGAAATTAATTCAAATAAATCGAGGTTTTATTGAATAAAATCACATCAGAATGTGATTTTCCAAAAAGGCGCTTACGTGGTCTTCATTTTAAAGCGACGGTATTTCCATTATATTACCACCGCTGGCGTGGTCGACGTTTTCCTACTTCAGCGCTTATCGCTGTCAGCCTATTGGTGCAGTCACTCGGACAACGCCCTGAGCGGAGGCTATGGGTGCCTAACCACCAGAGATGTGCTATGCTATGATGCTACGGATGCGTTTGATATCCACCAATCATATTCATTGGTGCACATAGCATAGCGCCGGTGGAAACGGATTCAACTAATATATGTTTTTTTTATATGGAAGGATGCTATAGATGTGTGCTATGGATGCGTGCTGTGGATGCGTGCTATAGATGCGTACTTTAGCTATGTTCCGAGCAGAGTACCTACAGTATGCCCGCATAACTCGTAGCACAGCTATTTTGCGGAGGCGCAACTCCGCAGCGCATCTTCCTCGCACAGCTACATAGCTTAGTATTGGTGGAAAGGGTCACATAGTTTCGTAGCGCAGGTTATACATCTTCGCAGCATAGCTGCATAGCACATCTCTGGTGGAAAGGCACCCTTCTACCCACGTGGGCACCCTCAGGCCTGTCGTCTTAACATTTATACTTACTGAGTCTTCAATGCTTCAATCTGAAGTAAATATACAATTATTCACGTTTATAACAAGTGGCTAAGACTCTATTCATCATCATCTCCCTAGCATTGACCCGTATTTCACAGGGTCCGCTTACCTAACCTGAAGATTTTGACAGGACCGATTTTTTACAGGTTTTCGAGTCCCCCGAAAAGTGGGGGCCCTAGCCTCGTGTGGCCCGGCCCTCACGATAGACGGCATTGATCGTCGCAAATGGTTACAACCCACGGTACAATGGGAGAGTATAGTTGCGTTCGAGAGACGTCGTTAAATGCAAGTTTATGGTCTGTGAACGAGATTGTTACTGCCGGTTCTGTTGACACGCTGACCCGACCACTGGACTGGTTAGATGTTATCTAAGTCGATGACTGCGAACGAAACTGGTGACTTTTTCTAGATTCAGATTCTTTATTTGCATTGAACATAGGTACATAAAATCGGTGTTACAGGTTTAGGTTATAGTTAGTTCTCTACGTTCCACCTACAAATAGGTATACAAATATTTCAATGTTCATAATAAAATGTAAAAGCACATATGAAAATTGTAGAAAAAAATAGTAATTTGAGATTAAATTAGATACTTACATAGCAAACTTCAGTAATAATTAGGTATTCGTGAATTCTCTTGCATCATATACATTTATCCAATAATAATAGCTTTAATTTTTTTTTAATTTCTCGTATTGCAACATTCTTGTCTCTTTCGGTAGTTTGTTGTATATAGTTGGAGCTACTACTGGTTTTTTAAAGTGATCTGCGAAGACGCATGATGTTTTGGTGTATCCTTTCACCACCACGTCAAAGCCAGAAGACATGGTATTACGTAAAGACGGCATAGCGCGGATATGCTGAGTAAATGTAACATCATAGGCAGAAGAAAAACAAATACCTAATACAAATCGTATCTGCAATAAAATAAATATCGACGTGATATCTGACCCATATGTAACATGTAGGTAAGTATGTATGCACAGTATTGTAAATCCGCTCACCACTAACAAGACCCCAGAGATGAATATTCGAAATATCCCATTTTCATTCGGATTTGACCCGTGACCTTTACGTAGTCGTTACGGCGTAGCAACCTGTTACAGTTCGTAACGCTATCGTAGCATATTAAATTCGTTATATTGATAAACTACGAATAAATATTATTAATATTATTATTTACGAATATTATTACGAGAATATTATTATTATTTAAATAATAATATTTATTCGTAGTTGATAAAGCAAAGGGAATTAAATTGCGAATCTCTTTGTTTGTTATTACAGAATTCGGCCAAGGTTTTGATACTAAAAATGTATGTATGTAATGTATTCCTAGTATTCCTTTTTTTAAGTGGAAAATTGGGTCAGGAATAATATTGATAACTGCAGGGAGAGATGGAACATGCAAAAGATGACTTTATATAACATAACATAAGCTCACGACTATATGTCAATTGGAATAGAGGTACAGTCATGAGCAATATAATATACCCACTTTAGGACTCTGTCGCACTAACATATTTGACATTTAGTGAGACTTACAGTTCAATTTGTCAAAAAAGTTAATGTGACATGGTACCAAAGTGTATACATATTAATGCTCGTACATCCATCCCAAGATGAACTAAATACCCACACCTCATCGAACTTTATATTAGACCAATGTGATTGATGGTGAGCCGTATCGGTAACTATAATGATCGAGCCATCTGTGTTAGTTAAAACTGCACTTAAGACAAATCTATAACTCATTGGGGCAAGTCCAGTACCGGGGTTAGATCCGGTGCTCCCCGTTTGCGAGGCAAGTCGGCGAACCGTAGGACCACGGTATTTTTTTATGTGCATAAGTCGTGTATGCGCCCCAGGTATCTTGTACTGGCACTCCCAATCAAACCAGGATTATTGCTAATTAAAGCACATAATAACGGGTTCTTGCAACATTGTCGAAATATCGGTCATAGTCTCATATCCCCATTTAAACGCGGTAAGAACCCGTTATTATGTGCTTTAATTATGATAATAACCGCGTAAACTTAAAACAGGATTATTGCTACCAAATAAGTAAAACAACCGCATTCGAAACATGACATTTATTCAACAAAATCTTCTACACACTGCTTACACTGCATAAAATTATATATTACAAATCTGCAAAGGTACTATTTGGTGTTATAAATTATTATACGTAACAAAATAGATACATTTTATAAACATCTTGACCGAAAAGAAAAATTACAACAATAATTATTCAACATACATAACATTTTGTACATAAAAACACATTACATATTGTTTATTATTGTTCAAATCACCTACTAAGGTAATATAATTTCTTACAACTCTCTAATCTATGGAATACATGAATTAAACGTTTAAAATTTAAATACGTTTTAAGCGTTCGTTATTGAATACACTCTGGCTAAGGGTTGGACTATATTAGTGTGCGTTGGACTTTATTGCTGATGAATAAAGTTTATATTAATATAGAAGATAGTTGCCTAATTGTGGTCTTTTGGAGAATAGATAAATCACACGTCATAGTATACTAACATATTATACGGCACAATCAAGTCGGTAGGTAAGTTGTTGTAAAACGCGCAATTATTCCACTTCAACCACATTTGTATTACAAAGTACACATCAAGTTGATAATTAAACATGAATGAGGGACATTCCAATCCACGTTCCCCAAACACACGATAGATGGCGTTGTTCACTTTTAACGTGATAATTACCTATTTTCTCATTGCTGGCGTACATAATTATTCAAAAATATAATATGATAGCAGAAGCATATATAAAACTAATTGTTGCTTGATATTTGGATCACATTATTATGTATAGAATGATGTTGCTAAAATAAAGAGAAGCAATATATTGCTTCTCTTTATTTTGATCAGAATAATAATGGGTGGAAGTTGTAATTGTACGGTCACGAGCATTAATAAGTATACACTTTGGTACCATGTCACATTAACTTTTTTGACAAATTGAACTGTAAGTCTCACTAAATGTCAAATATGTTAGTGCGACAGAGTCCTAAAGTGGGTACATTATATTGCTCATGACTGTACCTTGGTGTAATAAAAAGGGTCATCATTTATACCCAAGAACAAAGATAAAAGATGCATATGTCAGTTATCCATGAAATTAGAAATTTAAAAAGAAAAATTATAACAACGCCATCTATCGTGTTTTTGGGGAACGCCGATTGGAAATTCCCTCATTACTTATATAAAAATAGTGGCACATCTGTAATATGTATCTTGATATATTGCCTTTTGTAAAGGACGAAACATATATTATTGTATATAAAGACAGTAGTCTTCATGCGGTGGGACCAGTTATATTATCGACATGGATATTTAGGCCCTATTCAGACCGACCGCACGGAACAGAATCAATGCGATGTTAGCATCATTTAGAAAAAAGAAAAGGATGCATTTAATATTTTTTATTTGGGTTGTGTCAATCATTTAGGCCACTCAAATCGCTGCCTTAACCAGACAAATGGGGAATAGATGAAAAATTAAAAGTACTTGAATATTTTTCTATGAGTAGGAATAACCTTTTTCATGAACATAAAAAAGATTCCAATTTTTCGGTTGCATCAAATCTTTATAAACAATTAAAATGTTTTTTTCCCGCCATTAGGCCTATAAATGGTTATGTTTATAATATGTCACTGTCAGTTGGCCTTTTTTTAAGTGACAGCCTATGGAAATCTTTCATACAGAAGTAGTATAGACCTAATGGCGGGAAAAAAACGTTTTTATTTTTTATAACAATTTGACGCAACTGAAAAATCTGAAACATTTTATTTTCATGGACAGGGTTATTCCTACTCATAGAATAACATTCAAGTACTTTTAATTTTTTATCCATTCCCCATTGCCAAATATCTTTAGGCGCAGCAATACGGTATTTTTAAACCACACTAACGCGTATATTTGTTAGCAAATATTCGCTTCGCATCCGTGCCGTCGATGTGACATAGGCTTAAAAGTGGCAATATAATCGTACGCCACTCGCGAAAACACTTTTATAGAGTATACAATTTATATAGTTGGGGAGGAAATATCAACTGATTACTAAGAAATAACGAGGATTGGTTCCAAATAACGCTATTCTACGTACAATAACGTTGTGATGTTTCGGCTAGTAAGACAAGCAAGGACATATGAACCAGTGACCAAAACACACCCTTTAGTGGAGCAGCGTAATGAAGTATGTTCTCTTCCTATCGATGTGGCTTGTGCCTAGCTGTAGTGAATGTAGGCTGTTTATAAAACTCACTCTTCGAGGCAAAAATCGCTGCCAACTGTTAGTTCGTAGGTAATTCAAAAGAGAATTCGTTTGACAAACTAGAGTTGGTGAAATAGACTAGGTATTGTATGGAGCTAATGCCTCGCCAGATGGCGCGTTGCAGCCTATAGAAGAAAGACACATGGCTAGTAAATGTATAAAACACTGGCATAAAACATTACCATAAAAAAACTGCTACATTAAACAAATGGTTCTTTTTACTTGTTTTTAACCGACTTCAAACAAGAAGGTTATTAGTTATCAAGATTATGCTACTGTTACCAACCGAATCCATCACAACTGAAGGACAAGACGAACATCTATAATATCTATAAAACAATAATAATGACTAGAATTTGGTAGTTTCCTGGGTCAAAGATAAATTATGAAATGCTGATTACTAAATAAAGACAGATCTAAAACTGTCAAAAAACGTTTTCTTTTTTCTTTTTAATTTATTTTTGAATTTTAATCAAGAAAAACGTGATAATATGTGCGACATTTCATCACGTTTCTCTTTGCCGTCACAGTGTGCTTTTTCATACAAATTCCATTGTAACTTCGTGTTTTGACGTTTAATAAAAAGTAACTGATTTGACTAGTTGGAAACTAGCCTATTAAAACTAAAATCTATCGTCGTATTACTTACCTACCGCGGTTACTAAAACACTATAACGCAATGAATACACGTCAATACTTAGTGGCCATACACAAGTTTAGCAACGCTGCGATACGCGATGATACTTTAATCGAGGGCGTTTCCGAAAACGGTTTTATAGGAATATACCAAAAGTTAATTCAAGAAATACTTAGTGCTTTTTTTGCCTGGGATTCTGACATGATCTGATGCGACACGGCTGATTACAGCCGGATCAGCTAATACCTACTTAAAATAAGCACTAAGCTGAACCTTCGTTCTGTCTACTCACTATATGGTAGTGTCGCCCGATAATCGACTGTGTATCGATTAATAATCGATTATTTTTCAAACCCCCTAAATAATTTAAATATCGATTAATTCGATACTATCGATATTGGAAATTCTACAATTATATGGATTTATAATCGATTATTGCAATACCATCGATTACTTGATGGTAGTCAAGTCGGCAGCAGTACTACACGGACTACTGACGCATTACTTACTCACCGGTCTAAACAGAACAGTTTTACATAGCTGTTTCTCAAAGTGTCTCCGTTAAGGGTTCTATCCTTTTCTGTCATTCAGAACCGTCATTTGCTAGAGCGAGGTAAAGAGCGGGAGTGCGACCGCACTCCGACCGCCTCGTCGTTTCCGCGTGCGGTCGCATTATTTCGCTCTAAGAAAGGATGGTTCTGAGCGACAGAACTCTGGTACAACCGCAAATCGCAGTGTTGACAAATCGTCGTGAACATAGGCTCAAAAAAGTTATCAATAGTTTACCTTAATATCTAAAATGTAGGGTAATGTCCAGTTATTGAAACAATACTGTTAATACGAGTCCGACACTTTATCAAACCGTATCTTTGTATGGTCACGAGTACTAATATGTATGCACTTTGAAACCATGTCACATTAACTTATTTGACAAATTAAACCTTAAGGCTCATTAAATGTCAAATATGATAATGCGACAGGGTTCTAAAGTGGGTACATGATATTGCTCATGACTTTTCAATACAATACACAATTCTTTATCGCACAAAAGGAACATGTAATACAAACTAAACCAGCGTACAAAAAGCAGCCTTATAAAGTACAGATATAATACAAAACAGGATGTATCCAGCTGCCTATTATGCCTTAAGTTGTATACCTAGGGCATTTGGACATCTTAAACAGCTGTGTTGCCAATAAATGGACATTTACCATAAATCGTCAGCATAAAACAAGCAAAACTACGACCATTACAAGCTTATATTTCATATGAACACATTTAATCTACAACTATTTATCAATTAACGAACACTAAATCTACCGATTACAAAATATATATTTATTAAAAACCTACTTTTCTTTAATAGCATGTAAGTATTATATAAAATCACCGTTTAATATTCAAAGCAATTAAGAAATTGAAAACAGTTTTATCAACATTATTATTGTGAACCGTCTACAATCATAGTTTTGCTCATTCTATCCCGAAAATTCAGAGTATAACTCAAATATTCTTAAATAATAAGGTACATGAATCCCTTTTCCTTAGGGGTTGGGCAGGGATCGACGTTGAACGCCGAACACGGCAAAGCTCAGTTGCTTATCAATACTTCATTTATACCCTAGTTTGACACCATTTTATTGCACTGGGTATGGTCGCGTGGCCACAGATAAATAACAAAACACACCGGCCAAGTAGTGAATGCCATATGCGGCAAATCCACAATAACTTACGTCAAAAAAAAATTCAAAGTTAACCGACTTATTTTTATTAACATATATATTTTCCAAGTAATTTAATGATAAATAACATAACAGACCATCACGCGCGTCTCCCCAAAGGGGTAGACTAAGTTGTTTAGTATAAACAACAGTTGTTTAGTTCTCCGAACTGGGGGGTTAAAATGGCCACATCGAAGCAATTCATCTTGTTTGCATTGCGCACTTACTTTTATATGCGCAAATGTCAAATTACAATATTGCTTTCTTAGATGAATTGCTTCGATGTGGCCATTTTAACCCCCCAGTTCGAAGAACGCGTGACTTACAGTCATGAGCAATATGATGTACCCACTTTAGGACTCTGTCGCACTAACATATTTGACATTTAGTGAGACTTACAGCTCAATTTGACAAAAAAATTAATGTGACATGGTACCAAAGTGTATACATATTAATGCTCGTGACCGTACACACTAGTGTCACGGGTTCGAATACCGGCTTGGGCTCTAAACCACTGAATTCGATTTTATGAGTTTGAATTCATGTTTGGATCATAGGCAATTGATATCACGTGGTTTTTCAGAATTTGTGCCCGGTTGATGGCAATAGGCTCGTCCCCTATTACATGGGGCTAAGACATAGCTGGCGAGGAGTTAGTCTGTATACTAAACAACTTAGTCTATCCCTTTTGGGGATACGCGCGTGATGGTCTGTCATGTTATTTATCGAAAAATTTCTTGGAAAATATATATTTTAACCACACAGGACTACCACGGAGCTAATGAAACTTATGACTGTTTTGCCGAAGTATTATACGGTTGATTTAAATTAATTTGTAATTTATCTGTATCACGGTACATAAACACCCAGCGGTACTACTCTACGGCCGTAAGCGAATGAGTTGTTAACATATTTATTCCGGATTGCAACAACGGATTAAAACCAATGAGTTATAAGACAAAATAATATAAATATAAGGCATTATTCTGTTTAAATCATCAAAGTTCAGATCGCATCATATATTACGGATTTATGTTATTACGACAGATAACTTATGATGTACGATTTAAAGCATATTGGATCTATAAAATGGAAAAGGTCCTATCTTTAGATAGATATATATATATACCCCCGTCGGTTGATTGGGGGAGGCCCGTGCCCAGCAGTGGGACGTATATAGGCTGTTTATACATTTACGATACGATTGAACTAATGAAATTTAATTACATATACGATTATATATAAAGAAATGAGCTGCATAGATGATAGCGAACAGTTTCTTATTACAAAATACTGCCTCAACTCATCCGCCTGCGCCGCGAACACACATACACTCACTTCAAAAAACTTCCACAAAAACCACTACACTAAAATTTGTGCGTATCAATCTAACGTTACAATACATTTCATACAAATACATACTGTACGATACTAAGGGAACATTACATACATCAACTTACCAATACATCATGTAAATATATTCTTTAATCGATATTCTTATTGCTGTTTCTGTCACACAGATTAAAAAGAATAGCTCGATAGATCTCACTTACTTTACTTAATTGTACTTTAAGGTCAATTTAAGCTAAGACGACCAACTCGATTGTATAAAATAATCGATAAACGATTTAGTTTTGCAAAATCCAATTCGATATTTTGTCATCTAAGTTCGATTTTTAAATCAATTGATTTGGGTAACTTTCGAAATTACTTTGGCTACCGAATAACTATGGCATTTGTTGGAATTCCTAAAGGTCCCTCTAGACACAATACACGACAGCTGATGCTACTAAGCGAGAGAAACAATTTCGGAACTAACTCCAATTTTGTACTATAATAAGAAGGCTCCCTCCTCACGCAGTGTTTACAAATAAATGGCAATTAATACGATTTATATATGAATCTTCGTTAAAATATATTCACTAACTTGTACTGAAGTTACAATCGCATAACATAAATAAATAATCAGATAAACTGTTACGGTTCCATATTTATTTTTTAAAACTATGTTATCATTTTTATTCAATTTATAAATACCCAAAACATTTTAAAAACAAACATTAGATTTATTTTGGTATACACATACCTATTTATAATGTCACTTGTTCTGGCACATTATCAATTCCTTTATTATTTATTATTCTCTGATAGCAACACTTACATTTTTCTCTTGATTTTTTTTATCGTCTCTAGTATAATTATTGAATTTTATTTCATAGTAAAATAGTATAAGATATTGTTAATCCTACTCTACTAATGTTACCTACATAGAGTTGGTCCAGAAATGGTATCCTCGCTTAATAAGGTCAACTTGTTTACAACTACAACATGCGTAAAGCTAACCATTAAAATCTAAATAAAATCAATGACTCAAACAACTTTAACTATAATAATTTACTTATTGCTTTTTCTGGTTCCTCACGGAAGACTTCTGCTCATATTAATGCCAAGCTCACACTATTTATATACTTCACTGACAATACTTTTAACACTATTTACTTTTATGGCAAATACATTATTCGAATGTAAAAACATGATTGGCCGTATGAGCTATGTTGTCATTGCCTGTCCTAAGGACAAAATAACCAAAAAAAAAATTAAAAACATCATATATTCAAATTTCGAAAATAGTAAATCTATTTCTACAAAGTTCATTCAACCTATTACATGTACTTTAGGAGTCCACAGTCACCTTAAATGATTTTCGTATTGTCTCGTTCTATCGCATCCATTAAAACTAGTAAATAGTGCAAGCCTGACTTAATATCTTATAAATGAGAACTGTTGTACACATTTATTTGAAAACATATTCTATACTTGCCTACCTAGTTTGTGAACTATACACTACAAGAGAGTACTCAAGGAAACACTCGTAGGGTGGATGCAGACTTACTGAGGAACAGCGCAAGGACAAATTATACATAATATTCAACTATACATACATAATTAGGTAGTTTCCTAGGTCAAAGATAAATTATCGAATTTTAATTACTAAACAAAGGCAGATCTAAAGATGACAAAAACGTTTTATTTTTCTATTTAACTTATTTATGAATTTTAATCAAGAAAAGTGTAATAATAAGTGTGACATTTGGTCACGCTTTTCTATAACGTCACAGGTTGCTTTATCATACAAATTCCACAGTAATTTCGTGTTTTGATGTTTAGTAATAAGTAACTGATTTGACTAGTTATAAACTACCCTATTGAAAAATCACACGTTCTGTTGGTATGTAATATTCGACTGCATTTTTATAAGTGTAAAGACTAAGCGCTAGCTTATTATTAGCTAATATGATTTATTATGAACAAAATTTATTACGAAAAAAATAACCGACCAACCAAAACCGATATATACGAATCAACCGTGGCTGCAAGTTGTCTTTGATTACTTGTGGGTCTGCCCACCCCATTAAGGATTACGGGTGTGAGTGTATGTATTAAATATATGTATATATATTATTTATAAAATTGGTCACTTCGCCGTCTCTCGGATATTTGCTGCACATAAGAAATCATACTAACAATGTCTAAAATATCTATAAAACCAACGACATTCATAGTTACTTAAGCTTAAGTTTTATAACAATATTATTGCCAATGTGAGGTTAGGGCACTGTATTCGGTGGTCAAAATCTGGTTACGAATTATAACTATATGTAGGATATATTGTATAATTATAATTTTAAAAAGTATATATGTTGCCTATTCTGGGACACAAACTTAATCTAACTTTATTTTGACAGGCCTTAAACTAGTGCCGTCCCTCACTTACAATAAGCGCAAGAAAGAGATAGAACTAGTTTTAGACCACAAATTAAGTCGGTGGTTGCTCGAATCGGCACCAATGTGTGGGAGGCCCTAAAACGCGTACTAGGAATAGACCACGGCGATTTTAAGATAAGTTCATTTATTTAAATTGTGCCTGCTCAAAAACTGTCGCATAACAAAAGTACCTACATTACACTTATTAAAATATCCCCAATATAAGGGAAATTAAATTTCAATATTAAACTTTTTAAATTAAGGAATAAATGAATGGCTTGTCAGAGTTTTGGCTTTATTGGTCAAATACATAGAATGACGAATAAAAAAATGCCTTTAGCTGGCTTTGAATACGATTTTCAAATCATCAAATACTTTTTTTATTATTTAAATTTTTCGCGACTCTTTTTATGTGGACATTCTGTGTTATATTGCTAATTAGTTAAAATGAACAAATGATTTTATAAGATGGAATATAATGAAAATATTAAGTACATATAACAATCTAAAATACGTTTAGTTTTTACTACGAATAATATCTTAACTGCAGAATAGGCCTAAATTCTGTTATTATACATTTATTTATTAGAAAAAGGTCTTAGGACAGAGGTAGGTAGGGAAGAGTTGCCAACATATTATAAAATTTCGGTACCTAAATCAGAATAAATATCTTAATATAGATAATAAAAATAAACTTCTCATAACATCACAGATATCAAACATTATATCTTTTTTTTCGTTAACGTAATCCATTTTAAAACACATTTTTAAATGAAGTTTATATTGAGGTATTTCTAGGTCGCATACATACAAACTTTTAAGTCCGGTCTACATCAATAAAAAAGCATAGTGTGCGCTGTGAGTTGCAAATTTTTACACACACACGAACGTGTTACGTTTAGTAACGTGGAACAAACACTGAATGTTCAACACGCGATGCGAATAGCTACCGAGGTGGGCCAGTCTTAAAACGTAAAATATCAATTTAGCACTCATATATCCCCTGGTTATATAGAAAAACTCTCACAATACAAGGACCACAGATTACTTCAAAACCCGGAAAGATAGAAAATTCATCATATCGACAATAAGGGGCAATAATACGCTTGCTTCAGTAAGTTTAAGTCCTAAGATTATAAATACATACATGAGGTAAGTGTTATCATTATCTTTCTTCTTTTATCGCTTTTATCTTCAACCTCGCCCTTCGAATGCCGCTTATTTATTTTAAATATTATTTTTAATTATATAGAATAGACCGTACGTTCAAATATGGAATTCTACGTAAAACTATCTCACCTGAAAGTTGTTATAACTATCCTTGTAAACTCAGGACCAGTTTTCGCACCCCCAATAAACGGGTTAAACGGGTTATCCAAAAATGTAAGAATGTTTTTTTTTTTCATTATAAAAACTCCAGATTAGTTTTCTCAAAGTTAGGTTAGGTTGTATCGCTTACCCAACTAAGAAAACTCCGGATAAGAGCTTAGAAGGAATATGTCTTCATAAAAAAACTTTTTAAACCTCCAAGACATAACTCGTGGAACTCAGTTTGAAATCGAAGGGCCATCAAACCATCATGAAAGTTACCTTGCTCCGTAAGTTCAAGCGTGTAGGAGTGTTGGCAGCAGTAGTCAGGGCTCGTGGCGGCGGCGGCGGCGGAACACGAGCGCGAAGATGCTGCGCAGGCGGCGCCAGCGGCGACGTCCGCCGCCGCCCGACACGCTCATGCCGAGGATTGACGCCTGCAGCGAGGGAAAGGACTACGCGGTTATTTGGAAAACCATAGAGCTGCCTTACAATACAATAAAAAAAATTTTTTCTTGCACAATCACATAAGAAAATAACATTATACAAGTAAGACAGAAGACATACAATAGGCGGCCTTATTGCTAAATAGCAATTTCTTCTAGGCAACCTTACTAGCAACTCAAGAAAGAAAAAAAATAAAAACCAAAAATAAACAAAAGAAAGTCTAATTAAGTGAGTAAAGGCATTAAGTTCATTCCTGTCTGGGTGATTCTCCACCAAGACCAAAGTAGGAAAAACAGTAGGAAGTTATGCTCCATATTCTCTCCGATCACTAAAAGGGGCTGAGCAGTGGAGCACATATAGGCAATTTTATATATGATAATTGACATCGTGTGGTTTCCAGGTTTTTCGCCCACCCCCTATTGCGTAGGGCTTAAACACAGCTGGGAAGGAGTGGGTGTAATATACACCTATGCCTACCCCTTAGGTTACACAGACGTACCGCTATGTTATTATGTATGATGAAACTAACCTGTCGCTGCCGCTCGAGGCGTCGTATCTCCCTCACGAGCGCGTGGAAGGCGTCGTCGACGAAATGGCGCAGCGCCGCCGACGTCTCGAAGAAGGGACATCCCAGCTGCGTCGCCAGCGCCTTGCCTTCCTCTGTGCTCACCTGGTTTGATAGGAAAATATTTTTTTTACGTTTTTATTTATAAAATGGCAATACTCATTCTATTTCTCTTTTGTTTTGTATTTTGTTTTTCCTGTTTGTGCAATAAAGTATTTGTTATGTTATGTTAACACTTTTTTTAACCTTCTTCTACAATCACTCGTGTGCGTTACGCCAGCCAGATTTTGTCGAAAGTCACCGTTTTTTTGAAGTAGATAATTAGAAGTCCAGCTTCTACAATTGTTGTGCTGTTTTGTATATGTATGTATGTTTGCTGGATAGTAAGGTCGAGTGCAACATACTATTAAGCAGAACAACTAATTCCGTACAATTATTGATCATATTTCAATAAGATAACAATTTACAATTGTTTCAATGCACAGTTACAATTAAATATGTCAAAGTATGTAAGCTAGTATTGTGACATTCATGAGCATAGTGACGTATCAGTCGATATTAGGTCGATCGATTCTTTTCTATCTAACAATACCTATATAAACATATTGTGGGCCTCTAATTTGAAAAATGATGTGGTCAAACTCTAAAGTCGACGTATTCTTTACAAACTTCAGCGTGCAACAGCATCTGTGTGTCACAGCCACATTAAATTATTACTCATAAGGGAACATACTTGTCTGAACCTCGGCGCGAGATCCAGCTTGTTCCCGACCAGTACAAGCGGCAGTCTCTCGGCGGGCCGCGCCTGCGCCAGTAGCCGTCGGTACTCGGCGGCGGCGCGGAACGAGCGCCTATCCGTCACTGAGTAGCACAGCACGAAGCCCTCGCCGCACCGCATGTACTGCTCGCGCATCGCCGTGAACTCCACCTGGGGTTAATGGACAGATCGATCAAGCTTTGTATCAAAGCGCTTAGCAGAATAATATAAACTAGAAGTTATCGTTACATTAAAAAGTTGCGAAAAACTTATCAGGGGGCTTAAAAAAGGTCACAATGAAGCAACTTACCATAAGCTTACAACTATATCCCAATTAGGGTTGTCAGAAGTGCGTTCATTAGTTTAACTAAGTACCCATGCCTCACCAAGCTCTCTGTTAGTTAGACCAATGAAAAAACTACCAATAGTAGTTGCAACACTGTGGGTAAAGGTGCCAAAAGGCAAAATTGAAGCAACTCATCTAAAAAAGCAATATAGCAATTTGACATTTGTGAAGTTTAAAATGAAGTGTGCAATGTCAACTAATGTCAAATTGCTATATCTGAACGATGCAGCCACAAACAAAGAAAATAGTAGTATTAGATAAATCACTTTGATATAGTCTTTTTAACTTTGGTATTTGTGGATTTTTATATGCATTATTTTTTTACTAGCATCTCCATAACAATGTGTAAAAGAATTTGTTTTATACGTGCAATAAAGAATTATTGTATTCTGAATACATACCTGACCAGCAGTATCCAAAATGTCCAGTAGTGCGGGCTCACCGTCAATCACCGCTTGTTGTTGGTAAGAATCCTCTGCAAATGGTTAACAATAATGAAAATAAGTGAATATTCAGGCATATAAAACTTACAACAATTAATAAACATAAAAACATAAAAAAATATAACTTTTACATCTTTAGTTAAATGCCAACTAATTGGTCACTAAAACAACTTGTCTTTCCACAAGATTGATAAGAATTTGTAAGGTTCACTTTGTTCTTTGTTTTGATATAAACAATTGACTGAACTGCAAGATAAAGAGACTATTATAAAGTTTTTATTCAGTTTATACAACAATCTACTATAACAGCAAAATTCATAACAAATCCTTTGTTGTTATGTTATACTTTTATAAACTTATACATTAGTACCATAACAATTTACACTGTTGTTGTATTTCGGAAATGAGCGTGAAATACAGTAAAGAGAAGGTGAAGTGGTTTGTATGACTTAAAACTATTCCTTTGTTGATGAAAAGTTACCATAACATATCTGCAATGTTTACATTTTGGAATGTTGTTTGGGGTAGTAGTACTGTACCTATAGTGGGGTCGTGGTAGTCCAAGAAACTGTGGCTGACGAACTGCAGGGTGACGGCCGACTTGCCGACCCCGCCGTCGCCGAGCACCACGATCTTGTAGACTCGCAGGCCGCGCGACGTGCCCGCAGCCTCGCCCGCCATGCCGCCGCATGCCTGCGGAGCCCCGGCCGCGCACACCTGCGAGCCGCGCCCGCAGCCCTCACTGGCCCACGACCCCCGACGCCATCGCCACAAGCCGCCCCCCAACTCTACCACTGGCAGCACAGCGCACGACACCGGGACACCCACTTTTCAGTCATCCAAGTTCATTTTTTTGTTGCAAAAAACAATAATTTACAATAAAAAATCGACAGCTGATTGAGTGAAGGACGAATGACAATTTGACATTTCATTTTCACTCATTTCGATAATTTGATTTGTTATTTTGGTACCGTTCAGTCGCATTCTAAAGATAAATAATTTTAGGCTTCGGAACACATTAGAAGAAGAAAAAGAAAACAATACAGTTTTACAAGATTTTTGAGCTTAAATTCATTATGTTTTTATTTTACAGGCCTATTCATAAATCTAAAATTTCATTAAAAAAATAATGATATCAAACTGATCGCAATGGATCGCCACCTTATGTTGGTAGAACTGTCTGTAAAGCTGAAGCTGAAGGTTCTGTTCAAAAACTTAATTGATTACACTGTACAATACCTGCTTGACATACTTATATTGTCCTATTCCTAAATGAAAATGCGCTGAAATTATATGACATTAAAATTTTGTCCTACCTATGATTACGGCAATCAATTTTAATATTAATAAATACAATGGATATATGTATCCATATACTGGATTGCAATTTAAATAATAGTCTGTAAGTATTACAAAAGTTTTTAAACACACACCCACCCACTATCAAAATTGAAAGTTTGCTCGTTGTTCGTTCTATTTATTTTTGTACTATAAATAATTAAATTAATTTCGATTATTATCATGGCTCATATACAATTTGTTGATGAATTGGTAAAAGAGTATCTACTGTTCAGAGGATTTACATCGACGGTGAAAGCATTCGACAACGATTTGAAGGCTGACAAAGACAAAGGTTTCAGGGTGGATAAAATTATTGAACAAATTTTACATTATATCAATGTTTCCGACCTAATTGGACTCAAAGAATATTGGTCACATCTCGACAGTTTAGTATTTTCCAAACTAGAGATTCACATGCAGCCTGGTAAGTTTGAATGCTTTAATAAAGTAGAGGATTCCTAAATAGTATGCTATGTGAATGTGTATGTAAAAAAACGAGACATTCTTTTCAAACAATCTTTGTTACTTGTAGTATAGTAAATATGAGCAACATATGAAGATCTCAGAAATACTCTAGATATTGAACTGCCTACATAACTTGCAGAATTTTGTCGATCTAAGAATACCTTCATTTTTCAGCTGTAAGAAAAATAGAATATAGTTTGTACAAAATGTATTTAGTGACGGCATCTCAGAGTACAGGCGGGGTGCGCAATGAAAAAGTTGCAGACTTCCTGGCTAAGATGCTGCCTGAACTGCAGGGGCAGAATGAGTGGAGGGATTGGTTCAGTGAGTAACATAATTTAAAAAGTATTTAGAACTCCCTAGTTTTCACTTAATCAATATAAATAGTTGTAACATCTCTTAAACTTAATTAATAAAGAAGGGAAAATCTATGTAGTTTAATATACTTGTTTTTCAATTAATGTACACAACTGTACTTATTTAAAAAAAATATACCTAATCTTATAATTTACCTCACAGTGCTACCATACATTCAAAAACCAGAAGAAAACCCTTCATTCAGCCTGTACTACACTCGGGCGTGGCAGGACAGTGTGCTAGTCTCGCTGCACAATCTCTTGGCCACTGTGTTCCAGTGCATGCCACAACCTACACTCACCAGCTACGAGAGTGATGCTGCAATGCTCAAAAGGTTGCAGGATGAGTTGGCTGTACTTAGGACTAAGGTGAGATAAAAATTAGGGACTAAATTGTGAAACAAAGGGAAGCTATGACACAGGTTGTTGCTCTAGTCATCCCACCATACTATGTCAACATAAAAAGTTTTATTTCAGACACAACAACAATCTGCTGAAAAAACTTCACCAATTGGTCACCAGTCACGACTAGCGCAGTATTCTGAACGCCTCAGTGGCCCCTTGCCTTTAGTAGATGACTTCTGTGCCATACCTTCTGAACAGCTTGATAGTGGAGCACGAGAAGCTAAAGGCTTAAGGGGACTGCTAAGGCAGATGGGCGGGAGCCCTGTTATGGGCAGAAAAGGCTCCCGATCGCAAAGCCAGAATTAAATATTAATTTTATAGTAATAATGAACATTTGGTCTTTCAGATTAAAAGAACTTTGTATTGTATGTAGTAATTAAGTTGACGATAAAAGGAGAAATTTATTGAATGTAAATAGTTATGTAAGTTTTAAATGTAATTACTTAAGCATTCTGCTGCAGAAAATAAAAGGTAGGTAGTAAGTAGGTGAGGAAGGTAAGTAAAGTAAAAGTATTATAGTAAAATATCTGTGAATTATATTTTATCAATAAAGGTATTCAATTTAAAGTATTTTTATTTTTTAGAATTGTAATGAAAATCTAATTACGATAAATAGAAAATGCATATTATGGGTGTTGAGAGAGTAAATCTGCGCAAAACAAGGCTGTTTGATTAACGTCCTTTGCCGTTTTGCGCGTTTGACTAAAGTTGTTGAATCGATTTTTGTTCTGGCTTTTCGGCGGGAAACGGGAACGGGACAGTTGCTTTCTTCATTGAGTAATCTAAATAATTAATACGAAGTGGTGTTTTGTGGTTAATGATCGCATTAAGTTAGTCGGAAGACATTCGCGAGTGTTATTATATTGGAGTATTCAATAAACAAAGTGTATCTGCCTATTTTCGCTTCGTGCTGGGAAGCCGCTTCATAACTCAAAAGTTTATGCGGACTTTTGAGTTAATTCGTTTGGGGTTCGGAGTAGGAGTCTACTCCGAGGGTGGGGGCTTAGGTTTCATCATCATCACCTTTCATCATTTCATTAATCATCAAGAAAAAAAATACGTCAGACATGGCTGTATGGGCATAGTTCCCTTTGCCTTACCCTTCGGGGAAAACCAAAACAAAAAAAAAAAAAAAAAAACGATTTTTGTTCTGTCAATTTTGACATGACATTAAAAAATTCTCATAAAATACGACGCGCGCGTGGAATTGCATCGCTTTTGTTTTCTCCGTATAGTTTTATTAATTTCGACGAGTTCCGATATTTGTTACTGAAACTTTAGGTTTAAATACCTGAAACCACCAGAATGTCTAACAATTCTATGGGCCAAGGCGCGAATATGCCGTCAATCGGGGGAATGAACCAAGGCGGGATTCAGTATGTGAACAATCCTCTTCAAAGTCCGCAACTGCAGTCTACATCCTTGCAAGGTTCTCCATCACAACACAGCCCTATGGGAACGCAGTCGCAAAGCGGATCTAAAGTCAATACAAGCGGCGGCGGCGACCAAACGACTCAGGTAAAAACATGATCTTGTGCACCACGTAAATTGATTGTTTTCATAAAATTATACATTTTTTGTAATGCAGGTGTTATGCATTCTATCTTTTTATACGATTTTATTGTTCCAACAAAAGCCACACTAGTTTATAGTTTCTTAGATTTATAGAACATATTTCCCCTATCTTATCATATTCCCGCCATTTGCAGCTTCTGAGTCGCCCTCGTCTGCAAGAGTTGGTCCGTGAAGTAGACCCAACGGTGCAACTGGACGAGGAGGTCGAGGACATGCTGCTCCAACTAGCTGATGACTTCATAGACTCTACACTGAATGCTGCGTGCTCGCTCGCTAAGCACCGACATGCGTCCACGGTGGAGCTCAAAGATGTGCAGTTACATTTAGGTAAGAGAATAATCTTAAATTGGATAGTTTTTTGAGTTAAAGATAAATTATAATATTCTGATTACTAAATAAAGACAGATCTAAAGATGACAAAAAATATTTAATTTTTTCTATTTAACTTATTTATGAATTTTAATAAAGAAAAATCTAATAATAAGTGAGACATTTTGTCATGTTTTTCCATGACATCACAGGTTACTTTTTCAAACAAATTCCATAATAATTTAAAATTTTGATATTTAGTAAAAAGTAACTGATTAGACTAATTGTAAACTACCCTATTGTATAATAATCATTGTACTTCTCTTGTCATTTTCTAATTGTGCTTTATTATGTGTTTATGTGCAATTGAGGATTTTGTGTGATGTATAAATATGTATCTAGAAGTGATAACACTAATTATAAAATATACTAATCCTAGAATGAACATAGCAATAATAAAGACCTTTCCTCTGCTCTTGCGGGCCCTTTCTGGACAAGAGCGGCGCGTGATCGCCATCATTGGAAACGATTGGAGGAGGCCTTTGCCATGAGGCACTCCGAAATAAGAGATTTAATATAAAGTGAACTGTAAATAACCGGAAAATGTTTCGGAAGCAAGGCTTTCAATTTCCTCTGCTCTTATACTCATAATAATAATAATAATTGATTTAAATATGAGAAGTGACATAAAACTATGACACCTATGTTTCAAAAACTCTTTCAGCAATGTCATATTAATAATGTTTGTAACAATTAATGTATAAATAAATAATAAAAATTTTAAGAGCACTTCCATAGACTGAAACAAACTTTTCTTTGTTTATAATGGCTAACAAAACCACAACATAGTACATTTCAGTAACATTATTGTCTTTGCTTCTGATTGCAGAACGCCAGTGGAACATGTGGATACCAGGCTTTGGTAATGATGAGCTGCGACCGTACAAGCGGTCTGCAGTTACCGAAGCCCATAAACAGCGCATGGCTCTTATCAGGAAGACCATGAAAAAATATTAACTGTCTATATTAACAGTAGATGTAAGTTTATATCGGTATAAAAGTGTGAAGGTATAATTGTAATTCTTCGGATCCACTGGACATTGTCGGCAAGTAGTTTCTCTAGTACCTACAACCATTTTTACAGCATACATCTAAATATCTTAAGACTTATTTCCTTGAGGTAGAAGAGCATTTATAAAGTTACCTTCTTTCCGCCGGCGAATTCTTTAGCGTGGACTTCGTTTATCGTAGCACTTATTTTTCATCCCCTTAGGGGGTGATTTCCGGTATAAAAACTATATGATGTTCTTCCCTACGTCTCAAACTTTCCCCATACCAAATTTGATCTAAACCGGTTGAGCAGTTTAACTTCTTAAGACCGAGATTGCCAGACACAATAGTTAAACAATGAAGTTTGGATTTAAAAAGGACTTTCGGTCTTACGACTTTAAATGCGAAAGAGTAACAAATAGACAAAATTACTTTCGCATTTATAATATCAGACCGTATAAGGCATAGGTTTCCAAACAAAATAGTTAAACAATGAGTATTTGATATTAAAAGTAAACAAACCTTGAAATAGATTGATTCTGTGGGTGATATGTGTTTCTTGACCCAAAAAGAAGAGAATCCTATTTTTATTACTACCTAGAAAATTTTAACTAAGTCTAAACCTAGAAGTGATTAGTGATGGGTGAAACCCAACTTAGAGCCTTCATAGATTTATGAAAACTAGAGAATTATAGATGGTAAACTCTTGTTCAAATGTGTTGTTATACTGCACAATTCAGACTGAAATTATTGCCAATTATACTGTGATTAATCACCCACTTGAACAGATTTTTTTCAGTAATTTAATTAAGAATTTGAAAGATGTCCAAACTATGTTTGTAAGTATGAAAAAATCCAATTTTATATAAACTGTTTATGTATGTGGAAAAATCTCGTATGTTAGTTTTATCCATAGCTTAAAATATTTTTCACATCATTGTATGTTGAGTACATGCCAAGTTGAACGCTCAATCTTTCAACAATTTTAACAATATCTATGTGTAGAAATCTTGAAAAGGTCTCCTTTGTTTAGGGGTTCACATCAGTGGGGTTGACTGACAAAACTATGCTCAGCTTCGAGACTGCTCTCAAGATCATGTCAATGTGACAGTTCTCAAATAAAAATGGACTTGAGTATCATCTTGAGGGCAGTCTCAGCTGAGATTAGTTTATTAACACCGCCCCTAGAAAGATATAATTATGATTTTTAGTTGAGTTAAGAAATATTATTTGTGCATTGTTTTAATATAATTTGTGAATAATGTGAGCTTATTTAACAATTTCACAAATTGTACAGAAGCGATTTTATCTGTGAGAAATGTGATTATTTTTTTAAGAATAGAGTACTTGATGTTTTCTGTTAAAAATATTAATAAAAGATACAAATTCATAAACTTGACTTTCAATTGATTAAATTGGGAGCAAACTTAGGATGGAGGTAACGCCTGCGTATGTCTACTCCTTTCCCCATGTTGCTCTTTGGGTACATCGACCCTAAAATAAATGTTGAGTCATAAACAACATAACATAAATAGCCTATATACGTCCCACAGCTGGGCCACAGGCCTCCCCTCAATCAACCGGAGGGGTATGGAGCATACTACACCACGCTACTCCAATGCGGGTTGGTCGAGGTGTTTTTTACGGCTAATAGCCGGGACCTACGGCTTAACGTGCCCTCCGAACACGGAATCATCTTACTTTTTCGGACAATCAGGTGATTCAAGCCTGAAAAGTCCTTACCAAACAAAGGACAGTCTCACAAAGTGATTTCGACAATGTCGCCATCGGGGATCGAACCCGGACAGATCGTGAGCCTAACGCTCTAACCACTAGACCACGGAGGCTGTTAAACAAACAAATTATTATTTATAAACATCACTTCAACAGTGTCACTTTAAAAGTCAAAACAAAAATTATCCCTATTGATTTTGTTATCAAAATTTCTAGTTTAATACGATCATATACTGAACTTGCAATTATTATAAAGGACTTCACTCAACATCCCGTTTTAATCGTTTAAAATTCTTATTACAACAGCGAACAGCCAACCTTCAATGGAAAGTTTCATTCCTATTCATAAATGAAAGTATCCTTACTGGTTTTATAGGCTGTTGTATTGGAGGAAGTAATTAACAAACAGTACCAGAATGACTCACAGCCATGCGTTTACGGTGGACGCCCTAAATCGTGCGGCTCGTAGCAATATGCGATGGTACCACAACAACCTGGTGCGTGTCCTCGAGAATGCCAAGGAGAAACACGCGCGAGACATAGACCCGCAGATTGTTCAGGCTCATCAACTTATTGGGGTACGTAGGTACTTATTTTTTGGGTACTTTATACGGACGACTGCACACACGGGTCCCCTCCGTAGCAAGTGGACAGATTCGCAACTGGTCAGATTCTCAGCTAGACTGTACATATCGTGTCCAATTGCTAATTCGTCCACCTGAGAATCTGTCGAGCTGCGAATCTGTCCACTCGCTACGGAGGGCACAGGTCGACTAGCTTAAGCTAAGCAGCCGGTTTTTGAAGACAACTGAAAGGTCCTAAGCTATCCTACAACTATACATACATAAACACACGCCTATTTCCCATCGGGCTAAGCAGAGACTATGGAATTCAATTTGCTTCGATCCTGATCACGCTTCTACAACTACCTGTATAAGTACCTACATTCAACTCAGTAGGAAAACTCTTGCTCCTCGTGTAACCGGAAGAATCAGAATCATTTATTCAACGTAATTATCATAGATAAACTTGTTGAAGGTCAAATTAACATTTTTGAATCTACGTCATTTCGCCAAAGTATAGTTTTGTGAGTCACTTCAGAGCCAATAACATGGACTAAGAGGTTTAAAATCGCTCACTTACCACGACTATCACCTAAACACCACTAAGTATCCGGAAGGATTTCGGAGAAATATTTTCTTGTTTCATACTTTTTAGAACGCGAAGAGCTGTAGTAGCCCTGTTGGTAGAACGCTTGCCTCTCACTTTGAGGTCGGAGGTTCGAATCGAGGTCAGGCCTAAACCATTGATTATCGAATTTGTTTTCGAATTCATGTTTAGATCATAAATGATTAACTTGCTCAGCTGTAAAGGAAAACATCGTGATCAAACCCACATACCCCAGAAATGCATTTTCGGAGATATGTGAGCTAACCTGCATGGGGCTGGTTTTCCCCTCGCGGTTTGGAAGGTCAGACAGACAGTCGCTTCTGTAAAAAACCGGACCTGTCAATTCTTCAGATTAGGTAAGCGGATCCTGTGAAAAACGGGATAAAGACGATACTTTATACAACGCGATATTTCCGTAGTCGGATTTTAGTTTTTAAGTTGAGCATAGAAGTAGTTATTAATAAATATAGACATTGTTCGTAGATACTAGACGAGAAGGTGGACTTACCAGTAGTAGTGCCACTCCGAGAGGTCGAGCACTCACAAGACGACAGTCTGATGAAGCCAATAGAAAAGGAAGTGCTGGATATATTCTACAAAAGCACAGAAAAAGGTGGCGACACGCGGTATCTGCACGAGAGAGTCAAGAAAAGACCAGAGGACAGGTATACGTGTCCTACTTATCTAGCCTAAGGTGTCCCACTGCTGAGCAAAGGCCTCCCTCCATTTCTTCCAGGAGTCTCTCCAGTTCTTCCTCCGGCCAGCCTTCCAGGAAAGCATCCAAGTCGTCGCGCCATCTCCGCCTCGGTCTGCCGCGCCTGCGTCTCTCTATTCGGAGACCATTCTGTGGTGATCGTAGCCCACAGGTCGTTTGCCTCCGACATACGTGACTTTAACATTAACACGTGTCCTTAACATGAATATAGTAATACATTCCAGACGGGGGAATTTGTACCTATGAAAGAAAGCCGACTGTCTACCTACGACTGGTGCTTATAAATTCAAACATTGCGCAAATACCTATCGCCTCGCTGAGAGACTGTTACCAGTCCACGCAGAATACGTTAGCGTCAGATTGGCCGGTCACTCGGCGTATTTACAGCCCGGATATTCCCGAATTACCATAAGGTGGGATACCGCCTTGCCCAGCGCGTGCGAACGAGACAAATATTGACTGCAAATAAATGTGCCATCTACGAGAACACATTCTAGGAAGACTCAGAGACCTATGAACTATGAAATTAATAAGTACGCACGTAATCCTAAGCACGAATTTCGATTAAAAATATAGGTGTAGGAATTGTACCGCGCCACTGGCATAAAAAGAACTATTTCATTAAGTAGTTCCATTATAATGGGAATTCCATACATTTTTACTCGAACTCGAACGGCGATAAAATAGTAAAAATCAATATAAGTATGTACCCACTTTAGGTCTTTGTCGCACTAACATATTTGACATTTAGTGAGACTTACAGTTCAATTTATCAAAAAAGTTAATGTGACATGGTACCAAAGTGTATACATATTAATGCTCGTGACCGTACATCTAATTCAACTTAAACATCTCCTTATTTTAGGTTCTTCTTTCGAATAGTCTCAAGCTGGGACTACGGTTGGCAGCAGAAGCAGTCGCGCGTGCCGGCGCGTGACGTCAACTACGGCCGCTGCTACCTGCTGCGTGACACGTTCTATCGCAAGAACAACGTCGGACCAGACCCGCCGCACTACGCCCAGCCGTCCGGCGGAGAAGTGACCATATGCAGCGAATATGCTTGCAACCCCACCTAGTATCCAATGGCCTATGCACGAATTTACTATCAATATATTTAGGGCTGAAGCACACCCCGGAACACATACTTACCTATATAAGATCACGACTATATCCCAGTCCCAGTAAAAGGTACATCCATCGCAAGATGAACTAAGTACCCACACCTCACCAAGCTTACACACCCCGTTTGGATGCCCGTTGGAGTGACGGTGTGCCGGTCGCCCAAGCGGGAGCGTCACTTAGTCCACGCGCACTACCAGATAACTCTTTAACGGCTTTGAGCCGTTTAAGACTAAAGATCCAGAGGGGTGAGTTCGGCGCCCGACACGATTGGTCGTACCAAATCTGGCAGCACGGAACCGCATTCCTTCCGTCCGCTTCTCAGTAGAAGCATTCCGCCACAGTCTCGTCGATACCGCCGCGTGGGGTCTGCTTTATTTCACTCTAGCAAATGACGGTTCTGAGTGACAGAAAAGGATAGAAGCATAGGAAAGTACTGCAAAGTTTAATCCGTAATGTATTTAGCATGATATCGAGTTAGAATAATAATGTATGGATTTTTCATTACTTCCAACTACGTGTCGAGGCGCTGTTCTAATTTCCATACATTTATATACGAATTCGGTATGATAAATCGATAGTAAATCCGTGCTTGCGCCACAAGTAATTAAACATTTCTCTGTTTAAGTACAAGTCTTAAGTATTCCTCTTTTATTATTTCTAATAAAATGTATATTTACAAAGCATTAATAAAAAATGCAATTTATTTTGTGTGGATTACAATTTTAAGTTCTTTTTTACCTTTAAAGTGATACGATTCGTTTAATAAATATAAAAATGTTTAAGCTAAGCAACTAACTGAAAAAATAAAACTATTTTGTATAGCAAAAAACATATATTTTATAATTTTATTATTTACAATAATTCAACTTTTATTTACATATTAACAACAGCAAATGTACCCTTTTCATAAGGCCACACCCGACTGTTTGAATGGGAATTATAAAAAATGTGTACACATGTAATAGACGTTTGATTTACAAAATAATTTGGACTCTCGCAGTCCGTACGGTGACCAGGTGGATGGTGCCTCAATGGATGCCTCACAGTCGTCTACGCAACAAAAATAAAATGACCATTGGAAAAATTAAGAACTATTGTGACCTGACCAACATCCACTGAACCACTAGTACAACACTAATCGCTTGTATTCTTTAAAATTATTACAACGTCAACAAAGTCCGCGACTAACAAGATACTACAAAATTAATAATTAGAAAATAATAATAAATATGAGACGAATTTGTTCTTTCTCAAGTTCATTATTTGACACATTTATATGTACAATTTTTATAATCAGTCCATTTTATGTTGCGATACCACATAGTAATGTTATTTAGTGAATTGTGCACATCAATATTATGCTTTCACTTTGGCGTGATTTCTACTTTGCAAATACTAACACACATGGCCCCTCCGCCCCTATTAAGATAATTTTGCATTCGTTAGTTTCAAATAACAAGCCTTCTTATAAATACATCGTACATCTAATATTTTACGCGAATCAAATAAATATACCCAAAATACAGATAAAGCTATCCAAGCTTTTGACCCAATTTTTAATATATTACTAATCAATGAAGTTATTGATTCTAGACAGAAACAGAAGCCAAATTGGGTCCATTTTATGGGTTTTTTAGATCAAAATAAATTACTTACAAAATTGTTATCTATGTAAATTACTCTAAAGTACTGACCGGTATCATTTGCTTGTTATGTAACATTTGATTTGGGCATCATTTGCTTGTTATGTAACATTTGATTTGGGCATCAAACATTTGTTATATAACAATTTTCACCAACTTGTGTAAGACGCCGAAATCGATCTGTTACATCACGGGCAAATAGTATACTGGTCGGTATTAATTTAATACAATGGTGTTATTTGAAACTAATATCACCAAACAGGTCCGTTGAAACTTTCTTCGTAATGTGATGATGAATGGATGAGATCGGGCAATGTAAAGTACAGTGTTTCAAAACATACATCTTGAGCAACCCATTTGGGAATTCAAATCTTTAAAAAAAGCGAAAATTTTCAAACCTACAATTTTTTGGTGCTGGGAGTCTCAAATTTTGCATGGGGGTTCCTTTTAGTACGTAGGTGCTAACTAAAACGGGATTTTGTGTAATTCAGCACCTAAGGCGGGTTAAAAAGTGGTGGCAAAGTTTGTATCAAACTTCTAGTTTTTATCGTATAGTTTCACGCGAACGAGTCGACGCGAAGTCGCGGGTAACAGCTGATAATTGTTTTGACTGAGTAATTATTTAATTATTATAATAATTTTCCCGTTTTTGAACGCAGTGTTGTGTTTCGGACTCGATCAATTCGTTTGACACCTAACACACTACGCTCAATCGCTCTTTGGCAGACCTTGAGCTTGGACTTTTGACGTTCCGTCAATGACCAGGTCTGGGCACCGTAAGTTAGGATGGGCAGAATACACATGTCGATGAGCTTTCGCTTTAATGAAATGGGAAGATCCCCTTTCATTAGGTGTTTCATCGACCAATAGCTCTTCCACGCATCGCTGATGAATCGCTGATGTGGGACGGGAAGCCGTAAAACTCAAATGGAATTGGGCCGGACATGTTTGTCGCATGCACCCTGAGCGGTGGGCACGGATCGTCACGCATTGGGTGCCTCATGACGGATACAGGCGTCGTGGCAGACCTCGAAAGAGATGGCGTGACGACTTGGACGCTTGCCGGAGGGACTGGCCGGAATACGCACAGGACCGCGAAAAATGGAAAGAGGAAGGGGAGGCCTTTGCCCAGCAGTGGGATCTTGTAGGCTAGATTAGATTAGATTAGATTAGAATAATTTTATGCTTTTACTGTGTGTACTTTGTGTATAATAAAGAATAAATAAATAATAAGTCTAAATTTCAGATTATGAGATATTCAAATAATTGTGCTTGCTGAAACTGTTGCAGGCTTATAAATACAGCACTTAAACAGATTTAAGGGAAGGGACAATAAAATAAAACATGACATTAAGTACCGGGTCGATGTTGATACATACTTCTGTATTTTTATAACACCACATTTTGTACGAACACATGGCCGCAATAAAACATTTCTATTTCTACTTTTTGCCATGTCGACGTTAAGTTTGAATGGGGCTTGGGTAGTTAGTGTTATGAACTTTCTTCAACTTCAACTTTATGGTTGTATGGCAACCGGTCGTCATAGAGTAGAGACAACCATTACTGCCAATGTCAAGTACAGGAACCACATTTGTCCATAGAGAATGTCCATATAAGAACTTTCTTCTTTTTACTATTGTTGAGTAATGAGGGACACATCACATCTATATTTTTTTTTTTGGATAACGTAGCCTGGAAAGTCCCGCATTGATCCTCCACAAAAGAGTTGCTCAAACTGTCACAATAGCTTAAGATTTATAACTTTATATAAAAAACTGCCACATTTCACTTAAGAAAATAATCACAATTTCTCCCCACATCAACTAACTAAGAAAGATACATCCAACATTACTAAATAACATACTTATTGCTTTACAACGTGCGATTTACATTTTAAGAAATTAATTTACATTCGAAATATTTAAAGTACGGAACAAAAGCTCAGATTCGTGAAAGTAAAGCGTCGGCTATACAAAATAGCGAAGGAGTATCAATTTAAGGCGTGTTTCTAATACTTTAGCTACAGTAGCGCTAATTATGTACAATTTTTTTAAAGTAAATATTTGGCTGAAAATTCATCCGCCAATGCGTGCCTAAAGTCAAAATAAAGAGAAAATTATACTTCTTAGATATTTTGTATGTAATTCCCATTTACTTTATATTATTAAACGTTTGCTAGACGCCCCATCAATCCTTTCATTCCGAGTGTCGAACATACAATTCTACAGAGCAATGGTTCACATTCAGACACACATAACAGTCTGATATGATTTTATTGTCACCACTACAACTCAATGTACTGATAAATGCTAAAATTCGTATTTACTAAATGAAAAGGATTTCTTTCTGATGTGAAAGAAAAAATCCTATCAAAATGACGAGTTAATTAAGTTACACAAACGTGGTTCACTCCGTATTTTAAGGTGTGGAGATTGGGCTTTCTGCAAATTACATTTTGGGCCAAATGCGAATATTGGCATAGAGAAGGGCGAATCGTCAAATAAGCCATTTCATCAACCGTCTTTACAGAGTGAATCTTCTGTACGGTAATGTAATGTAGGTATGCTTTTGTTATTGTTATTAAGTTATATGTTTAGAGGGTATGTACACATTTTCGGCCATTCGTCAGTTCGCGATTAAACGAATAACTGCCAAGTTGTGTTTCACTATACACCACTTCCTATATACTCCTCCTATGTATTTCTCTCTTCCTGTGTATTTTTTCTGTGACTGACATGTCTACCGGATTTTCACCCAGTTCTGAGGTAAAAAACCGGTTAAAACCCAGCTAAAGGATTCTTAACGGGTGTTTACCCTAGCACAGGGTTACAGGGCTGGATCGCCCTGCCGGGGATATTCTACAGTAAAATAATTATCGTATCGCACGAAATGCATGCTTCTATGCTGTTCTGGGAGCATATAAAAAACATAGAACACGTTCAGCTGCTTCTCTTCCCGGGCATGTCGTAAAAACCGACAGAGGGATTGTGTCCTCTAACATGATGGACTAATGTTATGGGCGATAGGCTGATCCCTTATCACCATAAGGTTCATCATATCCATCTTTGGACTTCGTATCAACAGTGGCTGCAAGTTGTCTTTGATTACTTGTGGCTCTGCCCACCCCATTAGGGATTACGGGCGTGAGTTTATGTATGTATGTATCGCACGAAAAGAACGAACACGCACACACTTATTATTCCGAATCATCAAGACGTTCACAATGTTTATAGTTCTCTATCACTGCAGCAGTTTAAGTCACTAGTGACAAGTGTCTTTTACTTTTAAAATCCACATTTTGTTACCCCTTCCTTTGTTTCTTTATATTTTTTTATGTGTACAATAATGAATCTAATAAAGGACAGCTAAGTAATTAATCTTTCGAACGCCGGAACGCGGATCTCGACCAGACACAATGTAAAATCTATTGTGTCTGGTATCTCGGCATATGAGAGGTTAAAACACATAATAACGGGTTATTAGCCCGTTTAAATCAGGGATAATAACCGCGTAAACCCAAAACAATGCATAAAGAACAGCTAGTTAGGCCGTTTCCCCAACATTCGGCTTGTACTTTTCTTAGTGAATGTTATGTTTGCATTATAACAGTGAGGTTTCTTGACTATTGGAAACTTATTTGGTAAGCTAACAGAAAAGTATTTTCCCATGTTGGAGATATGTGTCCTCATATTTTTTGTTAATGTTTTAACAGATAGTTTGTGTAATCCATGTAACCGAATGCATAATTAACGTCTTTTATGTACGGTCAAAAGGTTAAGATATCAATGCATCTCCTGTCAGACAAAGCATAGGAAGGAAGCACGAGTGTAGCCCCGTTACGAATATCCGGCCCATGACGTCACTAAAGCAAGCGTGCTTACGTCATACCTTACAGCTCAGTGTACGATCTGCTGCATATATGAAGAAAAATGGCTGACGTAAACAAAAATGGCGGACGTCTCACCCAGCATGGTATAAGAAAACCAAGTATGCTCAACAGTAACAGCTAACATTTCAAGGTTACCCCAGCTGACGTCATCCCACCCTGCGTTGCCGTTTCGTAAAAAATAAACTACCCACGACCAATGTTTTTAAAATTTACTTCACAAGGAAATTTTGAACTTTTTGTAAAAGATTTACTTACAGTATTAATGATATTTACATATGTGACAAATAATAGTAATTAAATACATTAGTCACTAATTAACTGAATTTTCAACAATAAAATTTACGTCCTTGGTCTGTTGGAGATACCAATTCAATGGTAACACAGTGGTAACACTTACGTCATCAAAGAGCTAGCAATGGCGGGTTGTCATAGGATTGAACACACTTGCGTCTTCATATATCATGTCACGCAGGTAGCGCCTCTGGTTGTCATAGTTACGTACTGCTGACTCTATAATTTATCACTGCGCATTCAACGTCATTGTTCAACTTATCGTCGCAGATTACACTAAAATATGTTTTACCTAGACTGTAATGTACTGTAATATCTGAGCCGCCCTGTCTGTGGAAGTGTGCCTTGAGTAGTTCTGGGAATTGTTGTATTGATAACTCCACTAGTTTCACTCAATTCGGTTGTGTATGTGGTGGAGACACTTTGTAAAGGCATTTTCTCCGGTTCTTATCCGATCCGAGTCCATCAAATGACGGATCCGAAGTGGCCGTAGATTGAATATATATATGGTAAAGCACTACACTCTCGAATTCGGATCGGATAAGAATCGAATGTAGGACAAAAACACTCTCGTCTGTTATTATAATACTTTTACCGTTTTAAGTCACCATTTCGCCGACGAATCACATCGTTAGTCGCGTTCACACTGTGACACCGTCACAATTGCGTTGCGTGTCTACAAATGTCTGTGTTATAGAGTCTAATCCGTGTGAATTTTGCGTGGCCACAGATTGAAGACTTAGCTATTCAGTACAACTGTCAAGTTCTGTCACTTTAAATCACTTTTTTAATCAGTATTTACCACCGTTTAGTGCAGCAGCGCAGGCGGTGCGCCTAGCGCGGACGGCCGGTCACCCAGCGCGGGTGGGCGGGCTGTGCGCCCAGTGCCGACGAACGGGCGACGCGCCAAGAGCTGGCGGTGCGCCCAGGGCTTGCACCCAGTTTGCGCCCAGCGCAAGCGGACGACGTTTGTGGGTGATGCGCTCAGCGCTGTCGGGCGGGCGATACGCCCAGCGCGACCGGGCGGGCGGTGCGGCCAGGGCGGGCGGCGCGCCTAGGAGTGCGCGGGCGCAGGCGGCGGCGGCAGCGCGGGCGGCGCGCCGGCCGTCCAGTGCAGCAGCGCGTGCTGCGGCAGCTGCGTGGCCTGGAAGTGGTCCTTGAGCAGCGCCGCTGAGAAGTTGCAGTGCATCTGGTATGCCTCGTTCTCGCGCTCCGTGTCGCCCGCCAGCCGGTACAAGTCTGAGGGAGAAGGATCAATGAGATAAATACGTCAATGTATGCGTAACCATGGCAACCGTAAGTTCAGTTTCTTGTTACCCCAAATTTAATTAGTTCATAATAATTTCACACTAGATGGCGTAGGGCTTATAATAAAATACGTAAAGTCGCAAAGTAATAATTTAGTATTCTTTTTGATTGTTTTGTTGATGTATTATTTGAGTTAAGTTCAAGTTAATTTCAATCTAGGTATTTTTTTTTCTTCAATGTCTCATCCAACTAACACTACTTCAGCTTCTCACTACGTGTATATCCACAATACGTCTGCTGACGTCTAGTTGTCCGTATGGTAGGGGTATTATGGGTGTGACAACGATATTATGTCGGCGCCGATTTATACCTTTTAATATGGCGGAGGCCCAGAGCTGCACGTGCACGTCGGGGATCTTGCTGGCGAGCTGCATGGCCGGCGTCACCATGTTCATGGACTCTCGCGAGTTGTTGATGGACAGGAAGATGTGCCCCAGCAGCACCAGCGAGCACGACGTCAGCCGGTTCAGGTCCTCCGCGTTCGCCATCTTGAGGGTCTCGCGGAGGTAGCGCCTGGAGAAAAATATAAATAAGAACACCGGCACACAAGATTGCAGGAAGAGGATTCCCTATTGTAGGAAGGAGATTGTTCACTGAACAAAACCTTTTTTCTTATAATAGGCTACTTGACAACCTAGTCAAATGAGATACTTTTTACGAAACGTCGAGACTATTGTTATGTAAATATTATAATACCACTTTGTGAATAAATAAATAAAAAAAATAAACGACGTACTTGGCCTCATTATACCGCGCCTGGAAGAACGCTTGTAGTCCCAGCACGTAGTAGGAGGCGGCGCGGAGACCGTGCGCGTACGCCGGCAACGCTTCCGGCCTCACCTGCAACGTACACCACATATTAGTTAATACACATACATTTAAAATGTTTTTTTTTGTCCAACAGTAAGCTAGGTGAGGTGCGGGTTGGGAGACAATTGGGATATAGTCGTGAGCTTAGGCTGCGTTTCCATTGACGCGGAGCTTGGCGGAGAAGAGCGGAGATGTGCAGGAATCGATTGATCACCGTGAGGGAGAGAGTGACAGAACGTCTTCGTCTTTCGCTCTCTCGAACGCTGTGATTGGTCAAATCCGCACATCTCCGCACAGCTCCGCGTCAATGGAAACGTAGGCTAATGTCATGTTAATTATTCTTTTTTATTTGCTTAATCTTTTTAGTTTCGTATATACCTAATTCATCTTAAGAACAAATGTGCTTAGACTTAGGAGTTTTTGGTTAATTGATTTTGAGGATAAATCGGCTGCAGTTGAAAATCAGCGCCATAATCTATCTAGCTACAGCTAGGCTATGGCATTTGCTGAACTGCAACCGTTTCGGCATTACTTATAATTCTATTGTTAATTACTAACTACCACTTAACAATATGCAATTATGTATTTTTTGCCGAATAAATATTTTCTTGCTTTCTTTTTCTTTCTATGCAAATGCTCTGGCTAACACTACGGGGTGTCGCTGTCGGCGGAGACGTCTGGGATATCCTTGTCATACCACACCCACACATACGCACGCACGCACGCTCGCATGCACGCACGCACGCAAGAATGCACGCACGAACGCACGCACGCACGCTCGCATGCACGCACGCACGCAAGAATGCACGCACGAACGCACGCACGCACGAACGCATGCACGCACTCATTCACGCACTCACATGCATATGCACACACCACACCACAAATAATCAGAAGATAACTTACTTAATATACACTTTTAATATGCCCATATAATGGTCCATCTTGTTAGATAAACTTAGATAAGTGACAATCCCTGTCAGTGGGTTTTCTCATGATGTTTTCAAACATTAATTCGCAACTTGCGATCTAATACTTCAATATGTGTAGACATTACATTATTAAATAGTAAGTATTATTATTATTACTTACTTGTTCCATTAGTTGTGCTAAGTCATTGTCTCTCCGTCCCCGTAGGTATACGATAGCCAGGTTCAACTTAGCAAACATCCATAAATCTCTTTCTTGTGACATCTGAAAACAACAATTGAAATTCAAAAATATCTTTGTTGAGTAGGTAACATAGTTACACTTTGAATCGTCAATTTCTACATAACGAACGTATCATCCGCCTAATAGGCTAGATTCCAACTAGTCAAATCAGTTACTTTATACTAAATGTCAAAACATATTTTTTTTTGACGTGACTTATTGTAGATTTGCCGCAGATGGCATTAACTACTTGGCCGGACAAATGGAGAGCGCTGATGGCTCTCACCCGATACAACGTTTAAGACAACAGGCCTGAGGGTGCCCAGTTGGGCGCGAACCTCGGCTCAGGGCGTCGTCTGAGTGGAAAAATATTTGAAAGAATTAATCGACCCTAGGGGGTCGATAGCGATAAGCGCTCAAAACACGAAATTACTATGGAATTTGTATGAAAAAGCAACCTGTGACGTCATAGAGAACCGTGACAAAATGTCGCAGTTATTATTACATTTTTCATTATTAACTTCATAAATAAGATGTATTGGGCTGGTTTTTCCTTCGCGGGTTGGAAAGTCAGACAGGCGGTCGCTGAAATGTCGGACCTGTCAAATCTTCAGGTTAGGTAAGCGGACCCTGTGAAAAACGGAATAATGCTATGGAGATGATGACGCTTGCGTTAGACCACAATCTCACCTGACAGTAAATGAGGCGCAAAGTTACGCATCCACTGGATCGGAATTGTACTACTATCGTGTGGGTTGTGAGATGGATTACCAACCTCATCAACACTGGTGTCAGGGTTACTATTGAGACCGCAAAGGCCCCTGACATGACTCATATAACGACTACGTACTTACATCAGTAAATAGTAACCGGGACCAACGGCTTAACGTGCCTTCCGACGCACGGATTGTCTTACTTTCGGACAGGTGATCAGCCTGTAATGTCCTAACCAAACTAGGGATCATGAAGTGATTTTTGTGACTTGTCCCTACCGAGATCCGAACCCGGGACCTCCGGACTGTGCGCACAACGCTCAACCATTGGACCACGGAGGCCGTTACTGTTCTTGCTTTAGTCCACCCACAGCAATAATATTATAAATGTGGAAGTAAATCTGTTCGTTCTGCTACCGTGTAATCGTATATAGGCAGTTAGTTTATTATCCAAATGCAACGTACGTGTCAAATGAAAAGGTGCTGGAAAGAGTTGAAGAAAAGAGAATCATATTGAAGACTATAGAGAACCGGAGAGAAAATATGATTGGCCACCTGATACGACACGATTCATTTATAACAAACATTATAGAAGGAAAAATTGAGGGGAAGAGAGGAAGGGGTAGACCTAGGATAACATTTATGAAACAAATAAAAGAGAAGGTGCAGGTCGTGTCGTATCGGGAGGTGAAGGTTTTGGCGGGAAGAAGAGAGGAATGGCGATTATTTCACCGACAAGAGTGCAGCTCTTAAATAGAGAGAGAGAGAGAACGTACGTGTATGGCGGTGTGGAACTGCGCCTCGGCGGCCTCCATGCAGTTCATGGACATAGCGTACAGGCCCAGAAGACAGTGCAACTGCGGCGTGTGGGCTGCTGCACACCCCGCTGCAACCACACACACATATATTACACAGAGTGTTTGTGACATCGTAACGAAAACTTTGAGGGATGATTCAGACCATGATTCTGAGTTAATACCAAGTGAAATTTTCTGTCGCAACTGTATGGAACTGAAAATAATTTAAAAAAAAATCATAATTTGTCATGAATTTTCCGACAGGATATTCCACTTGATATCAACTCTGAATCAAGGTCTGGACGGTCCCAGCGGCAGGTGGTGGTAGTGCCGGTGTATACTGACGCGTGGGCGCGGAGTGCAGCAGGTGCGCGGCGCGCGCGATCTCGTGCAGCGCGTGCGCCTTGCCGCCGGCCACGAGGCGGCACAGCGCCGCGTGCTCCACCAGCGCCATGCGCAGGCGCCACGCCAGCGCCGCGCCGCTGCGGGACGCGGGGCCCAGCGCCGCGCCGCCCGCCGCCGGCACCACCGCGCCGCGGCTCTCCTCCGCGCTCGCTGCCCACAAACGCGCATTATAAAACACCTTTTAAAACCAAAAGGACGCGACACTGCAAACTGCTAGTTGTGTTATAAAACCACGCTATGTTTATACAAGTTAATATCTCCCTGGAGTTACCCATTTGTATGCCTAAAAAAGTTAAAGCTGGCGGGTTAAAATTACCACACCGAAGCAATTCATCTAAAAAAGCAATATTGCTATTTGACATTTTTGTGCATTGCGCACTTACTTTTATATGCGCAAATGTCAAATTGCAATATTGCTTTTTCTAGACAAATTCCTTCGATGTGGCGTTTTTAACCCCCCTGATGATGTTATGCTTCATTAAATGTGATTCAGGGCACCAGGGTTGATGGGATTGGTATTCCACCACACAACCCACACGATAAGAAGATTCCTTATTTTATGCTAGTGTTCGGATGTTCTTGGTACTTGGGCGACGATAAATAAGATACTTGATTCACTGAACTACGTCTATTAAAACTTTATTGTGGTCTTTACATTAGCAAACACATACATATATGACATTTCTCTCTTTTTTTGTTATGAATACTTTTACAATTACGATGTCAATTTGCGATGCCCTATTAGGGTTATGTACTAATACTATTAACTTTAAGACCTTTTTATAATGTCATCAATCATCATCAACAGCCCATTACCGTCCCCACTGCTGGGGCACGGGCCTTCCCTATGGATGGATAGGGAGAACGGGCCTTAAACCATCACGCGGGCCCAGTGCGGATTGATGGTTATTAACGACTGTTAATGCAACCGGGACCAACGGCTTAACGTGCCTTCCGAAGCACGGAGGCGCTCGAGATGAAAGCTTCTTTTTTTTTTGTGGTCACCCATCCTATGACCGGCCTTTGCGAAAGTTGCTTTACTTCAACAATCGCAGACCGAGCGCGTTAACCGCTGCGCCACCGAGCTCCTCAATTTATAATGTACATGATGCAAATAAATAAATGAATGAATGAAACACATTAATACTAGGTTATAACTAATCGGGCGTGTGGAGGGAGCGCGAGGCGGAGAATCCCGTAACAAGGCAAAGGTGCTGAAACTGCATTATTCGTATTTCTCGGAACTGTGTCCCCACACTAGTATACTCACAACACAGCTTATCAATCTGCGCGAGCGCCTTCTCGGTGTACTTGTGCGCCTTGTCCATGTATCCGGCCTGCGCCGAGTGCATCACCGTCACCAGGTACACCAGCACGTACAGCTGTTGCCGCGAGAGCCACACGAATGACTCGCTGCCGCACACCGCTGCACACACGATTATAACATTATTGCACAAGAACATAATAGGAAAATAATGGCCCCGATTCCTGCAGACACCTCCTAATTTTATTTTGAGTAATACCCGTCATTTTCTTATCCGTCGAAAAGGAAAGGGCCTCTGTCGCGGCGAGAAAGAGTCGCGTGCTTTCGGTGCTAGGCCCGCTGGTTTTCTTATACCATGGGTATGAGTAGGTATGGTAGCACATTATTACTTCGCTTTCGCCGTGTAACTAGATGTCGCTATTTGTGCTAACTGTCAAAAGTGACACTAGACGGGTGTTTATTTTTTTTTCTTAGGTTTTGGCTTTGCGCGGCTTGCGCATTTGCCAGAGACAAAGATAGGGAAACGGATTCGTAGGAAAAAAACAAGGAACGGAATTTGGAAAAAGGATTAGAAAGGTGGAGGATAAAATAAATATACCAGGAATTCTATATAAATAATTAGAATAAAAAGACGGGTGTTATTTTATACGTACCATCGTCATCGGGCCACGTGGGCGCCATGATGGTCTGGATGCTCTGCTGGAGCTGCTTCAGACACGGCTTCACACTCTTCACTTGGCCCGCCATTAGGTAATGAGATACCTGACACAACAAAAATACATGCGTATTTTATTAGGGTTCTCTCGGTGGCGACCCTAGCAAAAAATTTGATGGTGCGAGACCTCACACCCCTCAGCCCCTTAAAATACAAAATTTTTCGATTTGTTTTTGGACACTGAAATTTACGTGTTGACATGTATTAAAAATAATTAAAGCACATAATAACGGGTTCTTACCGCGTTTAAATGGGGATATGAGACTCCCGATATTATTGATTTATTATTATTATTATGTTCTTACGCAGTAAGAACCCGTTATTATGTGCTTTAGTTATGATAATAACCGCGTAAACTTAAAACTATGTATGTATTAAAAATGTTGTTTATGGCCACGGACTTTTTGGCGGGAACGGGACGGTTGCTTTCATCATTGAATAATCTAAATAATTAATACGAATTGGTGTTTTGTGGTTAATGATCGCAGTAAGTTAGTCGGGAAACATTCGCGATAGTGTTATTATATCGGAATATTCAATAAACAAAGTGTACCTATCTATTTTCGCTTCGTGCCAACAAGCCGCTTTATAACTCGAATGTTTATGACTTTTAATTCGTTTGGGCTTCAGAGTAGGAGTCTGCTCCGAGGGTGGGGGCTTAGGTTTCATCATTAACCGTCATCACCTTTCATAATTTCATTAATCATCATCAAGAAAAAAAATACATAAGACATGGCTGTATGGGCATAGTTCCCTTTGTTAAAGTCACGCCTTGATCATGCGCACACGATTGATCGTGGTCTCGGGATCAGGCGATGTGTTGTGGCTCTGCCCACCTCATTACGGATTAAATGCGAGAGTCGTATGTATGTATGGCTGTATATATAAGCAGCTCGGCAAGGATATTTCCTCGCGTTTATAATAACAATAAAAATTATCTAACCCCAGTTAATTTACCATAATTAACAAATCAATGAGTCACTTGTACGTATATGTATAGCATGTTAAAAACTCTCAATGTTTTCCTCATTTGAATAGTTAGTTCTTACGATAGGACTACATGATTGAACTTTAACTGGTTTTTTAATGAATTAAAAAAATAAGCTTAAGATCATAATGGCCCCGATTCCATCAGACACCTAATTTAATTTTAAGTTATACCTGTCTTTTTCTTATGCGCCAAAAAGGAAAGGGACAGATAATTGACAGATGTTAATTTTAAAATGAATGAGTGAATGAATGAATGAACCGGGCGAATCAAATAGGCATCTCGCTGATACGCAACCCGTTAGACGTGTGCTATCAACTTAATTCTGTCAGCCTATTGGCCAATGTAAAATTTTGAGGTTGTTTAATTTTCTGCTTAAAATCGACATGTGTTCCATAAATTTTATGCCTGTCGATTACCCGTCCCTTTCTTTTTCGGCGGATAAGAAAGTGACAGGTATAACTTAAAATTAAACGGTGTGTATTGGAATCAGCACCATTGGATTAACCTCGTAAAGCCGAGGTTTCCGGACACAATAGTAAAAGAATAGAGTTTGGATTTTAAAAGAACTGTCGGCGTTACGACTTTAAACAAAATGCAGATATTACACATATTACAGATATTATACAACAACCTAAGTTCACGTCTATTGATAAAGCAGAATTCAGTGGATTCGAAATTCGGTTCGGATATTTTCAAATTAAAATAAAATTAACTATTTCCCGCCAGAAGCGGTACCGTTACATAGGAAAATTAACATTAGTTACCTGTAGGACGAGGAAGAACACTTTGAGATATTCCTTTTGATGTGGACTGCCCGCCCAGGAGTCCACCAGGTGACCCGCCTGGTTCAGCAGAGGGAGCACTTCTTGTATCTTCTTGTCTATTAACAGCAGCTGCAATAAAAACATTCTACTCAGTTTGTAAATCAAGAATCATTATCATCAGCCCATTAACGTCCCCACTACAGGGGCACGGGCCTTCCCTATGGATGGATAGGGAGATCGGGCCTTAAACCACCACGCGGGCCCAGTGCGGATTGATGGTTATTAACGACTGCTAATGCAGCCGGGACCAACGGCTTAACGTGCCTTCCGAAGCACGGAGGAGCTCGAGATGAAAACTTTTTTTTTGTGGTCACCCATCCCACGACCGGCCTTTGCGAAAGTTGCTTAACTTCAACAATCGCAGACCGAGCGCGTTTACCGCTGCGCCACCGAGCTCCTCAAGAATAAGAACCATAAAATATTTGCTCATAACAGCTTATAATAAGACACGACGAATTTATTAAAAACATCATAGAAGGAAAGCTAGAAGGAGAGAGGAAAGGGAAGACCAAGAAGAGCTTACATGGAACAGATTAAAGAAAAGTTTAACGTCGTGTCTTATAGGGATGTCAAGGAATTGGCCTTTGATAGACTGGAATGGAAAATGCTACACTGAAAGAGTGTGGCTCTTAAATTGATGATTATGATGAAAAGTTTATAAAAAAAGGGAGCTTAAAGGAGTTTAAGGAGCTTAGGGAGGGTTGGAAAGAGAAGGGGGAGGCCTTTGCCCAGCAGTGGGATATTAATTAGGCTACAGAAAAAAAATCAGCTTACAACCAACCAGTTTAGTAAAAGAACCATAATAGATACTTTAGAGAACTGGAGAGGAAATATGATTGGTCACCTAATATGAATGAGAGGAAGGGGTAGACCTAAAGTGAGCTGTGACCCTAAGAAAAAAATAGAAGGTACAAGTCGTGTCGCATCAGAAGGTGAAGGATTTGGCGGAGACAAGAGAGGAGTGGCTATTACTCCACCGACAAGAGCAGCTCTTAAATAATGAGAGAAAACAGTTTTCATTTTTCTTAAGAACTAGGTAATTACGAATATTATGAATAAGGGCAAATTTAACTGGCTCAGCTTGTGCTGTGATGGAGCCATGCTATGGCACCATTCAGCATTGGTTTTCAGTTATTTCCTCTTCCTGGGATATTGCATTGAAGTAATTGTAAAGAATACAGAGGAGGATGATTCAGACCATGATTCTGAAATATCAAGTGGAATTTTCCATTGCAAAATAAATGATTTTTGTTATTGCTGTCTTTTTTAAATTATTTTTTAATTATTTTCAGTTCCATACTTTTGCGACGAAAATTTCCACTTGATATAGCACGCATAATGGGCCATCTTAAGAGTCCATTAACTAACTCCACTTGATATAAACTCTGAATCATGGTCTGAATCATCCCTTAAAGTTTTCGTTACGATGTCGCTAACACCCTGTATATGCATAAAACAATCAGCATTTTATTACAGTCTGTCAGTGGTGAAAGTACTTGGATTAATAGATATTGGATTCTGCTATGGTCAAACCACACTCATGTTAACAATATCACGTGTGCTAGTAAGTGGTAATACTGGTAACATAACTCACCATAACCCTGCTGAGGAGGAAGAGGACGCGCGTGTACGCGGCGTTGGATATCTGAGCATAGTCCACACCGACCCCAAGTAGACTGCTGGCCACCTCATACTCACGCTCCGTAGCGTGGATTTGCTAAAAATAATAAAAAATAACTAGTAAAAACAAAATAATATTGGTTAGCGAGAATCACATACAAGACAGGTCTGCAAGGGAAGGGAAAACAAAAGCATGTTTTCCATAATTTTTATATTTCCTCTGATGGTGAGTACACCCATTGGGAATATGTATCGTATTCCCAATGGGTGTGTGTAAGTCGTAAGCTTCTTCTATCTTGTGGGTTGTGAGGTGAATTACCAACCTCATCAACCCTGGTGTCTGGGTTATTATTGAGCCGCTAAAGGCCACTGACATAGCTCATTTAACAACTACTTATTTACATAAGTAAGTAGTAACTGGGGGGAAAATGTAAAGTTGGTGTGCGTCAAGCTAGCGGCCTCAAAAAAAAAACGGGCACGAAAAAATAATTTGACCATACCAAAAAATAGTACTCTTATTGAAAAAAATAGTACCTGTTGTAAAAAAATTAGTACCATCACGGTTCTGGATTTATAGCCATGTTTTATTGCACTTGCTAGCTTGACGGTGAGCGAAATTTGGCGAGAGTTAACGACAAGGTCTTTCGCTTTGATTTAAACGCCAAAAAATAGTACCGAAATAGTACTCACCCCCTGCAAAATACCGAAAGTAGTACTTCAACGGTTCCAAAGTTATAAAGGCAGTTCTTTGATCCCGCTAGCTTGACGTTTTGAAAATACCTATAATCTGGGGAACGCTTGCATACTTCAGTATGTAACTATTGTCAATAAACTCGTATGAAATAGTACTCCCTACCATCATAATTTGGACCTGATTCTCTTTGTAGAAATGTTAAAAAATCATCATAACCTATGCCATACATTTGTTGTTGATACAGTCACGTAGACAATTACATAACCTCACAATTTATTCGTAAGTATTGCCATTTTGGAGGTCTACCCTACCATTTCTTTGCACTTCAGAGTGCTGCGATTACAAAAAAATCCTATTGCATACACCCATATACACTAATTTTAATAGAAAATGGCTGCATGGGTCTAGTTCTTATCGAAAACAATCTGTGATTTTAATACATAATACATTTTTAATCTGCTTTTTTATTTTATAATTTATACCTTCATGTTGAATTTGTTACGGATCGAAGTGTTTGTTAATAAACAATTTGCAGTATTTGTAGAATAACTCAGAGTTTCAACAATGATATTACTTTCATCTGACAACCCTGGCACTTCACCAATTTTTACCCAAAAATGGGGAAAAATACTAAAATCTGACAACATTCTTGACCATGTGTAATAATTTTGTTCGCGACTGTACTTGTCTTGATAAATGTATGACATAGGTTATAATGACTTTTTGACATATTTCTACACAGAGAATCAGGTCCAAATTATGATGGTAGGGAGTACTATTTCATACGAGTTTATTGACATTAGTTACAAACTGAAGTATGCAAGCATTCCCCAGATAATAGGTATTTTCAAAACGTCAAGCTAGCGGGATCAAAGAACTGCCTTTATAACTTTGGAACCGTTGAAGTACTACTTTCGGTATTTTGCAGGGGGTGAGTACTATTTCGGTACTATTTTTTGGCGTTTAAATCAAAGCGAAAGACCTTGTCGTTAACTCTCGCCAAATTTCGCTCACCGTCAAGCTAGCAAGTGCAATAAAACATGGCTATAAATCCAGAACCGTGATGGTACTAATTTTTTTACAACAGGTACTATTTTTTTCAATAAGAGTACTATTTTTTGGTATGGTCAAATTATTTTTTCGTGCCCATTTTTTTTTTGAGGCCGCTAGCTTGACGCACACAAAGTTATGATGGCTGAAAACGATGAAAACTGCTTCTTTGTGATAGTGAGGTTAATTAAAACAAAATATTTTTTTTTAAAAAACAAAAAAGCTTTATTCTTAATAAAAAGTATATCTCAAGGAGATTCGCCCAATCCCGTCAATCACGAATGGGATCTCGTCAAATTATGCTTCGGGATTGATCCAGAAAAATTAGACGAGATTTCGCGAGATCTCGATTGCATTCCCTATTTCCAACTAGTCAAACCAGTTACTTTTTACTAAACATCAAAACATGAAATTACTTCGGAATTTTTATGAAAAAGCACACTGTGACATCATAGAATACTTATTATTACGTTTCTGTTGCTTAAAATTCATAAATAAGTTAAATGGAATAAAGAAAATGTTTTTTGTTACTTTTAGATTTGATCTTGAACGAAACTTGTATGTATGTGTGTGTGTGTGTGTATTGGATACCCAAATAAAAAAAACTTAAATATAAGTTTCAGATAAATTCGGATATGAGTACAGTTTAAATATGACATGTTATGACATTTGTTATAATAGGTATATGATTTCTGTTTCTGCCTGGTCAAACAGACATCATCCTCTACATTGTTTATTTTTTCGATTGCTTAATAACTAGTAACTAGTGTTTATGTTTATGTATGTTTTATGTAATAACTAGTAACTAGTCAGTCATTGTGAGATTACTTACAGTACAATTATACATATATCACTCAAATATAGTCCAATTGTTCACCTAATTGCAGTTTACTATTTATAATTTACATTATAATTTCATTTAGTATCCATATCCAAAACCAGAAAAAAACATTCCTATAGGAATCCTATCCATAACATCTCTTATATGCACTCACAGTCGTCAGTATTTTAGTTTATTGTGAACAAACATATTGATGTTTGGTATTGTTTATCAACTTTTCTATAAACCCACTTCCACTATACCTTGTAACAGTATAAGGAAAAGTAGGTAGGTAACAAAGAAGCTAGTAGTGAGATATACTTACTGCCAACTGGAATATAAGCCTGCAGTGCCAGTACACACTGTGCTGTGACAACTCAATGGCTTTCCTGAGGATAGGTTTAGAGTGTGTGGGCTGGCCCTGCTGCTCAAATAACTCAGCCAACACGCTCGCCGCTTCGAACTTAACATCGTCGAACCCATTAATAGACTGCGACAGGCACCACTGCAACAACACCACCATATGACCCACTTCATACCATTGTTTACATTCTATGGGAAACTTGTCATACTAACATTTCTCATAAGTCCCCAAAAAATTACAACCAACATATAAATTACTGTAAATTGTGTCCCGACAAACTTGTACAGTCATCGAAAGCAGTTAGAATTGGCAAAAAAACTTACACTTTGCTCTAAATGCGTTCTCGCTAGGTCGATGTTTTTAGTGTGTGTCAAGAGGATATTTCCAAGTTGTAAATGAGTTCGGGCCTCGACCCTTTGCGGTGGTTTGAAATTAAATACGGCTTGTAGGCACTGAATACAACTTTTTATGTCAGGAGGATTTGATGTGCGGAAATGTTCTGCTAAACCAAGTAAAGAAATATACCAAGCGTCCTGCGTTGACGCCATTTTGACATTTCTGCTTTGGAGGGAACAGTGTTGTCAGGATAAGAATTTCAAATGTACCAATTCATTTTGAATTCATTAGAAATAAAATCAACAATTCTACCAATATTTCGCTCAAATAAACTAATCTAGAAAAGAAACTAACAAATAAAACAAATTGTTTAATTCCCGTCGCATTCGAAGAAACTCAATCAGTGGACGGACAAGGCCAAGACTTCGCACTAAAATTTTATACCTTACATACCTACACACGATAGATTGGGTAGTGTAATAATACATCGCAGATTTCTTTTTTTAACTTGTTTTTCCAATTTCCCACAGAAATTGAATACTTTAGTTCATAGACCAAGGGATATTACGCATCAGACGGACATGTTCCATACAAAGAATAAAGTATTATTTGTTTGACATTTTTAGTTAGTTTTTTCCTTCGCCCATTATGGATTAAGCCAAGATTTAGCTAAGGTCGTCAGACCATGCTGCCTAGTCATCAGTAAGCTTTCTTTGTAAATCCGATACGATACGTAATGTCTTCAGCATAGAGTAACACGAGCCTCCGCAAGTCTTTAGTAATATTCTTCTCTTCTATCCAAATCCATAAAATCTACCCTCCGTCTTTATAGATGGGCTGGGATTCCCAAAAATCCGGTAGCTCATTATAAGCGCTACCAATCAATATAGAGCGTTTATTACACTACTCTGTACATCGGGCCCAATGCCACGATTTCGTCATGAGTAATATCATGTACCCACTTTAGAACTCTGTCGCACTATAATATTTGACATATAACTTATAATGAGACAAAGTTTAATTTGTCAGAATTTGACATGGTACCTATCCATGTATGTACATATTAGTACTCGTGACCGACCATCCGGTGGCCGAACCCGCATCACTGAGGAGTATTAAGAGCTTCAGTGGGTGGACGGAATTTGTTCACAGTCGCATCCATGTAAGCACCAAGTAGAAACAAAGCACCTTTTTGAAAAAAATATTTTTTCAAAAGGCATTCACATGGACAGAGAAGTGTAAAATTTTATATACATCTACACCTTATTATTTATTCGTAGATCTACACCCAGTGTTTCAGGAATCCCCAGCTCACCATGGGAATTTAAAATTACGGGTATTTTTTTCTTCGCCTTTTTTTTCTAAGGTGGTATTTCATTTGATATTGTTGCAAAATTTCTTAATACTAGAAATAAAAGAATAAAAATATGTCCTCATTCTTTATTCATCAATTGTTAGGGCACCACTGTTGATGTCGTTGATGAGGTCATGTGGGGGCCTGCCCTCGACGGTGCATCCTACAGACTGTGCAGTTCCGAGGATTTCCTTCACTGTGCCGGACAGCTCACGAGCCATTGATCGTGGCCTCATAATCTTGGCAATACCAATAACATCTTCAAGGGTGATATTGCCATTGTGCTTAACTGGAAACAAGAAAAGTGACAGCTTAAAAAAATAGTTCTAGTGTTGCAAACAGTAACAAGATGATTATTTAAGATGACATTGCATCAAACACTTTCTTCACTAGTTTTTGATTGGTAGGCTTATAATTCGCAAAATGAAAACTTTGTACTGTACTCAACTCTAGGCAGCAAGTTATAATGAAAAAGAAATTAAAAAGTTGTGCAAGTATGCACATCATTTTAACTAAACAAATATTCATGTTCTACTCTATTAGATATTTTTTTATACAAAGTCATTTACAGTACTAAAACTTTTGTTACAAAATACTTGTACAATTAAGATACTCACTGTTCTTTTGCTTCTTGCGGTCACGAGGAGGCTCCTTCAGTGCTCTGATGATGAGGGCAGCTGCAGAGGGCACCACTGAGATCTGCGCCTGTCTGTTTTGCACAATCAGCTTGACCGTGATCTTCAGACCTTTCCAGTCTCCTGTGGCCTTGGCAATGTCATCTCCCACCTTTTTGGGGGACTGTAGTGGAAAAAACAAAGTTAATTGTGTTTTGAGAAATGTATTAAGAAAATTATTCAAAATACCATTGAAATTATACTCACAATCACTCCTCATGTCTAATTAACCTAAAAAGAAGCGTGGCAGTCAGACGGCCTGGTCCGCGACTCCTTATTTACCCTGAGATCAGTTTGTCGTTAGGTTTAATGATATTCTGAGTAAATGCAACAAACCAACCACAGGCTTAGACATTCGGAGTAGCCGCGACAGGGAAAGAATCCTAAGTCGCGGGTTCCTTCCATCCGCCACCCGGAAGGACGCGCCTGGTAGGGAGGCACCCCCCAGGATCATTCAATCATCATGACACGAGACGATTATGTGGTAAATGGTAGAGAAAATTTTAATTGATGATGGTTAAGTAGATAATCGTCACGTGTGTCACAGCACCAAGGCAATTACCTTATGGCACTCGTAAAACTATAAGACTGCCACGCAAAGATTTGAGGTTAGGAATATGAAGTTCGAAGGTTTATTACAAATTGTATACTCACCAAACCCAGAGGACCGATCTTAGGAGCCAGAGAAGAGGTGGCGCCGACTTCTCCACCAACACATCTCAAGTAAACTGTAAAAACACATCCAACATTGTAGAAATCACTTCGCTCACAAACTTTTCAAAATATCATCACTTATAAAACCTTACCGATTTTAATTTCGTTAGGATCGAACTTAGGCGGCATTGTGGTAGATTTTTAAGACTTATTCTTAACAAATTACAACAATTCCAAGATGATTAACTTGGATTAAAAGGCGAACCGTCTCACGAACGTTCCGAAAACGTTGACAGCTCGCCGGAAAAAGACAGATTTATTCTTTTTCTAAAGTTTGACAGTTTTATTTTCCTTGCCAGTAAAAAAAAAGTAACGTACAGTTTTTATTCTTCGGTAAACTACGGTTTTTAGTGAATCAAAATCAATATTATGCGAGTGAGAGAACTGAGATTGAGGCTGAGAACTGAGAAGATCAAATCAAATCATCAAAGTTGCAAAAAGGGCGTCTTTTCATTACATACTATTTTAACTAACTAAACTATTTCATTCCTTCAGATCACATTATTGAATAGGCATTAGATGGGTTAACTGATAATAATAGTTCATTCAAATGTCTATAATTTTAGTCTATGGACGGATAGTTCTGTCAAGAAGTGGATGTTACTAATCAATTTATTTTGCTTTTCGTTAGTAATTATTAGACAATTGTAGGGAGCTTTGTAGTCCGTTTGACACTAATATAATCATGGCTAACGACGATGTGCTAAAACAGTACTTATCGAAGTATAGGAATCGTGATTACACGTCTCGGGAGGTAATAGGTGTGATTCAAGTGTATAGAAGTCTGACCTTTCGCCTGGAAGCCTTTGTGTTCAACAATGGAAGTAGGAAGGACTTGCTGAACTTAGAGGGAACGATTCCCGTCAATTACAAGGGAGCCTACTACAACATTCCCGTATGCATCTGGCTAATGGACACTCATCCTCAAAATGCGCCGTTGTGTTTCGTCAAGCCTACACCAGACATGTCAATCAAAGTCTCCAAATACGTAGACAGTAATGGGAAGATTTACCTACCATATTTACACGAGTGGTCCTCGAATGGGTCTACATTACAGAAGCTCATACAATGCATGATCTCTGCCTTTGGTGAGCTACCTCCAGTATATTCAAAGCCACGCAACGAGGCGAGAGCTCCGTACCCAGTCAATTCTTTTATGCCGCAACCACCTGGTTACCCGTACCCGCAAGTTTCTCCTACACCGGGTTATCCAACTGTGACACCTTATCCAACAACTTCAAACTTGCCCTACCCAAGCTATGGCACTCCATATCCTGGGGCAGCTAGCACTAATGGTACACCATACCCGCCAGCAGCTTCTGCCACGCCTTACCCACCAGCAGCTGGCTATGGTGGACCCAGTCCTGATGTTGGTGGCGGCACAATAACTGAGGAACACATCAAAGCTTCTTTGTTATCAGCTGTGGAAGATAAACTGAGGAGAAGACTGAAAGAACAGTCACAGCAGTCACAGGCGGAGCTAGAGACTCTGCGCCGTACACAGCAAGAACTGAGGGAGGGGAAGTCACGGCTGGAAGACATACTTGCAAGACTTCAGAGAGAAAGATCTGAATTAGACAAAAATGTGGTTGTTTTACAAGAAAAGGAAAGGGAATTACAGTCAGCAATTGAGCGTCTGGGAGAACAGGAAGGGATTGACGTGGATGAAGCAGTGGTAACAACAGCTCCACTGTACTCACAGCTCTTGAATGCTTTTGCTGAAGAAGCAACTTTGGAAGATGCTATTTACTATATGGGAGAGGCTCTGCGCAAGGAGGTTATTGATCTGGACACATTTTTGAAGCAAGTACGTACTTTGGCTCGTCGCCAGTTCACTTTGCGTGCGTTAATGCATAAATGCCGACAAAAGGCTCAGCTGGCATGCTAGGAATCTTTGCAGGAAAGGTTACAGTGAATATAATACTCTAAATTGGTGACCCAATCAGACAGACTGATGTCACGACCGTGCAGCAACGGGGATTTGAACTGATAAGTAATATCAGTATACAAATATGGGTTATCAGTGAATGGCTTTGTTATCAATTATGTGCACTGTAGGAATGACTCAGAAGCCAAAATTCTGTTTACTAATACTGTTTGCTTTCTCTTGCAACTATTGCTTATTTAATGCTACTTTTTACTTGCATATCATTTGTTCAGAGTAAACTTGTAAGGTCTAGTTGTAATTGTTGTAACCCCTAGTTATCCTGGGACATCAGTTTATATTGATGTGATATATTATAATGTAATTGTATTTGAATCTTTACCAAATGGATGTTGAATTCTTTCTATATAATTCAGTTGTTATTACAACATAATAATAGGAGTTACATCACTTGATCACTTGTTAAAATTAATGAGATGTATATTTTGGAAAGCATCAAATAATTATATTGGGTAATTATAATAATCTTTAGGGACTTGGATTTTTAAATAATCATTCAAAAATATCACTTATGAATTTCTTGGCTTTTTACTATTGTAGGAAAACATAGACAATAATAAATTAGCCTCTGATTTAATTTCATTAGAATAGTGTTGGGAAAAATAAGCAATTTTATTTTGTGTAATTTTATCTACTACTTCAATGTAATAAGACTTCAATTTTCCAAAATAAAAACACCTTTACTTAGTGTGTTTCAGCAATTTCGCTGCACAAAATAATGTAATATATAATGCCTAATATGTCTATATAACTATTTGAACAAGATCAATGGATGTTTAAATTAGAGACACTAATATGAAATTTACACAGGCAGGAAAATCGGCGATTAAGGGTGTTGGGTTGGGACCCTGGCTCGGCGACAATAGATGGAGTGTAGTGGTAATGAGGGTCCCAACACCCAGGGATTTCCTACACCACGTATTGTAGTTTGCAAAATTTGTTAGATGAAATACACAATACCTATGTGCCATGTTGAAGGCAGTGAAAGTGAAAATGAATATGTGTAATATTAAAATAATTCTATAAACAACTTCATATTTATCTAAAGCCCCCTGTGACCTAGGTATTATCAAACGAATTAAGCATTTGATTAATCTACTGTTATATTGTAATTACTTGCGTATTTATTAGAGTAATTTTCTATCCAGAGTTTATTTTTAAAAAGCTAGTTTATTATGGAAATTTATTTAATGTTTTTTCTCTTATATGATTTTGTTCCTTAGTAGATGTACAGTGTACTGTCAAAGTTACATAATACTTAATGTTAGCCATAATATAGGTCATTCTGAGAGATTATTGTTAATCATTTTTATATCTTGACGAATGTTCTACACTGTACTCTGTTTCTACTGAAGTGGATGAAGCATGATAATTGATTATTGTAAAAAATCCTCCACTCTGATAATATGTATGCTTCCAATAAGCATGAACAAAGTTCAGAAGAGTAACAACTAAGAACTACTAAGGTCTACTTGCTTACAATAAGGGAGACTTGGGATATTGTAAAAGCCACGATTGATGAACTGTTAAGCCTCGTTCACACGAGAAGCACGAGAGACGTCACGCGGCGGCGCGGTGCGCGGGGCGTTTTCTTCGTTCATGGAGTGGCGACGCGGCGTTATGCCAGACCTACCACGGCATTCAATGCGTCTTTGTCCCTGGACATGTTAGACATATTAAAATGCACTTAAAATTTAAACAAACTCTAGGAACAGAGTATACATTTCAAATGATGCCTGAGCGTATTCCTAAAAGGCTCGTTTGAGCTGATCGTGTAGAGAGTAGCATAAGTTTTGCAACGCATATGTGCAGTCCACAGACTGGTTTTGTCACAATAAATATTGAAAATGTATTTGAATGTGTTTTATTACAGTATACCACCTATATGCATCCCCTGGGCATAGTTGTCTATCAGACAAAGGTACATTCAACGCAAGGTGAACTAAGTACCTACACCTCACCGATTTTTCTGTTAGACCAACGTGATGGGTGGTGAGCCGTATCATCGTCTATAACATTCGAGCCAAAACTGTTAGTGAATATAACACTTTTTGTCTTTTTATATCTCTAGGTAGTTTTCAACTAAGTACCTTTCTATACCTATATCCGTTGGACTCGGATATCAGGAAGTAAAGAGCGAGATAGCGCGATTTGTCTTACCTAATTTGCCTTGCAAATGACTTCTGAGTGCCAGAAAAAGATAGAAGTGTGCCACCAAATCGGATCGGGATTATGACAAAAAATATCGAAAATTTGTCGGTCTACCGTTAAAAAGTTGCAAATGTTAGTGGGACCACGGGCAAAAGGGGACATTTTTTGGCGACAGTACCAGGATAAGCCTGTCCTCAGCATCATCCTCTAGGTTAAGTTCTCTATCAAGAGCTAAAGACGGTTGTCAGTGTTAGAAAAGGATAGAAGCATAGGGAGGTTCCATGCTGTCAGATGTGGTTCAACCCATGGTAGAAGACCTGTAGGCTCTGCACGGGAACCGGGTCGCGCGCGGCGCGAATTATATCGAGGCCTTCGACCAATAGCCGTTTGACGTCCATCTATGCAGATAGCATTCGTATCGTTTATTGGTCCAAGCGCTCAATATAATTCGCGCCGCGGCGCGGTTGTCCTGCAGACCCGGCAGCAGGTATGCTCAATCCTATGACAAGCCGCCATTACTAGCCCATTGATGACGTAAGTGTTACCATTAAATTGGTATCTCCAACATTCCAAGGACGTAAATTTTATTATTGAAAATTAAGTGAATTACTGACTAATGTATTTAATTATTATTATATGTCACATATATAAAAATAATTAAAACTGTAAGTAAATCTTTTACTAAAAGTTCAAAATTCCCATGCGAAGTAAATATAAAAACATTGGTCGTGGGTAATTTTATTTTTACGAAATGGCAACGCAGTGCGGGATGACGTCAGCTGGGTCAATGTATACTGATGAATGTGGAGGAAGCAAGAGAAGTATGTCAGGATCGAAGCAAATGGAATTCCATAGTCTGTGCTTGCCCAGGTGGTTTATGTATGTATGTACACTTTAGACAAAGAGTTATTAATTAAAACTGCAAAATCGAGCCTGGCGAAGATTTTAATCAAAATATAGCTTTTAGCTTAGCATGTATAATAAATAAAATGCAGTTAGCGAGTAGGAATGCCGTGTAAATGCTTGACTACTTCTTTTCCTGTTTCTTGCCTTTCTTGGCAGCCGCAGCCGCCTCCACGTCGATAGGTGCGGGCTTCGTGAACGGGATGATCTCCTGGTACTCTTCAGGCATCCACGGCTTCAGTGCTTCTGGGACCTGAGGTGACATAAAAATAATAAGTTTAAATGTCGGAAAAGACGATCATCAAGCGGAAAATAATAATATGTACACATTTAAAATGTGCGAATTTAAAGTTCCTTTTGATACCTAAACCCAACACAATAAATAACATAAACAGCCTATATACGTCCCACTGCTGGGCACAGGCCTCCCCTCAATCAACCGGAGGCACTATGGAGCAATACTCCACTACGCTGCTCCACTGAGTCTTAACGTGCCCTCCGAAGCACGGAATCACCTTACTTTTACAGACAATCAGGAGATTCAAGCCTGAAAAGTCCTTACCAAACAAAGGACAGTTTCACAAAATGATTTCGACAATGTCCACATCGGGAATCGAAGCCGGACCTCCATCCAGATCGTGAGCCTAACGCTCTAACCACTAGACCACGGAGGCTGTTAACACAATAAATACCTTTGGGTAAAATAAATACTTTCTTCTAATTAGGTGCTCACTAAGACGGGAATTTTGCGAAAGACCCCAAAGGGTTGAAAATTTGTATGAAACTTTGTCATTTTTAAAGTTAGAATCGTGAAATTTCGCGGAAAAAGTCGTGGACAATTAGTCTGGTATAAACTCGAATAAGTATTTCCCCTACCTGGTAATATTTCAAGAATTTTCATTAATTATTATTGACATTGCATTTTGTAATTAATTCTACTACTGAACATTATCTAAGATAAGTTATCATGGATTTCCTACTCCAGGATGTTGAATCATAAACTTCTGACATCGACGTAGCGCGATTGCGTCACCGTTATTAACAACAGCCTACTTAAGTACGTAGTTGTTTATTGTTGAATGGCTGTATGGCATTTTTTATTGAGATGACGTCATTGGCTATCGTGTTCAGTATTTATACCTTTAGTAACATATTATACATCAATCCACCTCCGTGGTCCAGTGGTTGAGCGTTAAGCTCACGATCCGGAGGTCCCGGGTTCGAATCCCGGTGGGGACATGTCCCAAAACTCACTTTGTGATTCCTAGTTTGGTTGGAACATTACAGGCTGATCACCTGATTGTCCAAAAAGTAAGATGATCCGTACTTCGGAAGGCACGTTCAGCTGTTCGTCCCGGTTACTACTAACTGATGTAAGTAAATAGTCGTTACATGAGCCATGTCAGGGGTCTTTGGCGGCTCAATAATAACCCTGACACCAGGGTTGATGAGGTTGGTAATTCACCTTCAGAGGTGAATTACCCACACGATAGAAGAAGATACATCAATGATTCATACTAAAGTTTAGTAAAGAAAGTGTTTTAAATCTACGTTCAAAAGGTCGGAATTTTCAGTTGATCTGGAAGCACGGAAAAAACACACCACCTTATTTCTAAACGAACCCTAAACAAAGTTGTGCTCAATAAAGTATATTATCTTAACCCTAAACGTCATAAAGTCCACTGTTCGTGGACGTTTATTCCGCCCTTCAGCCCCCATTGGGGTAGCGCATTGGAGAGGTTCATACGAAGTATCAAAACTTCACTGAAGGCAGTTTTGAAGGAGACCGCCCCAAAGGATGAAGTTCTTTTAACGCCATTGGCAGACGTGGAAAACATTGTAAATAGGCAACTTGACAACCTAGTCAAATGAGACACTTTTTACGAAACATCAAAACGGAAGTTTTCTTTGGATTTAGCATGGAAATACTGTCCTGTGACGTCATCAATAAAAGCGGTCAAACGACGTACTCGTTGTTACTTAATTCATAAATACAATTTGAAAATAAGTCGAAAAGTAAAATGACTTTATTTTTGGTCATCTTTGACTGGCTTCTATTTCTAGATTAGTATTTTGTAATTTATCTCTGACCCAGTCAAATATCCCACCTATACTCCTTTAACCCTTTGTTACTTGTAGTTTGTTGTTAGTAAGAATTTAAAGCTCATGTGAAGCTTACTTTATGTAAAAAAGCTTATAAGAATAATGATTACCTAAATGATAAAATGTCTGGTATTGAATGTGTTTGTCTAGTTATTAAATGACTTGTAATGTATATTTTGTTTTTTTTTTTTATTTATTTTTTCAGAGTACTGCGGGGCGGAAGGCAAGAGGGAAACCACTGCCTTATTTTTCCCTAAAAAAGTAGCATGGAAAATGCTGCACCGACAAGAGCGTGGCTCTTAAATTAATGATGATGATATTTTGACATGACATAAAACCATAAGTAAAAACATAGATTTGTGTAAGAACGAAATGTTTGTATGGTGAGTCCAGGGTGTGACGCTTACCTTGATCCCCTCCTCAGTCTGATGCACTTCCAGAATGGCACAAATGACCCTGGTGGTGGCGCACATGGTAGCGTTCAGCATGTGCACGTACTCTGTCGCCGCGTTCATCTTCTTTGTTTGGCCGTATCTGAAACAAAATTATAATTTATATTTACATAAGCTCATGAATCGCAATGGGGTAGTCAGAGGTACAACCGTCGTAAGATGATCTGACCTGTTAACTTTCTCTTAGGGCAACGTAATAGGTTAGTGAAAACTGCACTTAAGATAAATTAATAACTCATTGGTGCAACTCCGGTGCCGCTGTTAGGCATTATAATTTCAGTTGGTAGAATCTGCAATTTAACTTGATTTCTTTATGCTAACATCTGGTAGATATTCTAAATAAATAAATAAACTCCCTATGGTTCTCGTGCATAGGCCACAGAATAAAATAATCTTCCGCACACACACGGACACGCGCCCGCACGCACGCACGCTCACACATGCACGCACGTACACACACATATAAATATACTCAAACACACAGACGTCCTAATGCACACTATCCGCTATTTGTGTAAGCTTTTTAATTTTATAAGTGAAATATGAATTAAAACATTATGTTACGATAGTTATTATTTGTGTGGAATTTGGAAAGGCTTCTCATTTGCATACATCACGTAATCATAGTCTTGAGAATGAGTTAAAATCCCAAATAAATAAATACACTTAAAGTCAGTAACAGTAAATAAAAATGGCGAGGTCACTGCCGTGCCCCAGTATTCTGGTTTTCACGACACAAGTGTAACGCTTTTTCTTATATCATCAAACAATGACTCTTACCTAACGAGCAGTCTTCTGGCTTGGTACTCCAAACAGTTGCTGCAGGACACCAGTTCCCTAAAGGCCCCTGACCCCGGGAACCACGCTTCTAGGTCGAGTTTCTTAGCCGCAGCGTGGTTCAGTGCTCCGGAGACGATGTTCACCACGCGGTAAGGGATGCCCAGAGTTTGGCAGAACTCCTCCGCATTGCCTATCATCTCATCCATCATCTTCCAAGAGGCGTCGTCGTGAGGGGATGTTAGGACGAATTGTTCTACCTGTGGGAAACAATAGGGGTTTAATACAGATTTAAAGGGAGAACATATCTTGTCGCCTGGTAGTTGCGGCTTCCGAATACATCCCGCTTAGGGACGGTACTGAAAAGTATCGGCATCCGAAGAACGTAATATACGATCCCAACGACCCGATTACTCTAGCCATAGAGGCAGCCAATCAGCTCGCGACTTCAAGCACTTCATGACACCGATACCGACCCCGCCGGCGTGGTCGACGATTTCCCTCAATAAACGCTTATCGCTATCGAATCACTAGGGTCGATTAAAATTCAAATATTTTTCTCTTAGACGACGCCCTGAGCCGAGTTCCGCAGCGAACTGGGCACCCTCAGGCCTGTTATCTTAAACGTTGTACCGTGTGAGAGCCTCCAGTGCTCCCCATTTGTCCGGCCAAGTAGTTATTGCCATCTGCGGCAAATCTACAATAAGTCACGTTAAAAAAGAAAAAACATATCCTGTTATGTCTGCCTTGTATGGACTCTGTACAAAAATTTTGTTTGGGAGGCAATTCCCGCGCGCTCCCTTACTCCTTAACGGTTTAAGTAGAATAAAGTAAGCCCTATCCTCCCTTCTATGCATAGGTGGGGTGTGGTGTCCCTTCTATGCATAGTATTGTTTATACTATGCTTGAGACCCGACTCTAAAGACCCGACTGGCAGATAGAATTTTTCGACCAACTCACCTTTTCAAATTGATGTACCCTGAAGATACCACGAGTGTCTCGCCCGTGAGACCCTACCTCTTGTCGGAAACACGTCGACAGACCTGCGTACCTGTCAAATTTAATATAAATGTTGACTTATACGTACATGCATTGTTCGTATTCAATTGATGTATATTGTTATCCAGAGCGAATAAATTTCATTTCATTTCCAGTTTAAAATAAACTAAATAAAAAACATGAATAAATAATGCACTTATTTTTCACAAATCTTTTTAAAGAAGTTTCGAACTATAACCACGATGTGGCGATTTAACAATCCCACATGAAAAATATGGAATTCCAAATTTGACCTTTGTCTGGAATAACTGGAATTCCACTATTCAATATGTGCATTACATTTTATATTTGTTTATATAAATTAATATATTAGAATTGTTAAAATAAACATATACATATATATTTTACAATGTACAAATAGTAAGAATAAAATATACATAGTTTTATATAATTAAACTATTATGGTAAAATATCAAAATTATAAAGTAAATGTTAAAATAATAATTTGGCTATGTACAAAATCAATTTACAAACGGATAAGCGTACCGAGTTTTGTTAGTAGATATTTACGCGCCGCGCGCTAAACTAGTTGGGCAGGTTGCGCGCCGCCCGCGCGCCGCGTACCGCCTCCTTCCACTTGGAGCGCGGCGCGCGCGCGCCGGCCGCTGCAGCGAACCAGTCTATGCTACACCGCTGTCGAATGTGCATGACGCTTTGTATGCAACGTAGATCACTCGCGCTTACGCTCGTAATATTTTATGCTTGTCTATCTTTCTGTGCTTTACTCTTCTAGTTGTTCTCTTACTTTCCTTCTGTGCTTTTGTCTATTGTGCCGTGTCTTGTATCGTGTGCAATAAACGTTTAGTGTGTGAACGTTATAACGGAATTTTATTTCCACCCGCCGTCAACGTCGCACTATATTAGTGAGTACCTACTCCAAACGCTAAAACGGTTACGTGCTAAGAGGTTCTAGTTGTAAAAGCTCATTGAACACTGGTTTCTTTTTTTTGAAATTGTTATTTCTTGTACTTTGATCTAATCTGCCTAAAGGCTAGGTAATAATGTTCTTTTTGCAAAACTTTTGCGCTTTTTACTGTCACAACTTACGATTTTTATCTTTATAGGCATTAGCTTCGACTATTGGTTGAACCGCGCTGTATTTATCGCTTCGCGATAATCCGCAGTGGCAAAGTAATGAATGACTAAGTTCTTTATATACTTAAAGATTTAAAAAAGAAGGAACATCAAATTATGTCCTTTCTAGGATTAGTGCCAGGTAAATATAGATAACATGGTTGTTACTGCAACAGTTTGCTCGACCATTGTAGACGGCGATACGGTTCACCACGTATCACGTTGGTCTAACAGAAAGCTCGGTGAGGTGTGGATACTTAGTTCATCTTACGATAGATGTTCGATAAGCTGTAAAAGTCCAATCAGTTTCTTGCAAAGTAACAAATTAACTGGTTGCACTTAAGACCTCCTGGTTACATGTCGTTTCTGTAATAGACCGAAAACACCTACAGAAACATACATTTTATAATTATGATAATTAATGGTTCATTTCACCATTGTTTACAAATGATTCGCTGGGTTCAGTGACTGCACTTTTGCTCATTGATTGTACTTTTGACTGACTTAAACGTAGCTAGCGAGGTGTGGATGTAATACAATATACCTCTGCCGATACAGACTTGATGCTTCACTACATAGTATAAAACAAAGTCGCTTTTTCTGTCCCTATATCCCTATGTACGCTTAAATCTTTAAAACTACGCAAAGGATTTTGATGCGGTTTTTTTAAATAGATAGAGTGATTCAAGAGGAAGGTTTATATGTATAATAACATCCATTAAATGGTGGAGAAATACTGTTATTTTTGAGGTTTTCAATGTTATGTCGTAAGTAATTTAATTTTTTCCTCAGCATTGCACCCGAGCGAAGCCAGGGCGGGACGCTAGTATGTTATATTTGGAAGACCAATTAACCTGATAGGTAATGAAGCCTCAGGCAGCCACTCGTCCCTATGGTAGGCAGCAATGGGCTGCTCCGAGGTGGCAATCAGGTACTTCTCTTCCACCGCGGCGTCACCCTTGTTCTCAGACCCCTTGCCAATAACCTTGTACAGTTCCTCGTCGAATTGCGCCAGTTGCGCCACTTCTTGCATCACCTGAGAAAATTGATTTAATATAAATTAAAGAAAATTTATTTATTCATATTCTGTGGCTCGTTAAGCCGTTGGTCCCGGCTGCATTAGCAGTCGTTAATAACCACCAATCCGCACTGGGCCCGCGTGGTGGTTTAAGGCCCGATCTCCCTATCCATCCATAGGGAAGGCCCGTGCCCCAGCAGTGGGGACGTTAATGGGCTGGTGATGATGATTCTGTGGCTCTTGTGTTGCTTATTGTTAGGTATTTTGTGTACTATTTATATAAGTAGGTATACATAGGTAAATATATTTGTATGTATGTTATATATTTATTTGCATGTATTTATAGTTTGTACCTGCAATCTTTCAATTTTTACAGTTTTCCTCACCTTATGGCTGTCTGGAAGAAATCGCTTTAAGCGATAAGGCCGCCATTTGCCATGTACTTAGTTAGGACTCTTTTTGTAATTATTTCTTTTTATTTTGGTACAATAAAGTGTATTATTATTGTATTGTTTATTATAAAAAGTCACTGTGGGCCTGTGGTCAACCAGCTTGCTTCTTACAGGAGGAGAGCCGGCTCAATCAATTATCTTAGTGAGAATATATTATGTTAATATCTTAAGTTTCTAATGTTTAATTATATTAATATGAATGTTTCACCGCGCATTGGCGCTTCAGCACTGTAATGTCGTGAAATGTAAATAAATAAATAAATATTAGGATATATAAGTTTAAAATACTTTTACCTATGTTTGTAATTATCATAAGCCTGTATCTGTTCTTTTTTTAAATATAAATAAACCAACCACACAACCAACAACTCACATCTTTCCTCATGAAGAAAGGCGTGTAAAGTGGGGTGTACCCCTTCTTGAGTAGTATCCTCAGAGAGAGTTGCACCAGAGCCTGTTCGAGGAAGACAGCGGCGCCCTTGAGGTAGTACCCGCGCCCGCCGGCCACGGCCGAGCCGCGCTCCCCGTCCATACCTGAAGAAAATAAAGACGAAATTGTCAAATGCCGGCAGGTCCTGGACAAGAGTGGCTTTACGCAAAGAGGAGAGTGGTGGCTGCCTCTTGAAGAAATTGCTGTAGAGCATTAAAGCCACCAATTGTGCTGTAATCTATCCTGTATATGTTTTAAAATGTTTCATATATGTATGTGCAATAAAGAAAATTTGATTTGAATTGAAAAGTTATAAAAGTTAAAGGATAGTGGAAGTCCTTTTCTCATGCACACACAGATACCTACTTAAATGATACCAGTAACTCATCGAATTTGTTATTTTATAAAAAACTAGCTATCAGATAGCTTATTAGTAGCATTTTTAGACCAATGTTGTTTATTGAAACCTGCCACTTGATTAAAAACAAAAAATTCATCACTCCTCATTGCACACAAAGCATACAACAGTAAGCATGACGGTATTATTTTTTAATTAAAAAAAACAATTATAATATTTAATAATAAAATAAATATTTAAATAAATCTTTATAGAGAATATTTGCCAGACAACCTTTAAGCCCAAAGAGAGAATGTGGCTCTTAAATTGATGATGATGATATCCCTATTAGAGTGGGGAGAGGCATATAACCTTCTTGGGGTTGCCTGAAAACTTTATGCTGTTAAAAACAGGAGATATATACATTTTTTACTATATTCATAAGAAATAGAGATTTTTTGTTTAGCTAGCTCTGCTGCAGTATGACACAAATACGGTACAAAATATGGTTTAACTTTAATATCGAAACATTTAACCATACTGTGACAGATTACAAACCCAATTCGATTGGTCATAGCTTTTGGTCTTTGTTTTTTTTTATAGACATGATCTATATTTATTACTAATCTTATAAAATAAATAATACTTTAATTATAAAAAAAAATAAAAAGTAAATATTTTTATTAGACAGATACAGGTAGAGTAGTAATAGTTTTGCAATGCAATAATAATAAACTCACCATCAATCATACAGATCAGATCTACGTGTGAGTACTTGTTTTTCATGGTGCAGTCTCCAAAAGTCCTCTCAACGGCATTGTTGTCCTCGTTATCATCCACAGGTACAGAAGCATGTAAATGGTTGCCTACTTCTCTTAGCGCAGTTGAACGTGTCTTCTCAGCTGTTAGGAGAGCCTGGTCATTCTTTGTTATAGCTTCATCTATGAGGACACGGACCTGAAAGAATAATTAAGAACTAAATTTCACTTCACAATTTATGGCATTGATATTAGGGTAAATTGTGGATATTCTAAATCTAATTATTTCGTATTTAGAACATTAAACAAAATAGTCCATTTTTCAAATATCATCAAGTACAAAGCTTAACGATTTGACCAACAGATAGCGAATGCTGACCTTTTTAATTTGGTTCACAGTTAGAGGCTTCAGCTGATCGCCGGTAAGGGTGATCAGGTTATCGGCGACTTCTGCGGGCACAGGCTGGTCCTCCGGCCCCACGGGCTCCTTGCTCTTCATCTTCAGGCCGATCTCCTTGCTGCACACATTCTTCAGCTTATTCAAGTTGTCAGCATCGTGGCGCAATCTTCTCCACAAAGTGTCTTGTTCGACCACTGTATCAACCAGTCCCACATCTTTGAACCTCTTGCGCTGGTTTTCACGAATTTTATCTGGGTCACCGTCTTTATCGGCGCGGAAGAGGTCTAAGTCGAGAACCATGGTGATGTTATGTGGAAAGACGTGGCGCAATAATTATTTTATGCCAATAAAGCACAGCTGTGATGAGCACGACATGCGGCAAGTGAAAGGGTTTGTTCATAATCTTGTAGTATCTCAATATTTTTAGTCTCATTACTTAATTAGATATGCTATATGCTATTAGATGAACGAAGGTAAATTTGTTTTTTTAATTATAAAATTATATTTTTATACGTCAGAGATACAAATAACATTAGTTGAATAATAATTTTATTCAAAACAATTTCATTTAATCGTTCAAAACGCATAATTAAAACAATAGTTTTGGAACGTACTCTGCTGTCATTTCGCAATTTTGACAAATCTAGACAAATGAATAATGTTGCCAAATAATAAATAACGTTATTATATCACCGTTGTAAAGAAAAATGAGTGCAGAAAAATGTTTTATAGAAAACCTACCCCGTCACACATGGAGAAAGTCAAAGAAACTAGTTACAAATTCAAATTACTAACTAGTTTCTTTTATGTCACCGCCTGTACATTTCAATACAAGCTAGTAATAATGGTGTGCGGTGTGAGCTTCAGTTTCCATTCAATTACTATGTCCGTGTGCGACGGGGTTAGCGATTTCACATTATTTTCTTGTGTTACACATAGATCACTAGTTACACATAGCAAGCATAGATTAGAGGATGATACTACCCGCAAAGTAAAACCAAATGCTTGAACTGTTGAAACAAAGACCAATTGTTGTTGCATTAACAACGTACAAGAGTAAAAAGTAGATAAGCAAAGCGACCTAAAGTACCGTCGTTATAATCGTTATTTTTTTCTATATAATAGCAACACTCATTTATCTGTCAATCGAGCGATTTGTCGGCCCTTTCGTGGAGCTACTGTTGTTCGGGTTTTTTACAATATTTTGTATACTATGCGGCTGTTATCGGTTAATAGCTGAAATCACCGAAGCTTAAGTGGCGTCTCGTAATTTGTGAGTATAAACTGAAGTATATAACAGACGTTTCTGCAACAAAAACGCAGTTCATTACGCCTTGTTTACACGTCTTCATATCGATGATTTCCCAGATCTATTTACAAAGGGGAGGATTCATTGCAATAAGCCTACTTAGTTTTCCATTGTGTTCGTTAATTACGCAGAGAAAAATAAAACTGCAACACCTTCCTTCGCCGAAGGTAGTAACGAATCTTTCTTTTGCATATTAACTCCTAAAGAACAAATGATAAATTTAACAACTCTGTTGTTGTAACCCACTCTCGTTACTTCCCCCTCCTATACTGATGTAACAATGTGATTAAGTGTTTTAATAAAGATATTTAAAAATGTACTGAGTTGTGAAAGTTTCAGCCACTATAACTTCCACTGTCATGCTTTAGTTCATTTTTACTTTCAAAAATTGCATTTTTTTTTGTTATAAATACATTATTACAACTCCTTACAGATATTTTATAAAAAAAAAACAAAAATGAATTGTTTTTTAAATTTTCACAAAATACTTTCCTTCGCAGGCAATGATAAAATGATTCCGTTAAAAGACAATCAGGATGTGGCTTCCTTTCTCGTCACAAAGCACTCTTGGAAGGGGAAGTATAAGAGGGTGTTCTCTATTGGCACCCATGGCATCACAACATATAACCCCGACCGTCTGGAGGTGACAAATAAATGGCTGTACTCTGATGTGATAACTGTTGCTTCGGCAAAACATTCAAACTCGGCTGCCAACCATGACTTCACGCTGGTCATGAAGAAGGATAAGAAGGTGGACACAATGAAGTTTTCGTCAGAACACAAATGTCTCATCTTGACTGAAGCCTTCAGATACAGACACCTGTTTGCTGAGAAACCAAAGGAGATATTTGTAAGTAATTCTCTGCAAGTTCTCTGCATGTTATATTACTTGTCTCAATTTTGTAATCTGTAAAGTATACCGTCATCATCATCACTAATTTAAGAGCTACACTCTTGTCTGTATACCATGCAATTTTTTTAGGGAAAAATATGGCAGTGGTTTCCCACTTGCCTTTCCCCCAAAAAGTAAAAAAAAAAGAAAAAAGGGAAAGTATACCATACTGCCTTGTTATCTGATAATTTATTTGTTATAATGGTAGAGCTGGGCATGCTTAAATGGAGACCCCAATCCACCAATAGTTAAGGCTATACATACATACATAAACTCACGCCTATTTCCCACCGGGGTAAGCAGAGACTAGAATTCCATTTGCATTTAAGGCTATATTGTAAAAGAAACAAACATTTTTTCTTTTTTTTTAATTTTGATAATTAGTAGACAATTATTGGTGCCTATTTGGACACTCACAAACCACACCTAATGTTAGTTTGACAACACATAAACTAATGCCGTCCTTCTCTAACAATAAGTTGAAGAAAGAGATAGAGCTAGTTTTAGTCCTGTCAAATTAAGTCAGTGGTTGCTGAAATTGGTACCATTATGTATTAATTTAGATTTTTCCTTTTTTTGTAGCCTACTATAGTAAATATTATTACTAAAAAGTCAAAGTCAAAGTATTTATTGCACACCATATGGTAAACATTTGTTATTTATAAATATTATAGTACCACATGTGGACCCCGGAGGGTATAACAAAAACAAACAAAAATATCAAGAAACTGCATTAGGCCAGAAATACAAAAAAAAAAAGTAATAATAAGTACTTAACATTAAACAAACATAATCTTAAAATAACTGTGAAAATCCTAAAAACTATTAATAACAACAAAATCTACATCACTTACAGTCTATTTATCATGTAAGAAAAATTCTTGCAGTGTGTAAAAACCTTTCTCAATTAGGAATTTTTAAGTTAATTTACTACTTTGTAATATATTTGTAATGTAGGCTCCTCTTTTTTTACTATTCTAATAATAGATAGAAATTATTAATTTATAATTTTAGAATAATGTTTAATCCAGTTTAAAATGGCCATAAAATTTTCTTTTACTATTTTCTACATCTCCTTATGTTAAAATAACATTCTTTAAAAATAGCTATGAATAATGTAAGCATTCATGACAATTTTAGTTTATAGTCTACCTTTTAAGTCAAGACGAGGAAAAGACAAAAAAAAATGTTGATTGTACATTTTTCCTCACATTTTTACATCTAACTTGATAAGAGGGCTTGTACTTCCTATTGTATGCGACTAATATTGTTTGCATTCATTATTTGTTGCAAAGGAAAGATTACAAATGGCTATGTTATTTTAAAATATTCTGGTAGACACTAACTTATTTTTTATTGAATTAACCAGTTCCAAAACTAGCTACTCTAATACGATCTCTGAACCGGCGTGCGTGTATGAAGCGATTGATGAATGTGGAGGAAGCAAGAGAAGTGTGTCAGGATCGAAGCAAATTGAATTCTTTAGTCTCTGCTTACCCCGGTGGGAAATAGGCGTGAGTTTATATATGAATGTATGCAAAACTAGCTCTATCTCTTTCTTTCACTTATTGTAAGTAAAGGACAGCAGCAAGTTTTTATTAGAATCAGCACCAATGAAGAATTTAACATAAAAGTAGTTGTTTTATTAAGAAGCAAGCTTAGTTCTTTATTGTTCATAGATATGATGTTCATCATCATCAATTTAAGAGCCACGCTCTTGTTGGTGCAGCATTTTCCATGCTACTTTTTAGGGAAAAATATGGCAGTGGTTTCCCTCTTGCCTCTTGAGATATGATGCTATTTACTGTTATTATAGTAGGTAACATTATTAGACATCAATGGATAGAATAAAATAGAAATTGTGTATATATAAAAGGATACTATGCAACCTTCTACAGTGAGGAGCCTGAGGGGCGGCTTGCGGGAATACGTTAGTTGGTCGACGTCGGCCCCCACCAAGTGTCATTCCTAGATCCCATTTCTCTTATGAGACCATACGTCATACATAAACTTTGTAAAATTTAAAAAATATAAATGTTATTGAAGCTGAAGAAGTATTTTCATAAAATATCAATAAAACAAAAAGGATGTTCATTGAAAATCAAGGAGATCATAGGATATTAGTGTATTTATGTACAATTCACTGTGTTATATGGATTTTATTACAGATCTTATCTTTCTTATAAAGTCGCTTTGCTTGTAATGTTTGCAATAAAATTAATTCAAGACAAGGATTGTACGGCGTGTCGTTGTTTTTGCTCGACTTGGCAGAGGCTCTGTCGTGCCCCCAGATTAATTTATTTTTTTGAATATTTTCCAGAGATACCAAGCATACAAGCACCACTGGAGCGGCACTCGCCTGCCAATAGTACTTGAAGTCGGACCATGCTCTCTTGAACAACTAGACCCTTCAACCCACACCTTGCTAGCTAGCTACCCGTACTGTGACCTCCAAGGCATCCTCCCAGTCAAAGACGTCCCTGGAGGGTTTGTCCTGGCCCTTGGTGGATACAGCAGACTTCACCTCTTTTCCAATGCAATGGACCATCAAATAATCATAAATAAAATGCTAGAAATGGCCAGTCTCACACTAAGTGTAAGCATCAAGGTGTTGTCGGCGACGTTTACTCTCGACGACTGCCATAATCAAAGATTTGGGAAGTATAGGTGAGTTTCTTAAGAACTTCTAATGTTTTTTTTTATTTATTTGTTTCACTCACAACAACTATCTTTACAGGCTAGCTTAATGCCAAAGAGTTGGGAATTTAAAATGAATAACTAATTATATTTCCCATACAATATTCGTTTTACTTAGTCGTAGTAGCATGCTTGTCTCTCACTTTGAAGTCACAGGTTCGATTCCAGCACAGGCCTAAATCAGTGATTGTCGAATTTGTTTTCGAATTCATGTTTGTATCATAAATGATTATCACGTGCTCAGCGATGAAGTAAAACATCGTGAGGAGATCCACATTCCCGAGAAATCCATTTTCGGAGGTATGTGATCTAACCTGTATTAGGCTGGATTTCCCTTCACGGGTTGGATGGTCAGACAGGCAGTCGCTTCTGTAAAAACCGGACCTGTCAAAACTTCAGGTTAGGTAAGCGGACCCTGTGAAATACTGGATAATTCTAGAGGGATGAATATTCGATTTTCTTTATATATATATTTATTTGCATTCTAAAGGTGACTGACCTTCACTGGCAAAAGTTATAACGTTATAACAAACAGTCACCTAAATATTGTGTTTGTGGTTCCTCTTTCAACTAATGACCTTCACAATTACATTTATCTAATGTTCACTGTCACAACACTCATATCAATTACAATATGATTGTCATGTGCCCAGACGAATGCACTAATTTCAAATGGACTTTATTGTTAATATTAATGACAGACTTTTCAGGCTACATTCCTCAAAAACAGTATAGATGGCGTTGTACAGATTTTCCTTCGTTTAACCTTCTAATTTCATGGATAATAGACATATTTATGCACGTTTTATCTTTGTTTTTGGGTATAAATGGTGACCTTTTTTATTACACCCAGGCACAATTACATCGTCCACCTATTATGTATGTAGGTACCAACATAATTCTATACATAATGTGATACAAATCATCATCATCATCACCAGCCCATTAACGTCCCCACTGCTGGGGCACGGGCCTTCCCTATGGATGGATAGGGAGATCGGGCCTTGAACCACCACGCGGGCCCAGTGCAGATTGGTGGTTATTAACGACTGCTAATGCAGCCGGGACCAACGGCTTAACGTGCCTTCCGAAGCAGGGAGGAGCTCGAGATGATTTTTTTTGTGGTCACCCATCCTATGACCGGCCTTTGCGAAAGTTGCTTTACTTCAACAATCGCAGACCGAGCGCGTTAACCGCTGCGCCACCGAGCTCCTCCAATACATATAGTGATACAAATATCAAGCATCAATTATTTTTACAATGCTTCTGCCATTACATTGTAATGAGAAAATAGGTAATTATCACGTTAAATCTGTACAACCCCATCTATATTGTTTTTGGTGAAAGTAGTATGGAAAGTTCCTCATTTACACATAATAAATACATAAATAGCCTAATGTCAAAGTAATCTAATACATACATAAACTCACACCCGCAATCCCTAATGGGGTGGGCAGAGCCACAAGTAATCAAAGACAACTTGCAGTCACTGTAAAGTAATCTAATATTTATTATTTTTATTGGTTTGCATCTGATGTACATATTGGTTATTCGCTAATAAATGAATTGAATTGAATACTTAACAGCATACTACTAATACATACTTAACTTCCAAAACATATTACTACTACTAATATATGTTGGTACTATTAATACCCCGTACCCCGATACCGCCGGCGTGGTCAACGATTTCCCTCATTCGGCGCTTATCGCTATCGACCCACTACGGTCGATTAAATCTTTCAAATATAAGCCTTTCAGACGACGCCTTGAGCCGAGGTTCGCGCCCAACTGGGCACCCTCAGCCCTGTTGTCTTCAGCCCTCAGCGCTCTCCATTTGTCCGGCCAATTAGTTAAAGCCATTGCAGCAACATTTCTATCTCCGAGTGTATATGTCACCGTAAAATTGTAAATAACGTTAGATTATAATCTATCTCGCGAGATTGTGAACTGTTGAAAAATTGTGAAACGTAATATACTGCTTACAATTTAACGTATTATTATTCGTCAGATTATAATCTATCGTTATAGCCATTAGATTATAATCTAACGTTATTTACAATTTTACGGTGACATATATATCGAATTGGACTGACGTGTATCATTGTGCTCTTCGAAAACCCGAACTTTAAATATAACGAATATGAAAAAATACCTCTACTTAAACAGCAAATATGCTTGACGAACTGATACATACTTAACTTGCAGTGGTGACCAGCATCAGACTTCGCTAAGTGAGTTCATCGTCCACAAGGTGAACCCTGCGCGTCATATGGAACCCATGCGACGGACATTATGTCTCTCCGACACGTGCATACTTGAGCGAGACCCGCAAACATACTCTGTAAGTTTACAGTTCTTTTTCAACATAACAAAAAATAAATACACACACACACACATATATATTATACACACATATATAACTAGCTTTTGCCCGCGACTTCGTCCGCGTGGCGTGTTATAAAAGAGAGATCTTTGTGTGTGTGGGAGAAAGGTTAAAAAATGCTTAATTTTATTATTTTTAAATGAGGTTCTAGTATAAGTAGCTCAGTTAAATAATGAATTGTTATTTATTTTTAGATTATTAGTTTATGATAATTTGGTTTAATATAAATTTAGGAAAATACGATCAGAGGAGGCTAACCCTGAAGTACCTATAAGCTTTCGTCTGGAATTCAGAGATGAGAATGTTTTTTTCGTACAAATGTTTTTTCCCGCTAATTCCCGTTCCCGTGGGAATTTCGGGAATTCCTTACTAAGTGCACCTCTACAGTACCTAAGCTACGTCCTTTCCAAATGTCAAGTGCCTACGTTTAGCCGTTTAGGCTGTGCGTTGATATGTCAGTCAGTCAGTTTCTCCTTTTATATATATTTAGAATTTGTGTGCACTGTGCAATAAAGTGTTATTATTATTAACATAGATTAAGGTTTAATTTTCCACCCTGGCTCGAATTTATTACGAGTCTGAAATTGTCAAATGGCAAAATTCATAAATAAGTTGTATAGAAAAAAAGAAAACGTTTTTGTTTAGTTTGTCTGTCTTTATTTAGTAATCAGAATTTCATAATCTATCTTTTACCTAGGAAACTACCCAATTCCTAAAATCGGGTGCGTGTATGGTGTATTTATAATTTTCTTCTTCAATTTTTCTTCTTTTCGATTTTCTTTTTTAAAAAGAGAAGAGATTTTCTACTGATATAGCGTTTATGCAATTTCAGGTGGTGTGTCTTCGACCTCTGAGCGATGTGTTTGCGCTCATAAGAGACCCGGATCATCCACAGAAGTTTTGCATTGAATATTTAAATGGACAGACGAGGACTTACTTAGCGGGCGAAAGGTATTCTTTATAATCATGTATACATACGGTCACGAGCATTAATATGTATACACTTTGGTACCATGTCACATTAACTTTTTTGACAAATTGAACTGTAAGTCTCACTAAATGTCAAATATGTTAGTGCGACAGAGTCCTAAAGTGAAAACTGTATATTGCTCATGAGTGAACATACGTACATACATATTCAGCCTATACACGTCCTATAGCTGGGCTGGGCACAGGCCTCCCCTCAATCAATCGGAGATTATATGGACCGTATACCACCACGCTGCTCCACTGCGGGTTGATGGAGGTGTTTTGACGGCTGATAGCCGCGTTCACGGCTTTACGTGCCCTTCTAAGCACTGAATCCTCTTACTTTTACGGACAATCAGGTTATTCAACCCTGCAATGTTTTAACACAACAGAGGACAGTCTCACAAAGTGACGCATGATCGACAGTTGTTAATTTTAAAATGAGTGAGTGAATGAATGAGTAGCCCGGCCGAATTAAATAGGTCTTAAAATAAAATAAACTGGTGTGTACAGGAATTAGTACCATTTTTTTGGGTATTTTTTACCAGTATTTATGAATTTCAGAGACGCTCTGTTAGCGTCGCTGCTGGACGGAGTGCGGTCGGCCGGGCAGAGAGACGTCCACGTCAGATCGTACCCCACTCCGCGCGCGTTCCGCTTAGGACCGCTGCACAGAGAAGTTGATGAGGAAACAGAGTCCAATCATTTAAGGTAACATAATTATTTCCTTTCATACAACTGGGCGGTTAAAATTTTAACTGTTCACCGATCATACGGCTCACCTCCTATTCAAATACAAAAAAAAAAACTTATAATGAGTTTTGCTTTTCATAGCACTCATCCGTGCTTTGGGAAACTCACAAAGAGAAAATCTTTATCCATTAGGTAACATAGTTATACTGTAAATTAACAATTTTTACATAACGAACGTCTCATCCGCCGAAAATTACTACAGCCTCGCACAACCTCTACCTTACTATCGCGTTGGTCTAACAGAAAGCTCAGTGAGGTGTGGGTACTTAGTTCATCTTACGATGAATGAGGAATTGGGCTATTGTTGTGAGCTTATGTTATACATACTTTTAGATGTACTATTAGATACTGTGAGAAGTACTATTAAATAGAAAAGAATCGATCGGTCTAATCTCGACTGATACATCACTATGCTAATAAACGTAATAAAGTATTATATAATTTTGTACCTAATTAATAATAATATTTAGTTAGATGTTATAATATTATTATAATAAGGCACCTAGTGTCGCCTCTTTTATATTGCCGTGCACTTGCAGGGCGTCACATGTACCTTTTTACTATGTTCCACCTTAATTTATGTATGTGACATGCAATAAATGAATATGAATGAATGAATGAATGAAACGTTACAACACTGGCTTCTGTACTTTGACAGATCTAACTCGTACCGCGCATTGAAGCTATTGTAAAACATAGATTTTTTTTACGTGACTTATTGTAGATTTGTCGCAGATGGCATTAACTACTTGGCCGGTCAAATAGAGAGCACTGAAGGAGAGTGAACACTCATCTGTAAATATCTGTACAGATGAGTGTTCTCTCTCCTTCAGTGCTCTCCATTTGTCCGGCCAAGTAGTTAATAAACAAACAAGTTGTTTTATTCTTTCATGTTTCCAGGTTATTTCAGAACCCCGTGGGAATGAACCGGGCGGAGGTGATCGAGCGGTTCAACGCTAACGTTGGATATAGCGGGCTCATTTACTCAGTCAGCCAAGACGTAAGAAAATACTCTATATACTTTCACATAATATACAATACTCTAGCCTAGTTGTAACTGTACATTACACCGACTATAACTTAACTACCATAACGGAGGGCCTAGCCAAAATGTAAAAAAAATCTGTTATCATCGACCATAGAATAAATAATGTTTAGAAGGGACACTCCCCCACGCATCGACACGATCTTGATTACCTTACTCCTCTTTGCTTTAGTTCATTTATGACGTAAGGAGTAAGTAGTGCGCGCGGACAGTCTGTCTCGGTCACACGCACGGCACGCAAGCGGCATACACTGCATTTGCGTAGTGTCTGTGAGAACGAGATTTTTGTATGGATTGTCTGGGGCGTGACGATATGCTAAAGCGAACAAATAAAGAAACTTCACGTGATTCGAGTGTCCCAGGCGAACAAGTCAGGCGAACGAGTGAGAGAGAGAGAGAGAATGAGAGAGAGAGAATGAGAGAGAGAGAGAGAGAGAGAGAGAATGAAAGAGTGAGAGAGACAGAGTGAATGAGTGAGATAGAAAGAGAGAGAGAGAGAGTGAGTGAGTGAGAGAGAGAGAGAGAGAACATTTATTCAAACAAAGCACACGTCCATAAAAACAACGAAAAATTAATTCGTTGTATCTGCAATAAAATTGATTAGCGTAACTTTAACACATCGACAACATTTTGGCTAGGCCATCTGTAGACATTTCATAAATAATTCATTTGATGAGACCTATTTTCCATGGAATCGCTATTTACTTACTTTATTATAACTATCTTGCACATACATACATACATACATATATTAGTTAGTGCCATTCGGATTTGTTCACGCACGCGTGATCGGCCCGCCGCGCATGCGTAATATTTAATGTACAGCCATCTCGCGCATCTCGAGTTATAACTTACAACAGCTTGAATATAACTTTTTCAAAGAAACATTGGAATATATCACACACTATACAGGGTGTTAGTGACATCGTAACGAAAACTTTGAGGGATGATTCAGACCATGATTCTGAGTTGATATCAAGTGGAATTTTCCGTCGCAAAAGTATGGATAGGAAAATAATTAAAAAAAAACACAAAAAAATTCATGTATTTTTTGACAGGAAATTCCACTTGATATCAACTCAGAATCATGGTCTGAATCATCCCCCTCAATATTCGTTACGGTGTCACTAACACCCATACCTACTTGTATGGCTACCGTATGTACTTGTAAGGGGTGTAAGTGACATCGTAACGAATACTGAGAGGGATGATTCAGCTGATTATTCTGAGTTAATATCAAGTGGAATTTTCCATCACAAAAGTATAAAATTAAAAATAATTTTAAAAAACTAAGAAAAATACATGATTTTTGCGACGGAAAAATCCACTTGATATCGACTCAGAATCATGGTCTGACTCATCCCTCAAAGTTTTCGTTACGATGTCACTAACACCCTGTATACACTAAAATAATTTTCACTAACACAGTTGGCTCGATCATTATCTGTAATGGTCGAATGTGGTGGTGGAGGTATATCCATCTCAAGATGAACTAAGTACCCTCGCCTCACCGAGCTTTCTGTTAGACCAACGTGACAGGTGGTGAGCCGTATCGCCGTCTATAATAGGATGGTTTTTTACTAAACATCAAAACACGAAATTATTATGGAATATGTATGAAAAAGCACACTGTGACGTCACAGAAAAACGTGATAAAATGTCTGATTTATTATTTCGTTTTCTTGATTAAAATTCATAAAAAATATAAGTAAAAAAAAGATTTTTTTTCGTTAGTTTTAGATCTGTCTTTATTTAGTAATCAGAATTTATCTTGAACATAGTACAGTCATGAGCAATATAGTGTACCCACTTTAGGACTCTGTCGCACTAACATATTTGACGTTTAGTGAGACTTACAGTTCAATTTGTCAAAAAAGTTAATGTGACATGGTACCAAAGTGTATACAATACATATTAATGCTCGTGACCGTACATAACCCAATCGAGCCACCTGTGTTAGTAAAATAAAAACTGCACTGCATATACACATTTTACATGACCCTAAACTTATATACTTATTTTCGTTGCCATATTTAATATTGTTTTGCATTACTTTGGGCATATTAAAGTAATGTTGTGTGTATCTAGGCCCGCCCCCTGTTGTGGCTGTTTCTTACATGGGATCTAGTAAGTCCCCGACATTTTATATATTTTCTACCCTCTTTGCTTTTTAATTTGGTTGAGGGCAACACCATGGAAAATTTGTCACTAGAATCCTTCTAGAATTTTCTAGACTCTTCTAGAATCATTTTTGTAGGACGCCATCTTGAAATTGTAATTCTTGTCTATTGTAAATACGAAAGTCGTGTCTCATTTTGTAAATTCCACCTGTATCAAACTGTTTCTCACATATCGCAACTATGTTTATGTATATAAAGCTTGCTGTTCTTTATTTAGACCTAGAAATAACATTACCTTTTCAATGGCAATTCTTTATGTTTTTAAATGATTTTCCACTTAAAAACCTAGTGAACGTCTTTGTTAATTTGTTAAAGAAAACCGGGTTTAACGAATTCGAAGAGTTCGTTATATAATGGCATTTGAGAATGCTCGTGTAACATTTGTACCATAAAACGATGTACTTAAAAGTGCCTACTTTCGGGAATTATTTCTAGGTCTTCCAATCTGGGGGTTAAAAAGACCATAGCAAAGCATTATTGCTTTTTACATGAATTGCTTCTTTGTGGCCTTTTTAACCTCCCTCTTGCCCAAAATTCTGTTCCCATATTGACGTTCTAATATTTCCCTTTCAGCGCTTGTTCGCGGAAAACAAAGAGAAGTTAATAACGGGGGCTTTAACGGCTATCATGTCGAGTGTGTCCTCTGGGACCAACCTGGTGCCGCGCGAGTTGGAAGCTTTGTTTCACGCGTTGCGACGGCTTTGTGCCAGTAAAGTCGGGTTTGCTGCCTTCACCGCTTTGCCGGGGTGAGCATAAAGATGAACCTACATAATGTATTTGTTCAAAGCCCAAACGACTGATAAGTTTTGTACTTTTAATAAAGGAGTTAAGTCAGTCGAGGATGGATGGACATAGAAATTTTAGGCAAAAAGTATGTTTTCGAATAATTTGTAATTAAAATATTTGTTTCGAAAGTAAAATGTTTGGGCCAATCTGTATTTGTAGTTTTTACATGTACCATGATTAGAATGACACCATAACAGAAACAGACTAAAGATATGTCTATTTCGCACTAACTAACCTAACATGTAGGTTAGTACGAAAGAGAGGAGAGATATGGCATTTAATCATGCTACGTTTAAGGGGGATAAAATCTTCACACTAGTTCTAGGCAGCGCGGCGTGTCGTAGCTCATTGTAAGTAGTAAGATGGAGGTTTATTTGAATTTGAGTTCGATGTCTCCATAGACTTTTACGTAAGGACATTAATTTCTGACTCGAACAACTTCTTATTTTTGAGAGACTCGTGTCTTTGCCTTTCTAGGTATAAGTCCTTTAATTTTCCGTTTAGGTTCCGCGAATGGATCGGCACGGCGGTAGTGAACGCGTTACGCCGCGGTTCAGCGGCATGCTCCCACGCGGCCCTTGACGCCGTGTGCGCGCTGATGCAGCCGATGCATCAAGAGCCGGACCTTCGACAGGAGCAGCTGAACAAAGCCAGCATGCTGTCATCTGCCACCTTCCTCGAGGGGCTGCTCACAATGTGGGCGGATCACGTGGTAAGATAAACGAGATTTGCATAGCGAAAATCCCTCGTTTGAACGCAATAAACTCAGAAACTACCGAACGGATTATCGTACGGTTTTCACCATCGGATGGAGTGATTCAAGTAGAAGGTTTTAGAGTATAAATATGCTCTGCTGCATGTACAAAGTCGGAGCAGTTCGGTAAACATAAATGCAGCGGCACTAGGCGCCGTGTGCGCGCTGATGCAGCCGATGCATCGAGAGCCGGACCTTCGACAGAAGCAGCTGAACAAAGCCAGCATGCTGTCATCAGCTACCTTCCTTGAAGGGCTGCTCACTGTGTGGCCGGATCACGTGGTAAGATAAACGAGATTTGTGCGACAACCACTAAATATTATAAATCAAAGTCTCCCGTTTGAACGAGATAAACTTAAAAAGTATCGAACGGTACTTCATACGGTTTTCATTGCTAAATGGAGTGAATGAAGAGGAAGGTTTTAGTGTAAATATGCTGACAAGAATTTCTAATTAATGTAATACCTTTTAGTAGCTTTGAGCAGTGGGGAAAAGGGATTGTCCTCTGTGTGTGTGTGTGTGGCTGAACAAAACATAAAAACTATTTTTGTAACCTATTATTTAAGCTCTCTGTCAATTCATCTAATGCATATATACGTACAATAAAATACATTATATTTCCCAACAGACTGCGGGTAGCGGAGCGTTGGTAGTGGCGGCCATGTTGGATTTCCTGACATTCGCGCTGTGCGTACCGTACAGCGAAACGACGGATGGGAAACAGTTCGATCAGCTGCTGGAAATGGTCTCCAATAAAGGACGGGTGCTGTTCAAACTTTTCGAGGTGAGTTGCTGTATTCCGGTATTTTAGTAACTTTTCAAAAAGTCCTTTGAGAAGCGGGGAATACATTTGTCACATTGGGTGGCGGCCTCTGTAGTCCAGTGGTTGAGCGTTGAGCTCACAATCCGGAGGTCTTGGGTTCTAATCCTGGCGGGGACATATCACAAACATCATCTGGTCTCTAGTTTGGTTTGGTAATTGGGCTGATCATTATTTACTCTTGCGCCTAGCGTCTTGTCTCGTCAGCAGCGACCCAATGTAACGTGTAAAATTTCCGACCTGCCCAGCACCCGTCGATGGCCATAGTGAAGGGCGCGGGGCTGGTGATGCGCGCGCTGGTGGAGGAGGGCGGCGGCGGCGTGGGCCCGCGCATGCAGGCGCTGGCGCTGGCCGAGGCCGCGCTGCCGCGCCACCTGCTCACGGCGCTGTACGCGCCGGCGCGCCTGCACCACCGCCACCTGGCGCGCCACCTCGTGGCGCTGTGGCTCGTGGACCACGCGCCCGCGCACAACCTGCTCAAGAGGATTATGGTAAACGAAACGGAAATGGAAAACGCGTGCGTGTATCAAATGATTGATGTATGTGGAGGAAGCAAGAGAAGTGTGTAAGGGTCGATGCAAATGGAATTCTTTGCTTCCCCCGTGGGAAATAAGCGTGAGTTTACGAGTATGTATGTGTGGTCTTGATAACGTCAAAGTCAAGTCGTATCCTGTGGATTAACACTTGATGAGTGATCACTGTATACTTTATGAATTTGAATTCACGTTTGCATCATAAATAATAGGCTAGTTTCCAACTAGTCAAATCGGTTACTTTTTACTAAACGTCAAAACACGACGTCGACGACGATGACGTCATACTCGTTGTTACTTATAATAAATAAAATTCTCAAATAAGTCGAAACGTAAGATTAGATTGATTTTCGAATATCTTAGACTAGTTTCTATTTCTAGATAAGCATTTTATAATTAATCTGTGATCTAGACGTATCTGCTGTCTCCCTCGCACTTACATTAAGATTGAAAACTTGTATGGAGTTTCCGAAGTGTGATATCAGTTACAAGACGTCTTTATATGTTTGTTTATTTGCGTATGCCACATTAATTGTTCCATATTAACACCACCCTTTATCTTCACAGCCATCGGGCCTGCTAGCGTTCCTAGAATCAACAGAACCCCCTCCCGCTCAGGCGCTAGAAGACGAGCGCGTGGAGGAAAGAGACAACCTGTCACTGGCGCAAGCGACGGTGAAGCCACGCGCCGCGCACTGGGAGGCGTTAGAGAGACAAGTCAAATATGTTGAAAAACATCTTGAGGTGAGCATACTACTTTTCCTTAGCCATCTTCTTCTTCTATCGTGTGGGTTGTGAGGTGAATTACCAACCTCATCAACCCTGGTGTCCGACCATCATGGTCCACAGACAGGGTCCACATAATATCAGCGTGGTGGTTCACGCTGCGACCTGTACTGAGTGAGGCCCTTTTACCTCAGGACGTCCACCACCTTATGATCATTTCGACAAACATCCGTCTTGCTTTTTTTTGTAATTGTTTAGTGTACTTTCTAGAAATTCTTTCACGGTATCAAAACATGTTTTAGACAGCCGTTATTAAAGCCGTAGTAGTCCAGTTGGTAGAACGTTTGCCTCTCATTTTGAGGTCGCAGGTTCGTATCCATCACAGGACTAAACCAATGAATGTCGAATTTGTTTTCGAATTCATGTTTGGATCATAAATGATTATCACGTGCTCAGCGGTGAAGGAAAACATCGTGAGGAAACCCACATTCCCGAGAAATGCATTTTCGGAGGTATGTGACCTAACCTGTATTGGGCTGGTTTTTCCTTCCCAGGTTGAAAGGTCAGACAGGCAGTCGCTTCCGTAAAAAACCGGACCTGTCAAATCTTTAGGTTAGGTAAGCGGACCCTGTGAAAAACGGGATAACGCTAGGGAGATGATGGACAGCCGTAATTACATTGTACTTATTATTTTGACCCTTTTTTAAATCTTTATTTAAAGAGCTTAGTCACTACTGCCTATGTCGCTCTGTAACAACTACATATTTAAAGAAAAAAAAAAAAAACAAGATGAGTTCAGAACTCCGATAAGTTATTGCAGTTTTAAACCCACTCTGACTAATCGATATAGTGCTTTAGCTTCCCTGGACAAAGGAGAAGCCAAAACACTGTTACATACTCCAACCTCCTTAATACTACAACCTACAATTTGAGTAACATTATTCCTATGATTGTCATTTGGAATACACTCTAACATTATGTGCAGTACATCCTCCACTACCCCAATTTGATCATTTTGTTTCATATTTTTACCCAGCACTACGCCCAATTAGCGCTCCAGCACTGGGCGCAGCGCTCGGGGCGGTCGCTGAGCACGGAGCGGCAGAACGCCATCAGGGAGCGGCCCGTGGTGCTGCGGCGACGCCGCGAGCGGCTCAAGTCCACCGCGAACTGGCCGCTATTCTACTACCAGTTCCACAGAGACCACGCGCTGCCCAACCTCATATGGAACCATACTGTGAGTATATCGAGAGAAGTATATTTGTGACAAGTATACCTGAGCATATAGGATTACGAAAGCAGTATATAAAGCGAAAGTTGACACTCTACACTACATAACATTGAACAGGGTTGATGGGGTTGGTAATCCACCTCACAACCCACACGATAGAAGAAGAGAAGCGAAAATCGATGGTAGGGCTGGCAGAGGAAGACGTAAAATGACGTGTATTGACCAAATTGGAGATATCCTTAGAAAAGGTTCAGTACGATCTACTCTGAACCGGCGTGCGTGTATGAAACTTAAAAAATAGCAGTTGTCAATCATCTGTCCCTTTCCTTTTCGGCGGATAAGAAAATGACGGGTATAACTTAAAATAAAATTAGGTGTATGCAGGAATCGAGGCCATTTTCTGCCTAAAATTGACGTGTGTTCCATAAATGTTATGCCTGTCGATTACCCGTCCCTTTCCTTTTCGGCGGGCAAGAAAATTACAGGTATAACTTAAAATAAACTTAGACAGGAATTTGCACCATTAAAAATCCCTTCCAAAATTTTATTTGGCCAATAACCGGACAGAATTAAGTTGACGTGTTGATTTGACCTGTGCTACGTCAAACGGATTGCATATGAGCGAGATGCCTATTTTAATCGCCCGGGCAATTGCATTTTAAAATTAGAGTTGTCAATCATCTGTCCCTTTCCTTTTCGGCGGATAAGAAAGTGACGGGTAAAGTGGGTACATGATATTGTTCATGACTGTACGGTCACGAGCATTAATATGTATACACTTTGGTACCATGTCACATTTACTTTTTTGACAAATTGAACTGTAAGTCTCATTAAATGTCAAATATGTTAGAGCGACAGAGTCCTAAAGTGGGTACATGATATTGTTCATGACTGTACAGACAAGAGAGGAGCTCCGTCAAGCGCTGGACAACGAGTTACGCGCGTTTACATCGGACCGCGAGGTGGCAGGGAACACTCTGACGTCATGGAACCACGCCGAGCTCGAGGTGCACTACCAATGTCTGCAGAACGAGGTCAAGATCGGCGACTACTACCTCCGGATACTGCTCGAGCAGAGGGACAATGACGACAGTCCTATTAGGAAATCGTGAGTTGAATATTATTTTATAAATAGACTTGCGCAACTCTCTGACGTTATGGAACCACGCCGAGTTACATGGTCATTAGCGATTGTTCTGTTTATACATGATATTAGTGACATCGTAACGAATACTGAGGGAAATGATTCAGACCATGATTCTGAGTCGATATCAAGTGGACTTTCCTGTCGGAAAATACATGAACATTTTGGTGTCTTTTTAAATTATTTTCCGTTCCATACTTTTACGACGGAAAGTTCCACTTGATATCAACTCAGAATCATGGTTTGAATCATTCCTCAAAGCTTTCGTTACGATGTCACTAACATTCTGTATAATATTTATGCTACAAATACACATGTGTGTACATTACATTTACATTCTGTTATTACATACAAAATCTCACGCCCGTAGACTAAAGGGATGGGCAAACTCAAAAATTGGTTAAACATATATTTACAGCTTAAATGAGTTTTAAAAAAGTTACATTTTTAGTTTCATTTTTCACATGTGTGTACATTACATTTACATTTTGTTATTACATACAAAATCTCACGCCCGTAGACTAAAGGGATGGGCAAATTCAAAAATTGGTTAAACATATATTTACAGCTTAAATGAGTTTTAAAAAAGTTACATTTTTAGTTTTATTTTTTTATAAAAGCAATTGTAGTATACTATATGAAGCGAAGGTTCGTGGTAGGGCTGGCAGAGGAGAATACCTAGAAGGATGTACATTGACCAAATTGGAGATGTCCTTAGAAAAGGTTCAGTACGAACTATTCTGAACCAGCGTGCGTGTATGAAACGATTGATGATTGTGGAGGAAGCAAGAGAAGTGTGTCAGGATCGAAGCAAATGGAATTAGCATACATAGTCTTTACTTACTCTGGTGGGTAATAGGCGGGATTTTATGTATGTATGTATTTTTTTTAAGTTTAGTCCGACTTTGGTACCATGTTCTCTAAAAATAATTTTCATTTAATTTCCTTTTTTGATGTAGACCAACAGTTTTGCAAAGTATGGACAAAAGGTAGAACTAAAGATGAAGTATCTTTGCCGTATAATAAAAAAAATATATTTTCATTTGTATTATTTTATTTTAGGTATGAATTCTTCAATGATCTGTATCACCGGTTCCTGTCGACACCCAAGGTAGAAATGAAGTGCATGTGTCTCCAAGCTATGAGTATAGTCTACGGACGGTACTTTGAGGACATCGGACCTTTCGCCGATACTAAATACATCGTGCAAATGTTAGATAGGGTAAGATTTTTATATCTCAATATATTATACTAAAAACCGGACTTGTCTCCTGACAACGGTCTCCGAGGTCCTCTGGTTTGAGCGTTGGGCTCACGATCCGGAGGTTCCGGGTTCAAATCCCGGTGGGGACATATCACAAAAATCACTTTGTGATCCCTAGTTTCGTTAGGACGTTACAGACTGATCACCTGATTGTCCGAAAAGTAAGATTATCTGTGCTTCGGAAGGCACGTTAAGCCGTTGGTCCCGGTTATTACTTACTGATGTAAGAACATGTTACATGAGTTATGTCAGCGGCCTAAGGCGGCTCAATAATATCCCTGACACCAGGGTTAATGGGGTTGGTAATCCACCTCACAACCCACACGATAGAAGAAGAAGACCGGGCCTGTCTTATTTTCAGGTTAGGTAAGCGGACCCTGCGATCCATACTTCTTAGAACGTGACATTTCCGTAGATTTTTTAAAATTTATTGTTTTTATATGACGTGTTATTCAAGCTAGTATATAACAGTGGGCTTACTAAAAACTAAACAATGTATGATTTTTCCAGACCTGTGATAGAATGGAGAGAGACAGATTAGTGCAATTTCTATCCAAACTGATATTACATAGAAGAAACGTCAGTGAAATATTAGAATGGAACGGTATAAGGTGAGTTTTTTTTTTAAAAGAAAAGCAGTCAAACGTCGTACTCATTGTTACTTAAATCATAAATAAAATTCGAAGCCGAATCCGATTCGTTTTTTCGATGCCGCTAGTGTAATGGGTTCGTTTGGACCAGGTCAGATTCAGAACACTTAAACGCCTAGTTGGACGTGACGAAGTTACGTATGTTTCTGATTATGCGACAAATTGTATTATTATAATAAAATTCGAATATAAGTCGAAAAGTAAAATGAGATTGATTTCTGATCGTCTCAGACTGGCTTCTATTTCTAGATAAGCATTTCATAGTTTATCTTTGATCCAGTCAAATACCCTATATTTTCCGTCAATTTAGAAAGGATAGAGTCGAAAGATAGATAGAGTCGTGTTGTGAGACCATCAAAATTTTCTTGGATTCGGTTTTCAAACTCTTTCTACACGTACATTGTTTTAGGTTTACGCGGTTATGATCATAATTAAAACACATAATAAAGGGTATCCCGTGATCATGGCACTTGCAACAGTGTCGAAATATCGGGAGTCTCATATTCCTGATTTAAATGCGGTAAGAACCCATTGTTATGTGTCTCTCTACACATGCTCAATTTCTTCCAGAATCCTAGTAGACTTAATGACATTGGCCCACTTACACACATCACGAGCAACTGTACCAGCTCAGAGCAACGTGATAGAAGGGCCGCAACAACAACAGGGCGGCGGCGACCGCGAGTGGTACTACAACGTGGAACAGGGGGACAAGGTGCAGAGGAAGGGGCCTGTTAGCTTCCAACAGGTAGGTACATGCAGTAAATACATAATAAATAGCGGTCAAACGCGTAACCCTCCTTTTTGATTCGCCGCAGTCTGGTACAAAGAAATCAAAACAGAAGAGTACTTTTCAAAGATATACTAAGCTACATTCCAACATACAACTTTACCAATATCTACAATTAAGACTGTTCCAAAGGATTAAGTAAATGAAGCGATTCTATTGGTGCTACCAAACACGTCCCTCGCTGTGCATCCTCGCACATATTTGGTGGAAATCCAGCTTAAGGGTTAGCACCTTGTAAATGTTCAAAAATCATGAATCTAAGTAAGGAGAAAGCTTTTGTACTGGATACTACACAATTTGACATTAAAAAGGTTAGAAGTTAAATACGAATTAAAACAAGTCTACTCCACATATTCCCTTAACCAAGTGTTTTCAAAAATTCCAGTTGAAGGACCTATACAAGTCCGGCGAGATCAACAACAAGACCAAATGTTGGGCCAACAGCATGGAAGGTTGGCGCGCAGTGGCCAGTGTGCCGCAGCTGAAATGGACGCTCGTTGCGAGAGGAACCGCTGTAATGGACGAGAGTGCCCTGGCCGCAACCGTCTTAGATCTGCTCATTACTTGTACGAGATACTTTCCTAGCAGGTAAATTGATATATCAGGCTTATTTCTATCGTCAAAAACTTGGACAAATGTTGAGCCAACAGCATAGAAGGTTGACACCGCGGTTCTGTAAGAGTGTCGGCCGTCTAGATCTGTCCGTTACATACATTAATAAATGGAATCACAAGCAAAATATATCTATACCCAGCAGTGGGTAATTTTGAAATGGCACAACTATTATGACAATACTTTAGGTTAGACTATAACCACAATATCAGGTAGTTTTATCTTCCCATTATATGATCAAAATGGCTCACGATCCGGAGGTCCCGGATCCCGGTGGGGACATATCACAAAAATCACTTTGTCATCCCTGGTTGGCAGTATTGTCCTACCCCAACCAGGCTGTATGGGCTGGTCACCCGTTTGTCCGAAAGTAAGATAGAGAAGAAAGAGAGAAGGCACGTTAAGCCGTTGGCCTTGGGTATTGATGTAATTATGTAGTTGTTACATGAGCTATGTTAGGGGCCTTTGGCGGCTCAATAGCAACGCTGAAACCAGGGTTGCTGAGGTTGGTAATCCATCTCACAACCCACAGGATAGAAGAGTGACAATTGATATTTTTGTTGATGAGACATTCAACAAATACATATTTATGTAAAAATTGTCGATTCAAAGTGTAACTATGTTACCAACTGAATAAATATATTTTTGAGTTTGAGTTTGACATTGGTATTTGGTAATGTATTTTGCAGAGACGAAGAAGACGCCGTGATACGGCCGCTGCCAAAAGTGAAAAGGATGCTGTCTGAACCGGCTTGCTTAGCGCACGTCGTCCAGTTGCTGCTTACATTTGACCCTATACTTGTTGAAAAGGCAAGATCTTATTTACTTTGACTAAATGATACATACATAAACTCACGCCCATAATCTCTAATGGGGTGGGTAGAGCCACAATTAATCAGAGACAACTTGTAACCACTGTTGATATGATGTCGTCATAAGCAGACAGTTCCAGTCCTTTGCTGTTCGCATCAAAAATGTAGAGGCAAAACGTTTAGTGCGGATTGGTGGTATATCCACAACATAAGGATGGAATGTAGCCGACGTCTAGTTCTCCGTAGATGGAATTGAGTGGGTGGAATTAAGTCGAAGTTCCTGTGCAAACGTCATATTGAATGTAATATGTTTGTACTGTTAATGTGCCTAGCCTAATAATAAATAAATAAATAAATGCTATTTTGGGTGGAGTATCCGGAGTTTGGTATAAGCATACCGTTTGGATGTGCTAAAACATTGAATATAACTCAATAGTACTTACGCTGCTTTCAATATTAACCTCGCGCCGTATCGTGCGTGCGTACGTGCGATCTACATATACATACATACATACATAAACTCACGCCCGTTATCCCTAATGGGGTGGGCAGAGCCACAAGCAATCAAAGACAACTTGCAGCCACTGTTGATACGATGTCTTAAGCTGGATATGATGAACCTTATGGTGATAAGGGATCAGCCTATCGCCCATAACATTAGTCCATCATGTTAGATTAGTCGATCTACATATATATTTCCTTTTACGCGCTATATTGACACTAAAATACTTCCAGGTGGCAACCCTCCTTTACGAAGTGATGCAAGACAACCCGGAGATATCCAAGTTGTACCTAACAGGCGTCTTCTACTTCATGCTGCTGTACACTGGCTCCAACTTGTTACCAATCGCAAGATTCCTAAGACTGACTCACATGAAGCAGGCGTTCAGAGCGGATCAATCCAGCTCAGACATAATGCAAAGGTCTATACTGGGACAGCTGCTGCCTGAAGCGATGGTGTGTTATCTGGAGAATCACGGCGCTGAAAAGTTTGCTCAAATCTTCCTCGGCGAATGGGACACCCCTGAGGCTATTTGGAACTCGGAGATGAGGTATGTCTTGTAAAGAATTGTTAAGTGGAACTTTTAGGATCTGTGTTAACTTGCGAAGGAATTCATAGAGATATGGAAACGGCATACAAATAATAATAGTATTAAAAACCCAGTGACGTAAGTATGTAGTCGTTACATGAGCCATGTCATACGGCGGCTCAATAATAACCTTAACGCCAGGGTTGTAGCAGAAGTCACACGAGAGAAGGAGAGTGAACTAGTGAAGTAATGTTTCCCACTCCTAGCTCCAAAGAGCACTATTACCGAATACTGTGGTCACTGTATTAGCTCCATCGATCTAATAAAAAAGTAGATGCATAATCCCGGAAGAGATGGTGTGGCGACTTGGATACTTGCCGGAAGGACTGGCCGGAGTGCGCACAGAACCGAAAAAATGGGAATAAAAAGGGAAGGCTTTGGCCCAGCGGTCGGATATTGTCTTGGTTTTGACATTAAATAAGAAGTATGGCTTATCTGAATAGTTTTAGAATTACCTTATAGCTTGCACTTTTGTGCTAGTTTTATTTAAATTAAAAATAAATCGTCTCCAGCCTTCATATCTTTGTCAGAAGATTTAGACAGCCTTCAAGATGGCTGTAAAGTCTAATAAGCGGCAGATGCGGCCGCACTGCTGGCATATCAAGTGCAATTCGTTTGTAATAATTTGTGTTTTTATTCCAGATGTATGTTAATAATGAAAGTATCAGCCCATATAGGCGAGTTCACACCGCGCCTGCGCGCACACATAGCGGCGCGGTACCCCTACCTCGCTATACCGTGCGTGCAATATACTCAGTTGGAGAGAGAACTGTTCTGTAACATGTTCTACTTGAGACATCTGTGTGACACGCAGAAATTCCCTGACTGGCCCATACCAGATCCGGTGAGTATAAGGACTTACAGAAATATACACCGGGTGCTAATAACATCTTAACGAAAACTTTGAGGGATGATTCAGGCCATGATTTTGAGTTGATATCAAGCGGAACTTTCTGTCGCAAAAGTATGGAACAGAAAATACTTGACAAAGACTTGATATCAACTCAAAGTCATGGTCTAAATCATCCCCCTCAGTATTCGTTACGATATCACCAACACCCTGTATTTAACAATAGCGAATGTTCTTTATACAGGTACCACAATGTTTTGGGAAGTTTCCAATCAAATTAGTTATGAGATCCTTTTGATAGGGTTTCGATAGTGTGTGTGTTTTTCATAATCAATGTTTTCTCATCAGGTGCGCCTCTTGAAAGACGTGCTAGAGGCATGGCGTCGCGAGGTGGAGAAGAAGCCGCCTTCGATGACGGCGAGCGAGGCGTACGCGGCGCTGGGGCTGGCGGGCGGGCAGCACGACGAGGCCGCTGTCAGGAAGGCGTACTACCGCCTCGCGCAGCAGTACCACCCCGATAAGAACCCTGAAGGCAGAGTGAGTTGTACAGACATCTACTTTTTTAAAATAAAACTCTCTTTATACTTTTTTATAGTTCTGCTGTTTCTGTATTGACGTTTATTCAATGAATCACAGTTATAATTAATTTTAAATATTAGCAGTTACTAGATATCTGCTCACTCATACTCAAAAAACATCTTCATCCAGTTGGTAACATAGTTACACTTTGAATCATAAATTTTTACATAAATATATTTTTTGTTGAATGTCTCGTCCGCCTAAAATTACTGCAGCTTCTCGCTACCCGTATAGCTGAGGAAAAGTAGCTGCAAGAAAAGCCTCGGTTTCAGTTTTTTCTATTTTCATAGCTGGCGACGACTGTACATAACATACTATACACTTCTGTCTACCCTTTCTTGGGTGTTAAGTGTCCATAAAAATGCTAAAATTCTTGTACGGATCCTCAATTATGACTTTTTTAATTTGCTACGTAAGACTTACATGGTGGACATTGGCTGTAAACTATAATGTGCAATGGTTTCCTTTAGGATCGTTTCGAGGCTGTGAACCAGGCGTACGAGTTTCTGTGCAGCAGGAACGTGTGGACCGGCGACGGGCCCAACACTAACAATATTGTGCTCATTCTACGCACGCAGACCATCTTGTTCCACAGGTATTCTGATGGTAAGTTCCATGGTTATTATCCATGGTTAATAGCCGGACGGCTATTGGGTACTTCCCATAGACCTAGATACCTACATGAAATTTGGTAAGAATGAAGTTCTTACAGCATAAGAGGAAACAATCCGAAAATCGTATTTTTTTTGTTCCATCACACTAAAAAATGTTTTTGCAATTACCAAGTTTTTTCAGCTGGTAAACAAGTCGCGACGAATAGTTTTTCAACGGCAGTGTTAAAGCCTCTTTTTGTATACGGTTGTTTATCGTTCCCACAGTGCTAGCGCCATACAAGTACGCGGGCTACCCGCAGCTGTTGCGCACGGCGCGCCTGGAGGCGGAGGCCGAGCAACTGTTCGCGGAGAGCGACGCCCCCGCCCTGCTGCCCGCCGCCTGCGAGCTGGCGCACGCCACCGTCAGGTGCTCCGCTCTCAACGCTGAGGAGCTGCGGCGCGAGGGAGGACTGCAGGTCATTTTCACACTATTATATCTATATACACTACGTATATACTATACAGGGTGTTAGTGACATCGTAACGAATACTCAGGGGGATGATTCAGACCATGATTCCGAGAGAGTCGAAAGAGAAGAAAACTTTCGTTTTGACATTTCGTAAATAGGATCTCATTGGACTGCGTTGTCAAGTAGCCTATGTAGACATTGGCTTGAACCGAACCGAGGAGTTGACGATAGAAGGAAGGTATCAAATACATCCATAAACTCCAAAGACAAGTAACCAAGAAACATAATACCGCCGCTTTTGACACGAACCCCTATATGGTTATGAGTCTATTAAATCATCGTCATTAATTTAAGAGCTACGCTCTTGTCAGTGTACAATTCTCCATGTTACTTTTTTAGGGAAAAATAGGGCATCCGTTTCCTTCTCGCCTTCCGCCACGCAGTACTCTGTCTGACGCGAGTGGGATGGCGCCCAGAGTAGTCTGTTTCAAAGCCGTACTAGGAATCCTGTCCTCCGCCTCTGAATAGTACTGACAGTTACTCAGAGGTACATCTACCGCAAGATGAACTTAGTACCCGCACTTTATCGAGCCCTCTCTTAGACTAAAGGTGGTGGTGGTGGTTTCTTTTTTAGGTCAATTTATTTTCTCTTTGTGACCTTTGTAATCGCTTTCTCCCCACAGGTCCTCCACGAGGCGATGTCCCGCTGCGTGCCCGTGCTGTCCTCGTGCTCGAAGCCCACGGACATCGCGGCGCAGGTGTGCGGGCACTGCGCCCGATGCTTCGCCGTGGCGGCCACGTTCCCCGACTGCCGCGCCGTCTGCGCCGAACTGCCGCAGCTGTGTGCCGACATAGTGCCGCTCACCTGGCGCCCGGTATGCTTGTAACATAACCACACCCCGGACACCTCATACAAAACACCTCGTTTTACACAGATCCTACACATTGGCGTTATGGTACACGCGAATTTGTGTATGTGACGTCTGACGCCATTACGATTGAATACTAAAGTAAGACTGGGATGATGTAAACCGCTGCGCGCTGGTGGGGAGCGGAGAGCTACCCCTGCTGGAATGTAGGGCTCGAATACTAGATTACACTCCTCGCCTCCTCGCGATGTTATGCAGTCTCTGTAGCTTGTGTGTATCTTCTTACCACCAAGAAAATCAAAATTAGCTTACGATAGATGCGAAACAGCGCGATATTTGACGTAACGGTTAAAAGCAGCTTTATGATGAGAAAGGAAACCGTGGATCTGCCGCCTACAATGTGTCCACCCCCGCAGCACCTGGGCGACACGGCGTGCGCGGGCGCGGAGGCCATCGCGGCGCTGGCGGCGGAGCGCTCGTGCCGCTCGCAGTTCGCCCGCGCCGGCGCCGTGCACGCGCTGCTGCCCGCCGTGCTGCACTACGACTACACGCTCGCGGAGTCCGGGGTCGACACCGACGCGAACACCACTAAACAGGTGATTATAACATTTTACAATACAATTTATTGCACAAAAGTAACGTAACGCAACAGAAGTGTGTCATGGTCGAAGCAAATGGAATTCCATAGTCTCTGCTTATCCCGATGGGAAATAGGCGTGAGTTTATGTATGTATGTATATAAGTAACATATAACACAGGAGTATAAAGCAATATAACACATGAACACACATCTTCTATCGTGTGGGTTGTTGAGGTAGATTACCAACCTCATCAACCTTGGTCTCAGGGTTATTATTGAGGCCAAAGGCCCCTGTCATGAATGTAACGACTACGCTCTTACATCAGTAAGTAGTAACCAGTATCAAAGACTTAAAGTGCCTTCCGAAGCATGGATCATCTTACGTTTGGACAATCAGGTGACCAGTCTGTAAAGTCTTAATCAAACTAGGGATCGCAAAGTGATTTTTGTGATTTGTCCTCACCGAGATTTGAACCCGAGATCCAGATCAGCACAACGCTCAACCTGTACGGCCCATGCCGCACTGTTAGTGGAGGTGTCTCCCGTCATGGCTTGGTGGTCTTCTTCTATCGTGTGGGCTTATGTGTTTAAACTTATTAATAAGAACCGAATTATTGCCAGTTAATATTTTAATGTTTCCAACACAACCACTGGACCATGGCGGCCGTTAAATAATAAATTACTGAACTATTTCTTTTTTCGCAGGAAATCGCGAATCAACTAGCGAAACTATGCGTAGTGGCGCTAGGCGCTATATATGGGCCGCACGAAGACAAATCAGCTGATGACGACAGGATACGAGACGCGCTGCATTCTCTACTCACGCCGTATCTCTGCGGGAAGCTGAAAGAGCCTGATCAGCATGAGGTATAACCTAAATACATACATACATAAACTCATGACAAACAAACTTGCAGCCACTGATAACGGCAAATTAGTGGCTGCAAGTATGTTTGTCAACAAGTCCCCATTGACCTCGTATGACAAATAGACAACCAGTCCCTTTAAAGTAGTAACCGGGACCAACGGTTTAACGTGCCTTCCGAAGCACGGATCATCTTACTTTCAGACAATCATATGATCAGCCTGTAATGTCCTAACCAAACCCTAGTTCGGTCATATATTTTTTTGTGATATGACCCGACCGGTATTCGAAATCACGTCATGATGAAAGTACACAGCATGTCTTTTCTGTCCACAGCTCCTGAAAACTCTAACCTCAAACTGGCGGACCCCCTACCTGGTGTGGGACAACAGCACGCGCGCAGAACTAAAGGACGTGTTACGAAACTGTCGCGTGAACCCAGAAGAGGACGGTCCGTTGGTCGAGCCGTTCGTGTACTCGGCGCATGAGGGGCTAGTCTCAGTTGGCGGCGTCTATATTGACATCTACAATGAGCAGCCTGAGTTTACTATTGAGGTAAGAAGAATCGTTGATATTCTTTTGCAAGAGCCGTGTTAGTCATAAACCAATGATTTTCGAATCCACATTTTGATCATAAATGTTATACGACTAATACGGACTTGTCATCGGTGAAGGAATGTTTCATGCATCAAAATCTCGTAAAATTGTGGAATTAAATTAATTGAAAGAACCCAGAATATCGGGAGTCTCATATCCCTGATTAACGCGGTAAGAACCCGGTGTTGTGTTTTAATTATAATTGAAAGAAATCAAGGTTTTGTTGTAGAAAGTCACATCAGAACGTGATTTTTCAGAGGTGCTAACATGGTTTTCACTATAAGGCAAAGACGTTTAGTTTGTCAGCTTTTGGGGTCGATATTTTGGCCTATGCGAGTTCATTTAGAAAACAAGTCTTAATACGTAGAACAATATTGTTCCTTACAGAACCCTCAGCAGTTCATCTTGGACCTACTAAAGTTCGTCCACTCACAAGCTACCCAGGACATGACCACCGAGAGAGTGGAGCACCTCACACTCGCTCTCACCGCTCTCGCCAACGTCATCATCAAGAATCCTGGTACGTTCCACATTTTTTATGTCATACACACTGACACACTATAAACAAATTGACTCACATTCGCTAAGGAGATTTTCTAAAAAATGTCCCAGGTTTTATACAATGCACATGCCAGATGTATTTAGGCTGAGCCAAAGTCATCAGGGGGTTTGAATAGCCCACATTGAGGCGATAAATTTTAATAAGCAATATTACTATTTGACTTTTGTTGGCATTGCACACTTACTTTTATGTGCGCAAATGTCAATTTACAATGTTATACTTTTTTAGATGAATAGCTTCAATTTGTCCTTTTTAGTCTCCCAGAAGATGAATTGCACTTGCTATCAGTGGGAGTCGGTCCAGAGGAGACGATTTCGTTGTCTTTTCTAGCCTGTTTGATCCACACAACTGGGCCTTTTATCATAGCATAAAAAATAATACTACGTATAGAATGGTAACTCTCCGCCCCGCACCAGTTCGCATTAGCCACCCAGTTTGATTTACCTCACCCCCTCTGGGTCTTACTTTAGTCGAAATGGTTGTCTGGAATGTGCTTTTGTGAAGAGATGGATCTACCGTAGTGAAGTGTATAATTATGATATTAACCAAAATTGTCTTCCAGGTGCCGAGATCCAATGCATCGGTCAATTCGGTTTGATATTCGGGATGCTATCGGCGCGAGCGCATCCTAATTTGCAAGAGGCGGCATTACGAAGCGTGCTCGCCGCGGCTGGGAGCAGGGAATGTGTGGAGGATATAGCAGCCAGTATGGTGCTGGGGCATCTTCTGGCGTTGCTGGGTGACCGCCCGCCGAGGGCGGAGGCCCTGGCGGCACTGTCCGCTCTGCTTGCCAATACTGCGCTCGTTAAGGAGGCTTTAGCTAAAGGTAAATTTATACCGTCTATACCCTTCCTGGAGCAACATTGTAAATCAATTTTCAGTGTTTCTACAAATATCAAATTATTTAAACTATCATGACCGATCGTGTCTCAATGACCTCCGTGTTCCAGTGGTTGAGTGTTGGGCTCACGGTCCAGAGGTCCCAGGTTCGAATCCCGGTGGGAACATATCACAACAATTACTTTGTGAGCCCTGTTTTGGTTAGGACTTACAGCCTGATCACCCGATTGTCCGAAAGTAAGATGATCCTTGCTTCCGTGGAAGGCACGTTCAGCCGTTGGTCCCGGTAATTACTTACTAATTTAAGTACGTAGTCGTTACATGAGCCATGTGATGAAGCCTTTGGCGTCTCAATAATGACCATGACTTCAGGGCTGCTGAGATTGGTAATCCACCTCACAACTCACACGAATGAAGAAAACCGATAGTAATTAATTCCTGAAGAGTAGTGCATTTAGAGATATGACTGAGCAAGTGATAAATATTTATGATCTAAACATGAATTATGAAACAATTCCGCGTTGTTTGTTTGTACACAGGTGCTGTGATATATCTATTAGATCTGTTCTGCAATAGTAAAACGCCGGAGACGAGAGAAGCGGCGGTTGAACTACTAGCTAGAATGATGGCTGATAAACTGCATGGACCCAAGGTAATTTCTTCAATGGTCGTCTTGTAGAATCAAGATATGTATCACTATTGCGGTTTGATGGCCTTATTACTAAACAGCGATTTTCTCTAGGCAATCTTAGGGTGAAGTAGATTTCAACTTATTAAAACTCGGGATAGGCTACTTGACAACTTAGTCAAATGAGATACTTTTTATGAGACATCAAAACGAAAGTTTTGCTTTGGAGTTTGTATGGGATTACTGTCCTGTGACATCATCAATAAAAAGCGGTCAAACGTCGTACTCATTGTTACTTAACTTGTAAATAAAAATCGAAAATAATGCGAAACGTAAAATGAGATTGATTTTTGATCATCTTAGACTGGCTTTTGTTTGTAGATTAGCATTTTATAATTTAACTTTGACTTAGTCAAATACCCTAGTGCGCAAGATGTAGGAAAAATGAAGACCTAAACCTAGTTATAAGAAGTCTTTCGGATTTTTAATTAAACTACGAGTAGATAACAAGTCATACCGTCTATTATTCTGTGACAGTAGTTACGCCTCTATTAGACAAATTTCGTCATTGGTGAGTTATCCATATATGACCTTCATTAACATCAACATATAACCCCCAGGTCCGCCTAACAATATCGCGCTATGTTCCCGGCGTGTTCGCTGAAGCGATGCGGGAATCCGGCGCTTCAAGCGCTGTCCATATGATGGACGCCAACCACGAACACCCCGAGTTAGTGTGGAGTGATGAAGCCAGGAAGCGAGTGTGCAACCACGTGGCTGCTTTGAGAGACAGGTATGCTATTACATAGAATAATCTCAAGTACTATGTGTGCGTACATACGCTTTTCGTCGGCTATACAGGTTGTGAGAAACTGCATGAGAAGTTCGTTATGTAAAAAGAAATAAAGATATTTTTGAATTTGAATATAGAAGGAACACTCTCCGCTTCGCACCGATACGAGTTTAATTAACCTTGATTGATCTCATCTCTCGGAAGGGGGAGAGACCTGGTTGCCTCCTGGCGAAGTGGTGGTCGCAGGGGTCTATCTTCCACGTCCACTTATGTCCGTTATGGCAATATTAACAAGACTCCTAAAATCTGCTTCTCGGTTGGCATGTTAAAGTCGACTAAGAGATCACTGTCATCTACATAATTGACTAAAAGGGGCGATGGGTTGCCTAACCTTTCATTATTATATGGTTCATATCTATATGCGGACTTGGGAAATATGCTGCAATCTTCCCGTAGTTTGTTGGGATGACGTCCTTAAGTCGTGTCTGTTATTTTGTCCTATTCTTACGTAATAACACACCCCGGACACTTCATACAAAATACCTCGTTTTAGACAGACGCTACACATTGACGTTGTCGTATACGCGCATCTGTGTGTGACGTCTTTCGCCCATACGATTGAAGACTAGAGTAAGACCGAGGGGGTGGGAGCGGAGAGTTGCCGCATTATTCCTTATTGTATGAAAAATGGAAATAGTAAGAACGAGTTCTAACCAACAGGCATCAGTCCAACCAACTCCGCGATGCGAACTTGACATTCGAAGATCGGGAGACGTTAGAGCGGGTCTCGGCCGGGGAAGAGACCTGGGCGCCTCCTGGCGAAGTTGTGGTGGCAGGGGTCTACCTCAAGCTGTACCTACAGAACCCCCACTGGAACCTGCGGAGTCCTAAGAAGTTCCTACAGGAGTTGTTGACTGAAACCCTAGCTGCCCTGAACAAGGATTCTGGTGAAGTAAGTAATGCTTTTTTTGGGGTTTTATTACTTTTATTTCTATTTGTAATACATAGTTGCTGCGTAATTAGTATAGTATTGATATTTACATTCGATGTTGTTGCGTGTATATTCTGAATGTAGTGTTCGTACAGTCTTTCCGGTATTTTTACCCGTGGGTATCTATTCCTACTGCGTGGTTTGCGTAACAGATAGCAGTGAACCACGCGGTGAGGTTATTCAGGTTAAGCATTAGCGGATTTCATACAAGCCAATGCGACCTTGCCGACCGCTTCCCCGTCAATCACGTCGGTGTTGATGAGTATAGCCTTTTGATAACGTGAAATCAATAATGATTTTTAACTTCACTGTATTTTCAACAGGGCAGCAGAGGCGAAGTATGTGCGAAAGCTCTAGCTATACTACTTCGGTCGCGGCCGGCTCTAGGAGAAGTATGCGCACAGCTGGGTGAGATGCCGCGCCTGGCGCGCTTGCTGTCCTCGTGCCCGCAACATGCCGTGCCAGTGCTGGCGGCCTGCGCTGACACACAGGTACTTCATACGTACTATATGAATCCTTTCTAGAGAAGTATGAAACTAGCGATCCTGCTTCGCTCGCTGCCTTCGCTTACATACAGGTACGTAATATGTTCAAAAACCTTAGCAATCCCGCTTCGTTCGCAGCCTTCACTGACACATTAGCTCACAACTATATCCCAAGTGGGGTAGTCAGAAGTACATCACCCTCACCGAGCTTTCTGTTACACCAACGTGAGCTGGTGAGTCGTATCGCCGTCTGTAATGGTCGAGCCAACTGTGGTAGTGAAAATTAATAACTCATTGGTGCAAGTCCGGTACCGGGGTACATACATACCATACGATTATAATTCTTGCTAGCGAGCTGCGAAAGCTCTAGCGAGTCTGCTTCGCTCGCTGCCTTCACTCACATGCAGGTACATGATACGTCAAAAACCTCAGCGATCCTGCTTCGCTCGCTTCCTTCACTGACACCCAGGTACATAACATCATAACATGTCATAATTTGTTAGAGGCGAAGTATGAAAACCTGTTGGTTGATACTGCTTATTTTGCGGTCGGCTTCTGGTTGTTCTGGGGCTCTGTGTCATTCTATGCATCAAGAAATAAATCAGTTTATCTTTCCTCAGGCCTGCGTAAGCGCGCTAACACAGACGGAAGTAATGTTGGGCATGAAAGTGGCAGTGAAGACGTGTCGCGAGGTGATCGGAAGCGCCTGCGAGGCGCTCAGCTCTATATTCAACAGCTCGGTCAACACTGACCGACTTGTACTACAGGTAATGTTCAAAAGAAATGTTTTAGAAAATAACGAAGAAAACTAACGAAAGTCGAAGTCCAGTTTCAAATTTAATAGTATTTTTGACATCTGTTTATTTTTTTTATTATTTACTGTAATTGTCTAATTCGCTGAAATCATCAAGCCAGTCGCGCTTTGGACGCGTTTTCGTACGAATTATATGGAAGGATATTCCAATTCCCAGTACGAAGTACTATAAGAGCGCGTACACTGGCTGCGAGTTGGACGACGACGACTATCGACCAGTTATCGTTTGTGCACGCACGAGTTGAATTCGTACGAAACTGTACATCGCACGCCTTAGAGCTGTCAAATAAAATATAATTTGATACATAGGTAAACGTTAAAGTAGTGCTTGCGGGATCGAATCAAATATTTTTATTTCTTCACTCGCGTGAAGGCGGCCTCATCAACCCTGGTGTCAGAGATATTATCTACCAGGGGCTGACACGGCTAAAGGAACAACTTGCTTAACTTTTAGTCTGATAGCTTTTAAATTAGTGCCGTCCTTTACTTACAATAAGGGTTCCGGTTACTACTTATTGATGTAAGTAAGTAGTCGTTACATGACCCATGTCATGAGCCTTTGGCGGCTCAATAATAATCGTGACACCAGGGTTGATGAAGTTGGTAAGTCACCTCACAACCCACATGATAGAAGAAGAGGGTAAGAAAGAGATAGAATATGTTTTAGTCCCGTCAAATTATCGCGTCGTTTTACTAAATAAATAAAATTTGTTGCAGGCACTAGAAACAGACTTAATAGGCGAGCTGCTCTCTCTGCTGGAGACGCGCCTGGACGGGCAGGTGGCGGCGCAGCTGGTGAACGCGCTGAAGGCCATGTCCCGCTCGGCCGCGCACGGCGAGCGCGTGCGCGGCGTGCTGGCGCGCTCGCGCGTCTGGGACCAGTACGCGGCGCAGAGGCACGACCTCTTCATATCCTCCGTGCCGCACCACCACTCCATCGCTGGTAACTATACCTACATACATACATACATAGGTAGTCAGAAACCACGGACTTACAGTATTATTTTGACTATACCACTTTTTTCCATTCTCATGCATGCTTTGAGTATAAAACTTAAAAAAAAACTCTTAATAAATATTACATCAGAATATGATTTTTCAAAAAGTCACGAAGTTTTCACTTTAAAGCATCGATACATCAACAAATTCAGATACACATTTTTTTTTTTCTATTTAACTTATTTATGTATTTTAATCAAGAAAAACCGAAATATTATCATATTTTACTATGACGTCACGGTGTGCTTTTTCATACAAATTCCTTAGTAATTTTATGTTTTATTTGTCTAGTTGGAAACTAGCCTATTATAAACAGCCTATTTACGTCTCACCTGCTGGGCACTGGCCTCCCCTCAGTCAATCGGAGGGGCGGAGCATACTCTACCACGCTGCTCTTCTGCAGGTTGGTAGAGGCTAGTAACCCGGGACCGACGGCCTAACGTTCCTTCTGAAGCATGATTACAAAATAAATAAATAAATAAATGTCCTTCTCCACCAGCGGCGCCGCACTCGGCGGGCTACCTCACGGCGCCGCCCTCCAACATCCCTGCGCAGCCGCCGCCCATCGACTGACGCCGCCTGCCCTGTTAGTACCCCACACATTACACACGGGATTTGCCTTGCCACAAATATTCTCACCAGTTAAGCCGGTCACACACAGAACTTGTACATGAAGCATTTGGTAGATCGCTGGGTCAAATTATAGAATGCTAATGCTGAATACAATCGAAATCAAATCAAATGTACTTTATTGCACATAAAAACATACATACATAAACTTACGCCTATTTCTCACCGGGGTAAACAGAGACTATGGAATTCCATGCCTACATTCATCAACAGAAAAAATAGAAGCCTGTTTTAAGTGATAAAAAAATAAGACTAACCTATTTTTTTTTTAAGAAGTACGTAACAATGTGTACGACGGTTTGCCGTGATTGATGACGTCATGGTTTTTCACACTTTCATAGAAACATATCGTTTTGATATTTCTTAAAGTTACGCGCCCAATATGGCAGCCTCAGGCCTGTTGTCTTAAATTTTGTACCGGGTTAGAGCTCTCGGCGCTCCCCATTTGTCCGGCCAAGTAGTTAATGCGATGAGAGGAAAACCATAAATCATGTCATAAAAAATGTTTCTTCAAAAGTATCTTATTGATTTGGTCGTCATCTAACTTATATTATTATTAAAAACTCCCGTTTCTCGTTCTGGAATGCTGCCGGTATCGCTACTATGTACATTATTGACCTATATACTCTCAGGGAAGTTATACCCTGTAAAACGTAACATTTTAATGACAACTCAAAGAATACATCGCTTAGTATGAAAGAGACGAAAGATACATCTCTTTCACACTAATGGTATACTATGGAAGAGACAAGAGATATGTGATTCAAATCGTGTTAGGTTTTATAAGGTTGCTAAATATTGCATTGGGGAAGTTTTAAAAGCTACAACATTCACATCACTTACAGATTAACTTCTTTATAAAATTGATGTAAAATTACGTTAACCTTATATTGCATTATTGTTCTAGAAAAAATAAATCAAAACTTAAAAATGTTTATTCATTCGAATACTATGATTTCATCACAGAGCGCGGGCGTATTTGTAGAGATGGTCTGGTTATGCAGATGATCTGTTGACATTTACGGTCACGAGCATTAATATGCACTTTGGTACCATGTCACATTAACTTTTTTGACAAATTGAACTGTAAGTCTCACTAAATGTCAAATATGTTAGTGCGACAGAGTCCTAAAGTGGGTACATTATGTTGCTCATGACTGTACTTGGGGTTACCGTTACCGAACTATCGATAGTTAGATTATCGACAGTTGATAGTACCGATAGTTCATTTAGATCTATACTATCGTTACACGTTAATACTATCGGTTGTATTGCTTCTGACTATTGCAAGGACTATCCATAATATTGTTTTTTTTTTTAAACTATTAATAGGCATCACTACTACTGGTACACTACATATATTTGACTTTCTTATCAATTGAAATCATAACAACATCATGATGTAACAATGTTTTGTGCAATCAATACATAAACACAAAACACGTGTTTTCAACTGCGCAAGTGCTATCGTCACGCATAAATTATGATAAAAAAATATAATAACAAAGCTCTTTGGTAAATAGCTGATAAGATACTCTCAATTTCGAAACTATCTATATCGATGTTTACTATATAGAATTGGGTAGTTTTCTAGGTCAAAGATATATTATGCAATTCTGATTACTAAATAAAGACAGATCTAAAGCTGAAAATAAACATTTTCTTTTTTCTATTTAACTTATTTATGAATTTTAATCATGAAAAATGTAATAAAAAGTGCGACATTTTGTCACAGGTTGCTTTTTCATACAAATTCCATAGTAATTTCGTTGTTTGACGTTTAGTATAAAGTAACTGATTTGACTAGTTGGAAACTAGCTTATTGCACTATGAATCAATGTATTCTAACGAGGGTAAAAAATAGAAGCTCAAAATGTAAGCGGCAGCACCTTTTGAAAGTTCTTAAATTATGATAATTCTCCATACCGTCCAGATAAAATTCCTGGAGTGTATTCCATCTGAAAGATGAGTTACGAGAAAGAAAAGCAACCAGTTGGAAAAAGGCAGTTTTGATTGAAAATAAGTTTTTCTAAGCTTTTTTCTTTCCGATCTTTAGGGAATAAACATAACACTGTGATTTTGCAGTTAAACACTGCGCAAAGTGTTACACTGTTTACTCAAATATTATGGGTAACTGTCAAAATTAAAGAACACTCAACAGAAGCGACACCTTGAAGGAGAAATAGGCAGTTTTGTACCCCATTCTAGGCATATGAATAATTATACGAAATGTCTCTAGAGTAAGAGAAATAGGCAGCACTATTCGTAAGTTAATCTACCTAATAAGCAAGGCAAATCCTTACTTTGTACTTATGTATAAAGATGCAACTAATTATGTCATTTGTTATATTGTGTTAAGAAATTGTCGAAGTTTTAAACACGTTTATGAGTCACCTACTCCTTTTAACAAATCTCGTCATAATACGACACGAAGTAGTTTTTTCATCGAAGTAAGAATGCCATATTTGAAGCACCGAACGTAATTTCATGGAACTTATTCATAGATTTATGAATTTTATTGACCGTTTACGTCGAAAAATGTCTTCGCAAAAACGGCTTCTTACAATGGCGCTGATTCCAACAGACACCTCCTAATTTTATTCTAAGTTATACCTGTCCTTTTCTTATCCGCGGACGAAAGGGACGGGTAATCAACAGGCTAAAAATGAATGGAATACACCTCAATTTTAGGCGGAAATCTATAACCCTTTCGAAACGTTTATCATTGGTGTATAACCCGACAGAATTAAGTTGACAGAAACATGAAACGGGTTACATACTAGCAAGATGCTGATTTGATTGGTGCGGGTTATGGTTTCATTCACTGTTTAATTTTGAATTTAAAAGCTGTTAATCGTCCGTCCCTTCCAAGTGACAAGCTGTGTCTGCCGGAATCAATATTAAATCTATCTAGTGTCGTGAGGGTTAAAAGTAATATAAAGTATTCTCACAGAAGTATTCTATAATGGTATGACGTTACTTCGAAGACTTAAACAATTCAAAACTCAATGAAACTTCCTTCGTGTCATATTGTGTCAAAATCGATCGATTATATTACCCGTTATTTTCTTATTATAAGTAATTCTTAGTTTAAAAAAGTACCAATAAAGGCTAGAACATAATGGACGGATACACGGATAATGGCCCCGATTCCTGCAGACACCTCCTAATATTATTTTAAACTATACTTGTCATTTTCTTATCCGTGGAAATGGAAAAGGACGGTTGATTGACTATTGTCAATTTTAAAATGAATGAATTACCCGGGTGAATAAAATAGGCATCTGGCTGATATGCAACTTGTTGGACGTGTGCTGTCAACTTAATTCTGTCGGGTAAAATGTAAAATTTTAAGAGTGGAGAGTTAGTGGAGTAATTTAGATTTCTGCTGAAATATTTCTGCCATAAACTTTATGCCTGTAGATTACTCGTCCCTTTCCTTTTCGGCGCATAAGAAAATGACAGGTATAACTTAAAATAAAATTAGCGTGTATCAGCGCCATTACGACACTATAGTATTATTAGCCAAAGGTACATTTTATTGGTGTATTTTGTCATAGCTGTGTATATAGCGATCTCTGTGAAGAATAAACAATTATATGTATGGTCATAAATTGTTATGTAAGTAAATGGTATGGTAAAATGTCAAGTAAGGAATGCAATTTAAGATTTTAATTTCCGAGAGAAATGAATATAGACTTGCATTGTTTTTTTGTTGGTTTTCAAGTTGTCTATACGGCGAGTTAGTGACATCGTAACGAAAACTTTTGGGGGATGATTCAAACCATGATTCTGAGTTGCTATCAAGTGGAATTTCCCGTCGGAAAATTAATGAAAAAAATAGTATTGTTTTTTCCCACATTGTGCATAGAACCCGAATTTAAAATAAAAAAGACAAGTTATTAAACTATCAATGTAAATCGAACAACGCGAATAGTCGCTAGATTACTTAAAGTATTATTATGTGGTCTAGGATAGGATGTTGCGTTGATTACATTGCGGCGCAGCAGAAACTCAAAATTGTAATTTAACATTTCCAACAAGAAAAACACCAACCATCGTCTTTAGTACGGTCACGAGTACTAATAATACATTTTGAAACCATGTCACATTAACTTTTTTGACAAATTATACCGTAAGTCTCATTAAATGTCAAATATGATGGTGCGACAGGGTTTTAAAGTGGGTACATGATATTGCTCATGATATTAATCAAGTAGACGTTCTAATTTATTTTTCGTTACTGTGTCACTAACACCCTGTATGTACTAATTATTTTTTTTAGTTGCGGCCAATTTGCAGTTTTATATAGGTACTATAAAGGTCTTTTCACCATTCTACAATATTGTTCGAAATTGTCATATTGCACCCTTTTCAAATATAGAAACGTGATATCCTTAGTTTAGAAAGAAGTGTAATTCTATTCCGTTACACTCAATTTCCCTATATTACTAGATGCGTAAGTTTTATACGGATTGATCGGATATAGAATTCGCATTTTTGTATGGATTTTTAGTAAAGGAACAGAACGGAAATGCATGAATCATACTAGTATGTTAAACAAAATTTGTTATCGGTAATGGCTGTCTGCCATTATGGGCGTTTCACATTATACCAGCAAGCATTCCAGGGGGGTTAAAATGGCCACATCGAAGCAATTCATCACATTTGACAAATGTCAAATTGCAATATTACTTTTTTAGATGAATTGCTTCGATGTGGCTTTTTTAACCCCCCAGTTTAACGATTGAATCCAACGCTGGAATGTTACTGGAATATCATATACAAACATCATTCGAATCATAATCATGAAATGAATAGTTTATGTTATCTTGCCATTCCCAATATATCATCAACACGAAATTAATTATTTTTAGTATATTGAGACTGAATCATTTCAGTAAATTTAGATGTATGTTATTCAAAAAATATGCAATTAAAAATATAATAAGAATATTATGAGACGTGTTTTAGATTCCACGAATTCTTGTGTAAGATAATTGTTTTCGATATGTGCGTTACCACGGTGATTAATTTGCCTATACGTATGTGTTAAATCAGAGAAAATTATTGATACAAAGACAGAATTATTAAAACTAAATCCATGGTTCATTATTGGGTTACTCATATCATAGTTTAGGCGCCTAGATATTCAAATGTAATCATTATATTAAGGCAGGTACTGAACAAGAATATTTGCGTCTAATATCATTAAAATTTGACTGTTATTACAATAATATAGAATATTCGGATGATAAAATATTTATTACTAATCTGTATTGAAAGTTTCGCGCCTAAATTACCTCGTTAAGTACCTATCTTTGTTTTTCTTTCTGCGTTTTGATCATGTCAACACATCGGGTACGTCCTTACAATTTTAAATGTCGAACGGGTCTTGATTTTCTTGTGTTCTGAACTTATAGACGGGACAATAACGTTTATAATTCATTGAAGAAGTAGTTATTAAATATGCATATTGTAGTGATTTTGCCTTTGGACATCGAATTTTAAGAAAAAAAGATAATAAATATGGTTATAAAAATAGAATTCAATTTGTCATATTTATTTATTTTAGTTTAAACTAATGCGGCGCACGTATATTAGTAAATGTCACTCCACGGTAGTTGTCTTAGGGCGCCTTGAGATTGGTTGCGTGCTTTTCCAACAACAGTCGTGCGTCAGTAATTGTTATAAAGATGTACTCAGTGGGTGATTCTTCCTACTTTCTCTTGTATCTTTCTTTGATTCTGGCGAAAGAAATTTAATTTTAATTATTTTGGCCGTTATAAAAATAGTGATGTCCTTTACTTACGATGAGTGCAAGAAAGAGAGAACTAGTTTTGGAACTGGCAAGCTAAATTTAAATTAGGTTTGTGTTTAAGAAAGAAACATTTATTACTTCCGGACACCACAGACACAGACAGACAGGTACATTACATTTAACACAGGACAGAAACCACACGGAAATCAATAAGTACACAGACAAAAAAAATCCAAAACAAAAAGAAAAACAAATCAAAATCATAAAAACAATAATAATAAAACTAAGTATTCTAAATGCAACGCACTGACGGCCCGATCATCGGCGGTGGAGTCCGGAATAAAAGGACCTCGCTCAGCGTAAGTCGCGGCGTGAGCCACGACGCTGGTATTCTGCGGGCCCTGAGGAGTGAGGCCAGAATCTGCACCATTTAATTACAAAAGTCAAGTTCAACCAACCAAGCGTAATCGTGCGCCGCAATTAGCGAGCGGCTCTTAGCTTTATCGGGGTTTTCATGTCATTAGTATAGAGTCAATTCTGGCGCACAAAACTTGCAGGTGCTTTAGTATGACAGCTGTGAAACTAGCGCCGACCTTCACTTACGCTTAGCGTACGCAAGGGATAGCGCTAGTTTTAGAACAGACAAAGCACTAGCTTAAGTTCAGTCCGCCAGAATGAGACTAACGGTAAAATGTTATTTATATTAAAGTTATATAAATAAGTAAACTCTATAAGACTCGGAACACAGATATCAATGAAGGACAGGGCTGAGAAGGCACCACGAGTGGTAGAACGAAGTGATGAATATGTATATTTTTATATCTAGAGATAAGTTATATTATTGTAAAATATATGAAATTAATATAATATGAATCTGATTTATGGTTTATTTTATTTATTACATAACACTTATATGTATAAAAATACAAAACTTATTCTAAGGTTTAACCGAAACACTACAATTGTTGAGCCAAATCTACTGAAAAAAATATATGAAAAACATATATTTATGTGTGTATAATGTAATGTAATTATCAAAATGAAATTTCTATGTATATTTAATCGTAAATCTACGACTTATATATAAAAAATACATTTTTAATTACACGGGAATTAAACATAGGTGGAGTGGTTGTATAGACTACCACCTCTACTACTTCAGTGATGTAATGTTACATTACACTACACTAGTACAAAAAGAGAACTTGAAACGTGTTTGTTACAAATAAATAAACAAGATCTGACATGGCTCATGAAACGACTACGTACTTATATCAGTAAGCAGTAACCGGGACAAACTGCTTAACGTGCCTACTTTCGAACAATCGGGTGATCAGCCTGTAATGTCCTTACTAAGCCAGGGCTCAAAAGTGTTTTTTAGTATGTTCCAATCGGGATTCGAACCCGGGACGAACTAACAAATCAGAAATAATTTATTCGCTCAGGATGGGTTAGGTTAGGTTCACAATATGGTATAAGTCAGTGTTACAGAATCTCTATCCTGCTAATTATTATTAGCATGCAAATACCATGAATTCAAAAAAATCACTAATACTATAAAAACTGTTAGCAAATAGCCATTCGCGTAATTTACAAGACATTATTTATTATTTTAGTGGGTCCGTTTTTAAATTTTACAGGTATCCCAACAATTGGGTAGTTTCGTAGGTCAAAGATAAATCATGAAATTCTGATTATAAATAAAGACAGGTCTAAAGTTGTCAAAAAACGTTTTCTTTTCTGTATTCAACTTAATTATGTATTTTAATTAAAAAAATATTATAATAAATGGGACATTTTATTACGTTTTTCTATGAATGACGTCATTGTGGCTTCTTCATACAAAAAATCCATAGTGATTTCGTGTTTTGACGTTTAGTAAAAAGTAACTGATTTGACTAGTTAGAAACTACCCTGTTGGTCAATAGATTTATTTCACCTACTTAAAGATATCTTAAAATACAATACAGGTACTTTACCTTTTGAAGGCGAGATTTTATCTAATTGTTTATTAGCCTTACTCCATTTTCATTTACTTACAACATACTATTATTCACTTGTATCACTTATTCGAGATCATTGGAATAATGGCTCGGTGGCTCGACATACTACACACGCCAGCCGGCTTAGCACCATAAGCGTGCGACTCTTTCTCGCCTCGACATACGTCACCCGTCACTCTCTCACAGTACTGTACAGAAAGAGACAGGTGATCTCTGTCGCGGCGAGAAAGAGTCGCGTGCCACAAGAGACTTTCTGTAAAAACCTAAAAAACTTAATGGACTATGATCCAACAAACGTAACATGATTAGAATTGGGTAGTTTCCTAGGTCAAAGATAAATTATGAAATTCTGATAACTAAATAAAGACAGATCTTAAACTGACAAAAAAAAATTCTTTTTTCTATTTAACTTATTTATGAAATAAAGAAAAATGTAATAATAATTGCGACATTTTCGACGTCATATTATGACGTCACAGGTTGCTTTTTCATACAAATTTCATAGTTCGTCTTTTGACGTTCAGTAAAAAGTAACTGATTTGATTGGAAACTACCCTATTACATCAGGACAGATATCTAGTACATCGCTTACGAAAGAGACTTATCTCTCGTCTCTTTCGCACTAAGAGTGTACACCTTAGTAAGAATAAGAAAGAGAAATAAAAGATATTCCATTTGAATCAAGTTTCGTTTGTTGGGCCATAGTATGAACTAGTAAAACGGACTTTATTACTTGACAGAAATTACATATTAAATCAATTAAAAACGCTAAAAATTAAGTTCTAAAAGTTAATTTAAATATTAATGAATTTGTCAGTATTGCTAATTGGATAGTTTTCGATTATTTGTGACATTTTTAATTCATTGTAATTGAATTCCCAATTGAGTTTTCTTGTAGTGTGGGTTATCAGGTGGATTACCAGCCTCAAAAACCTTGGTGTGAGGGTTATCATAGCGCCGCCAAAGGCCCCTGACATGACTCAAGTAATGACTCCATTCTTACATAAGTAGTAACCGGGACCAATGGCTTCCTTCGGATTAACGTGCATTCTGAAGCACTGATCATCTGTCTTTCGGATAATCCGACCTGTAATGTCCGACCGAGATCCGACATCCGAAACACGGTAACGCGGTGTTTTCTGCTCTCGCGTAAGCATAATTTCCACCGCATACCGCATTTCTGCATTCTGGTTGATGAGGTTGGTAATTCACCTCACAACCCACACGATAGAAAAAGCCTGCATTCTCGTCTCATAACGCCAGTCCAAATCACAGATAATAATTTACGTCTATCTCAATAAGGTGCATGTCCTTTGGAACGATTTGCAATCGCGTTTGCGTTGTATTTAAAGTATCCTCACGTATACACATCATTAGAGGAAGGGATAGACCTAGGAGAACATTTATGAATCAAATAAAAAGAAAAGGCGCAGCGGACCTAGCACCGTAAGCACACGACACTTCTCGCCGCGACAGAGATCGTCTGTCTCTTTCTGTGCAGTACTGTGAGAGAGTGACGGGTGATGTATTTTTTGGGAAGACGGGATTTGACGGGAAGAAGAGAGGAATGGCGATTACTCCACCGACAAGAGCGCAGCTCTTAAATAAAGAGAGAGATACAAATCAGCACGCACAATGCTGAAATCACGTGTGTCAAACTGGTTGAGGTTTGGCGAGCGGAGCCGGCGGTGACGTGTAGTGGTTCGACTGCGGCCCTTTCAGCGGTCGCTCGTAACTCTCGCCGCGCGCCCATACTCTGTTACCCCTGCAAATATGGATAGTACAATGTTATAATTAAAACACATAATAACGGGTTCTTACCGCGTTTAAAATGGGGATATGAGACTCCCGATATTTCGACACTGTTGCAAGTGCCATGATCACGGGATGACTGATGAGATTGGAGTGGAGTAGGTAGAACCATAATTCTCTACGGGCAGACATCCCCATTCCCCGTCTCATATCCCCATTTTAAACGCGGTAAGAACTCGTTATTATGTGTTTTAATTATGATAATGGTGCTAATTCCTGTAAATACCATCTAATTTTATTTTAAGTTATATCTGTCATTTTCTTATCCGCCGAAAAGGAAAGGGACGGGTAATCGACAAGCATAAAATTTATGGAACACACGTCAATTTTAAGCACAAATCTAAACTAACCGTCTAAAAATTTTACGTCAGTCAATAACCCGACACATTAATTTACTCATTCTTCCTAAAATTAAGAGCTGTGAATCATCCGTCCCTTTCCTTTTCGACGGATATGAAAATGACGGATATAACTTAAAATAAAATTAGGCGGTGTCTGCAGGAATCGGGGCCATTAACCGCGTAAACTTAAAACAATGTAGTACAATGTTATACAAAGCACAACATTCCACTACTGAGGTCAGGAGCGGATCAGGCTTTTATGTCAGGGGGGGGGGAGGTCACCAGGTCGCAGCTAACCTATCTCCGTAGAGAATTAGATAAAACCACTAGACCACGGAGACCGATCAAAACAAGCAACGAGCTAGGAGGCTATTACAAAGTTCTCTACTGCAGAATTTCGGACTTGTCAAATCTTCAGGTTAGGTAAGCGGACGCCATGAAAAACGGGATGATGCTAGGATATGATGATGATGATGATTACAGGCCTGAGCTTATGAAAAAATCTTCTTACCTAAGAATCATCTTGATATATCTCTGCGGCTTGGGCGTAGGGGGTGGGTCGTCGTCCAGTTCCAGAGATAAGTATTCGTCGGCGCATGCGTTGTTGAGGAGTTCATCCAGCTTGTGATGCAGTTCAGCGAACGTCGGCCTCTCACGCGGGCGGGCGCGCCAACAAGACATCATTAGATCGTAGCTGGCAGAAAGAGAAAGACTCACTTTAGTAGGTAACCCCGGATACTCCGTATAAAAATGTCAATCCTACCGTGAGCTGCCTAAAGCGTAAGTGCTCTAGGTAAGCGTAATCCACCCTAGACCACATCGTCACTTAACATCAGGTGAGATTGTGGTCAAACGCGAACCTATTAAATTAAAAAAAGAAGATTAAGTCTGACAGTCCACGCTATCCCCCTTAATCAATCAGTAATTCTTTATTGCACAAAGACATAGGCTTATTGCAACCTAACCTGAACCTAACCCCTGCCCTTAACCTTACTCCTGCGACTAATAGCCATCATCATCCTCAGCCCATTAACGTCCCCACTGCTGGGGCACGGGCCTTCCCTATGGATGGATAGGGAGATCGGGCCTTAAACCATCACGCGGGCCCAGTGCGGATTGATGGTTATTAACGACTGCTAATGCAGCCGGGACCAACGGCTTAACGTGCCTTCCGAAGCACGGAGGACTTACAGCCATTTAAGACTAATGTAGGACCCGGGGGAGGTGAAGTCGGCGCCAGACGCGAATTGGTGCGGAGCGGAGGGTCACCGTTCTATAGGTACGTAGTGTTATTATTTATTCTGTGGTATTTATAGAGCAAAGGTACATAAACCTGAATATATTTTATCATTTCTTTGAAAGACAAACAATGGAAGCATATAATACCATGGTCTTACCGCGTTAATCAGGGATATGAGACTCCCGATATTTCAACACTGTTGCAAGTGCCATGATCACGGGACGACTGTTGAAATTGGAGTGGTGTAGGTAAATCCATAATTTTCTAAGGGCAAACATATCTTTCTACCTTCTTTCTGATTAGCGCGGTAAGAACCCAGTATTATGTGTTTTAATTATGATAATAACCGCGTAAACCAAACAATTTATAAACAATGGAAGCGCCAGGAAGTAGGTATTTAAGTTACGAGATAAGTAAGCTTGTTTCATTCATTAAAACATTCCGGGGCAGAACGTCTGTAGGCGATATCCGTTTCCAAGGGTCATACCATTATAAGAGGTCAATGAACCGTGGTCTGTTTCTCTGAAGAGACATGATATTAAAATATACTTACAGTTGTTTACTGCAGTTGTTTGGTCTTGGCATGCGGTATCCGGCCTTGAGCAGTCTGGGGAGCCTTGCGGCTGGCACTTCAGGGTATGGAGCTCCCCCTACCGTCACTACCTCCCATACCACCACGCCGAACGACCAGCTGTGGAAATAGTAAGTAGAATTATTTATAGTAAAATCATAAAAAAATGCAACAAACGCTTGGGATTTTTTAATATGCACAAATATTTCCCTTCGACTTTTATCAAGAAAAAATAAAATATACATGTAAGTTACTTTTGACCTCTTTAAGATATAATTTTTTTTGGAAGTTTGGCATTGTGATATTTTTTTAAACACTCGTGCTTTATTAAAACAAACTACACCAAAACTTTGTATCAGCAGATTCATAGGCACTTACTCTAAATTTGGTTTTGTTTTAATACTATGAAATCTAGCTGGGATTGCTGTTCAAAGCCACATTATACCTACAGTCAGAAATTGCTCATAAAAAAGAAAATATCTGTTCATACGTACACATCACTCTGAGTAGTATATATCCTATGTGTAAGCGACTCCAAGGCCATCCATTTCACGGGCATCTTTCCATTTCCTTTCTGTTTATATTGATTCTCCTGGTACACATCCCTTGATAGACCGAAGTCTGCTATCTTCAGCGTTCTGTCGCCTGTTACTAGAATATTCCTTGCTGCCAAGTCTCTGTGGACCACTCTGTTTAATGCCAAAAACTCCATTCCCATAGCAATTTGCCTACAAAACGATAGTAAATCCAAAGGGCTGAGGTCCGAATCACAAATTCCTTGTAAATCGTACAATTTGTTGACGACGAGAGGTGTCAGTTTGGAGTCTCTCTGAGGCTTCTTGAACAGATCGTTCCTGTACTCGGAACCTTCTAGATTGTTGTTGTAGTATTTACCGTTGCGTTTGGACACCATTACGTCCCAGGAACACCTGGAAGGTTGAACAAAGTTAAAAGATGGATAATGGCTAATGCAGCATTGAGACCAGAAAATAATAATCAAATAGGTTGTATTGATGGTTCGGTCAAATGTACTTAAATTTTATAGTCTGGTACAAGTTTCTGGCTAAACCAATGGATTGGAAGGTTCCAGTCGTTTCTTTAAAAAAACCGGACTTGTCTATAATGTCACGGTGCGGACTTTATACAATAAGATATGTGCCACATTAGGCTTTTTTCCAATGTGAATAAAAATGTGATATGACGCTAGGGAGATGATATATCTGATGTACAAAGTATACGTAATCGTATGTCCTGGGGGTCTGTACAGAAAACTGATCTTGCCATACATACTACACTATCGCATTGGGATAAACCTGTAGGTAATGGTAGATGTAAATGAGGAAATAAATAAAAATACCTTAAGAAACTAAGCAGGTCTCCTCGACTGCAATACTCAGCAACGATCAGCGGTCGTCGTCCACTGCAACACCCGACCAGGCTCACTATGTGCGGGTGAACCCCTACACTCTTCATCAGCTCCATCTCTGCTCTGAACGATCTAATCTCCTCCAGGGTGGGGTAGTCTGAACATTCATAATCAGGGATTTGTCAATCCAACATTTTTTTGTAAAAGCTGATGATGTGAGTTTGAATGTAGGTATAGCTTTTTTGGTATCGGTGGTAATAGTTTTCCCGGCTGGATGCTTTTATAATTCGATAGTTCGTAATAGATTCGTCATTAAACGTGGTGTTCTAAGCCGTAGGTATTACGTAGGTTAATGTTAGTTTCACCACTTGCTGATAAACTGTCTGATCTGCTGGGCAGCTATGTGATAGCAGCACTAGGTACTATCAGCTAGGTAAATTATGGACGGGATATTATAGACTTCAACAATTGGTGAAATAGGTATATATTACAGAAGTAGACAGTATAACGGTATGTTTACCTTTCAACATCTTAACCGCGACTTCGCGCCCGCCGGGAGCCAGGGTGCCTTTCCTCACAACTCCGAAGGCACCCTCCCCTATAACCTCGTGAAGCAGCAGCCTCTCGGAGCGCAGTTCCCAACTGTCCTCCAATCCCGACTCTGGACACGACTCCGACAGGCATTCCTTCGGTAACTTTAGTTGTGGACTCTGAGGAAATAGACGATGTGGTTAGATTGGCTTTTCAAGCTAGTAGCGATCGATTGGGTTCATTTAATTTAATTTAATCAGAGTGACGATGAAACTGTAAATCTTAATTTATACCGAATCGACTATTTCAAAATTGTGTCGATTTTATGGCCGCCTACGTACGAACAGAAATAAGTATCTATTAAAATATTTTCATCGTGATTGTAATTAACTACAAATAACAAAAAAAAAATGCACAATAAGAAACCATTTTGTGTGTGTCGTATCTTTAATACGTATAGAGTAGCAAAACGAAAACAAAAAAGTGGACGATTGAGGGCTCGGGTTTTAACAAGGTCATACATAACTTTCAAACGAAGAGGCCAAGGGGTTAAAATGGCCACATCGAAGCAATATTGCTATTTGACATTTGTGTGCATTGCGCACTTACTTTTATATGCGCAAATGTCAAATTGCCATATTGCATTTTTAGATGAATTGGTTTGGTGTGGCCTTTTTAACCCCCCTGGCTTTATGGCTTTTACAATTCTTTTAGGGTATTCACTACATCCTAAACACATTTTTGAAGAGTTTTGCCAACCAGGCCCTCACACCTCACATACATTGCTGATTGCCCTATCTTGTTATTTCATGGGATGAGGCTTATCGACTTGTATATATTATTAGATTTGTTTTTAAATATGTGAATACCTACACTCCAATGCTATCGCGTAAATCGCCTTTGTTTTATCCTCAAAATGACTTTTGTGATATTCGATAGTTGAACTGAATAGATAGGCAGATAATATTATTGAAGTAAGTTAATTTTAAGTAAACACTTTACTTTATTGCACTTAACAACTAGTTATATTACAAACATGAAATGGACGTACTAACAAGGGAGGACTTATCTCTAAGAGAGATCTCTTCCAGCCAGCTCGGAGGTAGTACAAGAATAGCTACGGGAGAACAATAAAGGTGCAATACTTATACGAAATAAATATGTACTTATTAATTATAAATGCAAAAATAAAGTAAAAATAACTGTATAAATAAACAGACTATGGGAACACATAAAGAACCGGAGAGGAAATATGATAGGCCACCTGATACGACACGATGCGTTTATAAAAAACATCATAGAAGGAAAAATTGAAGAAAAGAGAGGAAGGGGTAGACCTCGGAGAACATTTATGTAACAAATAAAAGAGACGGTGCAGGTCGTGTCGTATCAGGGGGTGAAGGATATCACCCCCTATCGTATCAAGGGAAGAAGATAGGAATGGCGATTACTCCACCAACAAGAACACAGCTCTTAAATAAAGAGAGAGAGGGAATACAAATATATGCCTCTTTTCCAACTTTACCTGGAAATAAAGATGTCTTAGCTCGGAGGCTTTCCGTCTTCGCCACCAGATGATGCCTCCAATGATGATGATAGCCAGCGTCAGGACAATACTCCAAGAGCCTGTTATGATCACCGCTTGGTAGTTCCGCCGTTCTGTTGAAGTTAAGTTTATTTTGTACATGGAAAGGGTTGATTATTGGACGAAACTGAGAATGTGTTACACGCGATTACTTTTTTACAGTAGGACGGATAAACTTTTTCTAGTGCGAAAGGGACGAGAGATATGTCATGCTAATCATGTCACATTAAATAGGATGTAAGGGTGAAATAAAAACTCACTAACTTTTCGTAAAAGCGTAGAATTAAGCATACTAAATAGAGATCTAGAGAACGAATACTCTGCGCCTCGCACAAATTCGTATCGGTACCAAGCTAGATTTACCTCCCTCCCCCGCCCCCCGCTGTGTCTCACTTAAGTCTAAGGGTGGTATTTATAAACTAATCTCAGCTTCAAGACATGTTCATGTCATTGTGACAGTTCTCATATAAAAACAGGTACCATGTCACATTAATTTTTTTGACAAATTGAACTGCAAGTCTCACTAAATGTCAAATATGTTAGAGCGACAGAGTCCTAAAGTGGGTACATTATGTTGCTCATGACTGTACCTACCGTAGTTGTAAATTTAAAATCACGGTCGAAAAAGAGTGACACGACGCTAGACTTGAGCATGATCTTGAGGGCAGTCTCAGCTGAGATTAGTTTATTAATACCACCCTTAACGTCCGTAAGCCGTTAAGGAGTAAGGGAGAGGGCGTGGACAGTCTGTCTCACACTTACGCGTCAGGCATACGGTTAAAACGAGATTATCTTCTATGGAGTGTTCAGGCTGTGGTACGGTCCTTTTTTGAACTTTTTTGACAAATTAAACCGTAAGTCTCATTGAGTAAATATGCTAGTGCGACAGGGTTCTAAAGTGGGTACATGATATTGCGACTGTACAAGTCTACAATAGGGTCATTTATTGTTATATTACCTGATGAACTGGTTCTTTGTTACTATACTGTTTATCATGTGTATCTTCCGTCATGTGCGGGATAAAATTGCTTTTAAAACTTGTCACTTGTGTTAGGGTTCCACCGGGTGTCGTGCGCGGGGACGCACACGTTGTCAGGATGGACGATTGTTAGGGTTCGTAATGTTTATTTAATTATTATTAGATTATATAACTTAATAACAGACGGAATAAAGTCGTGAATCTATGTCACGACTTTATTATTTTTAATTTGGAACTGGCATATTATTTCATTTGTTTTTATTTTGATTTCTTCTTTTTCGAACGGGAACGCTTTCCCGCCTTTTTAAAAGGCGGTGACGTGTAATTTTGTTCGGTTGCGGTAATCTGTTATGAAGAGTTGGAGTGTTAACATTGTTTATGTTTATGAAAATATAACATTATTCAAGAGAATTGCTGAATTGTTTGATTACGACGAGCACCTCCCCACCTACAACAACAACAGTGGCTGCAAGTTGTCTTTGATTACTTGTGGCTCTGCCCACCCCATTAGGGATTACGGGCGTGAGTTTATGTATGTATGTATGTACCTCCCCACCTGAGAGCAGTAGTATTATCACACTTGTGACCAATAAGAATTACCGACGTGATATTTTTTATGTTTTATAAGCGTCTGCTTATTCAGTAAGCCTGCATTATCATACTTTGTGGCTGTGTTGACCAATCAGCATGGTCTTTAGTTATAGGTAACTTAAAGCTGACGATTCATGCACTCATTAAACTTTGGACTGTTTTATTGAAATAATCAAAATCATAATCATATGTAATCATTTTTATTTACTTAATCATTTACAAGCTGTAATTACACATCAATAAATCTACAATTCTACAATAAAATGGTTCAATTTTCTTCTTAATTTAAACTTCGTTTTGTTTTCTTCTTCGTAGATGTTGGGGATTTCTACTGTACGTATAGTAATTCTGGATTTTACGGGAAAATTGCGCATTAATCTCGCTTTCCTTGTGTTTATGTTTATGGGGAAAAAGCGGATAATACCTGGGAAAAATGCTCTTCCGGTGTTGTAGGATTTGCCGCTTGGGTTGGTGGCGGCTACTGACACATTGTATAGAGCATGCGCATCGCCGGCAACGTCGCGAAACGTGTGCTGTGTTGTATTCTGAGGTAAGAAACAATATATTGTAATATAATATAAATATAAAATATGTTATTAAAAAGGTCAATATATTATATTATTGTAATACGGAGAAAATAAAATAAAAATAAGTGTTTGAACCGTACTAGATAGACTGTTTTTTAATTGAGCAAACTCAAATCCCACATTATAATATAATATTTTTATGAGAAATTAACGTCTATACAGTCCGCGTGATATTGTTTTTGAGTATGTCATAGAATTTGTTACATTTGGCAATTGCTTGTTATGAAATGAAATTAAAAAAAAAATGAAATTTTTGAATTTATGCGGCTTATTATCATCATCTCCCTAGCATTATCCCGTTTTTCACAGGGTCCGCTTACCTAACCTGAAGATTTGACAGGTCCGGTTTTTTACAGAAGCGACTGCCTGTAAAAAACCGGACCTATCGCCTGTCTGACCTTCCAATCCGCGAAGGGAAAACCAGCCTAATAGGTTACCAACTGGGCTACCACGGCTCGGCTTGTATAAAAAAAGCATTTCCGATGCAATGAGGATGAGAGTTGGAGGAAACATTGCATCGAGCTGTCCATGCAACTGAGAAAGAAATAATTCGTAGTCGCGATTCTCAGCAATGAGCCAGTGTGACTACAGAAGCACCTGATGATAAGCGACGATGTGGTCGAAAATCCCAAAAGAACTTCCCATTGAATAAAATTGGAGCAATTGTCCCGGGACAATTCCTCCACCTTCCGGGAACCTTCCATCAACGGAGTTAGATCTTGGAGTCTAGGATTCATTCACACGGGTTTCAAATAGTTTACAGTTACAAATGGAATTGGATATATTGTTGAAACCCTCATACTTAAAACAAAATAAGTGATTCCAAAATCACTTAACAAGTTATAAATGATTTCCTCTCTTCTGCTATCGTGTGGGTTGTGAGGTGGAGTACCAACCCCATCAACCCTAGTGTCAGGGTTAATATTGTAACGACTACTAACTTACAACAGTAAGTACCTAGTAACCGGGACCAACGGCTTAACGTGCCTTCCGAAGCACGGATCATCTTTCTTTCAGACAATCAGGTGATCAGCCTGTAATGTCTTAATCAAACTATGGATCACAAAGTGATTTTTGTGATTTGTTCTCACTGAGATTCGAACCCGGGCCATCCAGATCATTAGCACAACGAATTCTTAATTACCTAAGAATGAGAAGAAGAATGTTTTACGTTTCGAAGCAGCCCAAAAATACATTCTCTTACACAATTGTGCATTCTGGTTCAGCTGAAGGGACGTCAACCACTCACCCCAGGTAAAATAACCGATCGCAGAATGCCCGGAGCCCGCAGTGTCAGGTTGTAGGTATCTGGTTGGCGTTTGGGTGGTGCCCAGCTGACGAGGATGTCCCATCCATTGGCGGTGGGCTCTGCTGCTAACGACACGTTCTTGGCTGCCTCAGGCACTGCAAATGGAAGAAGTGTCATTAGCACCACTCGCCTAGGTAGCTGGGTGTTAGATAGTCCAAACACTGGCGACAAAATGAGACTAAAAATTATCAAATGTCCTTTGTGTAATATATTTCCATTATGTTACTGTCACCGTAAAAAAAGTCGAGACATCACGCGGTGAGATGAATTCATCAGGATTGGAGGTTAGCTCAAGCACGACCTAAGTCAGCTCTTAGCTCTAGGTTGCTTTATCGCTTTACGTGATAAGGTCGATTGTCGTGCAATAGGGGATTAAGGTGATCTGTTCTTTTTTCATACAAAACATGATGCAAACTATAGAAAGACGGATAGACGAATATTGTTTTAAAATATGTTGCCTCTCAATCTTCTAAGGTCGAGATTTCCAGATACAATAGTTAATCGATGCGGTTTGGATTTTAACACTTTCAAGGACAGAACGTCTACGGACGTTCAGATTCCAAGGTGTCATACTACCTATTATGGACCATCAATGACCCATAGTCTCTGTCCGTGAAAGGGTTAAATGGACATTCGGTCTTACGAGTATATGGCATTAACTTATTTCCGTTTACCGGCATTAACGCAGCTGGTAAATTTCCATGTGGGAAAGCGTTGAGGGCATCATCTTTTGGCGGCGAGGGTGTGCTGCCGCCAAAGGATGTTTTCGGGGTACCGAACTGAGCATAGTACCCCGCTAGCCACAAGTTGGTAGTGTGACTATGGATCGACGATCCAACAGTGTTGTGTTGGAAGTTGTATATGTACGTCTTGCCGTGAAAACTTCGATACCGCGTTTCACGACCGCTTGAAGACTGCATTATTGAATGTGGCGCCATCTGTTGCATGTGAGCGGAACTAGGTGGCCAACTAGTTGGATCCGCTACAATGTGGTGCAAAATTTTAGAGATCTGGCATAAGGGCGAAAGACTTACCAGGTATGGGTAGTTGTTGGCTCAGTACAGACAGATGTTGGTCGTCGGCTTTCAGGTTCGGTTGTGGACTGTCGAAAGACGTCTGGTAGGTCGTCTTCAGTAGAACATTGTCTGCGCTCCCACGCACGTCAAGAGTGCAGTTGTCGTGAATAGGAATGTCTTCTATCGTTATTGTTAAGTTTGGTTTTGCCTGGAAAATATAGTCATTATGATAATTACTTATAGTAAATCGTGTGCATTTATTCACAAACATAATAGAACATAAGCTCATAACTATATATCCCAATGGTGTATGTAGAGGTACATCCATCGCAAGATGAATTAAGTACCCACACCTCACCGAGCTTTCTGTTAGACTTAACAATACAATGGCCCCGATTCCTGCAGACACCTGCTAATTTTAAGTTATACCTGTCATTTTCTTATCCACCGAAAAGGAAAGGGACTAAATTCTGTCGGGTTATTGACCAATGTAAAAATTTTAGATTTCTGCCTTAAATTGACGTGTGTTCTATAAATTTTATGCCTGTCGATTACCCGTCCCTTTCCTTTTCGGCGGATAAAAAAATGTCAGGTATAACTTAAAATAAACTTAGATAGTGTGTACTGGAATCAGCACCAATACAATACAAAAACGCTTTATTGCTTATACACACATACATGAACTCACGCCTATTTCCCACCGGGGTAAGCAGAGACTATAGAATTCCATTTGCTTCGATCCTGACACACTTCTCTGGCTTCCTCTACATTCATCAATCGCTTCATACACGCACGCCGGTTCAGAGTAGATCGTATTAAACTTTTTTTTTCTTTATTGATTATAAGAGAAGCATAATCTGCGGTCTTATTGCTAAATAGCAATTACTAACGTGATAGGTGGGGAGCCGTATCGCCGTCTATAAAGGAACGGTATTCAGGTGTGGTATTAATTATCATTATTTTATTGTCCTTTATAGTCATCAGGTTTTTAAAATCACAAAATGATTATAGAGGGATGAATCCAGTCCGACTATGCGAGATATTATAGATACCTATGATAGGTTCACACCACAGCACCAAGCTCCATCATTGGTCCGTGAAAGTACTATGATGACCAGTATCCAACAATAGTTATTACCTAGTGGTATGGTGTGAAGTTTTTGAACTCGAGACTTTTGTCTTATACCTATACCATAGAATAAGGAATAATAACACGTATAGAACGGCAACTCTCCGCCCGCCACCCGCGTCTGAGCTAGGTTTACCTCACCCCCTCGAACATAGTTTAGACTTGAATCGTACGGCGTCAGACGTCACACACACAGATGCGCGTGTACGATAACGTCAATGCGTGGTGTCTGTGTAAAACGAGGTTGTTTGTATGAAGTGTCCGGGGTGTGGCTATACTACCTAATTAAGAAAGTAGTTGCCATTAAAGGCTGAAGCTATAGTTGATATTCGTCTTACCTTTACCGTGGTTGAGAAGAAATCACCAAGAATCGATGAGCGACACACATGCATGATGTCGATAACAGAACACGAATTTAAATCTGGAAATAAACACGTCATTTTAAACCGTATTCCTGTTATATTAAAATAGGTACGATAAAATACTAGCCCTGTAAATGGGTGAATTTCGGTTTTTGTTCACGTAATTTTCTTCTTTACAGTAAAGCTATGGTAATTGCGAATTAGAATACCTTTTCGCGAGTTGCCTTAAGCCAATCAACCAGTTTGTAGCCAACAATTTAGAAACATACATAAACAAATGTATATAGGCATACATCGTACGGCTGGGCACAGGTCTCCTCTCAATCAACCGGAGTTTTTGAATGTGTTTTACGTCTAATAGCTGGGACTTCGGCTTAATATGCCATCCGAGTTCCGAAATATGGAACCGTCTTACTTTTGCGGTCAGTTAGGTGGTTCAAGCCTGCAATGTCCTTATCAAACAAAAGGCTGTCTCACAAAGTAACATTATATCAATTGAAATGATCAAAAAACTTACCACCAACAAGATTAAGTTGAAAGGTAGCGTCCAGTTTACGCTGTTTGTTAGGGCTAATGTTGAAATGTGAGCTTCCCAAGGTCACTTCAAATTTCTCGCTACCCTCCCCCCAAGAGGGCACATCAGGCCCTCGACGCCACATGGACGGCGTTGCATCGTTATGTAGTACAGTTGTCCATGCTGTATAGTTATAGCTGTTGTCTATGGAAAATTTTACAGGTTCTTCTGATTTGTCTTCGTAAAGTCTCGCTTCTATCTGTAAATTTAAAGCATATGATTATTTCTTCCATAATAGCATACCTACACATTATACAGGCTGTTACCGACACTCCGTACCGAAAAGTTAGGGGGATGATTCAACTTACGATTATGAGTTAATGTCAAGTGGAATTTTCCGTCCCAAAATTGATGTTCTTTTTTAATTATTTTCAATTTCATACTTTTGCAACGGAAAACCCCACTTGATAAACTCCTCAATATTGGGTATAGTGTCAATAACACCCTGTATTATAGAAAAACACGCAAAACAAAGACAAAAACTAGGTTCAAATCCAGCATGGAGCTAAACCAATAATTTTTGAATTCATGGGCTCGGCGGTGAGCAAAACATCGTGAGGAAACCCACATACTTGTCAATTTTTCGGAGGTATGTGACCTAACCTGTATTAGGCTGGGTTTCCCTTCGCGAATAGGAAGGTCAGACAGGCAGTCGCAGTTCTGTAAAAAACCGGACCTGTCAAATCTTCAGGTTAGGTAAGTGTTGAAAACATATAAATATATTTAAGATTTGTATTTTAAATATGGAAACACTTTTGTAATTACATTCATTCGCGGAGCTTTCGTTCTTCCCTTCTCTCAATACAACACAAGACAAGACGCTGCTGTTTTATTTCATTAAATAAATTTCACCGTCCCGACACCCAAGGATTTCTTCATGGTCCTTCGAGCAACGTGAGCATAGTGTGCAGCTCATCTACAGGTGTTTGCGGCCAAAACGGTGCGACGGATCAGCACGATTTTTGCGTCAGAAGTTTACGTCGGGCAAGTTTGTGAGTCCATTCCAGTCGCCATTATTCCTGAGCAACGCGGTAAGATTGTACTTCATTCATTCACTCAATCATCGTTGCCGCGGCGGAAGGACACACCGACGTCGAAGTGTTCAAAACCGGAGAAAGCAATCTTCATCTGCGTGTAACCGAATTTACAAAGAAGAACTTCAATAGTGTTCGTTTATTTGTAACGATTTTATTTCGTCAAACTCGCCGAAGACAAAGGACAACGCAATACAAATAAAATTGCTATCTCACTCACTCATAGCATATTACGGAACATTAATATTGCTACAAAAAACGCGATGTTCGGAGTGAAGTGAGCGATTTTTAGCAATCAACGTTGTCGTTCAATACAATCGATCTCGATCCCAATCTTAACAGGAATTGTATTGCATCATTTTTTTACCACGTTTTCGTATACCGAGCGACCATATTTTTTTCAGGAAAAGTAAATTTAAACAATTCAGTACTTGTTTACGTAATTAGTCAGCAATATGGCAAGCGACAACGAGCTATTTAACAGGCGGAAATATGTGAAAGGCACGATGACGCGCCTACGCAACTCGCTAACGTCGGAATTCCTCGCGTCCGCATCCGAACAAATGTTACGCACGAAGCAAGAACATGCCCAGTCCATCTTCAAGGAGTATATAGACCTGACTGTTCAGGTCAACGACGACCATGATCCCACTCCTGTTGAAGAGGCCTACTTTGTGTGTATGGACTTACTGCGCACTACTTTGCAGTCAAGATTCGGGACGACGGCGGCGGCGGCAAAGCCAAGTGGCGGTTCTAATAACGTCACGTCCGAGTTAAAACTCCCTGATATCCAAATACCACCATTCGACGGCAAGTACCTAGAATACAAACCTTTCATCGAATTGTTTACGGCGCTTGTACATAACGATTCTAACATTGTTGACATTCAAAAGTTTGTGTATTTACGTGGTTTTCTAAAAGGAGAAGCCTTCGATCTTATTAATAATTTACCAATACAAGGCTCAAGTTACAGTGAAGCATTGACAATCCTGCGTGATCGATATGATAATAGTCACAAAATTGTATTTGAACATATATCCAAGTTATTGGATCTTGCCTCGATACCCAGGCCAAATGTAACCATGTTACGTAATTTAATTTCTGTTGCAAAACAGCATGTAGCAGCTCTAAAAAATTTAAATGAACCCGTTGACAAATGGGACAGCATACTTGTATGCATTCTATCTCGCAAACTCGACCCAGTCACTAATAGAGCTTACTGTTTGGATAGGAACTCATCTCAATCCCCAACTTTTACAGATTTCATAAAATATCTTGAAACAAGAGCCCTAGCTCTCGAAAACTCGAGCAACAATGATGTCATCGGCGCTAGGAAAGTACAAGCTACTGCTGCAGTAACAAATAATCATGTAGCTAAGTGCTATTACTGTGGTAAGTCAGATCACAAAATATTTTCATGCCCCAAGTTTTTGCTTGCATCGATTGCAGAACGTGTTGAATGTATAAAAGCTAAAAAGCTATGCAAAACCTGCTTAAACAGCCATACAGGGAAATGTCGCTTTCATTTTAAATGCACTCACTGCAAGCAAAATCACAACACGCTCTTGCATGATGGAAATGAAACATCATCATCTAGTACTGAGGGTGGGGTAACGTTGCTGTCAGGCTTAAATGACAACAACCAAGTTTTGTTACCTACTGCCAAAGTAAAAATATTAACTAGAAATGGGCAGGAATTGATAGTCAAGGCTTTATTAGACTCTGGCAGTCAGTCATCTTTCATTACAACTAAATTAGCTAATCTAATTGGGAGAAATCTACTAGCTACAAACACAGAGGTTTCTGGCATTGCTAAAACTGGAAAGAAAATACAAAGTTCCTTGCAAGTGGACATATTTTCATGTGCTTATCCCTATAAAGTTAATACTGACTGCCTAGTGGTGGACAAAATAACTACTAACTTGCCACAAAACAGTTTTGACCTGTCACTTATTAACATTCCAAAAAATTTATTACTAGCCGATGACACATTCAATAAAACAAGCGAGATAGACATTTTATTAGCTGCTGACATCTTTTTTCAGGCGTTGCTGCCCCAGCTTGAGGACCAGCACAATGAGCTCAGCGATCCCGCGACACCCCGACTCGTTCACACGCAGTTTGGTTATTTGGTTGCAGGAAAAGTCCCCGTACAGTCTCCCCATGAACTTCAGAGTACCCCTGTTTCTTTGTTTTGTCAAGAATGTAAAACAGACTTAAATTCTAATGTTATTCAGTTCTGGAAATCTGAGGCTGTACCAGAAATATATCCTGAGCACCCCACGTCTGAACAAAAATATTGTGAGGAATATTTTAATGAAACGGTTCAACTTGTTGACAATAAATTTGAAGTCTCAATGCCTTTAAAGATTCCAATTTACGATGTAAACAATACTTTAGGGAATTCTCTAGTTCTCGCTATGCGCAGATTTTTGAATTTAGAGAAAAGGCTCCATAAAGATGAAGCTTTGTTCAAAGAATATCAAAGTTTTATTCATGAATACATAGACCTTGGCCATGCCAGCTATGTCGATATTTCTAGTTACGATTTTAACAAAGATGCGGTATACTTTATGCCACATCACCCTGTCATACGTGAAAATGCAGTTAGTACTCGTTTACGTACAGTATTTGACGAATCTATGAAAACAACAAATAAAATTTCTCTGAATGATATTATGTTGAATGGCCCTGTGGTCCAAAACGAATTATTCGACACTCTATTGTTGTTCAGACTAAATAAATATTTTTTCGCTTGCGATATTAGGCGTATGTTTAGAAATGTTTTAATAGAAAAAAGTCAGAGGTCACTCCAAAATATATTATGGAGAGATGACCCCCATGAATCCATAAAATGTTTACAATTAAACACTATTACTTATGGCTTAAAAAACTCATCTTTTTTAGCAACAAGGTGCTTAAATGAGTTAGCTTATAGATCTAAAAATGAATATCCTTTGGCTGTCCCAGTAATTCTAAATGCAACATATGTTGATGACATATTGTATACTCATAATGATTTAAATGTAATAATAGAAACAAAAAGTCAACTTTCACAATTGTTATCTAAAGGTAGTTTCTTCTTGCATAAATGGTCAGCCAACGATTCCAGTATTTTACAGGATATTCCGAAGGAACAGAGGTATTCTGGAGAAATTAACATGCAAAAAGATGTTAAAACGTTAGGGTTGAATTTTGACGTCAATTCAGACACTTTTAAATTTTCCCCCCCGCCTAAGCAATCTGTCAAGACCAAAAGAGAAATCTTAAGTTTTATCAGTAAATTTTATGACCCTCTTGGACTGATTGGACCAATCTTTGTGCAAGCCAAACATATTATGCAAAAGCTATGGCTGTCCAAAACAGACTGGGATTCTATTCCTCCGCCAGAATTAAATAATAAATGGCAATCACTTTATAATGACTTAACTAACATGTCAAGTATTCATATTGAAAGGAATACAATGTGTAAAAGTGAACATCAAACATTTCAATTAATAGGATTTTCAGACGCATCCAATGTGGCATATGGTTGTGCAATTTATGTGAGAACTATTGACATGCAAGGTAAAGTTCAAATGTCACTATTATGCTCTAAGTCACGCATAAATCCCATTGCACCTAAACAGTTAACCATCCCACGTTTAGAATTAAACGCTGCGCTTTTACTTGCCAAGTTAGCTTCAAAAGTATACAATACTATTAGTCAGAAACAGATAGTAAATGAAGTTCACCTTTACACAGATTCACAAGTCGTATTGGCGTGGTTGAAGACCGATCCAATCAAATTAAAATCTTATATTGCGAATAGAACAAAATTAATTACTGAATGTACTAATAACTTTAATTGATCCTATATACAGACAGATAAAAATCCTGCAGATTGCTTGAGCAGAGGAACAAGTCCCTGCGACTTACCAAATCACCACTTATGGTGGTCAGGGCCTAAGGAAATGTCAGATTGTAATTATAAATTTAAAAATTGTACTTACCAATTACCCGAGGACATTCCTGAAATTAAATGTTCACAGAACGAGGCGGTCTGTGCGGCGGTATCGCTGAGCTCAAATGGGTCGTCATTCCTTGATAATTTTATTCACAAATATTCTGATATTAACAGAATGAAACGTGTACTTGCATATGTCATTAGATTTTGTAATAATTCTAAACCTAACTCGGCCAAAATTAAAGAAAACTTTGTTTCCTTTGCTGAGACTAACAATGCATTATCTCTGCTTATAAAGCACGAACAGCTCAAGTATTTTTCTAAAGATTTAAATGCTTTGCAAAACAGTATGCAAGTACAAGCTTCTTTAAGAGGGCTTAACCCGTTTATAGATGCTCACGGTCTTCTCCGGGTAGGAGGTAGACTGCAACATTCTGGTTTGCCATATAACCAAATGCATCAAATTATATTACCTAGGCAATCTCTAATTACTTGTATGATAATTGAAAATGAACATAACAAGCTTTTGCACGCAAGTCAAAAATTAATTTTGTCTAGTTTAAACCAACGTTATTGGATTGTCAATGCTTTACGCTTAATTAAGAGTGTAATATTTAAATGTATTACAGAATAGACCAAAATGGAAAGATAACATGCCAAATGTAAAGATAGGCGATCTTGTCATTCTGAAAGAATTGGACACACCCCCCATGACGTGGCCAATGGCTAGAGTCACAAAGGTATTTCCAGGTAGTGATGGAAAAATAAGAGCCATGGAAGTTAAAAAAGCAAATGGTAATTATCACAAAACTTCTATAACTAAAGTTTGCATATTGCCTTTAAATTAAATACCTAACAATTTAAGTAAGTTGTTATCAGGCTCAGTCTAACTACCTATTATTATTATTACCTGTGTATAAGGTTGTCCAGTTCTCGTAGGCCTAGATGCTTCTCAGGTAACCTAATTGTGCCTGAGAGGATGCCAAGAGACTTAGGCTAAGTTAATTAATAAGTTTAATTAAGTTGAATTGTAAAACTATTCATTTTCCTAACTAAATTATAGTTATGTCACTAAGACTGGTTACTTACCAATTTACGTTTGTAAAAGGAACAATTCCTAAGTTATATATAAGAGTAAATAATCGAATAATAGCTATAAGAGCAAATAATTGATTTCACTATTACTAGCTGCCTATGTAACAAGTTCATAAACTTAAAATTTAATTTACTTTACTTAATTATAAATGTAAAAAATAAATACTAGATACTTACATAGGTACTTACCAGTAATACTTACCTCAGTGGTTGTATAACATAAAAGTTAAAAAGGTTAAGTGAAAAACAAAAAAAAAATAATTGTAGTTATGTTTATTGTAAAATTACAGTAACTTATATACTAGTAAACCATACTTACATAATTGTACTTACCTTCCAAACTTAAGCTAGATAAATTAAAAGTACTTATCTTCTAAACTTAACCTACTTAAACTAAAACTATAAATAGATAATATTATAAATAATAAGTTGAATGTGTAATTGTAATAGATAGTTCAAACTATTCTTCATAGCACTGACAAATGCAAAAGTTATCGCACACATTTGAATCAGTTACCTATTAATTATATACTTACAGTCCATTATCGAAGCATTATCTTTTGCCTTGTTGGGAGTTATGTTGAAAACATATAAATATATTTAAGATTTGTATTTTAAATATGGAAACACTTTTGTAATTACATTCATTCGCGGAGCTTTCGTTCTTCCCTTCTCTCAATACAACACAAGACAAGACGCTGCTGTTTTATTTCATTAAATAAATTTCACCGTCCCGACACCCAAGGATTTCTTCAGTAAGCGGACCCTGGGAAAAACGGGATAATGCTATGGAGATGATGATGATAAGCCGCATAACAAGCAATTGCCAAATGTATCAAATTCTATGACATACTCAAAAACACTATCACGCGAACTGTATAGACATTAATTTCTCATAAAAATTGTTTCTTACCTCAGAATACAAATTGCGAATTGGAAGGTCACACAGGCAGTCGCTTTTGTCTGATAAGGAATATATTGAGATACTTACGTATGCATTGGGATCTTGAGGGACTAGAACCACCATCCTCATGACTTTCAGAGCAGCCACTTTGTAAAGCACTTGTCGGTGGTTGCGACATATGTACTGCAATTCTGGAGGGGGGAATGTGAAGTTCCTCTCGACACCTGTAAAATGTTATTACCTACTTATATTCTGTGACAGAGAGCAACACGGACCTCTTCGTGCTGCTCTTTGTCTGTGAATGCCTAGACAAGTGACAAACGTTTATAATAATAATAATAATAAAAAGTTTATTTCGGACTTATAAAAATACTATATGTTTATATTTCTACACAGTCTAACACTGCGATTAAATTAAAAAAATAAATACCACCGAGGAGGTCGCATACATACAGGCTAGGTTTATCTCTGATTCGAAACATTAAAACATTTATTTGGCAATTAGCCATGCCCTCCTATTTATGTAAAGTCATGAGCAATATAATATACCCACTTTAGGACTTTGTCGCACTAACATATTTGACATTTAGTGAGACTTACAGTTCAATTTGTCAAAAAAGTTAATGTGACATGGTATCAAAGTGTATACATATTAATGCTCGTGACCGAAAGTACCTAAGAGTAATACGTGCGCGTTTCTTCAAATCAAATAAATTACACTTTACAACTTGAGCGGCATTATTTCTCTAGATCAATTTCTTCCAGGCAACCACTACCTAAGACACTAATGCGGGAAACAAATAAAATTAAACTTAAGTTTCTTCTGTTTATAAATATTACTATTAAGTAGTAAGTAATTATTTCTTCTATTTATTAGTAGGTACTTAATAATAATAATAATTACTCACTTGAAAATTTCTCGATACAGCTCTGCACCTGAAAAATATACTTTGATAATTAAAAGGTCAAAGTTATATGAAATGGAAAGAAAGAAGCAAACAAATGCATTCGGCGAAATTGATTTCCTACATAAATTATTGAAAAAAAAATCGAAAATATTCTTAGTAGGTACCTAAGGACTAGACGACACAGGAACACACACAAGAGTAGCCTCAAGTCTCTACAAATAATCGAATACTTCTTTAAAAGCAATTGTACGAGGGGTAGGTAGGTAGGTCGTTTTTCTCTATTAAGATTTTATGCGGAAGCAAGAAGTCAAAAATAAATACATTAATGTTGGATGTTGGACATAAAATTTTCAACAGGGAAGACGGGTTCAAATTATCGAGCATGTGGAATCCAGTAGTAGGTGTTGTAAAAAGCTTGAAACGGCCTAATGTGGTGAAAAAACGTGAGGACACAGTGAGTGCGGTTTGTCGTAGTGAGTTTGGTGCGAGTTCAGATGGTTCCGAACATTCCGATATCAAAAACATAAACAAGCGGCAACTGCTCGTAGAAAATTATGGATCTACCTACTCCACTCCAATCTCATGCAACAGTGTCGAAATATCGGGAGTCTCATATCCCCATTTAAACGCGGTAAGAACCCGTTATTATGTGCTTTAATAATGTTGGATGAAAAAAACCAATTAAATATAATTTATATACACGTTTTATCAGTCATCGACCTTATACTATTACAATACTTATTTAGGCAAAGGGGTCGCAATAGTGGAAACTAAACAATATATTATTGACATATTTATTTAGTGTATTCGTTTGTTTATCTGCACTTATGATGTGACGTAGGCGATGACGTGCATGTTAAAACACTTGAGTCCAATTAATGTTACTGTTTGCTTCTTTATTTGTGAAAAAGGAACAGACAACATTACTTTTAAATTAATGTATTACTATACTATACTCTGTATAGTAATACATTAATTTAAAAGTAGTAGAGTTGAGGAGCTCGGTGGCGCAGCGGTAAACGCGCTCGGTCTACGATTGTTGAAGTAAAGCAACTTTCGCAAAGGCCGGTCATAGGATGGGTGACCACAAAAAAAAAAAGTTTTCATCTCGAGCTCCTCCGTGCTTCGGAAGGCACGTAAAGCCGTTGGTCCCGGCTGCATTAGCAGTCGTTAATAACCACCAATCCGCAGTGGGCCCGCGTGGTGGTTTAAGGCCCGATCTCCCTATCCATCCATAGGGAAGGCCCGTGCCCCAGCAGTGGGGACGTTAATGGGCTGGTGATGTGTGATACAGAGTATAGTGACACCGTACCGATAACTGAGAGAAGTAGAATTTTCCGTCGAAAAACTCATGAAAATGTTAGTTTGTTTTTAAATTATTTTCAGTTCCATACATTTGCGACGCCCCGCAGTACTCTGTCTGACGCTAGTGTGATGGCGCCCAGGGTAGTCTATTACAAAGCCATACTAGGACTCCTGTCCTCCGCCACTGATACACTGTCTGTACTGCGGGGCGGAAGGCAAGAGGGAAACCACTGCCCTATTTTTCCCTAAAAATGTAGCATGGAAAATGCTGCACCGACAAGAGCGTGGCTCTAAATTGATGATGATGATGACATTTGCGACGACAATTCCACGTGATATTAACTCAGAATCATGAGATGAATCATCCCCTGAGTATTAGGTACGGTGTCACACACATTGTAGTCATCCTTACTCTACTTATGGATATTTTATAGAAATGCTAGCTTTCCGGCTTCCTTCAGCGAAAACAATATGAAATAACCATAAGTAGGTACTAGAGCATAGAATAAGGAACAATACTTACTATGTAAGAGAGTAAAGATAAGGATGACTACAGGGTGTTAGTGACACCGCCGTACCTAATACTCAGGGGGATGATTCATTTAGAACAGAAAATAATTTAAAGACATTAACTTTTTCATGAGTTTTCCGACGGAAAACTCAACTTCTCTCAGCGATACGGTCTCACTAACACTCTGTATGTTTTATGTTACTCAGCAGTGAAGTAGCTTCATGCTGGTGAAAGAATTTTCAAAATCAGTTCAGAAGTTCCAAAGATTACCTTTCTACAAACAAACTTTTTTTACGTCTTTATAATGTTAGTAGATTCATTCTACTTTCCACTGCATTCTGTTAGTACCACGTTAGAACCCTGTCGCATTAATATATTTTTATATGGTCGTAAGTCCCAAATGCCTTTTAAAATCCAAATCCCATTGTTTAACTATTGTGTCTGGAAATCCGGGCGTTACGAGGATATAGTGAGACTTTACGGTTCAATTTGTCAAAAAAGTTAATGTGACATGATACTAAAGTGTATCATGTTAATGCTCGACCGTAATACTTCTTCTTCCGTGGACTTCTTCCGTGGCGCAGACCTACCTCCCTTTATCTCGGTTAAGTTGGATAGGCTATCAGACAGTTATTAACAAGTAGTGAAACATTCTCTCGGAATGCATTTAAGGAGAGAATAGAGTACTTCTCAAGTGAATGGCATGCGAATGTTTTGTTTACGCGAGTGATTCGGTCGATGCAATCGGTGCGATGGTGTTTGTCAACAGAATCCCGAAATAATTCGTACCTACACCCTCTTCCATGGAGGTGAACCTTCATTTACTACGCCTTACAGCGGCTACATAAGGCCAATGTCATAAGACAACTCAAAATCACTTTTAATACTTGCGTCTTTGATCTGGATCAGTGTTGATTCATAAAAGCGTTTTATATATATATTTATAGACTATATCCCAACTCGGGTAGTCAAAAGAACATCTATTGCAAGATGAACAAGTATCCACGCATCACCAAGCTTACTTTTAGATAAACGTGATATTTGATGAGCCGTATCGCTGTCTATAATGATAAAACTGCACTTAAGATAAAATAATAACTCATTGGTGCAAGTCCGTTACCGGGGTTCGAACCGGCGCTTTACCACAGGATTACAGCGACTTTGTTTAACGTTATATAAGTACTTAAGTCTTATAAAGGAAGACAAACATCTGAACACATTTTAAAGTTTTTTATTCACCCCCATTCCACTACAGGGGGGTTTAAAAGGCCACACCGATGCAATTCATCTAAAAAAGCAATTTATTGCTATTTGACATTTGATTGCATTGCGCACTTACTTTTATATGCGTAATAAATGTCAAATTGCAATATTGCTTTTTTAGATGAATTGCTTCGATGTGGCCTTTTTAACCCCCCAGAAGTCTTAAAGATTGAGAGGATAATACAGCTTTGATATAATGAAAACCTTTTAGGAACGCCGTCCATAACTCAGAATAATGAATTCACTTCGTTTGTCTCCGATAGCTATGGAACAAAAAAGCGATGATTTCAGCAAAATGGATGGTGTTCGCCTGTCCGACTTTATTGAATTTCAATGTGGCTGTAACTTATTCTGTGTTACCAATTCCTGTTGAATTCCAAATCAGGAAAATATTCAAATGTGTAGCAATCGTTTGTGCCTTTTGGGCCACTTCAAGGGGCTGAATGTTGTAACATTATATCTTCGAAATGGTTTGTGATACATCTTTGAATGCAAGTTTAAAAATGTCTGTAAGATGCTTTTTCTTGTATTTTATGGGAATGTGGGTATTCTTTTATTAAAGTCGGCGTTCCAATATACCGTTAGCCGTTGTATGTATAAACGGATAATAAAATAAGCACAAAAGGCGGAGTTGTTGGAGCAGTCGTGCTGTAAAAATATATACTTATTCGTGCTGTGTGTGATATTTAAAGACATAATCGTTCTGTAACGGATATATTCGCCTTAAAAGTTCAATTTTCAGGGTGCTACTGTGGTTGTCTGGTAATAACTGGACACATAATAACCAGAGGTACTTGTATAAATGTTAGTTAACTATATAAGGCCCCACTTTCGTACGGTACCCAATAATGAACTTTATGATTCGATGTATTTATTTGACCTGAATGAAGACAACATTGGACTTTAAAGAGCAATTCAGGTAGAAAATAGCCTTTCGGATACTCTGCCACTATTTTAATATTTCACTGACAAATTCTATGACGTCGTTCCGTAACATTACTATCGAAATAAAGATAATATCTAAGTATATACTATATTTGTAAGTATTTTATGTTTTTATAACACAATAGCCGTACGTAAGTTAATCATACGAAGTTTAGTCAGGTCGGACATCCGAGCTTCAACCCGCTGACGAATATAGTAATGCTTATTAACATACATAAACTCACGCCTATTTCCCAACGGGTTAAGTAGAGGCTATGAAATTCCATTTGCTTCGATCCTGACATATTTCTCTTGCTTCCTCGACATTCATCAATCCTTTCACACACGATCGCCGGTTCAGAGTAGATCGTACTAAACCTTTTCTAAGGACATCTCCAATTTGGTCAATGTACGTCCTTCTAGATCTTCCTCTTAGTTGCTAATGGTTATTAAGTACATAATTATATTGCCGTTGGGATGGTTTGATCACCTATCACCATTCGGTATATCTATATATATCTTAAGATAATAGGATTGGCTGCGAAATGACCTGTGGCTCTGTGCTGTACGGATCGAGGGATACGGATAATCCCGGTCTGGACTTGCACCAATGAGTTCTTAATGTTCACTAACACAGTTAGTTCGACTATTATAGACGGCGATACGGCTCGCCACCTATAACGTTGGTCTAACAGAAAGCTCGGGGAGGTGTGGGTGCTTAGTTCATCTAGCGATGGATGTTCGATAAGCTGCAAAAATCCAATCAGTTTCTTGCAAAGTAATGAATTAACTGGTTGCACTTAAGACCTCCTGGTTACATGTCGTTTCTGTAATAGACCAAAAACACCTACAAAAACATAAATTTTATAATTTAGACAACTAAAGGTTCATAACTTTATGGTTTGGTAGTCTCAGTAGTTCCTTTAGCTCCTTTGAAGGAACTACAAGGACAAAAAATGCTCAGTAGTTCCTTCAGTGGAACTGCTAAAGGAACTACTGAGAATAGTTCAATTTCCCTCACCACTGTTTACAAATAATTCGCTGGGCTCAGTGACGGAACTTTTGCTCTTAGATTGTACCTCTGACTACCCCAATTGGGATATACTCGTGTGTTTACGTTTTATGTTTCTATGTTTTATGTAAGTATGTAAATTTCCCCAGAAACAACTAGGTTGAACCGAAGCTATTCAACGGGTCAATATTTGCTAACAGGCTCTAGTACAAATTGCATAACGTCGTGTCTTCCCGCGGTTGTCGAGGGTATTTTTAGCCGGTCACCTTCGAAAATGTCGATATTTGGGACTATTGATTATCTCGATATCGGTAGTACTTTATTGTCGAGATCTGCATGATAAGGCTACCTGTCTATGTTAAGGCTTTAATAACTCCGCTTACGTCATACGTTTCTAGCATTATGTTTGTTGTTATTGATTTACTATTAGCTCGTGGTGGTGTATTGGGTTGGCGTGGCCAGCAGCGTAAAGGTTCGATTCCTATTTTTTTAATCTATGGTGGTTTCTTCTCCAGTCCAGGTAGCCGTTGGAAGAACGCTTGACCCTCATTGATTCTCTCGCCTGACCCTGTCACCATAAGATATTTGACATTCAGTGAGACGTACCTACAGTTCAATTTGTCGTAAAGCTAATGGGAAATACTACTAAAGTGAAAATACGTATTTATTCTTGCTCGTGGACGTATGTAATCCGCTGATGCTCAACACACGAACACCGCTTCGCCGTGTTGTGCAGCGCTACAAAATTCCTTCCCGAGAATGTTCCCAAAGCGTGTCTGTTGTAAAAACTCTTTAGTAAGGACACTGGCTGCTTTTTTCAAATTTGCGCGGGAAAATAACGGCACGTCGCTGGTCATGTGAGAATCGCCTCAAATCTACAAAAGCTGTGTGTGAGTTGCCTCCTTTCCTATTAGGGTTTAGTTAGACACGTAAGCCATGTCAGGGGCCTTTAGCGGCTCAGTAATAACCCTGACACCAGGGTTGTTGAGGTTGGTATTCCACCTCACAATCCACAAGAAAATATAAAGATAAGAAGAGAAGAGACACGTAAATTGTGTTTGTTTGTCTAGAATCAATACGTTCCGAAAATCTTTAAAAAATCCAGACCTACCAAATATTCAGGTTAGGAAAGTGGACTCTGTGAAAATGGGATAACGTTGGAAATTATGATTAGGTTCCGACAAAACTGAATCTGACTTTGATTCACATTCACTCCCAAGGAAACTATTGAACCCCATGTTCGATGAAAACAAAACTATAAATTAACGATTTAATTAAATAATTTCAAAATATAACTCCTTGGACTAATGGACTTTATTAATGTCCTGACACTTCTGTATATTCATGTATAACATGTTACTATAGTAACACCTTCTGTATGTAAACAAACATAAGTTTGAGAAACTTTTTTTTTTCTTGTATCGACAAAAATAAGACAGTTTTGCCCAAACAGTGTTTTGATTTGCCTAAATTAGGTATAATATCACTTTTAAACTGGGCCCGCGTGGTGGTTTACGGCCCGATCTCCCTATCCATCCATAGGGAAGGCCCGTGCCCCAGCAGTGGGGACGTTAATGGGCTGGTGATGATGATGATTACTTTTAAGATTGGGGTGGAATAAGTCGTGATCAATAGCTAGGCTTCCCGGGCATGTCGTGAAATCCGACAAACTGAAAACTTTCTAACATGATGGACAATGGTTATGGGCGATTAGCCGATCCCTATTGTCACCAAAACGTGAGTTTATATTTACGTTCACTTTAACAAAAAAAGTTCTTCAAATTTGTACACATACTTATTAAAATGCAGCTTGTAACTATTGTATTTATTTTTAATGCCCAGTAAAGTTACAGATAATCAGCAGAGAAACAATATTTTACAAAATAAATACCTAATATACTTTTTTATATTTTACGTCATCAAAAAAAGCAAAAATAAATTTACTTTATGATTTATAGACATAATAAAAATAATTTTATAGCAATGTCCACGCGGATAAGGGATTACTAAAGTGAGTTAGATAATTACCTGATTAATTAATTATTATATTTGATTTTACCTGAATAAACTTTTTTATTATTATTATTATTTTTAATTACGACGTGAATGTACTTACTAAAAAAAAAATAGTAAGGCATTAAAAATCTTACTTCTTCCGCCGAATAGAACTCGCTGCAAACGTCGTTAGCCAATTCGTATGTCTGGTTTACCGACGCTGGTAGATTCACTGCAACTTCTTCTACAGCCAGGGTTTGATCTCCACAACACAGTAATGACAACATTACAATAACAATTATGTCCTTGTAACTGCACATAGTCGTCATAAAGTTAGATTTAACTGCCATGTTTATCGTTCTTCACGCACTAAACCGTTATTAAAGTACCCACTTTCTACGTGTAGTTTAAAAACTTACTTTTTAGAAAACTTTTTAATTATAACCTTCGGTTTGAAAAGTCACTCTAGTCCGTAACCTCATTTTAATTTAATTTATTAGAAATAAAATCCGAATACTACAATCTGTCGCATGCCGAGAATATTGTTATATTTAAAAAAATATGATTATTATTAAAAAAGAAAGAAAATTCACATAGCATTTCCAGCCAATGCCAAAAAAGTATCCGAACGTGTTTAAAAAGTAGATAATAAAAGCTCCATGTGTTAAAAAGGAAAAAATCTAAAGTACTTAAGATTTAAAAAGTTCGAATGTGGAAAATGTGAAAATGGCGCGAAGTGAGAATAGACCCGCGCGCGTTGCTCGTCCCGCCGTGACCAACTGTGGGTGTGGGCGCCTCGTAGCGCCGTCACTTTACTGCCGCTACCTGTCTACTAGGGCGCTTCTTAGCCCCCTCTTTTAAAACACTTATTGAAACACTTGAAACATGAAGCAGGTAAAAAATCTTGAGACGCTTTTTATGGTGCTTCTCTAATACGTAACACTTCCGTAGTAGAATTATGCATGTTAAAAATGGTCTAAGGGTACTTATTTGTAAATGTAAGCAATTTATTAAGGTAATACAATTTTATTTCACTTTAGATAGGTACCTAAGTACGTAACTGAAAAATCATTTTACTTTCGAATCTCTACTTCGCCAGTTGAAATTATACTTAGGCAGTTTTCTGTTCAATTGAAAACTAGTGTAAATTGTTTCTATGCAAAGAAATTAGAAGGTATATCTTAATAAATAAGTATATTTATTGTGTTTTGAGTGCATAGTAGAAAAGCTTTGCTACTTATCTGCCCCAGCAATCATTACACACTCACTAACGTCCTGGAATTAATACCAACTTGGACCAAAAAGTGACTTTTGACACCTGGTAGCTCCTTCCACCCTTATCTGTGGGTAAGGTATCATTACAACCTGTCTATGTCTAGTCGTTTCAAGTTACATAATTTAGACGCAAGGTTGGTGTTAGTAGTCTATTTATAACTTAGGGTACAAAGTCTGAAAAAAGGTGCCGCCTACGTAAAGTACTGAGTGTCGAAGGGATTATAGGGGTTTCTAAAAAAACCCAATGGGGAGGCGAAGGCGAAGCGATATAGATCGGCGCTCTAATCGTTGTTCCTAACCTGTCTAATCACTTTATTTAGTTTTCTTTTAGTTAGTCTAGTCGGTAGTTTTAGTCTTTTAGTTTGGTTTATATTATTTTGTAGTTATCTATTGCTGTGTAGTGTATATCGCCTAAGGTATAAGTGCAAGCAAGATAGACAGACCGCGGCTAACTCCTTAGCAGCTTACGGCCGTTTAAAACCAAAGTAAAACCCAGAGGGGGTGAGGTAGGCGCCCGAAGCGAATTGGTGCGGGGCGGAGAGTTACCGTTCTATACGTAGTATTATTCTTTATTCTATGGCTATGAGCTAGTTACCACCATACGATTATGATATCCATCTAAGTACCTACCTATCTATTTTTTTTGATGTGACTTATTGACTTATTGTTTAGACTGACTAGTGTTTGTGTTATAATTTTAAATGTTTTAACTATTCGTAATTTTAAGCGACAAATTGGTGCTAATTCCTGTAAATACCATCTAATTTTATTTTAGGTTATATCTGTCATTTTCTTATCCGCCGAAAAGGAAAGGGACGGGTAATCGACAAGCATAAAATTTATGGAACACACGTCAATTTTAAGCACAAATCTAAAACAACCGTCTAAAAATTCGCCCGGGTTATTCATTTATTTACTCATTCTTCCTAAAATTAAGAGCTGTCAATCATCCGTCCCTTTCCTTTTCGGCGGATAAGAAAATGACAGGTATAACTTAAAGTAAAATTAAGAGATGTCTGCAGGAATCGGGGCCATTGTATAAATTATTAAGTGATTAGAAACAATAAATTTTGACTTATTGTAGATTTGCCGCAGATGACATTAACTACTTGGCCGGACTAATGGGGAGCGCTGAAGGCTCTCACCCGGTAAAACGTTTAAGACAACAGGCCTGAGGGTGCCCACTTGGGCGCGAACCTCGGCTCTGGGCGTCGTCTGAGAGGAAAAATATTTGATAGAATTAATCGACCCTGGTGGGTCGATAGCGATAAGCCCTGATTGAGGGAAATCGTCGACCACGCCGGCGGTGTCGGTATCGGGGTCCTGAAGCGTGTCTATGTAATCAAATGTAGCTGCAAGATCTGTCTCTGGCGATTTGTGGTGCTGCCTGTCCATTACGATAGGATTTTCGTGTTGTCGTGTTTCTGTTATACTGCCAACCGGGTTGTAATGTTGCATGTCTGAATGACAACGAAAGTTGCACATGTATTTTGTACTGGATGACAGCTCTCAGCGCTCCCTATTTTGCGGCCAAGTAAATTAATGCCTTTAGAGGTAAACCTACGATAATAAGATACGGCATATAACCCTGATGCTACGGGGGTGAGTTATTTCTGCCTTTCTATGTTTAAGAGACCTAATTTATTGATTAGATATGTATATTTTTTTCTAAAAATAAAGGGAAAAGGAAAGGCAAAGCCGTTTTCTTCTTGTGAATTAGGGTCCATTACTAGATACGGACTTCATTCATAAGGACTAAATTTTAAAATTTTAATGAATAACAAAGGAAAGGATGGCGTGAAAGAGAGGACGCCTATACCCAGCAGTGGGTGGACACAGGCTGAGTAGATAGTAGATAGAATGAATAGGTAACAAGGTCCCATCCCACCTTATCATATTATGTAAACTGTGCCCTGAAACTTTCTCGCGGGAGGACCTGATGAGCGCTTCCGTCCGTGCTGTTGCCGTGGCAGCATATGGCTGATAAAACATAAGTTTATTTTAAATTGCCTGTCATCAACTCGAAAGAAGATGAATGTTTCATGTTGCGATCATTTTCCTTTACGTGTAAAATGCGAAAAGTTCGCGTGCAACGAGCAGATCCGTTCTTACCAATTCGGTAAATGATGCGCGTGGAATGAAGTTCGTACCGACCCCGATACCCATACTGAGGAAAACGGGTTTACGTTTTTTTTAATTAGGAACTTTTTTCTTCCTGCTTACTAGGTACCTAGTAAATAAATTAGTAGGTAATGCTTGTCAAGGGCCTTTGGCGGCTCAGTAATAACCCTGACACCAGGGTTGATGAGGTTGGTATTCCACCTCACAACCGACACGATAAGAAGTAAGTAGGTAATCGCTTCGCCTACGTACAGATGTATGCAGAAACAACTCACGTATACCCGTAACAATCGGGATAAACCATTAGTGGCTATGAAAAATGGCGCCTTCTTATTTTCCACAGCAATCATATTTGTAACGATATAAGCACTGTGAGTGTTGTTAAGTACAACACTACCTACTATATTCGAAATATTCTTTTTTGAATACGAAACTACTAAATTCGGTACTATTTTCGAAATTTAATAAACGCGAAACAAATCTAAATCCATGGGAATACGTAGTTCCTTATTCTATGCCATGTTAGACAAAGCCGATAGACATCATAATGCAATTTGTAGTGACTTGGTACGTAGTCGTAACGCCGACAGTTCTTTTAAAATCCAAACTCCATTGTTTTACTATTGTGTCTAGAAACCTCGGCTTTACGAGGATATTTTGGTTTTAAGATCGATAAAAATGGTAGATATAGGCAATAAATAAATAGTTATTGAAAATGAGGTGCAATGTTTTCTTTAAAAAAAAAAAGATAAGCAAAGGTCGCCTGGAAGAGATTGCTACTTAGCAATAAGGCCGCCTATTGTGCTCTTTCTATTTCTCTTTTGTTTTGTATTTTCCTGTTTGTGCAATAAAATATTTGTTATGTTATGTTTATCCTGAAAATTTGATCTTATTTCGTGTGATTCTTTAGGTAAATTGGATATCGATCTTCCAACGTGTGGGTTGTGAGGTCGATGACCGACGTCACCAACCTTGGTGTTTGGTTATTATTGAACCATCAATGGTCCATCACGTCTTCGTGTTTGTTGAAGTTGTTCTAGTTGGAAATTGGAAGTCGATGATAAGCACGTTACGGTAAGCAGCATAGAATATTCCGTTTTTTTGCCACAAATGGTGCATGGAAACTTTTTCCTTAAAACTTACATCTCATTATAATTATGAGTATATTTTTTGTTCGCTAGTTCAAAGAATTCATTGCCCCATAGTTACACCATATTATATTGATAGGTGTAAATCGTGAGTCACCGTAAAATAATTTCCTACGAAAGAATAAATCACTTTGCAAAGGATCATTCGGAACGTATTTTACTTACCTACTTGATTAAAAATGCTAGGAATGTTTTAAAGAGGAACATCTACGAATTTTGCGACAGGTACTTAGATAAAATATGGTGTAGTGTAGATAGGTACGAGATACACATATTCCAAATTCAAATTAATAAATGTAATTAAATTATTTATGAATAATAGACATTTTTTAAGAACGCGTCTACATTTCACTTCGGGTCTAGTGACTAATTAATTAGGTAACGAAAACTTTTTGATTTGCAAAGTTCTTAGTTCCTTATTTTTTTTTAAATGAAACATTAGCAACATGTAACATTCCACGAGCTTTCGGCCTTTTGAACTCTTTTGGCTGTGGCACTTTTGAATTTAGAATATCTCTTCGCGCCAATTATCCCTGTAATGTGTCGCGAGTATTTTCGAGTGTTGCGGGCCGAGAGACGTAGTGGATAGTAGTGGCCTATTTCTGTTTGCATGTGTAAATACAAAGTAAATACAAGTGCGCAGCGAGCTTATAAAGTGCTCTGCGCGTGAATATGATTATTATTTACTTATTTCATTTTATGATTAAAATGACGTTCTCCAGTACTCCCTCCGTTTAAACTTGCGGGAAAGTGTCAATTCGCATTCGTCGTGCGGCCTCTGCTGTAGAATAAGGAATAATACTACGCCTCTGCCTAATCCTATCACGCCTCGTTTAGTCTCTATTCGGAGTATTCAGACCAGCCAATGATTCCACATCACTCTGTGTATATCGTTAAAATTATCTTCTTTTAAATCATTTAGTCAGTCAGTGCAGAGGTCATCATCGCCATTATTCATTACTTATAGATGATAATAATTACATAAAAACAAATAGGTATATTGTGGATTGGGGCCCTCTACGGGCTTCTTTGAGGTATAAGCATATCACCGGTTTTATGCAGTTCAATACCACCTATTTGACCCCATAAGAATATAGTCTCCGAGCTTTGGGTGCAGGTATATTAAATAATATGAATGAATTCATTCTTAACATTAGTATTTATATTATTTATACGTAGGTTCTAGTACTGATGTAACAAATATCATTTTTGAACATTCCAAATCCGAATGTAGGTATGTCGTCGATTTCGTGCATTCGAATGTGAATATGCAGCTATTTACAACAACATAACATAAGATCACGACTGTATCCCAATGGGGCAGTTAGAAGTACATCCATGGCAAGATGAACTAAGTACCCACACCTCACCGAGCTTCCTGTTAGACCAATGTGATAAGTGGTGAGCCGTATCGCCGTCTATAATGGTCGAGCCAAGTAATGAATGCTGCACTATTTATTAACTGATACTAAAAAGTAGCATGGAGAATGCTACACCGACAAGAGCGTGGCTCTTAAATTAGTGATGATGATTAAAAAAGTAGGTTTTGATTTTGATCCACTCAAAACCTCCTTTTGTAATATCAGTTTAATCCACTTTGTGATCCTTAGTTTGGTTAGGACATTACAGGCTAATCACCTGATTGTCCAAAAAGTAAGATGGTCCGTGCTTCGGAAGGCACGTTAAGCCATTGGTCCCGGTTACTACTTTGATGTAAGTAAATAGTCGTTACATGAGCCATGTCAGGGGCCTTTGGCGGCTCAATAATAACCCTGACACCAGGGTTGATGAGGTTGGTAAGAATCCACCTCTCAACCCACGCGAGAGACGAAGAAGCAAACAAATTCACGTCATTCTCACGTTTTTTGAAAATACAAGGAAGTAGGTACTTCAAATTATTTTTTGAAATTCAGCTTCATTGCAAAGTGATAAAGATTGCGAGTTTCTTGGTGCTGTAATTAGTGACTTAGTTGAAACATGTCAATAATTAACAAAAATTCAGTCATCCAGCCGGGTCTGCATGACAACCGCGCCGCGCGGCGCGAATTATATTAAGCGCTTCGACCAATAAACTATACGAATGCTATCTTCGACCAATAATAAACGATACGGACGCCAAACGGCTATTGGTCGAAGGCCTCGATATAATTCGCGCCGCGCGCGGCGCGGTTACCGTGGAAATCCTACAGGAGTCCATGGATTAGATGTAGAAAATATATTTTGAATTTCCAGGCTACATTCTCAAAAACAAAAGAATAATTGGCGCTGTACAGAGTTGCCTTCGTTTAACCTTCTAATTCCATGAATACCAGACATATACATATTTTACCTTTATTTTTGGGTATAAATGATGACCCTTGTTATTACACCCAGGCACAACACATCTTCCACCCATTATTATTCTGATCAAAATAAAGAGAAGTAATATAGGTAGCAATATAATTCTATATTATATCTGAACCAAATATCAAGCAACAATATTTTTGTATAAGTATCTCTGCCATTACATTTTTTAATAATGATGTTCCCAAGCAATGAGAAAACAGTTAATAATCAGGTTAAATCTGTACAACGCCATCTATGTTATTTTTGGGGAATGTAGCCTGGAAAGTCCCTCATTGAAATATCTTGTACTGCAGAATCAGGAAGCTATGAACAACAAGGCCAAATAGAGTTGCATACTATTAAAATGGAGCCAGTGCAAGAAAAAAGTCTGAAATAGGTACAAGAATCCCAAAGTGACAAACAAGATGCAGTCACAGCCCCAACACAGGGATACTAACTCCACCACAATCTGTCTCTGAACAACAAACATTACTGATTTCAGACAATGTTAAATCTGAACCAGTACTTCCTCAGAACCCACTACAATTTGTAATTTATCAAACACATGATCTACTTGTAGATCCAGAAGAACATTGTAGTATAAAAACAGAACCAGAGGATCCCCAAATACCTACTACATAAAAATATAAGCGTAGACCAACAGCACTGCATACAGCCTCGGCAGATGATGATGTAGAATATAATACCATTTTTATAATTTTAGTCCTTCAAAGCCCTTCTAACAGATCAGTCACCATGGACAGCATTTCTGCGGACTTCCGACAGTTGAACCTATCTGTCATAACCACATAATTGCGCTTGCAGACAGATGGAGACCAACAAGTCATCCATTGGCAGAGACCCTAGGCGCTAGACGGACAAGAACTACCGTCGCTGCTGCAAAGAAATTACTTTGTTGTCAATATTATAGTGCGTTTCTGAGATCTTTTGTTTTGTTGATCTCTCATACTACGATATTGCTTTTTTACCTGTTCGATGCCTTGTGCATGTTTCCATGTACTGAATAATGCTTTTTTTTTCGTTTTCTCATCTTAGGTTCTCAAATGTGTAGGAAGGAAAGAAGAGCGTAATTTTATTATTGTATTTTAATTTGTAGGTTATGAAAGTTGTCACAGGTGTGTTTATCTCAAAGTGCGTTTGCGCTAGTAGATTGCTTAAAAACAGACCGCCGCACAAGACTTTTGAACGTTGTTTTCTCTGTCTTTTTTATTATTGGTCAATGTTTCTCCGATTGTTGTTTTGTTTCGTTTTTTTTTTGCTTTGTGTACGTTCCTTTTTACGCCGTTTTTCACTTATTTTTTTTATTCAGCATGTAGATATATTTAAAACTTTTCTACAGCATGTTTTCCAACAATAATAATCAATAATCCTTTTAGACTGTTAGTTGTTTTTACGGTTCCAAACCTCAAAAGAACTCTCATAGGATCACAAATATCCGTCCATCTGTCTGTTTATCTGACAAACAAGACTCTTTATCTCAGAAACGCGTGGAGGTATCAAGTTGATAGGTATTACGGCGGTCCTCTGTTACTGAAACAAAATCGATTCACTCCAAAGATAATAATATGGCCAGTTAACTTTATTTTCTAGCAGTTCAGGGGTAGGTACTTCCCATAAACCGAGAATCACGAAACTTGGTAAGAAGGAAGTTCTTATAGTACAAGTAAAGGGAAAAATCTCTAAATCGGTAATTTGTTGTTCCATCACAAATAAAAATAAGGCTTTGCGATTACTTACAAATTTATTTGTAAACTAATCGCAAATCACGACTTACCTAATGGAGACAACAGTTTTTCAACGGTAAAGTCAAAGCCTTCATGAAATAATTACTTATAAATAAAAAAAGGTTATTTTTGTTAATTTACGGCAGCGAGTTGGACTCGCACTTGAGCAGATTTTTTTTTGTAGGTAAGCTACCTTTAAGTGTTCCTTTTGTGCAGCAAAGTATTGTGTATTGTATTGTGGTATTTCCAGTGTTGATAGAAATTACCTATCAAAATCGGTTCAGTACTTAGTTCCAGAGACTGTAAACAGAATTTACCTCTTTATTAGTGTAGATGTATCTTTATGTGAAGCAAATAAATTAACAAGTATCACCTCTACGATAGATTGTTGTAACGATCACAGAGTAGGTACCTACTTAAAAAAATCTCAATTAGACGCCACCTACTTGCCACTAGTTAGTAAGACAAGTGAAGGCGCAGGCGTCTCCGAATAACTTTGAACCACACACAAGGACGTTCCGAATGCCACGAGGTGTCAAAGACCCGGCACTGGACAGATGCCGGACTTAAATTGGTACAAAAAACTCGGAACTTATTTACGAAACCACATCCATACTAATAGTAGAATGCGCAGGGAACTCTGTCTGTCTGTCGCCTTTTACCTATTTACTTTTATTTTAGCGAAAGTTGGCACTTAGACTTATCCAAAGTAGTCAAAACCCTGCCCAGGATATAGGATATCTACAACTACATTCAGGAACAAACTTAAGCTAAACACGTTGGTCTAACAGAAAGCTCGGTGAGGTGTGGGTACTTAGTTCATCTTACGATGGATCACCTTTGACTGCCCTAATTGGGATATAGTCGTAAGTTTATTGCACACAGTTTGGAAGAACGCGGTAAGTAATTTCTATAGAGCCTTTTGTGGCATCACGATTCCTGTATGAACGAGTGCATACAAACTCGAAAAATTAAAACAAGAACCACCTCAGAACCCACCTTGATATCATCATCATTTGCCTTATACGTCTGTTTCAGACGATTTATGACGTCATTGCTTCGAAGAAATGCACTTTCATGGCTGTGCAAGCCAATCCTAGAGCGGCAAACTCTACCGCACACTCTGCAGGAGAAGTCTCCAACTGGTGGATTGTTGTCGGTTTGATGGCGTTTCATTCTCCTGCTCGCCAGTGTGTCAAACCAGGTGTGGTCATGAGTGTCGCGTCCATCGAGCACACGCTTCTTCCACAGGTCTCGATCAACGGCGAGCTCCTCCCATGCCTCGTGGTAAATTCCAAATGAGCTCATGTCTCCTTTGACGCAATCTTAAAACCTAACCTTGATATAGACTGTGTATATTAGGGCGTACCATACCTTTAGAAATCAGAATCATTTTTGATTTCCTAACTTACGTTCCCTTATTTGTTGGAAACAGGATTTGGATCGGATGTAATGCGAAAACCACCTTAGATTACGTACTTTCCAAAGACGGACTAAAAGTCCTCTTCCAGCCATACCATAACGTAATCGAAACCCGCGGGCAAAGTCGCGGCCACATGTAGTTACTATGTATTATAAACGTGTTAATTCTAGTCACGAATCTGCGTTCACTTTGATAATTCGATAACAGATTATATGTTGCAGATTTTAATAGGTTGAATAATCTAATTAATAGTAAAGTAAAAAAGTTGGTTGTAAAAATAACAGCAGAAAAAGTAGGGACGTAATCAACTGTAATGTGATAGAGTAATATGATCAGTGATTATTAATGCGTATGCCTTTTACAATACAATTAGTGTTATTATACACATAAATACATAGGTACATAAACTCAAGCCTATTTCCCACCGGGGTAAACAGTCATACACTCCTCTTGCTTTCTCCACATTCAACAATCGTTCCATACACGCACGCCGGTTCAGAGAAGATCGTACTAAACCATTTCTAAGGACATCTTCAATTTGGTCAATGTCTATCCTTCTAGGTCTTCCTCTGCCAGCCCTACTACCAACCTTCGCTTTATATATACCGCTTTCGTAATCCGTATATCCTTCATCCGCTCTACGCATCCAAACTAACTTAACATTCCCTTCTCAATCTTAGTCACTATATCATCTTTTACACCACATCTCTCTCTTATCACTCAATTTAACACCGCAGATGCTACACAACGACCTTATTTTTACGGCATTAATCCTACTTTCGTGGCTTCTTCTGCTATACCCACATTCACACCGTACTTCACCGTAAAGACACGTACTGCATTGTGAACAGCCAACCCTCGCATCTTGCGAGATACATTGCCACATTCACTGAATTACCCAATTTACTTTGTATGTCTTCATAATATCATACTATACTATACTATACTATACTATACTATACTATACTATACTATACTATACTATACTATACTATACTATACTATACTATACTATACTATACTATACTATACTATACTATACTATACTATACTATACTATACTATACTATACTATACTATACTATACTATACTATACTATACTATACTATACTATACTATACTATACTATACTATACTATACTATACTATACTATACTATACTATACTATACTATACTATACTATACTATACTATACTATACTATACTATACTATACTATACTATACTATACTATACTATACTATACTATACTATACTAGAGTGTTACTATAGTAATACAATTATTTACAATACAATTATTTCTATACATCCAATATAAATATTTTCATTTTGATTTCATGATAACCGCCCGTTGAACTCTTTTTAATTAGAAATGGAATTAAAAGACATCAACGCGTCCGAAATTATATTCTATAAAGCCTATTCAAAACTTCATTTAAGTGCTACTAAGTATACTTAATGCAAAATAATTCTTAATGAATCACATTATCATTAATAATTAATTAACCTTTGTTGACCCTGTGTTCTTTTTTGACCTGGATGAAACTAATAGTTGAATAACTTTTCTCATCATTAAAATTGTATAATTCCAGTTTTTTGTGTCTGCACAGGTCTGCACTTCTGCCAAAATAGTTCAGTCAGATTTTTTGTTAACTCTTGATTTTATTTCTTTTATTGCAGTTGCATCATCCATTTGAGCTATCGTATTTAAATATTATCTGTTTTAGCTATTAAAAATGTCGTTCTTAATTATATAAACCATAGGTAGGTAGGTGTCGTATCGGGAGGTGAAGGTTTTGGCGGGAAGAAGAGAGGAATGGCGATTACTCCACTGACAAGGGCGCAGCTCTTAAATAGAGAGAGAGAATTATTTAAAGTCACTGGTACTGTGGTTCACCGACTTGCCTCTCAAACGGGGAGCGCCGGTTCGAATCCCTGTACCGGACTTGTACCAATGGCCCCGAATCCTGCAGACACCGCCTAATTTTATTTTAGGTTATATCCGTCATTTTCGTATCCGTCGAAAAGGAAAGGGACGGATGATTCACAGCTCTTAATTTTAGGAAGAATGAGTAAATGAATGAATAACCCGGGCGAATCTAAAGGTACGTCGCTGGTATGCATTCCGTTTGACGTGATGTCTACTTAACTGTGTCGGGTTATTGACGGATGTAAAATTTTTAGACGGTTGGTTTAGATTTGTGCTTAAAATTGACGTGTGTTCCATAAATTTTATGCTTGTCGATTACCCGTCCCTTTCCTTTTCGGCGGATAAGAAAATGACAGATATAGGTAACTTAAAATAAAATTAGATGGTATTTACAGGAATTAGCACCAATGAGTTATTAATTTATCTTTAGTGCTGTTTTCACTAAAACAGTTGGCTCGACCATTATAGACAGCGATGCGGCTCACCTATCACGTTGGACTAACAGAAAGCTCGATGAAGTATGGCTAATTAGTTCATCTTGCGATGGATGTACCTCTGACTACCCCAATTGGGATATAGTTTGGTATGAGACCGCAAACAAACTCCTTCTTTCCCAGTTCTATGTTCAGCAATAATTATGCTTCACATATCAAGCCTCTATTTATGGCATGAAAGATTTGCTAAAAAACCTAGTGCTTTAGATACTTACTAACTTATCTCTCCAACTTTACGCTAAGTAGGTATATTTTGCCTAATTAAGTAATAGGTATGTAGGTATCCAAAGACGTCATTCGACTGGCTCGGTCAAGTCGGACAGGTTCACACAACCATGAATGGATGACCTCTTAATGGCCTAGACGTCCACAACCCACGATACTAGGACAATAAGAACAGGTGTCTGTCTACGCATCTGGTTAAAAAAAGTAATTTGAATTTGTCTTTCCTAATTTAGTGAATCGAGAGGTCATTCGTTCGTGATTCGTCGAGTGACGCGCTGTCTATCGCTTATCATCCTGTTACGATACACTTTCTACCGTTACCGACGTAGCACATTCAGGGGAGCAGGGACCGCGGCGGTGAACGAGACTTTTTATAATGAGGATATTCCAGACCCATCATCACTAATTTAAGAGTCACGCTCTTGTCGGTGTAGCATTCTCCATTCTTGTCTATCAAAGACCTTTTTTTTGACGTGACCTATTGTAGATTTGCAGCATATGGCATTGACTACTTGGTCGGACAAATGGGGAGCGCTGAAGGCTCTCACCCGGTACAACGTTTAAGACAAGAGGCCTGAGGGCGCCCAGTTGGGCGCGAACGTCGGCTCAGGGCGTCGTCTGAGAGGAAAAATATTGGAAAGAATTAATCGACCCTAGTGGATCGATAGCTATAAGCGCTGATTGAGGGAATATCAAAGACCAATTCCTTTACTTCCTTATAAGACACAACATTCGCCTTCTCTTTAATCTGTTCCATGTAAGCTCTTCTCCTTACGTCTGGTAAAAAGCATCAACAAATATAGAACCATAAATATTTCTTCTGATTTATTTACAAGATATTCGGTATGGTCCACAAAAGAACTGATTCCGTTCCGTCTTTGCTTGTAACTTCCGTAGCGACAGCAAGTAAGAGTTCAGCTTGGAATGGCAAAGCGCAACCTGTACGACGGTCAATGACCCCAGATAATAGCCCTTAAGCGTTCGGTTAAGTGGGTTAAGCTGTGTTTGCAGTCATTATTGACCGTAGCTTTTACCTTTAAGCTTTTGGTTGGCATGCAAACGATACATTCGTAAACTAAGGTTGATATACCACGTAGGTATAGGTGCGTAGCGTGTCGAAAAACCTACCGTTTCTTTTTTAATTATATTCGTCCTTGGGCTAGGACTATGGCCTCGAGAAGACGAATGGAATATTTAATTAAGTAGGTACTTAGTTGAACATATTTTATTTTATGGTATTGAGGCAAATCAACATGTAATTCTGGACATAATCGTCTTAACTTAAGGATTACCTAAAGACCATCTTATGCGATGAATTGATGCTGTCATGATAGGTACCTACACTATAATCTTCTTATCTCGTTTGGGTTGTGAGCTCGATTACCAACCTCATCAATCCTGGTATCAGGGTTACTATAGAGCCGCCATAGGCCTCAGACATAGCTCACGTAACGACTACATATTAACATACCAACGGCTTAACGTGCATTCCGAAGCACGGATCATCTTACTTTTAGACAATCAGGTGATCAGTCTCAATCAGGTAATATCTGAACCAAACTAGGGATCATGGGACAAATCACAAAAGTGGATTTTGTGATTCGTCCCCACCGGGATTCGAACCCGGGGCATCCGGTTCGTGAGCTCACAGCTCAACCACTGGACCACAGAGACCGTTTACGCTATAGTAACATTATATAGGTACATCAACGATAGGTACAGCCCGTGATAATCCGACAAAATCAAAGTCATATGAAGCACGTAGGTATTATGTTGTTGACGAACAAATTGGAAAGTAGTTCGGCTGCAATACCTATATGTAACTGATTTGAATTACAAATTATGTAACATTTAAAATAACGTATTTATAATGGCAGGTTGTCGCAATAAGCGTCGACATTAGCTTATTTTAGATACTTACCTCTTGGTTAGAACATTTTTTATCGTGTTCATTTGCAAATTCAATGAGATTCTGTGCAATTAATTTAATTTAAAAAGAACTTACCTATACATAACTACCAAGACAACGGGTACATAGTCATTGAGATGGATATAACATAAACTCACGACTATATCCCAATTGGGGTAGGCAATGTACGGTCACGAGCACTTTGGCACCATGTCATATTAACTTTTTTGACAAATTGAACTGTAAGTCGCAGTAAATGTCAAATATGTTAGTGCGACAGAGTCCTAAAGTGGGTACATTATATTGCTCATGACTGTACTGTACATCCTTCACAAGATGAACAAAGTACTCACACCTCACCGAGCTTTCTGTTAGACCAGCGTCGTCATCGCTCAAAAGGGAGCGGGTGAGAGCCTTCAGCGCTCCCCATTTGTTCGGCCAAGTAGTTAATGCCATCTGCGGCAAATCTACAATAAGTCACGTCAAAAAAAAAGCTCAAAAGGTGGTGAGCCGTATCGCTGTCTGTAATGGTCGAGCCAACTGTTTTAGTGAAAACTGCACTTACTATAAATTAATAATCCAATGAGATGGATATAACAATGTGAATAAACCTTAAGGTGACAGGTACCTTAATATGGGCTGTGAGGGTCGCCATCTAGGGGATGTATCTAAAATTTTTGTCGAATCTGATTTGCACCTTTTGCAATTGTCAATAATACACAAATTATTTCATCAAAAAAATTGCAGATACGTCAGTTTGCAAAGTCAATCACGAAATGAAACCACCGAATGCTGGATAGATAGGTACATTAGGATAACAGGAATAGCGTCTAGTCATGTATGATATTATAAATATTTTAATACAATGAATATGGGGTCGCGGACACGAGGCAGAGTGGGGACTGAAGCACTGAAGTAGGTACCTATTACAAATATTACAATTTCAAATAAGGTTCCAGAATTTTTAGTTCCGATATAATTCACATAATAATGTAGAACGCCTGTTCGCGTCTTCGTGTAGACTTACAAGTCTTTTTTATTCACAATGCTCGATAGAAGTGCCTTTTCAGTAGGTACCTAGCGACACAAGAGTCGTGAGATTCTGAGGACCATATCTAACATAATGTAGTTAAACATCCTATGTACTGCCCCAATCCCTATGCTGGACGTAGGCTTCCTCTCATCAACTTTGTCCGGCCAAGTAGTTAATGCCATCTGCGGCAAATCTACAGTAAGTCACATAAAAAAAAACCTCTCATCAGTGTTAGAGGGAGCGAGCAGCCTAATTAGCCACGCTTATCGACAACGATAAACGCTAAATGAGACTCGCAGTGAAGCAGTCACTAGGTAAATTAATTCTTTCAAAAAATTTAAAATCCGTAAGTAATTCTCTTAGACGACGCCCTGAGCCTAGGTTCGCCCCCAATTGAGCACCCTCAAGCCTGTTATGTCAAATTATGTACCGGGCGAGAGCCAGCGCTCCTCATTTGTCTGGTCAAGTGTAATGCTATTTTAGATAAGTTCGTAGTCGATCTATGTCTAATAATTTTTTGACGTGCCTTATTGTAGGTTTGCCTACTTGGCCGGTTAAATGGGGAGCGTTGAGGGCTCTTAACCCGGTAGAAAATTTAAGACCACAAGCCTGAGGGTGCCCATTTTTAACCTAAATTGACCCAACCAGATCTTTGGTACGGTGGCAATGCTGCATAAAGCTATTATACAAACAAGAACAACCTATTATACACACAAAGGTTGAAAATTCAAAAAAAAATCAGATTCATAATTATCTTTATTACACATACTATAAGTTATAAGCTTTAGAACTCTAAATCTATAAGCTTGTGTCTCACTGAAAACTTTTCTTCAAGAAAACGACTGTATTTCTGTAATTCAAAACATATGGCCATGCTACCGCGCTGTCGAGTTCGTGAAGCTTGCATAATCACTTGTTTACGACTTTTCACGACCATTATTCTGATAGCCGCTGAAATATCGTTCTCGGGCGCACACACCGAATTTTGATATTCAGATTGTTCAGACAAACATGTTTTGGTGTTTGATGAAGTGTTATTTTGATAGTCAGTTTTTCTTGGTCTATTGCTAAACCTTTTGCATAATATATAAGCTCACGACTATATCCAAATTGGGGGAGTCAGAGGTACATCCATCGCAAGATAACCTAAGTACCCACACCTCACCGAGCTTTCTGTACCAGTACCAATGAGTTATTAATTATCTTAAGTATGTACAGTTTTCACTAACACAGTTGGCTCAACCATTATAGATGGCGATGCGGCTGACCACCTATCACGTTGGTCTAACTAACAGAAGGCTCGGCTCTTTTTCTCATAAACAATTGGGTAAATTCTGATTACTAAACAAAGGCAGATGTAAAGGTGTCAAAAAACGTTTTCTTTTCTATTTAACTTATTTATAATGAATTTTAATTAAGAAAAATGTAATAAGTGCGCAATTTTGTCACTTTTTATGACGTCACAGGTTGCTTTTTCATATTTATTCCATAGTAATTTCGTGTTTTGACGTTTAGTAAAAAGTAACTGATTTGACTAGTTGGAAAGTGGTTTTGGGTATCCTAAGTAAGCAGGTATCTAATTATAGGGGAAGTAACCGTAGTTACTGCCTATGGTTACTTCCCCTATAGTTACTTATGGAAATGATTATGACTAATGCCGTCGCCATTTTTTTTATAATTTTGTTCGTCCCACCCTTCGTGTTGATCCCAAAAACAAGTCAGTAAGTATTGGTCCAAAACTTTATTGAGGAATAGGGTCTTTGCCTTATGAGTTCAATGAGATGTAAATACGAATATACCTCAGATTTATAAGATTTTTCCAAATCTTTTGAGTTCGAGAACCTCGGGCAAAGAGTTCCGTATGTTTTTTATTGTTTCTTTTTTCTATTGCCAGGGGGCACCGCACTTTAGTTTGTACCTGCGATCTGATTCAACCTTTGAGATCGTTTCATCACTACCAAAGGTCTTTGGCCTCAGTGAGTTAATAGTATTATTTTGCCAATTAATTACGCACTAGATAACGCCTGCGGCTTCGTCTACGGCAATTATTTTATTGCATACCAATTAATTTATTATAGAGCTGGTTTAATTTAAAGTAACACAAATTTCGAAGACATTTGTCTAAAGTTATTTTTGGTATCAACGATAAATTATCTGACGAACATACAAACTTGTGTTTGTGTGTTTTCTATGCTTTGTTTTCTGTCCTCTAAAATACTATGTAAGTCGTTTTTTTACCAATTATAGCATACTAATAGATGAACCACAACCTTTATAACGATTACCTCATAAAAGCTAGAATATTTGAAGTAAACACCTTTTTGCTCCACATTTTGGTACACTTTTTATTTGGTCTGAGCCTCAACATAGATTTATTCGTCAAGTGTTTTGTTTTTTAAAGTTAGTGTACGGTGATAAGTATGTATACACTTTGGTGCTATGTCACATTAACTATTGTGACAAATTGAACTGTACGCCTCACTAAATGTCAACTTATGTTGGTTCGATAGGGTTCTAAAGTGTGCAAGTATATAATATCGCTTGTTTTTGTCTAGGACAAATACTTAAAAATACTAAGAATGTTGATATCGTTGTCTAAAAGAGAAACCCAGCGCGCCTTTTTGAAAAATCGCATTCGGATGTAATTTCTGTTAACAACACCTCACAATAGACAAGCTAGTTTCCATCCAGGTATTTGAGGTCTCAATTTTTAATTTAAACACATTTTTATTTATTTTTTTATTTTTTTTTTGACGTGACTTATTGTAGATTTGCCGCAGATGGCATTAACTACTTGGCCGGACAAATGGGGAGCGCTGAAGGCTCTCACCCGGTAACATAATGGCCCCGATTCCTGCAGACACCGCCTAATTTTATTTAAAGTTATATCCGTCATTTTCATATCCGTCGAAAAGGAAAGGGACGGATGATTCACAGCTCTTAATTTTAGGAAGAATGAGTGAATGAATGAATAACCCGGGCGAATCAAAAGGTACGTCGCTGGTATGCAATCCGTTTGACGTGCTGTCTACTTAACTGTGTCGGGTTATTGACGGATGTAAAATTTTTAGACGGTTGGTTTAGATTTGTGCTTAAAATTGACGTGTGTTCCATAAATTTTATGCTTGTCGATTACCCGTCCCTTTCCTTTTCGGCGGATAAGAAAATGACAGATATAACTTAAAATAAAATTAGATGGTATTTACAGGAATTAGCACCATTAACGGGTTTTTACCGTGTTTAAAACAGGGATATGAGACTCCCGATATTGCGACACTGTTGCAAGTGCCATGATCACGGGACTGATGAGATTGGAGATATTGGAGTGGAATAGGTAAGTAGATCCATTTTTTTTTCTATGGGCAGAAATATCTGTCTACCCTCTTTCTTTGCCGCTTATTTACGAGTATGTATTTGATATCGGAATGTTCGGAACCATCTGAACTCGCACCAAACTCACTACGACAAACCGCACTCACTGTGTCCTCACGTTTTGTCACCACATTAGGCCGTTTTAAGCTTTTTACAACACCTACCACTGGATTCCACATGCTTCAAATCGAGGTTGAAGATAATCACATTCGAATGTGATTTTTCAAAAAAGCGCTTACGTGGGTTTCCAAGGCAACAGTACTTACTTACTGACAGATCTAATGAATGAATGAATGAATGAATGAAATATTTATTTCAGATATTTATCCATATTAACACCAAAAAAAGGTAACAAAAAGCGACAAAAAGGCACAAAAAACAGCAAACAGCGACAAAAAGCGTTTTCTTTTTTCTATTTAATTTATATATGAATTGGTTTTAATAAAGAAAAACGTAATAATAAGTCCGACATTTTATAACATTTTTCTAGGACGTCCCAGTGTGCTTTTTCATACAAATTCCATAGTAATTTCGTGTTTTGACGTTTAGTGAAAAGTAACTGATTTGACTAGTTGGAAACTATCCTATTACCCTATTAGTTCCATTAAAATTCGCGGGACCTCTTTGTTTTTGATACCTTCAATACAATCACGTGTAAGTATTTTTTATAACTTTTTTTGTATTAAGACAATACAAAAAATTTTATCACCGCAGTTTGAGATCCAAATCTATTGAAGGGGTTCACTTTATATTAGCATTTTCAGTGTTTCTGGCCTCTCATAAATACGGAATGGTACACATCGACGCTCTGATAAAAAACAAATTAAATATATACCTAATATATCGACTGTATTTTTTAAAATGAGATAAAATCATGGAATTGTATAAGATTTATATATTTATTAACACGATGGCCGCATGTCTTCCTTACGAATCATTGTAAGGCATTACCTATATAATATAGAAACAAAAAAAAGACATAAAAATACTTTATTGAGCACAATGGACACAATAAACAGAAATAACGACAACAGATACAGAAAGGCACAACAAGCGGTCTTATTGCTCATGCAGCAATTTCTTCTAGGCAAACTAGAAAGAAAAAAAAAGAAAATAAGGAAGAAAAAATATTCCGTTACCTATTGAATTGCATGAATTAAGCCTGACAACAGACTTGAAGCTGAAGGTGATGTGTGTTGAAAGGATATTTATATTTGAAAGAATTAATCGATCTTAGGCATAGAGCAACACGGACCTCGGACTTGCACCTTCGCGACACCAAGCAGTTCAGGACCCCGATACCGACCCCGCCGGCGTGGTCAACGATTTCCCTCTATCAGCGCTTATCGCTATCGACCCACTCGGGTCGATTAATTCTTTTAAATATTTTTTCCTCTCAGATGACGCCCTGAGCCGAGGTTTGCGCCCGACTGGGCACCCGCAGGCCTGTTGTCTTAAATTTTGTACCGTTTGAGAGCCTTCAGCGTTCCCCATTTGTCCGGCCAAGTAGTTAATGCCATCTGCAGCAAATCTACAATAAGTCAAGTCAAAAAAAAATTAGGCCTTGCACCAATGAGTTATTAATTTATCTTAAGTGCAGTTTTCACTAACACAGTTGGCTCGACCATCTTCTATCGTGTGGGTTGTGAGGTGGAATACCAACCTCATCAACCCCGATGTCAGGGTTATTATTGAGCCGCCAAAGGCACAGGCAAGTGAGAAAAGAACATTGGTCTAATGTAATGTGCCGTCATGTTAGCCCATCAAGATAGGCCTAGACTGCCCTAAGGTTGTACAGGGTGTTAATAACACCGTACCGTATGCTGAGCAAGAAAAACATTAATTTACAACGGAAAATTTCACTTTGATATTATCTCAGAATTATGAGCTGCATCAACGCCTTATATTCGAACTTATTCGGTACGGTGTCTCTAACACCGTATAAGTTATGCAAGCTAAAATCCATCTGGATTTAAGTACTTAAGTATTTTTTTTAATTCTCTAATTTCGTCGATTTATAAAAAGGTTTTATATATAAAAAGTTTTATGATAATAAGTAGTTAATAAGTAATTCAATCATGCCACGACAAGTAAAACAACTTACAAGTCAACTAGAGCTTATAATTAAGATTTATGATCGCTTTAATAGTCCAAGCAAGTGCGCAAGCAATAATCATCGATCAATAAACATTAATTATAGAAGTTTGGCGCCAAAATTCCGTGCAAAAACTCTGTCGACCGGCCGTGACTCGCGACATACAAGGTACGTGTTAAGGATTACTTTAACCAATCAAGTACTTAATGTAAAGGCTTGTTCAGAGCAAAACGTTTTACTAATATTTCCGTCATCATCATCACCAGCCCATTAACGTCCCCACTGCAGGGCACGGGCCTTCCCTATGGATGGATAGGGAGATCGGGCCTTAAACCACCACGCGGGCCCAGTGCGGACTGATGGTTATTAACGACTGCTAATGCAGCCGGGACCAACGGCTTAACGTGCCTTCCGAAGCACGGAGGAGTTCGAGATGAAAACTTTTTTTTTGTGGTCACCCGTCCTATGACCGGCCTTTGCGAAAGTTGCTTAACTTCAACAATCGCAGACCGAGCGCGTTAACCGCTGCGCCACCGAGCTCCTCAAGCAAGTTCAAAAAGCAAAAGTCATTTCCGTTAAGCAAGAGATATTTATTCGTCCTGTCTTGTGTGGATTATGGTCCGGACTCAGATCTGAAACCAGCCCGGGCATTTGAGCGGCCCTGTACGTGGGAGGGTGATAATAAACCAGGTTGCGGTCCCTTGCGGGCCTAACCACTGCTGCTGCTGGGTCTGCATGACAACCGCGCCGCGCGCGGCGCGAATTATATTGAGCGCTTCGACCAATAAACGATACGAATGCTATCTACGTAGATGGATGTCAAACGGCTATTGCTCGAAGGCCTCGATATAATTCGCGCCGTCATCGTGTAGAGCCTACTGGAGGGATCGTTGAGGACCACAAGCAAGAACTAGTGGTGCCGTGACGTTGCCCGGGGTGGTAGACCTAAATCACCCCCAAAGGACCATGACCGTAACTGTATGAGACCCGTCCCCCCTTCCAACAAGTAATTTGTTGTATTTCATTAGTATCTTTAAAAATATTTTCATTTAGTTTAGAAATAAAATTAAAAAAAAAGCTTTGTCGAAAATCGAAATTGGTTGAAACAATGTTGTACCAGGCGGTACTTAAAAACCCGAATTCCGGCTAAACCCCGCGTATTTCGAGAATGTCGCCATAGAACAAAAATATCAACTCACTAAGTCGCTTCGAACGAGATTACATGGACATGGGAGTACATGGTCTTTAAGGCCGGCAGTAAGTGTCCTGAAGTTGTGCCCCCCATAAGGCTCTATAATGAGCCTCTGGACAGAGTGTACTTTTTTAAATATCTCGGACACATCGTTACTGACGGCCTTAGAGACGATGATGACATTGAGAGGGAGCGTAGGGCGCTGTCGGTAAGGGCGAATATGTTGGTACAAAGGTTTGGACGCTGCTCGGATGCAGTTAAAATAACGCTTTTTAGAGCCTACTGTACGTCCTTTTATTCCAGCGCCCTATGGACCAATTATACCAAGAAGCACGGATCATTATACTTTCGGACAATCGGGTGATCAGCCAGCAATGTTCTAACCAAACTATTGATCAAAAAATGATTTTGTTACTATGTCCTCACCGGGATTCGAATAGATATTATCAGATCAAAAATTCATATAAGTATACATTATATTCATTTATTTAGTTTTACATTCTCGTGGGTTTGAAGGTTAGACAGGCTGTCGCTTCTGTAAAAATATCGGACCTGTCAAATCTTCAGTTTAGGTAATTGGACCCTGTGAAAAACGGGATAATACTAGGGAGATGATGATCATTAGATGAAAAATATGGATGGTAGTATAACCCGTGTGAATTAGCTAGGCAGCTCGTGTCAAATGGCTGCATACCACCTGGTGTCTCTTTAATTCATAGGCGATAAAAGCGCTCAATAGTGTCTGTAAGTTGTCTACAGATCGCTTATGACTCTACCCGCCCAATTAGGCATTACGGGCTGAGTAGCTATTCAGTTGCAAAAGCCTATGTGCAGAAGTAGAATGTATGGGAGCAAGATGGTATGGGACGGGTTTATTATTAGTTAATAAGGGGCGTTAGTCTAGTTACAAACGATTACATTGCCATTGTAGGTAATCGAATAAACCCCGACTTACAGCACAGTACTAACTACGGGTGTAAGTAATACCTAAAGGCGATAAACAATACGGCGGTGGTCTTCAGTGCGAATTTTGATCACTGCTATGCACGCATGTTATCACAATGTTTTACTAACGCGTACCTAAGAACTGGATTGCTATGTATTGAACCGCGAAAAATGAGAGGTATTTTCTTATTACTCCCTCATATCAAGATTCAAGCTTAGATAGTAAGTAAAAGTAAGTACCTAAGTGTTCAGACCACGAACAAAATATAAAAATATCTATGGTTTTGTTACTATTAAAAAGGTAGTGTCATAGACAAATAGTTGACTTCCTTCTTAGCATCAAAAATGGATGCATACATATTTCATATTTTCTTGTGTTAAATTAATTAATTCAACGAATATTAAAAACATGTTGATTTATAAAACATTAATAATAAAAGTGTAAAATGTGAATTAGTGAAAAACCAATAAACTTTAAAATATTTCTTTATGTGGTCGTTTAATTACCAGCACACCACTCAACCAACACATCTAGAACGCCACATAAAATTGGTCCTTCGAGCGTGAAACAAAATTGGTCCTTCGAGCGTGAAATAAAAATGGTCCTTCGAGTGTAAAAAAAAAATGGTCCATCCAGCATAAAACATCAAGATAAAGAAATAATATTATAGATCCTTCGGAGTACAATGTGATGACTATCGTTGAGATCACATAAAACAAAGCCTGCATTTCGTCGGGATGAAGAAATTATCTTCACAACCTTTGAGCTATCTTCAGGGTTGAGTATTTATCTGCGTGTTGACTTCGCGTTGAAGTAATCTTCAGCAATACCTTCGAGCTATCTTCAGGGTATTTTAAACTACGTGTTGTCTCCGCGTTGAAGAAAATTATCTTCAAAAAACACCTCTGATCTATATCGAGGTATTTATATTTTAACTACCTAAATACGTGTTCTACACGTCGAAGAAAATTATCTTCAGAAAACCTCTGATCTATATCGAGGCATTTATAATTTAACTACGTGTTCTACGTTTAGAAGACAAATAGAAAACAGTAACCCGCAATATCGTCGGAGTTTACAAAAACCATCGTGTCATCGTCGCGGTGAAGACATTCGTGTAATTAAAAAACAAGAAGAAATAAGAAGTTAGTCCCATTTACAATTATTTACAAGCTATTTACATATTTACACCTTTTTATATACATATAGAAGAAGTGAAGACATAGAAAAATAGAAAACGGATTGGTTTCCTACAATAAATAATTCGTCGTAAGAAATTGATAATAAGAAAAACAAAATCATCATAAGAAGAAATTCATCGTTCGTTTCGTCATAGAAAATTTACTTCGTGTCGTCAGTGGTTCGTAATAATATTTTATTCATCAACATTTTATATCCTCCATTTTGAAGATAGAAGAAAGAAGCAATTTATTCTCAAGATATTTTTTTCCACATTGCAACATTATCGTGTATCATTCGACGTCATCGTCATCGGTCAAGTTTCTAGGCGGGAAGAGTCCGTCGGGTATCGTCGGCAAAAGTCGGAGGTGTCCTCGTGCGCAGCTTCGCTGTGATTGGGCAAGATTTCTCCTCGACCAAGGACAACTGTCATTATTCTACTCGTTCGGAAACACCGAGGGACGCATGGTAAAAATAAATAATCAAATTAATATCACACAACCACAACTACGTTGACAATTTGTAATGTCATATTGTATTTTTTTTTAATGTCATGATACAGATTTATTATTTTAAGAAAAGTTTCAAGTAATTTTGTACAAGACGCCATTTTGAACGCCTTCTTTCTTTGCGCTGCAGTGTTTTGTTTTGCGTATATAAAGTAAATTGTTAATTAAGATGGAGTTAAAAGAATACGTTAGTAATCGAAGTTACATCAAGGGTAGCATAACTCGAATTGAGACTTATTGCACGGGGGCACAGTTTGATGCTTCTGCATGCAACTTGTTGCGCGAAAAGCGGCTTCGCATTGTTCAACTGTTTAAAGATTACGAGAAGCTGAACAAGCAAATCCTATTGCTTGACCCTGACGACAAGGAGAACTACGACGAATACGAGAGTAAGTATTTTAAATGCATTTCAATAATTGACAATGCTACAAATAAAATTCCGAGTCCCCACATTCAGGGAGATTTCAAAAAATTACCAAAAATTACAATCCATCCTTTTGATGGTAAAAACATTGTGGACTATTACCCGTTCATTAATATGTTTAAAGCAGTGATTCATACTGACACCAAATTAACTTTGTGTGAAAAGCTTTATTATTTGCGCTCACATTTGGCTGGGGAAGCTTTCGATTTAATAAAAAACTTAACGCTCACTGATGAGAATTATAACACAGCACTGGAGTTACTTGAAAACAGATATGATAACATACCTAAAATCGTTAATTATCATGTTAATTGCATACTTGAATTGCCATCTTTCACAAAATGCTCTTCTGAGCACTTGCGGTCACTTATTGCAAATGTTAAGTTGCACTTGGGAGCTTTGAAAAACTTAGAGCAGCCTGTGGACAATTGGGACATCCTATTGATAAATATTTTAGCAAAAAAGGTGGATAGTTACACATATAGGGGCTTTCACTTAGAGAGGGATTCCAAGGTTGTACCTAGCATGGCTGAATTTACCACATTTTTAGAAAAACGCGCCATCGCGATGGAGAATACTGCAGAGGAGAAGCTGACTGCAGAGAAGCAGCCGCATAAGCAGCAGCCGATGAAGTCTGGTAAGGCTAGTTTCGTGGCTTCCGGCGTGGCTTCTAACATCAATACATGTAAGTATTGTCAGCAACCTCACAGATTGTTTGAGTGTGTCAAATTTAAATTAATGCCTGAAAAAGATAGACATCATTTTGTAAAAAATAATAATTTATGTCCATTATGCCTGAATTATCATCGAGGCCAATGTATGCTGCGTCTCAAGTGTGCCATTTGTCAACAAAAGCATAACACCCTAATCCACATCCATACACCAGCTGCTGCTCATCACAGCGCTTCTAACGATAACAACATTGCTGCTGTTTCTATGTCCGGCACTTCTCGGGCAAAAAATGTGCTGTTGCCTACTGCAAGGGTACGGCTCATAAGTAAAAATGGTACTTTTATATATGCCAGGGCCCTGCTCGATAGTGGGAGCCAAATGTCTTTTATTTCAGAGAAAATTGCTGAACAAATTGACTGTGACATAAGTCACACAAACCAGGTGATCACAGGAATCATTGAGGGCACCAATAGTGTCACTAAAAAGGCGGATTTGTCTGTTTACTCGTCTATAAACGAGTTTAATATGCCTGTGTCATGCTGTGTAGTTAAAAACATAACGTGCCAATTGCCACAAGAAACATTTGATATTTCAAATTTTAAAATTCCATCTTATGTCAAATTAGCTGACAAAAACTTCAACCAAACGGATGACGTCTCTTTATTATTGGGATGTGATATTTTCTTCCAGGTGCTGCAGCGTGAGTCGTTGCCGTTATCCCCATCTGGTCCGTTTTTGGTCAATACAAGTTTTGGATATGTCGTCGCGGGGAATTTGCCGGTATCTGCTGGCAAAATTTCTTCATGTAATCTATGCCTTACAATTGAAGGTAAAAATAATATATTTAAAGGTTGCAATGACATTGAAGGTAATAATTTATTAAAAACCTGTGATGATATTCCGGACATAAACTTAATTCCTGATTCAATAATTGAAGATAATTCTTTAGTTAATAATTGTAATTCTATTCAAGGTCAGGCTTCAACTAATACTTGCAATTCACAAAAAACTTCAATATGTGAACTTGATAATAATATCTCCAAATTTTGGGAGTGTGAGAAGGTCCCTACTGTGTTTAAAGAGGGCACCACTGAACATGAGTTAGCAGAAAAATGTTTTCAAAATTCTGTTAAATTAATAAATAAACGATTTTCTGTTGCATTACCACTAAAACTTGATTTACAAGATGTGCAATTAGGTGAATCATTTTCAACTGCATTACAAAGGTTTTATAACCTAGAAAAACGATTTTTAAAAGATGTCAATTTGCATCAAAAATATAAAAGTTTTATTCACGAGTACATTGAGCAGGGACATGCGTGTTATTATGATATTTCTAACTATGACATGAGTGCAGGTAATGTTTATTTTCTTCCACATCATCCAGTAATCAATCCAAACAGTAAGACAACCCCCGTACGTGCAGTGTTTGATGCTAGCATGAAAACAAAAAATAATTTGTGTTTAAATGACATCATGTTAAATGGGCCGGTTGTTCAGAACGACCTTTTTGACATTCTGATTCTATTCAGAACTTATAAGTTTGTTTTATTGTGTGACATTAAATCAATGTATAGATGCATTCTAGTTGACAATAAGTACTGCTGTTTACAAAATATATTGTGGAGAGATAACATGCATGATCCAGTTCAGTGTCTTCAATTACAAACCGTTACTTACGGATTAAAGAGTTCAGCTTATTTAGCCACTCGGTGCTTAATAGAGTTGGCTCAGCTGTATAAGGAAACATACCCTTTAGCATCTTTTGTTTTACAATATTCCAGTTATGTTGATGACATTCACTGCGGATCTAATGATGTTAGTGAATTGAATGAGACCAAAAGGCAACTGATGGAACTCATGGAATTAGCGGGGTTTTCTTTACATAAGTGGTGTTCAAACCATAGTGAACTTTTAAATGACATTCCTTCTGCTTTGCATCAATTGTCAGGCAGTAGAGATTTTGATAAAACTAATAATTATATAAAAACATTAGGGCTTACCTATGATGTAACTTCTGATGTACTAAATATTCAATGTCCTGAAAAACAAGTCCAAAATACCTACACTAAAAGAGAAATGTTAAGTTTCATTAGTAAGTTTTTCGACCCCTTAGGTTTAGTGGGTCCCATATTAGTGCAGGCAAAACATTTAATGCAGCAAGTTTGGTTCGAGGATTTAAAATGGGATTCTGTCCTACCACCTCATTTAAATAAGCAATGGGTTGACTTTGCTACTAGTTTAGTACATATGTCGTGTATTTCAATACCTAGAAATATCAACGTACAAATGTCTAATAAAATTGAATTAATTGGTTATTCTGATGCCTCAAATATCGCATATGGTTGTTGTTTATATTTGAGAATTATTGATATGGATAATAATGTAAAGGTCAATCTGTTATGCTCACGTTCACGAATTAATCCTAAAAATAAAATCTTAACAATTCCAAGGCTTGAACTGAATAGTGCATTATTGTTAGCAATGTTAGCTAAAAAAGTTTATGAAACTTTGTCCCTTAAATATGATGTGACAACATTCTTGTATTCAGATTCAAAAATTGTACTTTCATGGCTTGACATTGAACCTGTAAAGCTGAGTGTATATGTGGCAAACAGAGTTGATAAAATTAAAAACTTAACTTCCACTTTTAAGTGGTATTATGTAAACACAAGGGATAACCCAGCTGATTGCTTGTCTCGAGGCGTGATACCTCAGGCACTACAAGGAAATACCTTGTGGTTTCATGGTCCACATTATTTACAAAATTGTAATTACGAACATTGTGATGCACCATGTAACAAATCATTAATTGACATACCTGAATTGAAATGTATAAAACAAGTTTGCAATACATGTAACTTTGTAAATCCATTGAATAATATATTAGAAAAATACTCTAATGTTGAAAAAATGACAAGAGTCATGGCATATATTAAAAGATTTATTTATAATTGTAAAAAAGAAAATGTAAACAAAAAACAGGAAAAATTGTGTCCTGAAGAATTAAATTCTGCTCTGCTTTCATTAATAAAACTTGATCAACATAAATATTTTGAAAATGACATAAACAATTTGAAGTCTAATGTACCATTGAAGTCTAACTTGAGCAATTTAAGCCCCTTTTTGGATTCCCTTGGTTTATTAAGAGTTGGAGGGCGACTTCAAAATGCCAATTTGACCTTCACACAAAAACATCCCATTATTATGGCAAAAGGTTCTTGTTTAACTAAATTAATTATAACCAGGGAACATTTAAGACTTCAACATGCAGGGCCGAAATTGATTCTTAGTAGCCTAAATGAGCAGTATTGGTTGATAAACGCTAGTAGAGAAATTAAAGCTGTTTTGCATAAATGTGTAACTTGCTTCAAATTGAAAGCTAAAAGTTCATCTCAACTTATGGGATCGTTGCCTTTTGATAGGGTTAATGCTTCACGACCATTTCAAATAGTTGGTACAGATTATGCTGGGCCATTCTATGTCAAGCAGACTCGTATACGTAATCCTGTAATTACTAAGGCATATGTTGTAATATTCATTTGTTTCATCACCAAGGCTGTTCATATAGAGTTGGCATCTGACATGACCACTAATACATTCTTAGCATGTTTAAGACGCTTTATTTCACGTAGAAATAAACCCACAAAGATTTATTGTGATAATGGGTCCTATTATAAGGGCGCAAATAATGTTTTAAAAGAGTTGTATAACTTACTGAATTCCACAAACCATCAAGATACAATAGTTAATTATTGTAATTCAGAAAGAATATCTTTCCATTTTATACCATCTTACTCACCTGTGTTTGGCGGTTTGTGGGAAGCAGGAATAAAAAGTATTAAGTATCATAATGAAATGTGTAATAGGAGAAACTGTGTTGACCTATGAGGAGTTGTATACGGTTATAGTCCAAATTGAGGCTATCTTGAATTCACGACCCTTGACGCCTATGTCAAGAGATCCTAATGACATGTCATATTTATCCCCTGGACATTTCCTCACTGGTTCGCCACTGACTTCCTATCCAGAATTGCGTATTGTTGATGAAAATGTTGGTAGATTGAGCTTTTGGAAAAGATGTACTCAAATGCAACAGCATTTTTGGCAACAATGGCACAAACAATATCTTGTAATGATGCAAAATAGGCCCAAATGGAAAAACCAAATGCCTAATTTAGAAAAGGGAACAATGGTTCTCGTTAAGGGTGATAATGTATCTCCTTTAAATTGGCCAGTGGGCAGAATTGTAGATGTGATGCCTGGCAAGGATGGTAAGGTTCGAGCCCTAGATGTAAAAACTAGTAAAGGTTCCATCATGAGAACTTCTGTTACAAAAGTATGTCCCTTTCCTATAGATTATACTTAAATAATTTTGTTTTCTTTTTATAAAAGGTATTACTTAAAGCCTTAATTCTCTTTAAATTTTTGTTAGCGAGTAAGTTTTTATTTCTTTTACATAATAATGTTTAACTTGAAGACTTAGAGTATTCTACTAGGGTTTATTTTTATGTGCTCAATCACCTAAATAATTTTAGTTTTGATTTGGGACAAATGTGTTAAGAGTTTGAGTTCTCTTTTAAGTTTTATTTTACATACTTAACTAAGTATTTTTGTTTCTTTTATATGTAACTTAACTTCAATTCTGATAAGTTTTAATTTAGAGATTAGTTTATAATATTTTGCCTAAGGCCCCAATATGTTCAGACCACGAACAAAATATAAAAATATCTATGGTTTTGTTACTATTAAAAAGGTAGTGTCATAGACAAATAGTTGACTTCCTTCTTAGCATCAAAAATGGATGCATACATATTTCATATTTTCTTGTGTTAAATTAATTAATTCAACGAATATTAAAAACATGTTGATTTATAAAACATTAATAATAAAAGTGTAAAATGTGAATTAGTGAAAAACCAATAAACTTTAAAATATTTCTTTATGTGGTCGTTTAATTACCAGCACACCACTCAACCAACACATCTAGAACGCCACACTAAGTAAAAAGTTTATTTCCTCCACAAAAAGAATCCATAACAAAAGACATTATTTTGTACATACAACTTTTAAGAAGAGGCTGGTGCCTAAACTAGGTAGAACCTGTCATATAGGACACCAAATAGATAGATAAAATACTTTATTGAGAACATTGGATACAAGATACAGAAATAAGGACATGCGTTGCAACACAGTGTACTAAAGTTTGAATCTATCGCAGTATCCTGCATCGCAATTTAGTATTTTCGCGATGTTAACACATCGCAAGAAGATACATCGAAGCATCGTGTATCGATGATTTATTTCGTCGCTGTAACGTGCATAGACGTGATGAACATTCGCACTAAGATCATCGTAGTTACGTTTATCGCTTTTACCAACTGCAGTCACTAACTACACTGCCTTTCATACTTCGAGTACAGTCACGAGCAATATCATGTGTCCATGTGCCCACTTTAGAACCCTGTCGCACTATCATAATTTGACATTTAATGAGACTTACGGTTGAATTTGTCAAAAAAGTTGATGTGACATGGTTTCAAACTGCATATATATTAGTACTCGTGACCGTACACTTTCATTTTTCGTAATCGCCCAACTGGGCACCCTCAGGCCTGTTGTCTTAAACGTTGCACCGGGTCAGAGCCTTCAGCACATTTGTCCGGCCAAGTAGTTAATGCCATCTGCGGCAAATCTACAATAAGTCACGTCTAAAAAATTAAATGTTTTTCGTAAGTAATCGTTTGCAACAAGGCCCATGATTGCTATAAAGCTAGTGCACACTACTTATACAAAATAGGAAACAAAATCCCGCGACACGATTGACCCGCTTTCAGTGATGAATAAAATTACCATTGGATTTATTTTATGTTACTATAATTTAATGACAAATTTTATAAATTCGTAAAAACAAATGAAATGTCAGTAACTATCAAGTCTTGCGTTCATATATTTGTCTTTACCTTTTAACTTCCCGCAACGAATCTGTCTATCACGCTCAGCTCGCATTGCCTAGAAAGTATTTGAAAATATCAATGATGTATAAATTGTTTCTTTGTATTTTTACTTACAAATTACGATAAGTACAACATTTTGGTCCTTGAGATTTAAAATAGCAATGTGGCGGTAATACTTTGCTTTTACATTTTAACAGGCGTTCCTGGGCGAAAAGAGTATTTTCATAATCAAATGTTCTTTTTTATCATGGTCCATGAGTTGTCGATTCTGAATATTACTTATATGGGATTTAAAATGCAGGGCGAAAATTTAACTTTAAGAGACCACATCCATAAAACGAATACTTACTATGAATCTACCAAATTGCTTAGTCATGGTATGGCATTCTTTGAAATCTTCAATCAGACATCTGCATTTTTTTACTCCACGATCTAGCCCGTAGAATTCAATGCACTCCATCATTTGCAATTCTAAAGGACCACACTGTGTACCATACATTTGGTGAGATACCAATCCGCCTGTGAGATCGGTGAACGGCGAGCGTATGAACGGAGACAGATTTTGCATCCTTTCAGTTTTAATTTATCAATAAATAAAATTCTTGAAATGTTTTTGACGACTTTAGTCCTTGATTATTTTGAATCATTGATGTTTACTGTGTTGCTGTAGTAACATTTGAATAAAGTCAAAAAAATTGTCATTTGTAAAATGAACACCTTCCATTTTGGATGAAAACTTCTTTATAGGATTTTCAATGTTTAATGAAGAAGATAAAGATTATTACCTAACCAGCCAGTTATTTTAAACTAAATAGGTATTTTAACTTCAGGGTCAAAGATAAATTATAAAATGCTAATCTTTAAATAGAAGATCTAAGATGTTCAAAAATTTACGAGGTAGTCACAATTTATATAAGAATATCTCATAAGAATACCAATCATATAGGCAGACATCCAAATATTTAATGTATTTTTTAAGATATAAAGAATTTTGACAACTTAAAAGGTCGGACTAATATAATGAGAAGTTGTCAACAGACAAAAGGGCATAGGAATATTGAATGAAGATAAATATTAATTATATTCAAACATAATGAATAATAATAAATCAAATAACTTTATTACACTTAAAAGAATTCTATCATGTGATAATTATCTACAGTTGATTTCAGTAGCTATCAGCAGTGGGGGAGACCCATTTAGCATCTCCTTTCAGCTTTCCTTCAGCTATTTGTCTTTCTCTCTCTTTGCGCATTGCCTGTAATAATATAAAAAATACATTATTAATATTTCTTTTGTATTTAATAATAAAACATATATATTATGGTAAGACACATACAATGTATATGTGTATATTATTATATTAGTAGTAGTAATGCACATACATGTATTGATGTGTAATATTACAATATTGAGTATATTATGTGTTGTCAAGGGCTTGCAAGTGTGACAGCAAATATCCTATGTCTGATAACATGTGGCTAAGTTCATTTTTATAGATTATGGATGTGACTTATGTCTTCTCTGTATCACATAGGTACTACAAGGTTTAAGTACTGCTTTATCGGGATTTTTTTGAAGCTGGGGGCTATGCAGGCGCTTTCATACACTGTATCACTGTGACCTGGAAGCTCTATTGTGATCGCCGCCTTATGGTACAGTTCAAAAAGTTTGTCAAAATTAATGATACTGTGTAAGTACTTGTCATATTAATGAGAAAATCTGTCTGTAGTGTATTGATATTACTATCTTTGTCTTTTTTTACTGTCTTTGCAAGACAAAGAGTCAGTCAATACAGAATGGTTTGCCTGTACAGAGTGATGGTGTGTTGACGGGCCAAATCATGGCATTATACAAAAGGTGTACACTCCACTGTGAAATTCTTACCATAAACCTCTTGAATTGCAAGGTCATAGTCTGGCATTCATGAAAATCGCCAAACAAGTGTTGGCATTTGACTTTTCCGCGATCCAAGCCATAAGCTTCCAGACAGTCCATATAACGAATCTCCTCCTTCTGGCACTTGCCCAGTAGCTGATGAGACACTAACCCACCAGTCAAGTCGGTGAAAGGCGACCGAAAGTATGGCGAAACTGCCATTTTTAGGCTGAAAAACAAATCAATCACTTCTATAAAATATTTATAAAGACATCAGTTATAGGTTATGAAATTACGTAAACAAATAATTAATTAATAATTCTGTAACAGCACTTTTTAAAATCATGTCTAATTTAAATAACTAAAAAGTTTTCGTTACCTATATAGGGAAAAAGATAAAATGAACCAACCTTTATAATTTTTTGAAAATCGAATTAAAAACAAATTTCAACCCAATGACAGTGACAGCTCCATCCTTTTTTTTTTTTTTTTGTTTTGTTTTTCCCCGAAGGGTAAGGCAAAGGGAACTATGCCCATACAGCCATGTCTTACGTATTTTTTTTCTTGATGATTAATGAAATGATGAAAGGTGATGATGATGAAACCTAAGCCCCCACCCTCGGAGTAGACTCCTACTCCGAACCCCAAACGAATTAACTCAAAAGTCCGCATAAACTTTTGAGTTATGAAGCGGCTTCCCGGCACGAAGCGAAAATAGGCAGATACACTTTGTTTATTGAATACTCCAATATAATAACACTCGCGAATGTCTTCCGACTAACTTAATGCGATCATTAACCACAAAACACCACTTCGTATTAATTATTTAGATTACTCAATGAAGAAAGCAACTGTCCCGTTCCCGTTTCCCGCCGAAAAACGACAGCTCCATCCAACAGAATGTGTGTGACCATAATTGAAAATAAAGTTACCAAAACTACCATTACATATATACATACATAAACTCACGCCCGTAATCCCTAATGGGGTGGGCAGAGCCACAAGTAATCAAAGACAACTACCATTAAATATAACAAAACGTAGCATCACGCCTGTATCCCAAAAGGAGTCGGCAAAAGTATGTAGTATATATCTAGAGGGCCAGATATGTTATTTATGTGTTATTCGCCAGCTATGTGTAGGTCCCATGTGATAGGGGCGAGCCTACTGTTATTAACCGGGCAAAAATCTTTGATGTCCAAACATGAATTCATACTTCAAAGTCGATGTCGAAGGGGCATCGAACCTGTGACACTACGATGCCAAAACTACCGTTAACTATTTATGAAAATTAAGCTTTTTTATTTCGTCAAGGAACGCAGTATAAATGTCTGTTTGATATTGATTGACAGATATTGACTAGGCAGCATGGTCTTACGATCTTAGCCTGTTTCTTAATTTTTTTTTTGTTTTGGTTTTCCTCGAAGGGTAAGGCAAAGGGAACTATGCCCATACAGCCATGTCTTACGTATTTTTTTTCTTGATGAATAATGAAATGATGAAAGGTGATGATGATGAAACCTAAGCCCCCACCCTCGGAGTAGACTCCTACTCCGAACCCCAAACGAATTAACTCAAAAGTCCGCATAAACTTTCGAGTTATGAAGCGGCTTCCTGGCACGAAACGAAAATAGGCAGATACACTTTGTTCCTTGAATACTCCAATATAATAACACTCGCGAATGTCTTCCGACTAACTTAATGCGATCATTAACCACAAAACACCACTTCGTATTAATTATTTAGATCATTCAATGAAGAAAGCAACTGTCCCGTTCCCGTTTCCCGCCAAAAAGCCCCTGTTTCTTAAACTTAAATGGGCAAAAGGAAAAAAAAACTGTTTGACAGAGATTGTCAAAAACAGCTGTTCATTGTATGAGTGAGGTGTCGTGAGGTGTCTATCGTTGTTGTGTTGTGTTGAGTTTTAATTTGATTTATAAATCTTATAAACAAAAATGGAACAGTGGCTTAAAGAGGGACTATCTAAAGTCCTAGACTTTGAAATACCTGACGATTGGATTTCGTAAGTATTTATTCATGTTTAACCGGTTGAAAATTTACATGTTACATTTTACATTGTTTTTGAAAATTTTATAGAGACACACTTCCAATTTCAAAAACAAGCTTTTAGTTTTGCTTTCCTCTTTTGGTTTGCCTTCGTCTCCGTATTTTTTTTATTTACTGGTAACAACTAGCTAATAAATGGTCTCTTCACTTTCACCTTATTGACTATGCTAAGACGCCTATATAAGTACCGATTTCCTAGTAATTAGAAACAAACTACATATTTCATGAAAGTATTTTGAAACACGCACTTTTCGCTTTACCTGTTAATTAACTTGCCTATTAACATTTATAATTTCAGCTATATAATGTCAATAGAAAGAGAGGCAGATTTCAATGAATATATGAAAAATTTGCTGGACTTTGATAATGCTCAGCACCGGAGTTTCTTCATGGATTTGGTGAAGAAGAAATTCCCTAACAGAGGTATATAGTTTCATTATATTTTGGATGTTATGTGTTACATGTTTATTGCACAATATTTATCTAACACTGTTACATAGCATTTAATATTTGCCCACAAATGTACTTACAAATTGTATGCACCTCTTACATACGACATGCCTAACCAGTATTAAATAATAACATAAAAGACTTATTGAAAGAATTATTGTGTAAATACATGAAATAAATTCTTAATAATAAAACATTCCAAATTCAAATTAAAAACACATAAGAGATTCTTGTTATTCAATCACTTTCTCAGGTGCTCAGGCCTACAGAAAGACATTTAGAAATATATTCTGCTCTTTGTCTCTCTGTTATCAAATTGCATTTTTCGTTACACCATGTACAATAAACTTTTATGTAAATAATGGTATTATAATACTCTTGAAGTAGGTACCTACACTGATACATTATATTAAAGCTCCTGCTCATGCAAATAGATGAAGTAATTTCAATGGCTGGGAACACCAAGACCTGAACCAGATTAGTGCACAACAAAGGAGAATGGAGAAAAATGGGGAAGGCCTTTGCCAGAAGGCACACAGATTTTGTTATCGTAGATTAAGAGAAAACTATAAAATTAACTTAAATCTTATCTTATCTAGCCTAACGTGTCCCACTGCTGGGCAAAGGCCTCCCTCCATTTCTTCCAGGACTCCCTCTCCAGTGCTTCCTCCGGCCAGCCTTCCAGGAAAGCATCCAAGTTGTCGCGCCATCTCTGCCTCGGTCTGCCACGCCTGCGTCTGAAAAAAATTTCTGAAAATGACTTTAAATAAATAATGCAAATTAATGTTATTTTCCTCTACTTTTAAGGAGCGCCAGCACCAAGACAGAAGAAAAAGATATCAAAGAACAAGTCCACACAGGACTTTATTGGTATGGAGCCAGTAAATCCTCCAGAGAAGGAAGTCACCAGTGAGAATGAAGGAAAGTCCAAGAAGAAGACCAAGTTTGTAAATCTGTACTCACAGGAAGGGGAGAACGCTCAGGTTGTGTTGTTGAAAGGTAATAATCTGTGTACAAACAATATTTGTAGACAGCACATCAAAAAAATATTTTTATTTTCTCCTTATCAAACAAACCTTTTTGTTGTAAAACATTCCAACACAGTTTTTTTTTTGTTTAAATAATAAATAAATGAATAAAAATAAATATTTAAACACTTCACTGCAGTTTGGTAGTCAAGTTGTATTCTATTTAAAGATAAAAAATGGTATATTGAAACCACTTTTTAACAAACTCCGAGTTGTACCCGCCATCAATATATAATATTCATAAGTTTGACATTGTAATTTCTATATTTATAGAGGCTTTATACTTACCTTATGTATATACTCTTGCATCTGTGATCTAGTGAAATGATTGAAGGCAAAAATACCAATGAAGAAATATGTCTGTATTATGTATATTTATAAGAAGCACAAATTATTTCTCCATTGCAGGACGTCACAGGTGCGACTGTGAGGCCTCCAAGCACAAGCTGATCAACAACTGTATTAACTGCGGCCGCATCGTGTGCACACAGGAGGGCTCCGGGCCGTGTCTCTACTGCGGGAATCTGGTAACCAAATTGTATAGTTATACAAGGCAGCATAACTGTATAGTTATATAAGCTAGTTGGCTTACCATCGACATGGACTTGAACTTATCGACTCATACTCTAAAACCCGCATGCTAAGGTGTTCACTCAAATCTTCTTCGACTTCGTTTTCAGTTGAGGCGACCTTAACGTCAACCTTGAACTCAGCTCAAAATCGGTATTCTTATACGTCGCCTCAACCTTACCTCGAGTTTACTCCAGTAAGGCATGCCGTCATTATTTTCGTATTATTTTTTTGGCATTATGATATACTCAACTCCAGTGAGTAAAGTCCTCAAGTTGAGGACGTAAATGCCAACTTAAAATACCAAAATGCTCAGCTGAGGCCGAATCGACTGGAGGAAGAGTCGGGTGAACATCTTAGAATATGTGTGTAAGTACTTCCGTAGAAAGAACCCTAAGTAGGTACATCCCTAAGTCTTGCTTCACACGCTAACGTGAGTTAAAAGGTGATAAGCGGGCGTAATTTAGTGCTGAGGGTATCTCCCTTGTTTCTATGATCTGTGATTCTGGCAGTAGGGGAAGCATAGAACAGGGGGGTTAAAATGGCCACATCGAAGCAATTCATCTAAGAAAGCAATATCTCAATTTGACATTTGCGCATATAAAAGTAAGTGCGCAATGCAAACAAATGTCAAAAAGCAATATTGCTTTCTTATATGAATTGATTCGTAGTGGCCATTCTAACCCCTGTAGTTTTGCGTCATATTGCGTTTCAGCAATAAAATTACTTAATTCAAATTGCAGGTGTGCACTCCGGAAGAGGAGCAAGAGATCTACTCGAACACGAAGAGCGGCGCCAAGCTGAAGGACGCTCTCTCGCGCAAGGAGAGGCCTAAGGGCTGGGAGGAGGCCCTCGCACACATGCACAAGTTGCTGAATTATGAGAGGAATAGGTAACTTACAAATAACGATTACAATTAAATAGTTCACCTCACAACCCACACGATAGAAGAAGATTGAATAGTTAACTATTACTGGTATAATTTATGATATGAGATAAACAGCTCAAGAAAACTAAACATTTGGCTAATATGGCTAAGCCCTATTCCTCTCGCCACATGAAATATCAACCAAATGGTGACAGCAGTTATGCCATCTGTCACGTAAATATTTGATAGAAATTATATAACTGGTGGTATAACTGTCTGATAGCAGTAACACTGTCTGTCAGATAAGTATCTGATAGCAATAATACTATATGCCAGACAATTATCTGATGGCAGTGATACTATCTGCCAGATAAGTGTTAGATGTGTGTTACTAGATAGTAATCTGGTAGATGCCTTATAAGCGACTGATAGCAGTATTAGGCCGGTCACATACATTCGGAATTCCGTTTCGGAATTTCGATTCGAAATACTGTTTCGGGATTCCGTTAATATATCACACACATACGTTTATTTCCGTTCGGAATAACAAGGCTCAGTTGAGCGACGCTAGAACTTGAGTTCAGACATTTGGCATTATGGACGACGATTTTCTTATCGCGATAGCACTGTTGCTATATCTATCAAGGAAAAAAAAATACGTCGCCGTTACTGGGCCATGCATAGGCCATCATACGGAATTCCCAATCAGATTAAATTTCGAACGGAAAAAAACTGTAAGTATGTGGTTGATTCATAGATGTTGTATGGATTTAATGCGTTCGATATTACGAATCGATATTTCGAATCGAAATTCCGAAACGGAATTCCGAATGTATGTGACCGGCCTAAGTGTCTGATGGCAGTAATACTATCTGCCAGGTAAGTGATAGCTGTGTATTTGTTTTTGAACAAAGTCAATGTTGTTTCCAGCGAGAAGCGCACGCACGTGGTTGATGATGACTGCGACTATTTCAACACGAGCAGCGTGTGGCTCAGTCAAGAAGAGAAGGATAAGCTGCAGAGCTACCAGCAGCAGCTGCACGACAAGAAGCACGCTTCGAGGAGAGCCACCAAGATGACCATAGATTTCGCTGGTGAGTTTATAGCATAGGAGTTGTTGAACGCCGCGTGGTTCAGCCAGTAGGACGGGCTGTAGAGCTGCTACTATTATGTTTTTTTTTTTTAACTTTTTTATCATATTTTTTTCGAGGCTTGAGCCACTTTTGGTGATTATGCCAACCTTATAGTTTAGAGCGTTTAATGATGATCAAATCATCACTTTACAAAAGAACACCATTACAGCACTACACCATGCTATTCAGGGATTGTTATACCTAAGAGACACAGTACAGTATTTATGTATATGTCGTGGCCAGATCATAGAATTGACCATTTCATGAAATGGTCGTATTTCATGAAATGGCCAACTTCAACTGACCATATCGTTTAAACGTCAGCGTTTAATGATATTTCCATCCACGTTTGGCCATATCATTAATGTAGGGTGTCCATGATAAGTGGTGTAATAAAAACGCGAAATAAGGTAGGAAATAATGTATTACTCTAGTACAAAGTACAAAAATGTTTAAAAGTCAATTAAAAATTAAAAAGTCATTTTCGATTAATGGAGTGTTGATGTAGTTGACATATACGTCGTAACTGCATCTCGCTTTGAAGTCGTCGTCATATTTTTTGACACTATTTCATGCCATTGGTCATCATTCAGTATACTTTTCGTGTGTCAGATAAACATACTGGCGGCGTAGGGGTGGCCCAAGGGCCACCCCCGCCGCACCCTGACCTACTGTTATGCCTTGTAAAAATTATAAAAAAAGGATTATGATAATTTAAATTATGACAAAAACATTTATGCGTTTTAATACAATCCTGTTTCAAGTAGTTAATGCCATCTGCGGCATATCTACAATAAGTCACGTCAAAAAAAGAAACTTTACGGACAGTAGGATCGTCTATATTTTTCTTTTTTAAAATTAATATCTCTTCATTCGCAGTTTTAATTATATCATATTTTGAAATCCAATAATAGTCCATTGATTTACGTAGCGTGGTCACTCGACCTTCATTATTTGCCATATAACCTAAAAATAAAAATAAAGTTGCTGTCTACTGTTAATACGAGTTTTTCTTTTCACCTTAGTGTCAAAACATTGCTTCAATGCACTTTTATCTTGTATTTGCTCATTATTATTCGTATTATTCGCGTTCACACAAGAATAATTATTGTCCGCCGCCATTATGCAAAACATAAACAAAGCGACACCAGCGCCACTACCGGTGGATAATGTTACTATTTTACGATATGATCGCTAACGTTTGGCCATATCATGAAGTAGTCATGCATTTAGTTGGTCATATCGTTAAACGTTTTGTGTTCATTGATCTGGCCAAACCACATCATGATGTGGCCAACGAATGTTGTTCTATTTCATGAAATGTGACCATTTCATGAAATGGTCGATCATTTCATGAAATGATCAATTCTATGATATGGCCACGATATATATAAATACGGCTAGCGGCTTGTATAAGCCGCTACGGATACTGGATCTGCCAAAAGGCTATTATGATATCATGTATCTTACAACCCATACGAGAGTAGAAGTACAGTACTTCGTCATTTAGACGATAATAATAAGTAGAAGATAATAGAAGTAATAAGTCAAAATACGATAAAGTCGTTCTGTCAAAATACCAACAAAAAGTGCCATGTTAGGGAAAAAAACAAACATCGATTTCGATAAAATTTACAACTGAAAAATTTAACTGAATCGATCGATAATTTTATCTCGGCTGCATGTTTTTTTTATGGATTTCAGCAGCAGAGATAAAATTATCGATCGATTCAGTTAAATTTTTCAGTTGTAAATTTTATCGAAATCGATGTTTGTTTTTTTCCCTAACATGGCACTTTTTGTTGGTATTTTGACAGAACGACTTTATCGTATTTTGACTTATTTATGTTCTCATAGTACCAATCGAAAAAGCGACATAATTATATCGTCAGAATCGATAAAATGACCGTGACAACATTTTATCACGTTTTGCATGTTAGCCCTACAGATTGACGATTTAATGTGTTGTTACATCTGATGCTTAAAGATATCTTTAAGTTGAGGTTTTTTGATTTGAGACAGTACCAACTGGGTTTACGTACATTTTCACTAACTTTTATTTTTCCTTTACTCTAACCATAAACGTATCAAATTTCCAGGTCGGCAGATTCTAGAAGACAAGCCGGAGAATACTAGTGTAGACCTGAACATCATCAGGGATATCACCAGTGGAGGAAGTAGTCACACAGCCGCGCAGGAGTTCCGGAACCCGCTGCTTACGGCCGCGTCCGTGGCTAGTGCTAGAGACGTAGTAGCCGAGGCCGACGCGCCGATTGTACAAGTAATTATAATGTCACACATTTAAACTTAGTGAAATTCTATGGCCAATGGCGGGAAAACAAAATGGCCGCCATTCACAGTTTTATATGAGCTCATCTGTCAGAGGTAAGTGGTTCATTTTCGAACACATACAGCACCACGCACCATCTGGTACATTCATACACACAGTACATAATCAAGAAATATAGTAGGGCAGGTGACCCGGTTTTGGCCATTTTAAGACTTTTGTAGACTTTGAGGCTATATCATTTTGCAGTTTTTGTTATCACGGACATATTTCTTGTAAAAAGTGATTAAATATATATAAATCTAGCCTAAGGATACATTTTTTTTCATAATGATTCAATGGAAAAATAATCCTGTTGAAAAGAAAAAAAAATGGGAATTTGTGCCATTTTTGGCCAGATTTACCCCATTTCTGGCCCAGTCATGTGTCAGTTCTGGCCATCAAAATTCATCAAAAATAAAAAGCAGGTAATTCAAAGTAATAAAAAGTTTATTCGAAAATCGCATATTTTACGACCAACAGTCTTTATTTAGAGAAAAATAGCTAACATAATATTGAAGACAAATATGAAATATAATATTTCAGCTTGAATTAAAATTACAATTGAGGATATCAACATTAACCTATACGAGGTAGATATCTATAATATTATAATGACCAGTCTTGAAAGGTATTCTTATAATTATCTCTAGGTATGATGCACATTCGTTGTTTAAAATTAAATAACAATATTGGCAACCTATCTTTGCAATAAAGTAAACAATTATAGCCTACTTCTTATTAATTAGGTACACTTGTGATAACACTTTTATTTGTATTTGCTTATTAAATTTAAGTTTATGCTTAAATTAATATCAATATAGTTCTAAATCACAAAAAAATATTATATAATACTTGCAGGTAGGTATGCAGTCTTTAATTTAAGTACTTATATTTTAAGATTTTATAAATAAATGTTGGGCAAAAACTTTTCCATCTCAGTAACTTTAAACGCAAAGTCGTTCGAGGTACGTTAAAATCTCTACTAGCTGTGGCAACGGGCATCCCATTCTTTATTGCGTTCAAAGCTAATGTTATTTTATGCGGTGAGTACTGGAACAATTTTCTTTTCACGACACCGATTTTTTTAGTATTTGGCTTCGATGGAGACATTATAATCGTAACTCTGGAAATGAATAGATAACTTATATCAAAACAGCTAAGTAATTAAGTTGAAAAATCACGATAAAAACTAAATGGCCAAAAGTGGGGTTCTACGAGCACCACTTTTGGCCAGTCATGTGGCCAAAGATGGGAAAATTCATTAATTTCCGTTCCACTAGTGGCCACCTCTCATACCTCACTTAATAAACAAATAGCGATAAAATATCATTAGTACCACTTAGACAGTGTATTATTTATGAAGGATTAACATAAACATTAAAAAAATATGAAGGATTAAAAAAATAATGATTGATTACTCACCCGCTCGCCTTAGCTTTTTTGCTAAGACTTAAAACAATTGACGATCGTGAAAAAATAATGACTTGTTGGATTGAAGTGAAGTTTGACACATCAAAGCGGTCAACGCTATCAGTATTGCCAATATTAGATATTTTTATTCCCGTAAATCATAGAGTAATATATTTGTCTTTGCCTTAGTTATAACGATTTGAAGTTCTAAATGGCCACAAAGGGGTCGGTGGCCACAACCGGCTCACCTGCCCTAAGTGGCGAATATTGTATTTATTAGTCGCCATAGTAACAATACAAAAACATTTAAAAAACTGACATAACAGAAACATAAAAAGATTTTTTTTTCCATTTCCAGTTCGATTCATCAGCAACCGAGGGTTACGCCGCGGTGACGAAGACTTCCTCCGCCGTGTCCAAGGTGCAGGACGGTCAGCTGCTCGAGATGAGCGACTCTGGCAAGTGTCTCTCGATGCACCAGCCCTGGGCCTCGCTGCTCGTCGAGGGGATCAAACTGTACGTACCTAACAACACACCAAACACTCCATTCAAAAATCTCATCGTGTGCAGGAACTTCACAAGTTAATTCCACCTACTCCATTCCATCTACGGATAACTAGACGTCGGCAGGCATTTCATCCTTATGTTATGGATATACCACCAATCCGCACTAAACGTTTTGCCTCTACCTTTTTGGTGCGAACAGCAAAGGACTGGATCTGTCTACCGTCGTCTGTTTTTCCAACTCGTTATAATCTGGCAATATTCAAGGCTAGAGTGAATAGGCATTCGCTAGCCCACATCGTCACTTACCATCAGGTGAGATTGTGGTCAAAGGCGAGCCTATATTATTTAAAAAACACCTCATTCTTACCGTATATTGCGTAAGTGCGAGGGAGGGAGAGTCCGCGCGTTCTCCGCTTACTCGTTAGCGGATTATTCACATTTAAGACTAATGTAAGTAAGTAAGTAAGACCCAGAAGGGGTAAGGTCGGCGTCCGGGTGGAGAGTTATCTTAGATAAGCATTTTTTATAATGTATCTTCTATCCAGTCATATAGGAGTGATTCAGAATCGGCTGTATGAATTTATTTGTGAACGCTTTCCAAAAGATATTATGTTATTGGACCATGAAATTGTTGGGTATTAAATCTGACATATTGAAATAAAAATTAACTTGGTGTCTGCCAGAATCGGCACCCGTGTATTTAAATTATTTATATCTGTAGTACTGTTGTGTTACACGACTCCTACATGTACACGTAAAACATATTTATTTAGTTCTTTAATTGTGTAGTTAATCAATATCAGGAAATATAAAGCTTCGTATGAAACCGGCTAAATTCTTATCGTATAAAAATGATTATAAATAAACATAGCTACATTATGGTATATAAATAATCATACACATGTTGAAGTGACTGTGAACATTTTAGTTGCTAAAGATTGCCACTAGATGTCACTGTCCCGTCTGCTACATTTTCTACATCGCGGTTCGACGTTTAACTACACTCGAGACGAATTCGGTTTTTGTTAAGACCTTACTTCATAGGATCATTTCTATAGTAAGCTCTTCAAACGAGATTCACACTATGTGAGAATCCACAAGCTGCGTTGATGAGGAGTGGCGCGGCACCCTGAGCGTGAGATTGGCGGTGGTGGTTCACCACCAGCCATCGATGATCGTTCGCTCCCCTATGCGAGTGGGGGAGAGTGGGGCGCTGTCGCTTTCTGAGCAGTTTTTTTAAACCCTATTATTTAACTGAAAACGACTATGATGTTCATGTTATCGATTATGTGTTTATTAATCATATTATTCGATAACATCATAATCGTTTTCAGTTAAATAATAACGATTTTAAATATGCAAAAAATTTAGTACACAGTAAACAGTGTTGCCCACGATCGATAGGTTACTAATAGTAACAAGTATCGGTAGCTACGCTACTATCGACGGTCACACACACAAATCTATACTATCGTCAGTTTAATCTACTATCGATAATCAAATCTAACGATTGTCGGAGACAACAAACGGAATTTAATTTTGTTTTGTGCTGCCCTTAGCTGCGTTCAGAATCTGGTATAATGCTCTCATTCGTGGATGTTTTTTCTCATTATGATATCGCCTGTGATATCGATCTTACGATAGTGTTGCCGAACAATCTATTATGGGCCCCTAAATAATTTAAAAGTATCGATCGATACTATTGATTAAACTGATACTTCTAATTAAATTCTACAATTATATAGATATAATCTAATAATTATAATTATTAGGTATGTATAATCGGTTATATCGATAGGTATATCAATATTTAAATTATTAAGGGACTTAGAAAATAATCGATTATTAATGTCGATTATCGGCCAACACTGTCTTACTGCGATGTTTCATACAACGCGATGTCGTTGTTAAAACATCGATGTTCGTTTCTTTACATCGAGAAATCGATGATCGTCGAGCATCTCTTATTTGGATTCAGTCAACTGTCAATTGCGTTTCTTTTCTAACTAATTCTAACCTATAAAATAAACCTAAAATATTTACACCGGCCTATTTTGCATCCCTTCACAGATAAGCACATACTAGTTATACGTACATCCCTTCGGAAACTGGAACTCTGAACTTTGCTGGGATTTTTGATTACCATTTTGGTTGCCATTGTGGACTGTGAAGTACAGTGTTTTTGTGAACTTTGTTGGAGTTCTATACTGTTGAATTGGGTTGGACATTTAGAAACAATTTTACTCGAAGAGAACGCCTATAAGGATGTCGTCTGTAAACTTAACCACTGAACAGTTCCAAGCAGCTATGTGTATGGCTGTGGCTGATACAGTAGCTGCAACTGGCGTGAAGAAAGGATCATTCCTGAATTGTACACTAACGTTTGAAGGCCGTACGGACTATTGGACGACTATAAATTTCCTATCTGCCGTTGAAGCGTTTAAAGCTGTTGAATGCATATCTGATGAAGATGCCCTCACTTCAATTCCGTTGCTTCTCAAAGGTGACGCAGGAACATGGTGGCGTATTGTTAGAGATGAGATTACTACGTGGGATGATTTCGTAAAGAGTTTTAAATTCAATTTTGCACCTCAAAAAGCAGCTTACATTTTGTACCAAGAAATAATGAGTGAAAAACAGGGTAATGAAGCCACAGAGACATTCATATTCCGGAAAAGAATGCTGTTTCACCAGTTGCCTGAGCCTAAGCATTCAGAACAACAACAGATAGATATGTTGTATATGCTCTTGAGTTTTAGGATCCGAGAAAGGATACCACGCCATTCCATCAACACTTTTGATGAACTTGTAGAAGCAGCAAGAAGAGTAGAACAACTATTGCAGGAGAAAGATAAGCTTGAAACTGACGAGGCTGATGCTCCAGAGGCTCCAATAACTCCTCAACTACCTTCAGTACATCGTAAGAAGAAATGCTCATATTGCCGTAACTCTGGACATAAAGAGAGCGAATGCAAAAAAAAGAAGAAAAAGTCCTCTGTAGTTATAGCAGAAGACATTCCTTCGACTAGTGCACAACATACAGTCGAAGAGGTGCATGCGTCACCTCGGAAGCAACCAAAATTTTCCTGCATTGGATGCGGGGCGCCTGGTGTCTATCGTAGTAATTGCCCGACATGTAGAAACAAGTTGGTCTCGCCAGAGTCGCCACCGCCGCATGAAATACAATTCTGGACTGTGAATATAAACACTGACACAAGGGCTCGCCCTGTGGTCTTCATTGAAATCGAAGATACAACTAGCATTGCTTATATTGACACAGGTGCTAATGCAAATATCGCCTCACCCCAATTGTATAGCCAACTTTTGAAGAAGGGATATAAGTTTAAACAAGAAACTCTTGATATCACTTTGGCTGATGGAATACCAAAACTGTACCCTGTCTTAGTAACAGAGGTGACAGTGAGACTGTGTGGCAAGGATACACAAACCACTTTCTATGTGTTGTTGGAGTCCAAAAATAACCTGACACTCTTGGGTATTGAGTTTATTCAGGCCGCTGGCATTGTTCTCAATTTTGCTCAAATGACATGGAACTATGTAGATCAAAACGGAACTTATGAGTTGTTTGAAGAAGACTCTGTTACTGTTTCTGATAAGATGAGGGATTCAGGCATCGAAACTACACCTGCGGTATGATCTGTTTTGCCCATTTGTCTAGTTTTTATGTTACTAAGCTGAAGATTGATTTGATAGATTGTTATTTCTTTTTTTTTTTTTTTAACCCCTTTTTGCGCGCAATCTATCACCCTTGGATAATAAGCACTTCTTGTGGTGTATAGGTATCATTTTAGGTAAGCGACCAGTGTCGCTTCCTATTTTGGGCCTTAGTTGGCTAGATCCTGCGGCAGCCTCCTTCTTAGTCTTAGTTGTGTGTGCTCATCCATGAGCGGCCTGGCCAGTATATTAGGATGGGCTGTTATTCTGTTTTTGTAAGAGCAGCTTACATTTTTTAACTCTTCACTTACTGTTATTTCTTTTAATTTGATTTTATTAGTAATAATAAAAGTGTGATATGTAGTAGTATTCGCTAAGCATAAAATATAATTTTGATTTTGTATTCATTCCTTTTGCTTCAATTTACTCTCACTCCGGAATAACATCTATCATTTGGTGTTTGTGAAAACAACAGGGTGTTATACAATATTCCTATTAGTCTTTAAGCAGTTTTCGGAAAGCCCAAGCCGTCAAGTGTACCACTACACTTATAACTGAAGTGGGACTCTATTGTGCTTCCTGCAACTGGACTTTCAAAACCAAATTTGGTTTTGCTAGTCGTGCACGCGCCCTTGCAAGAGCCCAGGCTAACTACCAGGCTATACCTACCTACCCAGAAGTAGACATATAGAGTATAGGAGCAGGTAGAAGTTTACTGTTTTAGTTATGTTTAGTTTTTTTTTCTGTTTTATTTCATTAGCGTAACTTATATTTTGAGTAATATGTCTTTGTCCTATAATTGTTTTTCAAGTGATATAAAAGTATGACTTTGTACCTGGAATGCATTTAATTTTTTTCCCATTACCCTGCGACATTTCATAAATGAAGTCTTTGCAAGTTTGTAGTGGCATTGTTAGCAAACTCAAAAGTCTACGTATTTGTAATTTGATAACCTCTGCATGAGCAAAACTTATATTTATATCACGCTATGCTTGATTCTTTATTATTATCGAATTTTATTGGAAAACATCGTCAGTTAGCTCGGTTGGCGTTTTCTCCAGATGTGTAGCTGAAAATCAGCGTTTTGTTCGTAAGAGCAAAAACTAGCGCTGAGCTATGACCGTTTTGCGCTGCTGCAGCACACATACATACGGGGCTTCGTCTCTTTTTGTATGCATGTGTGTCTGTAGGTAGACCAAATACGAGTAAATGTTTTAATCTACCTTTATTATTATTAGCTGTAGCATTAAATGTTAACTAGGCACACATAAACATCCGTCCTTAATCTCTAAAGGAGTGGGCAGAGCGTCAAGTAATCAGAAGACAGCCACTTTTGATACAAAGTCCTAAGATGGATAAAGGACCATCACCGTAACTTATGAGACCCGGAAGGCACGTTAAGCCGTTGGTCCCGGTTACTACTTACTGATGTAAGTAAGTACTCGTTACATGAGTCATGTCAGGGCCTTTGGCGGCTCAATAATAACTCTGACACCAGAGTTGATCAGGTTGGTAATCCACCTCACAACCCACACGATAGAAGAAGGTGAGACCCGTTCCCCCCTTCCAACGGTGGTAAAAGGTAATTTATTGTATTTCATTAGTATCTTTAAAAAGATCACCAATTAGTTATAATTTCAAATTCTTTAGCTTTGTCGAAATTCGAAATTGGTTAAAACAATGTTGTACCAGGCGATACCCAAAATCGTACTTAAAAACCCGATTTCCGGCTTAACCCCGCGTATTTCGAGAAAGTCGCCATAGAACAAAAATATCATCTCATTAAGACGCTTCGAATGAAATATGTCTGGAATCTGTTGATAGAGGGGGACGTTTTGACTCATCGTCCTTTGATGATTATTTACAAATCCCTGTAGTCCTGTGGTTCACCGACTTACTTCTCAATCGGTGTAATCTCAATTACACCATTTTATCTAAAGTGCAAGTTACTAACACAGTTGGCTCGACCATTATAGACGGCGATACGGCTCACCACTTATTACGTTGGTCTAACAGAAAGCTTGGGAAGGTGTGGTCTTTCGTTCATCTTGCGATGCATGTACTTCTGACTACCCCAATTTTGATATACTCGTGATTGAGCTTATGACGTTTACTAAAATAAAATAAATAAAAATAGCCTTTAATCACCGACATTATTACATAGTTTTACTTATTTATCTATATGTTTATTTATTTGTCGGGCTGTCCTAGGACATAGGCCTCCTCCTTATTGCGCCACACCTGTCTGTCGCCTGTTGACCTTCTCCAACAATAGCAACCAAAGCAGTCCAGACACCGGAGAACAGTAAATCAACCACCAACAACAAAAACCAATAAAACTCAAACAAATCACAACAAAAACATGTCCCAACCCGGCTGCTCCCCGTGGGACATTAGACCGCTACCCTCCAAATGGGGACTATATTTTCTATCACCAAAATTTATATTTGTCATCAAGATGTATCACCTAATAAATAGATCTATCGCCACGAAATATTTTCGTTCTCAGATAAACAAAAATTGTTCCCAGGTATGAATTATCAAATTAATGTTAATATATGTGTAAAATAAGAGATCGATAACCAATAAAATTATATTGCATTACATGAATATAAACTTCGTTCTCATAATAACAGTTTTGTTACTTAAATAATAACTCTGTGCTCAGAATGGTAGATCTGTCACCAAATAAATCGATTATCGATCCCTGACTGCGACTCCTTTTTATTTGATATTTTGTCACCAATACAGTAGTAACATTTTATTTCGTTCAGATATTAAATTAATAGTATTCGTTACCAATTTAATACATCAATTTATAATTTTAATGAAAAAATGATCAAAGGGGCGGAGACAAATTGGCGCGCTTTAAAAATTGACCAATCCGGCCTCAACGATGGGTAGTAGCTCAGAACAATAACTAAAGCATAGAAGGAAGGCTAAAATAAGAATTCAGAAACTATAAACCGGCTCTCTTCTAGCTTACGACACAAACTATGAGTGAGAAAAGGACAAATGATTCGCTCTTTGCTTCATTTTTTCCGAGGTTGTCACAACATGAAATGTCATTTGGACCTATTGGACTCATTTTAACTCGGCCAAATACATAGTAACATACATAAGAAGATTTTACTTATACACTTCTCATCAAAAAAATCGAAACACTTCCGTTTTCATTGTTTCTGTCCGAATTTAACACAAAAAAGAATTCATACGATGAAAAAAAATACATAAATGTATAGCTGGCAGTTTGGCCATTACAGTAATAAGCGAAAATTCTAAATTCAAAATTAGAATTTCATTTGTTTATCTTATAAACGAAATGAATCACTGTTTTGAGACAAATGTGTGTTTAGGGTTGGAGTACATTTAGCGTTTAAAAACTAAAAATTGGCGCCTATCCTTAAACTTTTTGTTTTTTATTTCAATACTGTGACTTTGGGACGTCTGAAAAAAGGTTTTTTTTCTAAAACGTATGGATACTTCGCCCACAGAAGCCGCCCAAGTTGTGGCATTGCTGGATTCTGGCCTTAGTCAGCGTGTTGTGGCTGCAAGACTGCATCTAAGCCTGTCATCTGTTCATAGAGTCTATAAACGTTATCGGGAGACTGGTTTGTTCACGCGCCGTTCAGGATCTGGCAGGAATCGGGTCACTTCTGAGCGAGATGATCGATTTATTGTAACAACTTCTTTAAGAAATCGACGCCTTAACGCTTTTCAACTGCAGCAGCGGCTTCGTGTTGTACGAAGGGTGGCTGTAAGTGACTCTACAATTAGAAGAAGGTTGAAGGATCGTGGACTGGTACCGCATAAGCCAGCAAATGGGCCGAAATTAACTGCAGACCATCGAAGAGCGCGCCTTAACTTTGCACGTGAGCACCTAAATTGGTCATACCTACAGAACCGCCACCATAGCTGACCTTTTCTTCAATGCAGCATTGTGCATAGCATTCTCCGTCTCTTCTGTAGACCTTGTTCCTTCCGTCGTTACCATACAGCATAATTTTACACTCATCAGAAAAGAGAACTTTGCTCCACTGTAGGTATGACCAATTTAGGTGCTCACGTGCAAAGTTAAGGCGCGCTCTTCGATGGTCTGCAGTTAATTTCGGCCCATTTGCTGGCTTATGCGGTACCAGTCCACGATCCTTCAACCTTCTTCTAATTGTAGAGTCACTTACAGCCACCCTTCGTACAACACGAAGCCGCTGCTGCAGTTGAAAAGCGTTAAGGCGTCGATTTCTTAAAGAAGTTGTTACAATAAATCGATCATCTCGCTCAGAAGTGACCCGATTCCTGCCAGATCCTGAACGGCGCGTGAACAAACCAGTCTCCCGATAACGTTTATAGACTCTATGAACAGATGACAGGCTTAGATGCAGTCTTGCAGCCACAACACGCTGACTAAGGCCAGAATCCAGCAATGCCACAACTTGGGCGGCTTCTGTGGGCGAAGTATCCATACGTTTTAGAAAAAAAACCTTTTTTCAGACGTCCCAAAGTCACAGTATTGAAATAAAAAACAAAAAGTTTAAGGATAGGCGCCAATTTTTAGTTTTTAAACGCTAAATGTACTCCAACCCTAAACACACATTTGTCTCAAAACAGTGATTCATTTCGTTTATAAGATAAACAAATGAAATTCTAATTTTGAATTTAGAATTTTCGCTTATTACTGTAATGGCCAAACTGCCAGCTATACATTTATGTATTTTTTTTCATCGTATGAATTCTTTTTTGTGTTAAATTCGGACAGAAACAATGAAAACGGAAGTGTTTCGATTTTTTTGATGAGAAGTGTATTTACCGAACTATTTGACACGGGGCTTTTTGGCGGGAGGCGGGAACGGGACAGTTGCTTTCTTCATTGAATAATCTAAATAATTAATACGAAGTGGTGTTTTGTGGTTAATGATCGCATTAAGTTAGTCGGAAGACATTCGCGAGTGTTATTATATTGGAGTATTCAATAAACAAAGTGTATCTGCCTATTTTCGCTTCGTGTCAGGAAGCCGCTTCATAACTCAAAAGTTTATGCGGACTTTTGAGTTAATTCGTTTGGGGTTCGGAGTAGGAGTCTACTCCGAGGGTGGGGGCTTAGGTTTCATCATCATCACCTTTCATCATTTCATTAATCATCAAGAAAAAAAATACGTCAGACATGGCTGTATGGGCATAGTTCCCTTTGCCTTACCCTTCGGGGAAAACCAAACCAAAAAAAAAAAAAAACTATTTGACACGGTCGCGTCAACTGTGTTTACGAGTGTCTTGTGTTCAGATTGTTTTAAGTGATAATTTAACAATATTTTTCCAAATAAATGGAAAGAAACTTTTATTTATATCAAATAATTGAGTGTCTTGACTGCGTGACATTATGTTTTGTGTGGTATGGGGCTGCAGCTCACATTCAGGAAGAAAAGAAAATAGCCAACAACTTCTGTCGTTTCATCGGTAAGTTTTTTGTAATTTTCTAGTGAAATGTGAACTGCTGAACAATTTTAGGAAAGTAATATGTTTTGCTGAATAGATTTGTAGCATAAAATATTTGAGATATCCATTATATTATACGTTTCATCGATTAATACGGAATTGATTTGAGGTTATGTTGATTGTCCATAGTGATGTACTAAAATTATCGATACTTTTAATTTTTAGATTTCCTGTAGACGATAACAAAGAGAAAGAATGGATAATTCGCATTAATAGACGAAATTGGATTCCAAATAAGTACAGCCGTATTTGCTCGAAACATTTTACTGCGGATTCATTTATGTGTGTTCCTAATTCAAAGTGGAGGCGTCTTCGAGACGATGCTATTCCTACATTGAACATTATAGATCAGACAGATGAAATGGTGTTTAAATTTAAATTTCAGCCTAGCCTGCATCATCTCACTGCTGGATAGATAGATAAGATATTTGTATCATGTTATCACAACACGTTTATACTATCTATCATTCAACTACATATTATTATGTACTTAATAAACTTAGTATATATACTAAGTCTGTAGTTGTTTTATGTCTAAACAATTATGAGTTGTACACGTTTTATATAAGTAAATTATTATTATCTTTGATTTCAGATATTAAATCCAAAAGTGTCGACTGTATTTACATGAAAAGGTATATCAAATAATTTTCTTTTTTTATATTTTTAACATGATATACATATATAGAGTGTATAATTCAACCAGCTGCACAATGCACTTAAATCAGATATATTTTACTTTTATTTTTATAGATTATTTTGTACATATACTATTTTAACATTATTATTAAACTTTATTTCAGTCAGTTCAAGAAGACGAGATGAAAAATTTAAAAGAAAAGCTGAACAAGTCCCGCCTCAAGATCAAACGACTTAATGAAAAAAAAAAAAACAATGTGACAGGGTGTCACAAAGACAGTTTCTAAGCAAATTGACACTGTTTAGAAATTAATAAATTTGTATTTATTGTAAATATAATGTACATAATTAATAACGTGTGAAATAAATACTTGCTAATGAACAGATTTACGATCTAATTTATATTTCATTTTACCTCCTTTTCTTATTTACTCCTACTCCAACACTCCAGGTTGATACGAACTGCGCCCAATAAAGAATGTAATGAATGTTATAGATTTGTGTAAGCGACTTAGATAAATCTTGACTAAACCTTCCTTTACAAATACAAATATACTTTATTGCACACAACATACAATACTTACAAGTTTTGCACGAAAGATACAGTACACCACCTACCTACCTTTTACTTTCCCTTTCTGTTCTCTTATGAATACTTGTATGCCGTATTTTTTTAAGTATAATGCTATATCTAGTAGGTACGAGTATGGTAATCCTAGTATTGAAACAGCTTGTAGCCCTAGTAAAGACCGCCATTTTATGTTTACAGAGTGGCACGTTTTTTCTGTAGGTATTTCCAGTCCATACTCTTTTCTATGTCTATGGCGTGACCCCATCGGGCCTCTTACCGTCTGTGCGGCTTAGACCCGGCGGCGGCGGTTCCAATTTGCACGGCACGTCGATCGACACCAGTGCACGGCGGATGACATCATAAATAAATTCGAATATTACAAAATACTTACCGATGAAACGATAACAGTTGGCTATTTTCTTTCCTTCCTGAATGTGAGCTGCAGCTCCAAACTAATATAAACCAGACAATATAATCCAAAAATGGTTAGATACTTACCTATCAGAGACAGAGTCTCCTTTCATCAAGAAGAAGATAATTGCATCCTACAAAAAGAAATCTTGTAAAAAAAAATTATCGACATTAATTGTAAGTAAATTTAATTTTATCGACATATTACTAAAGTGAAACCCAACACTAGGCAATGAAAAACTTGTGACAACCTACGAAATTACGAAACAATTTTTGTATATGCGTCTTTGTCTAACATTACGCCGGTTCCGTAAGATAAAGTAGAGCAGAATTATAGAGTTCTGTTGCTATTTTAGCCTTCCTTCTATGCTTTAGTTATTGTTCTGAGGGTAGTAGGTAACTAGGTTCGATCACACGATGCGCGACGCGGGCGGCGTGCCATAAGCCAGCTATTTTAAACCAGCGCTGATTGTTATATTGATTGATTGACTTTAATTGTTTTATTTACTACTCTGCTAAATATAATTTATACTACCAGTGGAAATTTAGAACCTTGGGAGTCTAGTTAAGTAGCAGAATCTTTTGGTTGAAACGATGATGACAACCCTAATTTTTTATTTGAACTTAATGCAATTTTCTAGTAACATAATATGATTTATTGGTAATCTCTTTAAATTAGTTTGTTTAAATACTTATTAGGACACACCTATTATAATACATACAAAAACATTTATTTGGTACTAGACCTTATATCTCAGGATTTTAGGTGATTTATTGTGGAACTGATTTTGCATTGTTTGGTGACTACATTTTGGTGACAGATCTACTATTTTGAGGACAAACCCTATTATTTAAGAAACACAAAACTAATTAAATTGGTGATAGCTTAAATGATACCCCCTCCAAATGGCGTTTACTAAATGAAAGTTATAATTTCCAGGCATGAAGGCCGTACATGGTACACCAGCCATCGTGGGCGGCTCTGGATAGCATCCACGGTAAAGCCACCTGATCAGGATGTTATCAGGTCCCTGGAGGCCCAATATCGGGCGATTTATCCAGGTATATAAACAGCTTATTGATTAAGTACACTAGACGAAAATGTTTGGTATTTTGTTTGGAAAGATTTTTGATACCAGTCACATACATAGTAGTAGGAATTTATGTATTAACCTACCCCAATGGAAAATAAACGTTATCTTATATACGGCGTTTTAGCGACATCGTAATGAATACTGAGAGGGATGATTCCGAGTTAATATCAAGTGGAATTTTTAGCGTGTCTTTTTTCGGCTTTTGCGACGGCATCAGCCACTGCATTGTACATATTATTATCTTTCAATTTTTCCTCACCTTATGGTTGTCTGGAAGAAATCGCTTTAAGCGATAAAGCTGCCATTTGCTATGTACCTAGTTAAAGAATCTTTTTGTAATTATTTCTTTTTATTTTGGTCAAATAAAGTATATTTGTATTTGTACTATTTTGTTATTGTTTTCAGACAAGAACTTAGTGTTCCCTACGTTCTACCCCACGGGATGTCTGCTGGGCTGTGTCAACGTGGACGACTGCCTGCCTCAGGAGGAGTATCAGAAACTGTAAGTAAAACCACAGTGCGGACACTCGATACAAAAATCTCATTCTTACCGTGTGCCGCCTAACGTGTAAGTGCGAGCGAGACAAATATCCCACGCCGTCCATCTTACTCCTTAGCGGCTTACGGGCATTTAAGAATAACTAAAGAACACCCCGGACACAACTAAAATCTCATTCTTAACGTATGACGCCTAAGGCTGCGATCAGGTATGAGGAAAAACAAACGCAAGACGATGTACTGAGCGTTCACGGAGAAGCGTTCTTGCACGCGATTTTACGGCCATTTAAGACTAAAGTAAGACCCAGAGGCCGAGGTCGGCGCCCGATACCAATTGGTGCCGGGCAGATTTTACCGTTCTATACGTAGTATTATTCTTTATGTTACAACAAGGGGAAGCGAGTTGATAGAATAATCGTATAAAAACATAGTTATTAGCATGATATTATCTTCATAACACGTGTAACCACGGAATAGAAGAAAGAAGTTTTGTATGAGAGAACGCGCATTTTGTATGAGAACCGCTGGCGCCGGGTCAAGCCAATTTTACTACTACTCCTACAAACAGATAACTACGATAGCTTTACTGCTTCTCAAATTCCATAGCCACTTTACCGACAATGTATATGTTATGTGATAGACTGCAATTTTGTCATTACTTTTCGTAAAAATGCCAAAAAAACATCACATGATCACATGAAAGGACGGCCCCTTATATGCCGCAGGTTATACCTACTATATGTATGTACGTTTGGCAGGTACCCGGGCGGTGAAAGTGACAGCCCTTATGTGTTCATCTGCTCCAACCCCACCAGCCTGAAGCTGCGGTTCCCCGTCAAAGGACAACATAAAATATGTAAGACATTTTCTTATAAGTTTTTTTGAAATAATATATTTTGTTATTGCTCTTATTACCAATTCAACATAATGCAATAATATTAATCATTACCGACTTCAAAAAAGGAGTAGGTTCTCAATTCGACCGTATTTTTTTTATGTTTACGTTTATGCTATTTTATTCTCAGATCAACTGGACAAAACTATCCACAAAGCGGCGATGAAATGTATACAAAACATGGCTAAAATACAAGCAGAACAGGTGAAAGCTGGATAACAATAATAATTGTTATGTATTTATCTTATTAATTTAATTCAAATGATGTCCCATAAAAATAAATAAATTGTAATATGTATGTTGCACATTACTGTTAAATTATTTAATCAATAAAACGAACATTTTTATTTTGTTAAGAAATTTATTTATTTTATTTACACAATTTATAACTAAGATTTAATATAAATATAAAGTTGCATTCACACGACACACAGTAGCCTCAGGCACTCTTGACTTCTTACTTGAAGACATCTACATAGTTCACAATATTAGTATACGAATCTTAAAATGTACTTAATAAAAATGCTTTAGAATTTGTTCTCTATACAAAACTCAGCTCCCTAGCGTTATTCCGTTTTCACGGGGCCCCCTTACCCAACCTGAAGATTTGACAGGTCACATTTTATTACAGAAGCTCTATACAAAACTCTCGATGTGAATTGACTTTTCAGAGAACACTACGCAATTTTGCTACGTCTAAAACCCTTAAATCAAATTTTAATAAATAGTTATTAAATATAATACTTTACACGATATATATACATGTACATGTCAATTTTTCTAATAGTTAAAAGCAAATTTAATATGTTCTATAGACGTCTTCATTATAAATGCCCGTAGGAAGCCCTCCACAAACGATCGTAATACTATTTCAATCGTATCACTTTAATATATAAATGTCATTTACTTACAAACTAAAATGAGCACCATCAATATGAAGATAGGAGAGGTTAGTCACCAGCAAGGTAGAGTTTGGCTAGCGAAAGTTGTACATATGGATTTGATTCTAGATAATGATATGATTATTATAATCATTTTGGCCCTGTGGTTCTTGCTATTCAAACGGGGAGCGCCTTTTCAAACCCCGGTACCGGACGTACACCAACGAGTTATTTATCTTAAGTGCAGTTTTCACTAACACAGTTGGCTCGACCGTTATAGACGTTGATACGGCTCACCACCTATCACGTTGGTTTAACGCTTGGGTATTTAGTTCATCTTGCGACCAATGTATCTCTGAATATCCCAATTGGGATAGAGTTGTGAGCTTATATTGTGATTATATATTCCGTAAATTAACTCCCCTTGGGCAGACACAGACTTTTTAAAATGACCGCCGTTTCTCTTGGACCTCTTTCGCTAGCCTCATAAGTATATCATTGGATAGAGACTAAACCATAGTTTTGTTTCAACCCTATAGTCGTCTTGCTTTGGCAGTCTAATAGAATTTGGTTTTGAAGCTTAAATTATAGGAACATTACGATTCCTTTTTCTGATTTATTTGCGGAAAAAACGCTTCTATCGGAAGAATAGGATCGTCTGTAGCTATCGTAAAGTAGTTGGGTATTCGTCTACTGTTCGCGGAGACTGTCTTGAACATTCCCGGGGTGTTGTAGTCTTTACTAGCGGCTAGAGTCAGGTCTGAAACTCGTTTAGAGTGTTCGAATAGATGCTCCAAATGATCTTGATGCTTCTTGTCAGCAATCTTCATTATTGCGCTCTCCGATCGCGTTCTCTCAGATGTTATGTCATTTTTATTTTCATAATTTGCTGTCGTGTCTGTCACCGTTACGTCTTGAACTGATTCCCCGATGTCTGAATCTTTGATTTTCTTCCTTAAAGGTCTCTTGCTGACTGGCGATGTAGAAGTTTCCGTTGGTTCTTCAGTAGGTTTCGGTCGACGTGCTCCGTTGCGAATACGAGCGGATATCTTTTGCGTGGGCGCGTTATCTGAAGCTTCTGTAGTTGTCTGCCGTTGACGGTTTGGTCTGATAGAATGTATTTCTTTTTCAGTCTCCTCGCTGATTTCTGATCCATTTTTATGTCTCGGATCCTTTGGTGTGAATTTCTTTCTCTCAGTTGCATTCTCGTTTTCATTTACTTTATTCTCGCTGACTGGTATCCTTCTGTTCGGAAATCTGATTTTAGGCGCCGGGCTCTCTGCCGGCTTTTCAGTACTAGTAGTGGAGCTTAACCGATTTCTATAGTCTTTGACGCTGAATCCAGGTCTTCCGAATTTGTTCTTCAGTCTCGGCCTCGACACTTTACCTGAGGTGGACGTGGTTTCAATGCGAGGTGTAGTGGTTACTTCATTTACTTCACTACTCACGTCTTTTGTGGATTCCGTTGTAAATACTTCTCTTATTATAGGTTCCAATTTAGCTTCTACGGGTTTTGCGTCTCTATGGAAAGAGAATGTTTTGGAACTTTCTGTTTTACTGGTGGTTTTGAGAGTATCAGTCAGACTAACAGCAATGTCGCTCGTTGGTGTATCTTTTTCATCTTGTTTGTGTGTATAGTCTGGTATGTCATAAGATGTAGGTGTTGTCTTCGGGAACGAAATTCTGGATGATGCTGAAATTTTCATTATAGGTGATTCCTTGTTTGTTTCTTGGTTTAAAACGGTTGTGGTTTCTGGTTTTTCTGTAGTTGTAGTGTATGGTCGACGATGGACCAGCTTTTTCTTGACGATTGTTGGAATAGTAGGTGAAATGGTTGGTATAGCGCTTGTAGTTACGTCAACGGCGCTGGTCGTCGGTGTGGTGAGATTGGGTTTAGACTGTGTCGGTCTAACTCTAGGTCTGATGGTGTGAACGTCGTCATTGGAATAATTAGGTTCAGTGGAGGATTGGTATCTCCGCGTGGTGCCTTCTTTATCACGGTTGCCATTGGCTAGCGGAGGTCGGCGTCTCCTGATCTTGTTCCTCTTCCTAACCCTGTCCTTATCAGCGGGTTCTGGCGCCGGTGTGCTAGGGCGCTTGAAGTGTTTATTTGGAGGCAATGTCGGAAGAATTTCAGCTTCATTGTTCTCCTTATTTGAGTTGAAAGAAGTTGTCACCTCCTGAACCGAATATTTCGACGATTCTGTCGGTTTCTTCGTTCGTCGTCCAGAATGACTGTCGTACGTCGGTGTCGACACTCTGTAGTAGTATTCCTTGAGCTTGTGCTTGCCGATTGGTTCGAAGTCATCGCCTAGAGGCCGCCTGCTTTGAGATTCGAGCTGGCTGTCGTAGCTCAAAGAGTTGTCATAGCCTTTATCGCCTTCGGTGACGATAGCGACTTCTTCGGGGATGTCCGACAGGGGAGTTGTTGGTTTGCTGTACGTGTCGTACTCCGGCTTTGTCACTACTTCTTCAGTTGTCTTCTGGTTGTACGCTTCTGAGGATGCGGGCCATGATTGTGGGGACGAGTTCGTGACTTCATCAGTCTCGTAGGTTTCGGTTACTTCGTATGTCGCTCGGAACGGGACGGTGTTAGGAACACTTTCCACCTCCGTCTTCTTGGGTGGATTGGCGTACTGCTGCGAAGTTTGCTGGTTCACTCCGGCTGCGACACTGTCGTGAGCGTGTATCTTCTGTTTCTTCTCATAATTGGAATTGACAGTTTGTTGATTATTGTAGTAGTTCAGAGCTTGCGCGTTCTGCTGAGCCTGATAGTTCTGTTGAGTTTGGTAATTCTGTTGGGCTGCATAATTCTGTTGTACCGGGTAATAGTCGTGATAGTTGCTGTAAGCAAACGTTGTAGTCTGGACCGATGGGTTATATGTCGATACCTTGTTGTAATCCGAGTGGTATTTGTTTACTATGAAAGGATCCTGCGGGCTTGGTTTGAACGTTCCCTTGTTAGTATTAGGATCTATTTTGGCTGGAGTTGCCGGCTTGGGGGGCTGTGTGGCAACATTCTTAAAGTCATTCCAAGTGGAACCGAATTGAATTTGGTTCGATGTAGTCTGCAGCTTAGGTGTTGTCGAAACGAACGTGGGGGTGGTCTTGAAGTTTGGTGCGAAACTAAACGAGTTGAATAGCGTCTGTTTCGTGGTCTGTGGCGGGAAGAAAGTTGTCTTGGTCGGGAACAGCGGGTCTCGAGCTTTCACCGACTGTACGCCAAACGAGCCAAATGTTCCTGAAATGTACAGAAATCGTTTCATTAATATGGGTGCCACGGGTCAGTATAATTTTGACTTAAGACAATGGATATTATAATTTTTTGCTTTGTAAATCTTACCTAAAATGCCCGGTGGCAAGACAGCATCTTGATATTGGTATTGAGGGTACGGACTGACAGGAATCTTTGGGGTGACGAGCGATTGTTGTGCCGTCTTAACTTGCTGCTGGTTGACCTGTTGCTGTGACGAGTCGCTGTCCTGTAGCTTGTACACCTCCGTCTTGTAGATCTCAGTGTTACCCGACTGAGCAGTCTTCGTGTCGGTCGGCTTAGCGTACCCATTGACAGGCTTAGCAAACACGTCCAAGGGTTTTTGTGAGGGAATGTTAAATTGGATGGGTTGGAGGTTCGGGATTTGCTGCAGGTTGAACTGTTTGTGATAGGATTGTTTCGTAGGATACGGTTTGGCGAACACCGGCCGAGCGGCGTAAGGGTTATGAGGGTTCCTTATAAGGACGCTGTCGACAGGGAAGTTTTGGACGTACTTGTAGTGGGTTAACCCATTATTGGGCAAGGAGAATGGGTTGAGGTAAGAGCTGATAGGTTGACTCGCAGCGGGGGAAGCTGCGACGGTGCGGAGGGTGGTTGGGCGGTAGGACTGCGCGATGGATGTGAGTTTCGTTGCGTCCCTCGCGGTGAGTGGACGTGCAGACGAGGGGTACGAGTCGAACTGTACGGGGATCTTATACGGCGCGTGCAGCGGCGCGGTGCCGAATCCGAAGACCAGACCGCCTGACCCGACGACTGGCCTCCAACCGCCTTTTGATACCGGTAATGACTGGAAAGCAAAAGGTTCATGTCAATCTCGATGTTATTGTTTCGATACATAAATAAAGTCTCGTACTTTTTACTTAGTCATCTTGTTTAAGTTTTTAAAATGACAAAAAAGAAATGTTTTATTTTTGTATTGCACCTTCCCCCGCTCCAATGCATAAACGTCTTTCACCCTAAGGTTGCCTGGCAGAAATTGCTGCTTAGCAATAAGGCCGCCTATTGTGCTCATTGTATTCGTCTGTACAGTTTATGTTTTTGTGCAATAAAGAATTATTGATTAATTGGAATGTAGAAGGTGGAAAAAACTGCTCACGATCCGGAGGTCCCGGGTTCGAATCCCGGTGGGGAAAAATCACAAAAATTTCTTTGTGATCTCTAGTTTGGTTAGGACATTACAGGCTGATCACCTGATTATCCGAAAGTAAAATGGCCCGTGCTTCGGAAGGCACGTTAAGCCGTTGATCCCGGTTACTACTTACTGATGTAAGTAGTCGTCACATGAGCCATGTCAGGGGCTTTTGGCGGCTCAATAGTCCCTGACACCAGGGTTAATGAGGTTGGTAATCCACCTCACAACTCACACCATAGAAGAAGAAGTGTCTATTAAAGTAGGTGTTGAAGTACCTGTTGTGTAGGCATCGACCGCCTGTGGGGCTTCGCCCCGCGCGCCGTCAGCACCAGAGCCTGCAGCGAGAGCGCCACCAGACACAGCCGCGCTCCTGGGGACGAAGAGGTGGTGTTTAATTAACGGTATGATCGTATAATATATGATCGTCAGTTTTTTTTAAAAAAAAGATAATAATTATTATAATAGAATGCCAATAATAGAACATAATGTCGACAAAAGAAATCTATTCTGTAGGGCTAACATGCACAGTGTGATAATGTTAAAGTAATCAATTATCAGTTAGCACTTTAAATCTCCCGCTCTTCCTATATTCATTCATTCCATTACCATACATCCATTCATTCGTCCAACGACTCAATTCGCTCTCTTCCGATGGCTCTCGTCAAGTGTGCATACGGACATCATAACATATTGTAAAAAATCATAAAAACTACCGAAGTGACCATCTCCAGCTTCTAAACTTCACCGTGAACAAGTAATAAGGGGCGCCCCTCAGGAACAGCATTCCAGCCAAGTTCAGAGCCTCATCACACGTGAGTCCGTTTCCCTTTTCCATCTTTTAAAGTGCTCACAACCCGACAAAGCAACCTTTTGGATTTACAGTCGTGATAGCTCACTAAGTAAATAAATAATAGATAATTTTGTCACGGTCATTTTATCGATAGAGTTTGAAAACTGAGCTAAGGACACCAGCTACCATCCAAAAAGTTGCACACTTATATTTTTTTGACGTGACTTATTGTAGATTTGCCGCAGATGGCATTAACTACTTGGCCGGATAAATGGGGAGCGCTGAAGGCTCTCACCCGGTACAACGTTTAAGACAACAGGCCTGAGGGTGCCCAGTTGGGCGCGAACCTCGGCTCAGGGCGTCGTCTGAGAGGATACTTATATAAGAAGTGAGGGTGCTAACTATCAATATTGCCACATGCAGATAATAATGTTTACAATTTAAAGAATATATAATCATTAACGAAATCTAGGTTACTAGCGCAGCGTCGCAAAAAACAGGCACTTAAAAGTCACTAATACCATAATTATCCATACTCCAATCACTCGATTATCAAAATGGAATTTCCCGAAACACAATAATACTGTTCGGTGGTCGATTATACGGTATCTGAGGTCACTTTCTGTTGTTATACACTTATTACTAATAACATAATGGCTACCATAAGGTGGACAAAAAGACATCATACGGATAGATAATTTGCTGTTATTACTACAATCTCTTGAAAGTAACACTTTCGATAAAGTAGCGGTAATGTGCCTGTAATTTATTGTGCATTATATAGCGTTTTAGTCATTAAAACTACAGTTTGGAGTAAATAATGCATTATCAATAAGTAGGTACTTTATTATAGTAATTAAAGGAAGGAAGGACGTAGGTACATTTACCAAATGAGGATAAAAACTACCTATTTTTCCCATCAGGGGGGTTAATAAAGATGACAAAGCTATTATTAATTAACGTCACAACACTATTAGTTGGGGGTATCGTTTGATTTTAAAAGACCCACGATACCACCAGGGGTATCGCCAGGGGTATCGTGGGTCCGAAACGAAAAAAAAAGCAATATTGCTATTTGACATATTTGCATTGCGCAGTTACTTGTTTAATGTCAAATTGCAATATTGCTTTTTTTAGATGAATCGCTTCCTTGTGCCCTTTTTAGCCCCGCAGGTGTCGCTACTGTTGAGCGTTTTTAAATTTTGAGTTACCCATACTACACTTCTCATCAAAAAAATCGAAACACTTCCGTTTTCATTGTTTCTGTCCGAATTTAACACAAAAAAGAATTCATACGATGAAAAAAAATACATAAATGTATAGCTGGCAGTTTGGCCATTACAGTAATAAGCGAAAATTCTAAATTCAAAATTAGAATTTCATTTGTTTATCTTATAAACGAAATGAATCACTGTTTTGAGACAAATGTGTGTTTAGGGTTGGAGTACATTTAGCGTTTAAAAACTAAAAATTGGCGCCTATCCTTAAACTTTTTGTTTTTTATTTCAATACTGTGACTTTGGGACGTCTGAAAAAAGGTTTTTTTTCTAAAACGTATGGATACTTCGCCCACAGAAGCCGCCCAAGTTGTGGCATTGCTGGATTCTGGCCTTAGTCAGCGTGTTGTGGCTGCAAGACTGCATCTAAGCCTGTCATCTGTTCATAGAGTCTATAAACGTTATCGGGAGACTGGTTTGTTCACGCGCCGTTCAGGATCTGGCAGGAATCGGGTCACTTCTGAGCGAGATGATCGATTTATTGTAACAACTTCTTTAAGAAATCGACGCCTTAACGCTTTTCAACTGCAGCAGCGGCTTCGTGTTGTACGAAGGGTGGCTGTAAGTGACTCTACAATTAGAAGAAGGTTGAAGGATCGTGGACTGGTACCGCATAAGCCAGCAAATGGGCCGAAATTAACTGCAGACCATCGAAGAGCGCGCCTTAACTTTGCACGTGAGCACCTAAATTGGTCATACCTACAGTGGAGCAAAGTTCTCTTTTCTGATGAGTGTAAAATTATGCTGTATGGTAACGACGGAAGGAACAAGGTCTACAGAAGAGACGGAGAACGCTATGCACAATGCTGCATTGAAGAAAAGGTCAGCTATGGTGGCGGTTCGTGGACGGTTTGGGGAGGAATCAGCGCCGACGGTAAGACAGAGCTTGCTTTCGTGTCTGGGCCACGTCTGCCTGCACTAAACTGTCATCGGTACGTCGAAGAGTGTCTCGAGCCTCATGTGATGCCCTATGCACATTTTATTGGCAACGGCTTCATATTCATGCACGACAATGCTAGGGCTCACACCGCGGGCGTCGTACGAGATTATCTTAACGAAGTCGATATCTCTATTATGGAATGGCCAGCAAGAAGCCCGGACATGAATCCCATTGAACATCTGTGGGATGAATTAAAGAGACGAATTCGAGCAAGAGATCCTGCCCCAGAAACACTTAGCCAGCTGCAAGATGCAATCCAAGAGGAATGGGACAATATACCACAGCATGTGATCGTGACTCTCATCCGATCGATGAAGAACCGTATGGAAGCAGTAATTAGAGCTCGGGGAGGGAATACAAGTTATTAAATAAACGTTTTTTAGCTTTTTTTTTCATTTACGTGTGTTGTTTTATCCATTTCCTTTATACTCCATACGGAATAAAAATGACTCATTTAACAAAATACGAAACCTATGAAAAATTCATTTAAATTTAGAACATTAACATTAAGATTTGATAAGCTCATATTACTCACTATTAAACGACATTTAACATTTATTCCTAAATGTACACATTTTTCTGATAATCCTGACAAAACGTAAACTTGCAAGGTGTTTCGATTTTTTTGATGAGAAGTGTATTTGAGTAAACAAGCATATTTTTTTGATTATACTATATTTGGTTACACTATAAAACCCTTTGGGCGGCGTTTATTGCAAAATCGTAGTGTTATATTTTCCCCTTTAACAGCCTCCGTGGTCTAGTGGTTAGAGCGTTAGGCTCACGATCTGGAGGTCCGGGTTCGATTCCCGATGGGGACATTGTCGAAATCACTTTGTGAGACTGTCCTTTGTTTGGTAAGGACTTTTCAGGCTTGTATCACCTGATTGTCTGAAAAAGTAAGATGATTCCGTGCTTCGGAGGGCACGTTAAGCCGTTGGTCCCGGCTATTAGCCGTAAAAACACCTCCACTGACCCGCACTGGAGCAGCGTGGTGGAGTATGCTCCATACCCCCTCCGGTTGATTGAGGGGAGGCCTGTGCCCAGCAATGGGACGTATATAGGCAGTTTATGTATATTTTCCCCTAAAGATCGGAAAGAAGAAAACTTGAAAAAACTTATGAAAAGGTTTAGTACCTCCGATCTACTCTGAACTGGCGTGCATGTATGATTAATGATTGATGAATGTGGAGGAAGCAAGAGAAGTGTGTCAGGATCGGAGCAAATGGAATTCCATAGCCTCTGCTTACCCCGGTGGGGAATAGACGCGTGTTTATATCAATCAATCAATCAATCAATAATACTTTATTGCACAACGACATATACAAAGGACATAAACATACGAATAAAAACATATATGTATGTGTTTATGTATGTTTGATAGTATATGTATAATTAATTAAGAAGTAATGTTGTGAGAATTACCTCCGAGCCACGGCACGATTCCGCGCGGCGAATTATATCGACCGTTTCGGCTAATACCCGTACCGTACTACGATGTTTATCGACGTAAATAGCGTTCACTGCGTCTATTGGTCAAGCCCTTAATATAAATCGCGCGGAACCCATGTACGGTCACGAGCATTAATATCTATACCCACTTTAGAACCCTGTCGCACTATCATATTTGACATTTAATGAGTCTTACGGTTTAATTTGTCAAAAAAGTTAATGTGACATGGTCATCATCATCAGCTCACGTCTCCACTGCTGGGGCACGGGCCTTCCCTATGGATGGATAGGGAGATCAGGCCTTAAACCATCACGCGGGCCCAGTGCGGATTGGAGGTTATTAACGACTGCTAATGCAGCCGGGACCAACGGCTTAACGTGCCTTCCGAAGCCCGGAGGAGCTCGAGATGAAAACTTTTTTTTGTGGTCACCCATCCTATGACCGGCCCTTGCGAAAGTTGCTTAACTTCAACAATCGCAGACCGAGCGCGTTTACCGCTGCGCCACCGAGCTCCTCTAATGTGACAATGGTGTATACATAATAGTACTCGTGACCGTACTTATATAGGCAGTAAATGCACCCACGCGTCGAGGGCTATGTTTAAGTCCCATGTAATAGGAGACGAGTCTATTGCCATCAACAGATCCTGGAAACCACGTGATATTAACTATCCAAACGTGAATTCAAACTCATTTAGTTATTAGCCTACATTTTACCTCAATTAAACATACCTGCACGTTTTCCTAGAAATCATAATTATGGTTTGAATTAATGTACTTTTTCAAGGGCACTTAGAGCCCCCATTAAAGTGCGAAGGTTCTACGCAGGCGTGAGAAATGATGATTTCGCGGTCAAGTGACAGTTCCGCTCTACATCGGGCAATAGACTTATTTTTTTTCTTACTCATTTTATTTGTAATTAGATTAGGAGATAACTCAGTGCAACCGATAATTTATAATAATCAGATCAAATACAATCTATTGCACAGAACTTAATTTCAACAATCAGACATAACGCATCGATACAGTACAACTTGGGCAGCCTTATTGCTCTAGAGCAATTTTTTCCAGGCAACCAACAGCTAACACGCGCAACGTGATAAAATTGACGATCGATTCAATAAATTTTGTAGATATCGATAAGTTTGTTTTTTCCCCTAACATGCGTGCCATGTGATTTTGTTCGAATTTTGACAGAATGACACGACTTATTTGCACCAATCGACAAATCGACATAATTATATCGTCAGAATCAATAAAATTAACATTTCATCACTTTGCGCGTGTTAGCCTTGCAAGAACACATTTACTATTAAAGTAAGATAGAACTAGAAAAAGTAAGATGAATCCGAGGTTCCTAGGGCACGTTGTGCCCTGGGTTCAAACTATTCGTAACTAGCCGTAAAACCACCTCCACTGACCCGCAGTGGAGCAGTGTGGTGGAGTATGCTCCGTACCCCCTCCGATTCATTGACGGGAGGCCTGTGTCCAGAAGTGGGACGTATTACGCTGTTATGTATCACAATGACCTAATTTGGAAGTGACAACATTAATGAGGTCCCAATTTATACGGCCAAGTAATGAATGCCATCCGTTATAGATATAAGTAAAACAAACGTCAAAAAAGTGCCATCAAGTAGATACCATTTTTGACCAGCGTAGAGTACAGTACAGCGTAATGTACCCACTTTAGGACTCTGTCACACTAACATATTTAACATTTAGTGAGACTTACAGTTCAATTTGTCAAAAAAGTTAATGTGATATGGTACCAAAGTGTATATGATATTACTCATGACTGTACTTATACCTATGTCTATCCATTCCAGGTTATCTCCATATTACATATAAACGTATTATAACACGACTATTACGATAGCTATGTTGTCTATGTTACGTGTTATTCCCTCCGTGGTCTAGTGGTTAGAGCGTTAGGGTCACGATCTGGAGGTCCGGGTACGGTTCCCGTGGATTATCAACCTCATCAACGCTGGAGTCATTGTTGTTATTGAGCCGCCAAAGGGCCCTGACATGGCTCATGTACTGATGTTAGTAAGTAGTAACCGGGACCAACGGCTCGACGTGCCTTCCGAAGCACGGATCATCTTACTTTCAGCCTGTAATGTCCTAACCAAACTAGGGATCACAAAGTGATTTTTGTGATATATCTCCACCGGGATTCGAACGCCCAACCACGGAGGTCTGTGTGCATTGAGCTTCAGGCACAACCGGACACTGATAATAGGCTACTTGACAACCTAGTCAAATGAGATACTTTTTACGAAACGTCTAAACGAAAGTTTTCTTTGGAGTTTGTATGAAAATACTGTCTTGTGACGTCATGAATAAAAGCGGTCAAACGTCGTACTCATTGTTACTTAATACATAAATAAAATTCGAAAATAAGTCGAAAAATAAAATGAGATTGATTTTTGATCATCTTAGTCTGGCTTCTATTTCTAGATTAACATTTTGTAATTTATCTTTGACTTAGTCAAATACCCTATTATTCCATAACGCAACATCACGTACAGTCATGAGCAATATAATGTACCCACTTTAGGACTCTGTCGCACTAACATATTTGACATTTAGTGAGACTTACAGTTCAATTTGTCAAAAAAGTTAATGTGACATGGTACCAAAGTGTATACATATTAATGCTCGTGAACGTACATACGTTGACGTCTGTCATTTTCTAAACAATGAGGTACTTTCCAGGTTACGTTCCCCAAAAATAATAATAAAAAAAAATAATTAAAAATTAAAATTTCTTTATTAAAAAATAAAGATGGCGTTGTCGAGATTTAACGTGATAATTCATTCTAGCATTATGTCGTTTTTCACAGGGTCTTACGCAACCTGAAGGTTTGACAGGTCCGGTTTTTTACAGACGCGACTGCCTGTCTGACTTTCCAAACCGCGAAGGGAAAACCAGCCCAATACAGGTTAGGTCACATACCTCCGAAAAAGCATTTCTCGGGAATGTGGATTTCCTCACGATGTTTTCCTTCACCGCTGAGCACGTGATAACCATTTATGATCCATACATGAATTCGAAAACAAATTCGACAATGATTGGTCTAGGTCTGTGTGTGTGGATTCGAGTCAGCACGGCCACAGCTCTTAAATGGCACAATACGTTGTGTAAGTGAATAATTTAACACGTGAGTCTGCCCTTCCCCGTAACGTTTCCATTTGGTAGAATGATGGAAACTCGAAGAAAATCCGCGCTGTAATGACGGTATCTGTACGTATCACTTTCTACGGCTTGCGTGTTTGTACGTGAGTCACATTCAGTGGGTAGTGACAGGGACGGACGCAGGGGTTGAGGCCTATCTTAGTGCCTTCAATTTCCATGGTGGGGGGGGGGGGGGTAAAAAGGCCACATCAAAGCAATTCATCTAGAAAAGCAATATTGCTATTTGACATTTGTTTGCATTGCGCACTTACTTTTATATGCGCAAATGTCAAATTGCAATATTGCTTTTATGTGGCCCTTTTAACTCCCCAGTTATAGTAATATGCATTAAAGTTTTTAAGGAAATGGGAAAACATGGAGGAAATTCAGATTTGAGATTGCGTTTTTCTTAAAAAATAAAATTATTAGCTACATTTGATGAAAACAAATGAGGTTTGTACTGAACAAAATTATACAATAAGAAAGTAGTCATGATCATACTTCCTGCTAGTATAATATAAGTATTATAATTACGAAAGTTTATAACGATATATCTTTAGCTTATATACGACAGAATAACATATAACTTCGTTGCCAATTTAAAAGCTTTAAATGTGTCGCCCTCATCAAACTTCTTTTTTGTCAAGATCGAATAGTATTTTGCTCCTAAAACACTCTTAAGTACGTAAATATCAATTACTTATCTTTTAATATTTTTAACACACAGTCATACAAAATATTTTCAGGCGGAAGTTTCTTTAATTTCTATAAAATTGACCCAATATTGCACATAATTTTAAATTGGCAACAACGATAAGATTTTTTTAAAGACGTATTGATAAGTTATTTATAAAGTCGTACGCAAACAAAGTCACGCGCAGCGCCTAGTGTCATACCTCATCAATGGCCCCGATTCCTGCAGACACCGCCTAATTTTATTTTAAGTTATATCCGTCATTTTCATATCCGTCGAAAAGGAAAGGGACGGATGATTCACAGCTCTTAATTTTAGGAAGAATGAGTAAATGAATGAATAACCCGGGCGAATCAAAAGGTACGTCGCTGGTATGCAATCCGTTTGACGTGCTGTCTACTTAACTGTGTCGGTTATTGACGGACGTAAAATATTTAGACGGTTGGTTTAGATTTGTGCTTAAAATTTTATTTTTATTTTATTTTATTAGGATAATCAACAGCGTTACAATAAATGCATGTGTGTTGTAGAACATTAATTAAACGTAAGGCCAATAACAGATTACCCCGGATTATTATGAAGTACTTAATAATATTAATCTAAACTAATTACAACATTATGCTATTTTAGTATATCATTATATAAACAAATATTTTGTAAACAGGTGAAACTAAATGGGATACCGTAAGCTTGTTCTTTAGAAAACTAAAACTATATTGTAACCATAAGTTGCATTCAAAATAAAAAACACTACTAAAAACTGTACTTTTATGCGTATCAATATTAGAAAGAAAAGAAAAAGAAAAGAAAGTTAAGTATCTACAACAATTGAAATATATACTCACCAATCCTACTCTCAATGAGTTTCGTGTGTATGTGTGTATGCAAGTGTATTTTAAATATAAATATATATGTGTATTTACGTATGTATGTATGTAGCCCTACGTGTTTGCCACTTGGGATCGGATGGCAGCTATTCAAATAATCTCAAAAAACCACCATCCACTACTGTGTGTGTGTACCTATTATATTTGTATGCTGAGTGTTTAAAATTTATTTATGACATGGTTTTTGAAAGTTTTAACGTCATACCGGTATGGATCTACCTCAGTAAAGAGTTTATTGTAGGTACGAGTTATTCTTGTAATAGTCTCATTTTGACAGTAATTTGTCCGATGTGGTGGTACATAAAATGGATTAGGTCGATTTAAGGTGCGGAATGAGAGACGCCGTGGGATATTTAAATTAACTGTGCTTACTAATTCTGGACAATCAATTCTGGAGTTTAAGATATTATACAAGAATGTCATATCGTATACAGTTCGCCGGTGTTCTAAAGAAAGCAGTTTATGCCTTGAGCAGCTCTCTGTGTAGAAATCGTCAGTTGTAGGTCGAAAAAAAGTTCGATAGTTAAGGAAATTAAGAAATCTTTTTTGTATTTTCTCAATCTTAGCAATATGTTTTTTATAATGTGGTGACCAGATGACGTGTGTTCCATAAATTTTATGCTTGTCGATTACCCGTCCCTTTCCTTTTCGGCGGATAAGAAAATGACAGATATAACTTAAAATAAAATTAGATGGTATTTACAGGAATTAGCACCATTATCAATTTAACCTGCAGCATCATACCTACCTACTTATAATAATAATCAGAAAAGCACGAAAATACGCTTCCGTATCTATTTCTTGCATTGCTGTCTAAAAACCCGTCTTTTTCTCTTAAATGTCAAATTAAATGTGACAGTGCGACAGGGTTCTAAAGTGGGTAAGTACATGATATTGTTCATGATTGAACTTGGGCCACAACATCTAAATACGTCCCTGGCGAACAGTAGCACGTACGAAGCTACTTGCACATTTCTATATTCGCAGAGGATAGACTCGTAATATTGTGACATGGTCCGGGTATCGATTGGTATACTTATGCAAAGGGCTGAACCTATGTACGTTCACGAGTACTAATGTGTATACACCTTGAAACCATGTCACATTCACTTTTTTGACAAATTAAACCGTAAGTCTCAATAAATGTCAAATATGACAGTGCGACAGGGTTCTAAAGTGGGTACATGATATTGCTCATGACTGTAGTTATTTACCATAATACCATGATTTATAAGCGATATTTAACTTTACGCCGTAATTTTAACGTATGTTCTTAATAGCTTTAGGTTTTTCGAAAGTTTTGGAGACTTAAGAGTAATAGAACTGGCCTACTACGTTGCCCCACTGCTAGTAAGGTGGAGTAACATCCGAGCCGAGTCCAGTTTAGATAAGTTCGTTTTCTAAATTAACTCGACCGAGTATCAAACCCAGGACTTCTAAATAAAGAGAAACATGTTACTGGTGAAAAACGTTACACAAAGGTTTATGACACTGGTCGACAAAAAATCGTAACTAACTATACAAAAAATAATGTTTATATGCTATGTAAGTTCCTATAGGTAACCTAGGTATCATTTTAAAGGGGAATGTATTCAGAGTCAATAAAATAACATTAAATTAAACAATTTAAAAACCTCCGACCAAAAAAGTACTCAATTATTATGACAAAAGGTTAAAAATGCTAAACCCTATAAAAAGCAAAAAATAACTTATTTCACATATGCATGCAAGCAAACTGAGCTTGTAACATTCCTATCACACTTAACAAACGACCTGATGAGCTTGAAGACCTGAACCGATTTCCACCAAAAATAGCTAAGAATACTCTCGACTGATATATCTTTCAAACAAAAAACGCCGCATTTAAATCAGATCATCCGTTTGGGAGCTACGATGCCACAGACAGACACATACACATTTACACAGGCACGTCAAACTTATAACACCCCGTCGTTTTTTAGTCGGGGGTTAAAAAATAAAAGTTAACAAATGACAAATATTCTGTTGTGAAGAGCAGAGTATTTTTCCAAGCGCATACTATTTAAATGATACAAAATGCTTATCGTAGGTCTAAAATCCAGATGTTAGTTAGTACCGAAATTCTAGTCAGATTTGAGGACCACAAAAGCCATGAATCTACGACATAGCGCTTTTACCATTTCTACCAGTGTTACGCATACTGTTAGATACTTACGTATAATGCTCCTTCATTGTAGGCCTAGAATCCAGACGTTAGTAACAAAATTCTAGTCAGATTTGAGGACCACAAAATCCATGAATCTAGGGTACAGTCATGAGCAATATAATGTACCCACTTTAGGACTCTGTCGCACTAGCATATTTAACATTTAGTGAGACCTACAGTTCAATTTGTCAAAAAAGTTAGTGACATGGTACCAAAGTGTATACATATTAATGCTCGTGACCGTACTTGTATAGTGCCTATACCATTTTTACACCTACCATTACTATTTGTACATCGAACAGTTTATCAACTACTCACCAGCTGCCTAAGAGCTAACATCAGGAACTCAGGTCATTATCTTTATATAACATCCGACCACGGTTCCTTGTAGACAGGAACTGGAAGCCATTGCACTAAATATTGCACTTTGTAGACAAATTGACGGCAAAAATCGACCGTGACAGAGTTTCCTTCATTTGTCAAGCTTGGACAATTTACTTTCATCGATACTTAAGTATCAACTTGGCTGTACAATAGACTTGACTTTTGATTGATCGATAGTTGTGTCAGCATTGCAAAATATTGAATAATGATTAGGCTACTACTTGACTAAGGTCCCTGTTTCATCAGGACCACATGGCGCCACCACGGCTGCGCCTGATCTGACCATTTCAGTAAGGGTAAAAATTTTAATCACTTACCAGGACCTGTCCAGGAGCGGATCTCAAACAACCTATCTCCTAGAGAATTAGATAAAATTGGTCATGACTCCTTTGACCCCCTCTGGTTCCATGGACCTGTCAAATCTTTAGGTTAGGTAAGCGGATGCTGTGCCAAACGGGATAATGCTAGGTATGGTGACAAGTTTTAACCTGGATAGCAACTAGGGCGAAGTTTTTTTTTAACAAAAATCCATCATGGTTGTGCCACCAGCGGAGAATTATTTAGGATTCTGTTGCTGGCAACAAATTAATTGCGCAACCCTATGGCGATATTCGCTTGTTACGTACAAGTGAGGCAAGTATGTTGGTATTACGACATGGTGATATGGTCCAAGATTTCCTAGGCTGTCTACCCTTTTACTTCCAAATTCATCATCTCCTTAGCGATTTCCTGGTTTTCACGAGTTTTTAACCTAGATTTGACAGGTCCGGTCTTTTACAGAAACAACTGCCTGTCTGACCTTCCAACCCGCGAAGGAAAAACCAGCCCAATACAGGTTAGGTCACATGCTTCCGAAACGTATGCTAAGCATAAACATGTTAGGCTTTTAAGCCTAAGTTATGACTGCTATTGTGCGTCGCTGGTATTGAATATGTATAAAAACACATGCTTGATATTTAGAAATGGACTGTATTAATTAAAAATTAACAAAAGGTGGAAAAAGCGACACCCATCGCCATGATGTTCAAAGGGTAGAAGCAAGATTAGAATATGGTGTTGCCATAATATAAAATAAATTTTAGTGTGTACTACACACGTAATAATTATCCTGCTGACCGTTACACCTAACACCATAACTGTTTTCATAATCCCACGTCATAAAGTTACATTAGAAGTGCAATTGAAATGATTCACTGCCCGCTGGTAGCCATTTTATGGTGACCATAAGTTGACAGTGAAAGTTACGCGTATGGGACATTGCATGACTTACACAGTAGTATATTGCGTAATGGGGAAATTATAGCTATTACATTTTCATTCTTCAGAACGTGACGTGAAAACTCATGTCGTGAAAACATGTGAATGTGACATAACATAATATCTCACAGCCTATTAAATGTTCGACTACTGGGCACGTCGCTATCGTCATAAACTGCCTTAGCGCTCCCCATTTGGCCGGCCAAGTAGTTAATGCCATCCGAGGAAGACATATAAAAAAGTCATCAACTGAATTGGTAAAAATGTCAAAAATCAACTAAAGTATCCTACATTACATATGTATGTACGTATGAATCTATTTTCTGTGTATTATGATATCTGAATGTGGAACAATGGGATATAGGCGCGGGCGCAGGTAATAAGCCATGGCAGGGCAGAAGCGTGACGTGTACAATGCAGGCTCTGTCTTCCGATTTTGATGCTATCTGTTGATGAAGTGCGGTTAGGCAATGAGAACATACGTACATAATATCTCAGCCTATGTACGATAAGTCCAATCAGTTTCTTGCAAAGTAATAAATTAACTGGTTGCACTTAAGACCTGGTTACATGTCGTTTTTGTAAAAATATACTCCCTGTAAAAATATAGAACTGTATAGTTATGGAGTAATGAAGGCGATTACTCCACCGACAAGAGCGCAGTTCTTAAATAAAGAGAGAGATAGTTATGAACCCGTCGCGACTTTAAATTAGTCAACTAACGTTAAACAGTAGCTTTTCAATAAGGGGCTTTCCAGGCTAACTTCCCTATAAAAATAGAGATGGCATTGTTCAGATTCAGCGTGATAATTACCTTATTCTAAATGCTCGGGGTACATAATTATTCAAAAATATAATCAAATGACAGACATATATAAAAATAATTGTTTCTTGATATTTGGATGACACTATGTATAGAATTATGTTGCTACCTATATTGTTTCCCTTTATTTGGATCAGAATAATAATGGTTGGAAGATGTAATGAGTGTAATAACAAGAGTCATCATTTATACCCAAAAACAAACATAAAAGATGCATATGTCTGTTATGCATGAAATTAGAAGGTTAAACAAAGGCAAATCTGTACAGCGCCATCCATATTTTTGTCAGGAACGTAGTCTAGTAAGTCTCTCAAATCTACGGACCAATTGACCTTTATTATGTGCCTGCTAATTTTATAATTTAAAATTAAGTAAGTTATGAATAGATAACATGCAGCCTCCTTGGTCTAGTGGTTAGAGCGTTAGGCTCACGAGGAGGTCCGGGTTCGATCCTCGATGGGGACATTGTCGAAATCATTTTCTGAGACTGTCCTTTGTTTGGTAAGGACTTTACAGACTTGAATCACCTGATTGTCCGAAAAAGTAAGATGATTCCGTGCTTCGGTGGGCATGTTAAGCCGTTGGTCCCGGCTATTAGCCGTAAAAACACCTCCACCAACCCGCATTGGAGCAGCGTGGTGGAGTATGCTCCATACCCCCTCCGGTTGATTGAGGGGAGGCCTGTGCCCAGCAGTGGAACGTATATACGCTGTTTATGTATGTATGTTATATATGAATAGATATTTTTTCTTGCCGTCCGGCGGGTCCCTTGAGTAACAATCTTCAAAAAGCAAAATGACCTTAGCTATCATTCATTTCTACCAAAATAGCAAATGTCTTGTCACTAGCATTGTTTAGATCTTATGCTCTGATTACATTGCCCGAAATATGTCTGTTTTAATATTCATTCTCATTTTAATAAACAAGAGTCGTTGAGTCTTTTGTCTCTTTTGCACAATAGAATGCTTTTAGAGATAAGCGCAGCTTTTGTAACATATTGTCCTTTTGTTTAGGTATAATAAAGATTATAAATTATGTTTAAAGCATTATATAGGGAAGTAAATAAGTAATTTAGAATCACTAAACTCTCAGACATTGGCATTACAAATAATAATATTGTCTTTGGATGCACTCCCATAGTGCATACAGGGATAATCGCCGGTTGGTGTCACAACATATTTAGATTAAACTGTCTTAAGGGGCCTCTACGTGTCCCACGCACGCCTTCCAAAAGTCCGGGACTCCATAGGCCCGAGATATGGAAACGACATACAAATAATACTAATGCGTTTTTTATTTCCAAATATAACACAACACAAAAAGTTACAATAGTGGTTGATCGTACAGAGTTTTGATACAGATAGTGATTCTCTGTCCCCGAAACTAGGAAAACCTGTATTTTGCATTACAAAAGCATTACAACTTAAGATAACACTTTGCTTCCGTCTTTTCATAAAACTCACTAAACACCTTAAGCAGGTAATTAATGTTAGAGGTGCATAATTCATCTATAAATTATACATATCAGATGCTCATATGCGTTCGTTTATCACTCGGGAATACACTAACTTGCTTCTAATTACCATTCATTTGTATATAATTTAACAGTCAAAAGTTCAATACACTTCTATGCTAATTTCTTGCAGTAACCAATGTGTTAACGTTTAACTTTCGTGTTGTAAACTATACATACAAAAGAGAAAATTCATCTGCACGTAACGAGTGAATGATCTAACGATTACCTATACTGTGTATAGATATAGACTTTGCGTGCGAATCAATAAATACTACAAAAAATGCATGTTACCAAAATTAGTCTGTATATTCCGATCTCAATGAAGAACTGTCTGCCTGTCGATAACATTGGCGTGCGTTCAGTAGTTTCGCATTCCAATACTGACTTGAATTACGTAGAGTAATTAGTTAAGTTGCTGTGGTCTAGCTTTTACAAAAAAAGTATATTTAAGCATTTGTATTGAATATGCACCCTTATAATCGTGTTATCGTGGGCAACACCACTAGTGGTCATAGACCTTTTTACTTTTTACTTAATATAGACGTTGTGTGCTCTCTGCCCGTTCTCTCTTGCATTTTTACCTGTCAGACGTAATGGCCATACTTTTACCTTTATAAGTTAATCCTATTGAATCTCACTGACTGTATATTTATCATCATATCCTAAAGTGATAATAAATGTTATTTGTGGCTCACAAGAATATTGTTTTGATAATTCCGGTCAACCACCATTGGCTTTTGTCGAAAAGCCTTTTCAATTTGACCACAATCCCACCTGATGGTAAGTGATAATGTGGCCGAGGGTAGGACATGCTTACCTAGAAAGTGCCGATTCAATTCAATTCAAAATATTTATTTCGGAAATATGTTAGTAACAGAAAGCTTAACCTAGTATTGATCACAGATCACTACAGGCTGTAGTGATACAGGCTGATCAGCTGATTGCCCAAAAGTAAGATGATCCGTGCTTCGGAAGGCACGTTAAGCCGTTGGTCCCGGCTAATATTTACCGATGTAAGTAATTAGTCGTTACATGAGCCATGTCAGGGATCTTTGGCGGCTCAATAGTAACCCTGACAGGGTTGATGAGGTTGGTACTCCACCTCACAACCCACACGATAGAAGACATCACGTGGTTTCCAGGATTTGTAACTTGTATTTTTAGTTTTATTTTATGAAAGTGTATACAGGCTGTTAGTGACATAATGACGAATACTGAGGGATGATTTAGACCATGATTCTGAGTTAATATCAAGTGGCATTTTCCTTCGCAATATTTATGATTTTTTTTTAGTTCTTTAATTTTTTTCAATTCTATACTTATGCTATGAAAAAATTGATATTAACTCAGAATAATGATCTGAATCAGCCCTCTCTGTATTCATTACGATGTCACTTACACCCCGTTCATGTACGTACAGGTAGCCATACAAGTAGGTATGGGAGATGGAGACACTGTAATGAATATTGTGGGGGATGATACAGACCATGATTTTGAGTGGATATCAAGTGGAATTTCCTGTCGGAAAATTTATATTATAATTCTTTTCAGTGCCATACTTTTGCGACGGAAAATTCCACTTGATATCGACTCAGAATTATGGTCTGAATCATCCCTCAAAGTTTTTGTTACGATGCCGCTAACACCCTGGTATTTATGCCAACTATTTGCATTTCAGGGCAGAGGAAAACCACTGCCCTATTTTTCCCTAAAAAGTAGCATGGAAAATGCTACACTGACAAGAGCGTAGCTCTTGAAATATTACTGATGATGATTTACACTTCACCTCGTATCGTATTCAGCTGTTTTATCTACTTGTAAAAAGCGTTGTTTGTTACAACCTCGTTATTTTCTTTTATAATCTCCATTACATGGTTGTGGAGGGTGTCGTAATCGTAACCGGAGATTATAATCAGGATTATGTAGGTACTTTCTTATGCTACCTTCCTCCTGTCACTTCCTTGCAAACCGGAGTGTTGGTTATCTCAGTGGGTAATTAGAAAATATTTGGTTGTAATGTCGGTGTGGTTGCAAGTTGTCTTTGAGTACGGTCACGAGCATTAATATGTATACGCTTTGAAACCATATCATATTAACATTTTTGACAAATTAAACCGTAAGTCTCATTATAATATGTCAAATATGATAGTGCGACAGGGTTCTAAAGTGGGTACATGGGTAAGTGGGTGGGTGGGTGTGGTTGCCTGGAAGAGATTGCTACTTAGCAATAAGGCCGCCTATTGTACTAATTCTATTTCTCTTTTGTTTTGTATTTTGTTTTTTCCTGTTTGTGCAATAAAGTATTTGTTATGTTATGTTATGTACATTATATTGCTCATGACTGTACTTGTGGCATTGCGCACCCCATTTGAGATTACAGGTGAGGTGTGGGTATTTAGTTCATCTTGCGACGGATTTACCTTTGACTTTCAATGAGGGATTTTCCAATGGGCGTTCCCCAAAAACACGATAGATGGCGTTGTTAGGTTTTTTCTTCGTTTAAACTTCTGATTTCATGGATTACAGACATATGCATCTTTTATCTTTGTTTTTGGGTATAAATGATGACCCTTTTTATTACGCCAAGGTACAATTACAACTTCCACCCATTGTTATTCTGATCAAAATAAAGAGAAGCAATATGGGTAGCAACATCATTCTATACATAATACATACATAAACATAAACTGCCTATATACGTCCCACTGCTGGGCACAGGCCTCCCCTCAATCAACCGGAGGGGGTATGGAGCATACTCCACCACGCTGCTCCAGTGCGGGTTGGTGGAGGTGTTTTTACGGCTAATAGCCGGGACCAACGGCTTAACGTGCCCTCCGAAGCACGGAATCATCTTACTTTTTCAGACAATCAGGTGATTCAAGCCTGAAAAGTCCTTACCAAACAAAGGACAGTCTCACAAAGTGATTTCGACAATGTCCCCATCGGGAATCTATACATAATGTGATCCAAATATCAAGCAACAATTAATTTTATATATGCTTCTGACATTACATTACATTTTTGAATAATTATGTACCCCAGCAATGAGAAATAAGGTAATTATCACGTTAAAAGTGAACAACGCCATCTATCGTGTGTTTGGGGAACGTGGATTGGAATGTCCCTCATTAGGATATAATTTTGAGCTTATGTTAGGTGTTGTATTTGGTTGTGTATCATCAGATTTAAAAGTACTTGAATATTTATCTTGAATTTTAGAAAAACGTATACAATACGCTTCCCCCACCACTAAACAGGTATACATCACATAAACTTTTTTTTTCTTTACCATATAATCTTTGCGATCCAATAGGTCTTCAAAGTGCTCGAGTAAAAACGCATTTAGCCCTCTGGGCTTCCCTACTAAGACAAAAAATAAATATTACGCTCATGGATAATAGGAGTTGCCAATCCAGTTACCTATATTCAAATAAAATCGATTAAACTTTATCGCCTTTTTTATTTTCATAAAAGACACATACTTACAAAACTTGCACAATACATAATTAATGTGTATATAATATGTACTAATTATTTGATTTATTTGGATTGCTCGAATGAGCAAAGGAAGATGGCTCGGAGATTGTTGGAGTGGCGCCCACGAGCATTCACAAGAACGCGAGGAAGACCACTAATGAGATGGAAGGACGACATCGCACGACACGCAGGATATGACTGGATGTCGATAGCCCAGGATCGTCGGAAGTGGAACACATGGAAGAGGCTTACGTCCAAAATTGGATATCAATTTAGGCTGATATAGATAGATAGATTTATTTGGAGAGGGAACGGAGTAGGTTTACATTCGTATCGGAAAAACTTAAAATGTGCGCAGGTGCAAATTCCTGCAATTTCCGTCGTACCATTATTAGAGGTTGTCTTGTATGTATCTACTATGGTCTCCAAGAGTGGCCCTGGTCGTTCCACCACAGCATGTGATCAGGCCAGCCAATTAGCCAGCTGGCGTCGCGGTGGCGTGCGGTCTCGTGCGCCTGCGCACCCACCGTGAACGTTTCACTCCAGCTATTCGCCGAGAAAACTACGCTACATTTTTATGCCTCCATCTTGCTTGAGAGAGCACCGCATATTAAGATACGTCAGAGATATTCAACTTTAGGGAAGCTTGGATTAGCGTAGTGGTTAATGATTAATAAGCCCTTCTGACGTCACACAGAGACGCGAAAGCGAGACAAGCAGACCGCGCGCGGGATTTGGTCTGAGGTTTCATTTTTTTTTGACGTGACTATTGTGACGTTGCTAGTTTACAATTAGTCAAATCATTTTTACTAAACGTCAAATCACGAAATGACTATGGAATTTGTATGCAAAAGCACACTGTGCCGTCATAGAAAAACGTGATAACATATCGAACTTATTATTACGTTTTTCTTGATTAAAATTCATAAATAATTTAACTAAATAGAAAAAAGAAAATGTTTTTCGTTAAATTTCGTTAAAGAATTTCATAATTTATTTTGATCCTAGTACACAACCCATTTGCCGCTGGTCAGAGGGCTTCATACAAAATATATTAATTGATATCTATGTAAAACGTAAATTAGATACCTATTGACTTTTTTGAATAAATAGGACATCAAACATTATCATTTTTGAGTAGAACCCTTTACGACGCGACGTTAACCATGTATTTATGTCTACTTATATTAAAAAAAAGCTTTATATGGAAAGCTGTCATTACATATTGTGACATAATAGTCATTTCGGTCCACAGTTTGAACACCTCTGCTCGATGTACTATTTGCCACTAAAAATAACGCTCTATTTCCATGAAAATAAAAGTAGTTTTCCTTCAGTCGTAGGTTTACACGGCGTTTTATCGTTGTAATATTATGCAGTTCTTGATAAATGCATCTGTGGTGAGTAATTCTAATTACGGGTACGATTAAAATTGGCGTGTTAATAGCGTCATGCGATCTTTATAAGAAAGATATGTGTTTATTTAATCCAAGAAGTTCGTAAAATAAATTAAAAGTGGAACGAAGCCTTAAAATATAAAAGTAAAAATTATATATTTTTTAATATTTGAAAATTCTATTTATAAATCATGCATTCTAAGTGGAATGAAAATTTAAATCGTCTGTCTTATTTTGTTTTGTTTTTATAATTTGATGTTAATAAATGTTAATAATATTTAAATGTAATAAAAAGGGTTAAGTGAATTCATGACAAGTGCTTTTGTGGGTCAATGTAAATAAAGATTACTTATTTGTTAAGATTAATTGAAAGATTAGTTTTAAGTTTGGTAGCAACCGCTTTACATTTTCCATAGCATACGAGTACATAGGTAGGTACTGATTTGACTTATGGTTTCAAATTAAGTTCATGATTCCTCATGGTTTCCATTTTAGGTTAATTACTATATTTACATCATAAAAGATGAATAACAGGTTATAAAGCATATGTCTATATAATCTAGTTACTACAGCTGCTTCACAGCAGATTCGTGAAGGCTTCTTGAGTAGTTCCAAACTATCGGAATCATAAAACTTTATAGTAAGTACTCTATAATACACCGTGGCATCAATTTCGCCAAACTTTACTTCTCGCTTCGGGCTCCTAAACGATAAGCACACATAATTTGCAATACAATACCAAATTAGGGCTGCCATCATGAACGCGGGGTCTAAAAAGATTACACCAAAGCACGTAATATTAGGTGCGCAATGTTAACAAATGCTAAAAGTAATATTGCTTTTTTAGATTAATTGATTCAATGTGGCCTTTTAACCTCCATGCCCTGATAACTTGTCAATTCATTTTCACATTCAGACAAGTGGTTTACAACGACAACTAGGTATCTCGATACTGCCTATAGATTGATATACTTACACATTACGGACATGGGTCTATGAACTTATGTATTTACATGCAAGGCTGTTTCAGACTTAAATTTGTCACGGTAAGGTCGCAGACTCGAATCCAGCACGAGCCGAAACCAATGATTTTCGAAATTGTTGAAAACCGTTGCTGGCAACACCAAAAATAAAATATTATTTTTTTATTATTGTGGCAACTTTAAAATCGCTTTCTCTCTTCCTCCTTCAACGCCATCAAGATGTAACATGTCGTGTGCAAGAAAATAAATATTTTTGCTATAACTTTCAACTAAGTCTTTGAATACGACCAACCGCAGACCCCAACAACCGTATTTGAATCATAAATGATTATCACGAGCTCAGTGGTAAAGAAACACTCCGTGAGGAACCCTACATCCCCTAGAAATGCGATTCGGAGGTATGGGACCTAACGTATTGGGCTGGTTTTCCCTTCGCGGGTTATAAACCGGACCTGTCAAATCTTCCGGTTAGGTACGTACGCCTACCGTTATAGATAACGCTAAGCCGGTGTACCTCTAAGGTAATTGTATAAATCTCGACAGGTCCTGCAGTACCTAGATGCACAGCTTTTTTTTGACGTGACTTATTGTAGATTTGCCGCAGATGGCATTAACTACTTGGCCGGACAAATGGGGAGCGCTGAAGGCTCTCACCCGGTACAACGTTTAAGAGAACAGGCCTGAGGGTGCCCAGTTGGGCGCGAACCTCGGCTCAGGTCGTTGTCTGAAAGGAAAAATGTTTGAAAGAACTAATCGACCCTAGTGGGTCGATAGCCATAAGCGCTGAATGAGGGAAATCGTCGACCACGCCGGCGGGGTCGGTATCGGGGTCCTAAAGTGTTTGGTGTCGCGAGCTGATTGGCTGCCTCGGTCGTATATTACGTCCTTCGGACGCCGATACTTTTCAGTACCGTCCGCGTCCCTAAGCGGGATGTATTCGGAAGCCTCAACTACAAGGGGATTTGGGTGGTGCGGAGCAGAATCGAAAAAACGTTTTAGACGCACAGCAGCCCTACACAATCGTTCAAAATTAGCACTCTTACATTTCACTTTCGATTTTCGTGTACCGTTGGTCCGTAGTAGAAACTCGGCTAGGTATTAATTTTATGGGAAACCATTGCGACAAATTTGCTGCAATCTGTTCCGGTAGATAGTATTTTTTATGTTCTTTGAAGTTGGAAATAATAGGGCTATTTTTTCACGGTGCGTTTCATACAGGCCCTTAGATGTTCTTAGTTTGTTTATTTGTTGAAATAAATTAACATGACATAAGCTCGCGTTTATATCCTTATTGGGATAGTTAGGTTAGGTACCAAGCTAGCTTCAATAAAGACATTCTTAAAATTACGAAAATTGACGGCGATCGAAGTGTACCCGTTATATTCAAAACGTGAAGCGAGGTCTGTGTTGCTCTATGGTTATATTCGATCTACTATCGAATTGCAAAATTGACTCTTCTTCTATCGTGTGGGTTGTGAGGTGGATGACCAACCTCATCAAGCCTGGTGTCAGGGTTATTATTGAGCCGCCAAAGGTTGCTGGCGTGACTCGAGTAACGACTACGTACTTACATCAGTGAGTAGTAACCGGGACCAACGGCTTAACGTGCCTTCCGAAGAACGGATCATCTTACTTCTGGACAATCAGGTGATCAGCCTGCAATGTCCTAACCAAACTAGGGATCACAAAGTGATTAGTTTAGTCCGCACCGGGATTCGAACCCGGGGCCTCTGGATCGTGAGCCGAACGCTCAACCACTGGACCACGGAGGCCGTTGGCCGAAAATTGACTAATTGAGAAATATTATAAACCAATGAATGATTTTCCAAGCCGCGTTCCCCGAAAAAAATATAGATGTCCCTGTCTAACTCCAACGTGATAATTACCTATTTTCACACATATTTTATCAGTAGTCCAACTCATAATCTGAACAAATTGTCAACTAGAAAGTAGGTAAGTACATACTGCTTCTTTTTCTAGAATATTATGCGTAAAATACGCCTTTGTTTATTAAATTATGCTTTCAACGTAATACGGTCATTACGATCACGCGAGACAAGGTGTATTTAATGGTCGTTGTATCAACAAGCGAACTCTTACTTGATAGTATTGTATTTATTTAATGGGATGTGCGTAAGTATAATAGAAAAGTAAATCGTTTATTATCCATAACGTAAGAATTTTCTGACTTTAGACTTGTATAATTTATCTTATCCTTTTCTTCTATAGTATATATAAGATAATATGTACTTATGTGTATTATTATTATGTAGTTTATTTACTTGTAATTGTATCTATCTTTGTATTTTAGTTTTATGTGTACAAGTATTCCTATGCTGCACTATCCCGCTATATTATATTAATATTCAATATCTTCTATACTTAAAGGTTGCCTGGAAGTAAGTAAGTAAAATCTTTATTTCCTCTACAAAGACTCATGGTTACATAAATACATACAAAAATACAATATTTGTAGAGGCTGGAGCCTAAACTAGGGTACCCTGTGTTTTAGGACTCCAGGCCTCCACCTCCAGAAAGTCATGGTCAAGAGAAAATAACAAAATAGAAAAAATAAAAATAGTTAAGTACTTAACTTGAATTAAACATAGACTAAATCACAAAACATTTTTTAAAAAGAAAATATCAATTCCATAAATGCTTTTTATGCCTGTGTGTGCAATAAAGTATTTGTTATGTTATGTTAAAAACCGCGCTTCACGATTTGTAAGAAACCGGACCTCGTCAAATCTTCAGGTTTAATGAGCGGACCTTGTGAAAAATGGGATAACCCTAGGGAGATGATGATTATGTTATGTTAATAATGGAGTTATACGACCAAATTAAAATTCAAATAAAACTAAAATAGGGGATCACCATACGAGTCACGAAGATTAAAAATTGCAGCGAGTCATCTTATAATACCTGTGGCTCTACCAACCGCCAAGGGACCACGGGCTTGGGTTTATGTAAGTAAGTATACGTATAGATTATCTATTAATATTCCATAACTTCCTTTCCTTGATAGGGAAATTACGCGTTTCTTTTATAGTAGCGAACATAATCCGGCTACGCACTCAAGAAGTGCGTTTGTGTTTTCTAATACATCAAACTCGTAAGTCATTGAAAAAGTATAATTTCTATTTACGTCCAAAATCACCGTGACATTGAATTCTTTCGAATATATTAGCGTACAATTGCAGTTTGTTGATAATACTTTTCGCTGTTCTAGAGATGGTATAACAAACGAAGATTACTTGGTAGGTATCCGAAACTTTTTTATGTTAATAAGTACTTTAGTATCTATTTTTATCTTGAGCCCAGTTGGTAGAACGCTTGCCTCCCACTTTGAGGTTTTGAAACTTTTGAATCTAGCACAGACCTAAACCAATGATTGTCGAATTTGTTTTCGAATCATGTTTGGATCATAAATGATTATCACGTGCTCAGCGGCGAAGGAAAACATCGTGAGGAAACCCATATTTCCGAGAAATGCACTCGGAGGTATGGGAGATGTTTTCCCTTCGCGGGTTGGAAGGTCAGGCAGTCGCTTCTGTAAAAACCCGGACCTGTCAAATCGTTAGGTTAGGTAAGCGGACCCGGTGAAAAACGGCATAATGCTAGGTAGATGATTTGAGAATTATGTTGCTAAGTACCTATATTGCTTCTCTTTATTTTGATCAGAATAATTGTAGAATACTCGTAATAGGGTGAATTTCAACAAGTCTCATTTTTTTATCATTTCGGTGAGATTTTTTATTTTAATGCTTTTCTTCACATATTTGACGACAAATAAAACTTTAACCTATTTTGAATTATGTGCGTGAGTGGGCATCAAATACGATCGAAACTTACTGAGATATTTAAAATTGAATTTTTATGAGTCCACTGAAATGATAAGTACCCACTGAAATGATATAAATGTACACCGAAATGATATAAATGTACACTGAAATGATAATGAGTCCACTGAAATGAAATTAACCCACGGAAATGATACAGTCAAGAAAAATTGTGCTGCTTAGGTAGGGTTCCGTACAAAGTGAAGTTCGATTTATACATAAATAGCCTATATACGTCCCACTGCTGGGCACAGGCCTACTCTCAATTAACCAGGGTGGGGGGGGAGGCTATGTAGCATACTCCATCACGTTGCTCCACTGCGGGTTGGTGGAAATCGATTTATAAAAAATAGTTTAATACTACTAATAGTAATAGATTGTTGTTCGTTTCTTTCATCGAGCAATAAAAAATGCATTTAGTTGTTGTCAATATGTGGAGCCGTGGTAGCCTAGTTGGTAGAACGCTTGCCTCTCACTTTGAGGTCGCAGGTTCGAATCCAGCACAGGCCTAAACCAGTGATTGTCGAATTTATTTTCAAATTCATGTTTAGATCAGAAATGATTGTCACATGCTCAGCGGTGAAGAAAAACATCGTGAGGAAACCCACATTCCCGAAAATTCCATTTTCGGAGGTATGTGACCTAATGTGTATTGGGCTGGTTTCCCCTTCGTGGGTTGGAAGGTGAGACAGGCAGTCGCTTCTGTAAAATACTGGACCTGTCAAATCTTCAAGTTAGGTAAGCGGACCCTGTGAAAAATCGGGATAATGCTAGGGGGATGATGCTTATTGTCAATATGTCTTTTTTGTGGCTATTGTCATTGCTTCTTTATTACTTACCTACATTTTTTTTTAATAATATAGGTTCACGTAGGACCACAATTTCACCTGATGGTAAATGACGATGTGGTCTAGGGTGGATCACACTTACCTAGCAAATGCCTATTCACCCTAGTCTTGAAGTCTCCTAGATTATAACGAGTTGGAAGTTATATCCATACCCAAGAGCTCGAGATGGTTGGTAATTCACTCCGGAAAGTCCCAGTCAGGAGGAAAGGACTCCGTTTTGCGGTGAACAGATACGCCTGGGTCGCCTGGAAGCGTTGAGTCCAACCTACTTGTTGTCACCCCAGTCTGAGACGGACTTAAGGGGCAGTTTCACACGATTCACAAGATCCTCTCTGAGGGCACTATCATCTCTGGTGCTTACGCGTGCATTGGACATGTATCTCTCCGTTACTGTGATATCGTCTGCATGCCTAAAGATACCGGGCATAATCAGCAGATCATTGATAGAAAAAACGTGGCGGAGAGAACAGATCCGTGAGGGAGTCCGGCATTAATAGCATGTAGATCAGACAAGCACCCATCAACTACTACCCGAATCAATCTATCCCTATCTATCCAATTACATAGGCTAGAAGGGATCCTGAATATATCAAGGGACACAACAAGATCCTCGCTTTGATTCTAGATTGCCTCACTCCATAAGCGTGTTCAAGATTAGCGGCGGTTGTACCGAGATGGGGCGGTAGTTAGCAGGGTTAGTACGAGTGCCTTTTTTGGGCATACACTGCACATTGGCAAGGTTCCATGGTTTCGGGAATTGTCCTGAACCCAGAGAGAGCAGGTGTCAGTAGGAGACTATTCAGGTGCACAGTTCCGCAGTACTATTGCTGGGTTATCATCAGGACTACTGACCTTATTCACGTCTAGAGTGCGAAGCATTTTTATACGGCAGAAGTTTGCTTCGACCGATTTGACTAGCGGCTAAAAGGTTTTACTACCAGCTCAGTCAGTTTGGCATCAATTTGGCCAATATTGTCGAAACGTGCCCTGCGCATTGTCTTCTTGCAAAACTTTGCAGCGGTATTCAGGGAATTTTTCAGAGCCCGCATGTTAGGAGGCATATTAGAGCTTCTGCACTAGCATACTCCGCGATGTACCATGAGCGAGCCTTATCGTCAGATGATATGTCAGAAAATGGGATAGAGTATTCCATTGCCTGACAACTAATATGGCATCTCCGCAGCTCGTCGAGTCTTCTGAAGAAAAGCAAACCTCACGCCAAGGATAGGATGCGAAGAAGTGCCGCATCTCATCCCAATCTGCTAGCATGTGTCACCATATTTGCCTCGATCCTCTGGGGCTAGAATCAGGTGGGGAATAGACAGACACATATCTCACCAGACAATGGTCGGACGTTCCCAAGGGGGAAGTCACTGATAGAGATTGATATTGGTCCGGATCAGTTATCAGCAAAAGGTCCAAGCAGTTGGCGCTATAGTTAGCAACGTCAGGTATCTTTGTAACGCAATTCACCAGATGTGAGAGATTTTGCCACACATGGCAAAAGCTTGCGCCTCTTTGCCAGCATGGTTGGTCTTCTGGAATGGGAACAACCACTCTTGCTGGTGGGTGTTGGAGTTCCGGAGAAGAACAAGTTGCGCTGAGAGATACCTCCGCCGTGCCAACTCCACTGTCCTACTGAGGTAGGTGAATAACCTGCTTGTCTCAGAGTTACCGCTGTGCGATCGGTAGACACTGGTGTAAACTATTTTATCTAGGCCAGTGTCCACCAAGATCTAAAGAATGGATAAGTCTGGGTATTCAAGGTTACCGAGAAAAGCAGAAAGAGGAGTTTGATAGAAGGTTATATGACGTTTTCCAATCACCCAAAATGGTTTTGGAAAACCATGAGATCATCTCGAGGAAAAATAAAATATCTCCACAGAACTGTTAAAAAGGCCCTTAAAACAATACCTAATTCGAAACTAAAATTTAACACACGGATCTCTAAAACTTAACGGTTTTATCATTTCAGTGTTACTTATCATTCCCATGGACTGTTATTGGCATTTCAGTCCACCGAATCCACCGGAATGATAACACCGAGATGATAAAAAACAGGCTATTTTTGTATAAACTGTGAATTTAAATAACTATCGAAAAACCGACACTTCTCAAACAAAACAGTACTTGCAGCCGATTTAACACATCAATATGAAATAAATTGAACTAATCTAACACGAGTTATAATGGCTACCGAAATGATTTTTTACTGATTTTTTTTTGTCCCCCTATCACCGAAATGATAAATTTCTTTTTTTGGCGGGAAACCATTACACGCTGTGACGGGTATGTTCACGTCTAGCGGTCGAGCCGACCCAATGCGAGGTGTCGGCAGGTAAGGAGGTGTCATAGACGCAATGTTGACGGAGTTATTCTACCAAAACTTACTGTCCTCTGAAATGATAACTTTTTTTCGGACAAAATTTAACTGCCTGTCAAATGTATGAGAAGGAAGGTAAACAGACAGAAATAGTTTTTGTTGTTAGATTATTTAATAATTTAACGAAATTCTATCAATTTAAATCCCAATAATAGAAAATAATTGTAGAGCAAGACATTTTATAAGCGATAATGTGTTACGGACAAGCTACCGAAATGATAAAATGACACTTTAAAAATTTTTTTCAGCGTGTTACAGTTGCTGAAACTGAATGATTTTTTTTGCCAAGGTAGAGGACTACTTACTTTACCCAGAAAAAATATTCAAAATCATTTAGCAGAACTTTGCACTACCGTTCTCAGCCAAGACAAGTTTTTTTTTCGCTTTTGCAATTCACCCAATAATGGGTGGAAGACGTATTGTGCCTAGGAGTAATAAAAAGATCATTAAAACAAACTGCGTATATCTGTTATGCATGAAATTAAAAGGTTAAACGAAGACGACATTATGCAGCGCCATCTATATTATTTTTTGGTGAACGTAGCCTGGAAAGTCCCTCATACTTATTACAGCTGGCATCCGAATCTGCATTGGTATCAACTCTAGTGCGAAGTTAATAACTTGGTAGAGAGTTTAACGCCCTACTTCCTGCGACTCACCCACTGAATCATATTTTATGCTGGTTCATGGACAGACCCGCAAGTTTTATGTTTTGATATTTATTTTCGCAATAATAATATTGTGGACTCTTTAGTTTCCGTGTCCGGCCTGTCATGGAATGACATTTTTGTTTTAATTTTGATAAGTTTATGTCTTCTGTTGTCATTCTGCGGTGCTCCCTTGCTGTTACTATATTTTTATATAGATTTTTATACTACGAATAAATAAATTTTACTTATATTTTGGCTTTTCTCTTATTATTTCGTTTTAATACCTACTGTCACGAGCCCCCGAGCAATAAGTCGGATACAAATTCAAGGGACGTAGACTGAAATGTTCTTCAATCTGATAAAATTAACCTATATTTATTTATATAGTTTTCGAGTTTCGAGTTAGAGTTCGAAGTTATGTTATTTATTAAGTACAAATTTTTAACGATGTCCGTTCGTATCGTCTGGCATAAAATAGTATATTTCAAAAGTAGCACATGTGCACATGAACAAACTTTCTGCAACGGCTAACAAAAAATCATCTTACCTCACCTCACATTGAACTTGTAAAAGTATTAATGACTTGACTTTTTGCAATGTAATTATATTATATAAAGGTCGTTGCTCCTACTACGGTTCTTTGTCGTTACGGTGCAAAATCACTCACTTTCGATTAGCAATAAAAACGATGTCGATTCTTCAGTGTGAGAACCGTCTATTGAGCTAAATTGGCCTTTGTAGTGTGCAAGTAAAAGTTATTGTATGGATGTGATATTGCGTATGGAAATGCAATTGTCATCGGATTTTCTTAGTTCCTTATTCCGTGAGATTATCCTCTTGTAACGTTTTGTCCGGCATATCTATTTCTCTAGTCTTTCCCTGTTGGTAAGTGTAAGTTATGGAAATATTTAACTAAGTAACTATTTACGAATTGGATGGCCGCCTTTTAGTAGAAGTGGAACAACACTTCAGGCCAAATAGACGCGTTTTACCTGAAATAAAACGCATATTAAACTACTTACCTTATTAGAAGCTTATTATATTGAGATAGGCTGCCCTATTTCCCGTGGTATGTTCCTTCCTTTTCTACCCTATATGTCCGTCTTTGTCGCACACCTAACGTCACCAGGCGTGGAGGTGGCAGGGTTTTTTCAAATCCTGATCGCCCTTCGCTCGTCATTGCGTCGAGTACCAGGCAGAAATAAAAACTAAGCTTCTAATAAGGTAAGTAGTTTAATATGCGTTTTATTTCAGGTAAAACGCGTCTATTAAACCACTTGACCGTTATTAGAAGCTTATTATATTGAGACCTGTTTGTTATCGCCTGGTGAAAGGTGCCAATGAGATTTTTATTAATATAAAATATGATAAAGAGAGTTAAGGTGTTGTGGTCATAAAAGTAAATACAGGTGTGCGAGAAAAATGCTTATAATCATGTAATAAATAAGTACATAAATGAACAATTTTTATTAATCGCTATAATATAATTCACAGACAGCAATAAAATAACAAAAAATAAGTTTCTTTTCAAACAATCTTAACATAAAATTACTTCCTCTTATAAAATTACTACCTCATACAGATTGAAAAAATGCAGTAATCGAAGAATTATTATTCGATGACATAACTTCACGCCGATAAAATTTTTTGAAAGTATTAACTGATTTCCAGTTTCCTCTGGCTAAAATGTCGTCAAGAGGAAAATTGTCGACCCAGTTTCGGGAAGCAACAGCTGATCTCACACTACCAGGTGTAGCAGAGATCCCGGCCTCCTTCATGAGAGACTTTATCCATCCCGCTATTACTGTCCTCGAAGCTGCCGCCGGCGAGCCTCGTAAAGTAATAAACAAATTTGAGCAACCGCACTGAACACGCCTTTCATTTAATAAGGAAATAGTACGTTTTATCCAGAATGTGGGATCGAGATTCTTATTCTGGTTATTGCGTAATAATTTCCACCCCGACTGTCTATAAGTACTGCAATCTGTTTTTGACCCAAATAATGGCCATAAAATGATATAATCGTCATTGATAATGCAGTGATTATTATCTACGTTTAGCAACGTTAGGTCATGTATTCTGCGCCCCGAACATAACACTAATAAGGCTGCGGTGTGCCGCACAGTATGGAAAACATTTTCATTTATGCCGTAACCAGTAAGAAAAGATGCGAAAACATTAACGTCCCAAACAGGAGGCTTCGAGGGTTTAGGATTCTTCAATATTATTGACTTTAAAACATGTTTCACTAGAGTATTGTCACGGAGATGTTCGGAGTTATCTGTATTGGCTAGGGTACAAACCACAGATTTGTGCAAGAGAATAGTGTTGTACGACAATTTGAATTTTAAATGCAAATCAGCTAAAAATTGAGCCAAATCAGAGCCATGTGGATGTGACTGGCTAACATTATTTTTACGTGCCCAAAGCAACCAACGATTCCACGCTACTTTATATGTACGCAAAGTGGATGAGCGCCATGAAGATTTTAATAAAGAGATTTGATCGGGGCTCCACTTGGTCAACTTATTGGACCACCCCCACATTTCCAAATCTCTAGTGTCATCTGCTGGACCTGTGGGGGAGGCAGGCCCGTCGTCACGTCTATCAGGAACCGCTTCAAGTTCGTTAACGTGAATGGAGGAGCGAGGGCTCGAGATTTGAGGTCCGCTCTCCAATAGACCTTCTCCCAGCGAGGTGTCACTATTAAATAAATTCCCGTGGCTCTGTTCAGATGTGTTAGCACACGGGGTATTAGAAACGGTGGGGGAAATATCCAAGCCACTGGATAATTCCAGGTCACGCTGAAGGCATCGTGTAGCATCGCCTCGCGATCGCGGAGATCTAGCGTTGCGTAATTCGCCACCACGTGGGCTCTTTCGGACGCAAATAGGTCTATCACAGGGATGCCCCATTTTAAAAATATCATCTCTGTGCAGGTAGGTAATAGATGCCACTCTGGAGGTAACCTGTGGCGAGACAAGTGGTCCGCGTGTTGGTTGTACTTCCCGGGAACATAATATATTCTTAAGTGAATCTGGTTCTCGTCTAGAATTTGAAGAATTCGATAGGTGAGACGCATTAAAGGCCGAGACCGAGTTCCACCCTCGTTGCGTAGATAAGCAACGGCTGTCTTGCTGTCCGATTGAACTAGCAGGCATTCCTGTCTTATGTCTTTGGCACAACGTTCTAACACTTTTAATATTGCAAGCAACTCCTTCTGGTTGCAGTGGAGGTCTTGTTCGCTCACCGTCCATGTGCCGCTCAGCGAGATATTGTTCAGCTGCGCACCCCAAGCTACATCTGACGCATCTGTGGTCAGGTATTGTGTCGGAGGTGGCACATGAATAGGAGTCGTTAGATGGCAATGCTGAGACCACCAAATCAGTTCTCTTGTTACCGCCCACGGCAATACATATCGTACAGACACTATGCCCTTGGGTAGTGTGTTCAGAAAGTTGAGCATTGCACGATGATTTAGTCTGCCTCGTGGCACTACAAAACTGGCAAAATTGAGTAGTCCGATCATACTCTGGAGTTCTTTCAGAAAAACCTTGCTGGTTTTTACAATGTGGTTGATCTTTCTGACAACTGCATTGGTTTTCTCTGCAGGAAGACTTTTTTGGTTTGCCCAGGGATCCCACTGTACACCAAGGTACGTTATGCATTTTTGCGGGACTAACAACGATTTCTCGTAATTTATTAGAAATCCCAGTACTTCTAACGTATTGGTTAACATGGCCACATGCTCGCGAAGTATGTTTGGATTTTGGTGTACGACTAAAAAATCGTCCAAATACACCACGATGCGAACAGACTTGTTGCGCAGAAATTGAGCAATCCAATTTGTGAGACAAGCAAAGACTTTGGGTGCCGTGCTCAGTCCGAAAGGCAGGCAAGTCATTTCCAATATTTCTTCTCTGTAAATTATTCGTAGGAATCGTCTGTGGGGTATCGCTACAGGTAGGTGGAAATATGCTTGGGATAGGTCCACTTTGCACATCCAATCGTACGGTTGAAGAAAATCCGGTATTCGGTTTATGTTTATGAGTCGAAAACGTTCGGTTAGCACATACCGATTTAGTGGCCGGAGATTGAAAATGGGACGTGCTGATCCGTCGCTCTTTGGCACTAAGAACAGGGAGGAAATGAAGCTTGGTGTGTGTGGCGCTGCTGACAGGACGCCTTGAGCTTTCATTTTTTGAATGACCGCTGACATTTCCTTCGACTCGAGCGTTCGATGTCGATCGGTGTGTAAGTCGGGCATGCGAAGCGGCGGCTTTTGCCGAAAGGGAATGCGATATCCTTTTAATATTTTTAGAACAAAGTCCGGAGCTCCCATCTGCTGCCACTGGCTGTGGTATTGTGCTAATCGCCCCGCTAGAAAACAACGCGAGTCATTGTTTTTGTCTTTTACCGCCTCTATTGACAGGGGAATATGATCGTTTTTGGCCACGTTGTGACCCGTTTCTGCCTCTAGATCCACGAGATCGAAAGGAGCCTCTATTGCCTGAACCGTAGCCACGGTGTTCATGTATGCCCTGATGATAAAGATGCCCTTGTGAAAGGCATTGAGTATGATGCCCACCCCGCGAGGGTGGGTTATTTGGGCAATTCATGTGAGTGCTAGACGCAAGCTCACAATAATGATTAGTTGCACCACGCGATGGTACATTATTGTAGGAATGGTATCCCCCCGAGGGATTCCTTGTAGTGCTAGCTGGTTTTGCTCCCGAAGCATTACCACTACTAGCTTTTTTCACAGGCCAGAAGGTTTTTCGTACTCCACCTCCTTTTTCAAGTACTGCCGTAAATTTCTCAGAATTAAAAATGTGTGTGCTCGATGGAGGTACCCTGTTTAAAGCACTGCGGACTAATGGATCTCTAACGCATTTTAGTATCACATCTCGCCGCAACTCAATAGATTCAGCTCGATGACCACAAGCTAATTGCAAAAGATCAGACGATGTTTTATGAAAATCTCCTTTTAAGAAGATTTCCTCAATTTTCTCACCTAGTACATTCAGAGAAGCCTCCGATGACTTAGACCATGACATTAAATTTCGTACACCATTTATAAAAGATTCCTTTTGTTTTAGTATACAAAAAGTAAAAGCTGCGTAGGATTTGTCAGAGTGAGTTAAGTGGCGTGAGGTGTCGTACGCCTTTACCTCTTCGTTTATTTCGAGTTCTGTAAATCCCGGAGCATGATTGTAAAGTTTCTGAGTATCGGAGTACCTCACTTCACACCACGTGTCTTTGTCAAAACGTTGTAAGTCGATTAGAGATTTTAGAAAGCCATCTGGAGTTGTCGGTATAGATGGTTCTTTAATTTTAGTTTCAAAATCAAAATTGAAATTCAAATCGGCAACGTTTTCATCTACAACATGTTGTGAACATAAATCATTCACCGCCACTGATGCATTACAATCGGCATAAAGGTCACGACTTACGTCGGAAATAAAAGAAACATTATCGTTATCCCGGCACTGATCATCAAAATAACTTAACTTCTTCCTCAATTCATCTACTTCTTTAGTCAAATATTTTAACTCACGTTTTTGTTTTTTTATGACCACGATGGCGGCGGGTAGATTTTTTCTTTTTCTTGGATTTCCGTGACGATTCATCAGAGCTAGAAGATTCTGAACTACTGGACGAACTACTTGATGAACTCGTCGAACTCGAGCGTAATCTACGACGACGTGAGCGCGATCGTCGAGTTGTAGCTGAACACCCGGCTATGGGAGCGGGGTCTTGGCCCGATCTCGCAGCTTCCGTCTCCATCGGATTAGCTATTTAAAAAGCCGCCATTAAATAAAAAACTTGAAAATTTTCTACACACAATAATGTTGATAAAATAAAGAGGGTAGAATATAAATTTTATTCAAAAACACTGTTTATATTAAACTCAGAAATGTTTTACTTATTTTCAAAAAGGAAAGGAACTCATTAAAATACAATGAAATCGAACGGTAATACCGTTAACTATTAAAGAAAAAATTTTTATTACTAGGTACTTACATGTTGATATCACGAACTATTTTAGCAACTAGACTTATAATCGTTAAGTAAATTCAAATTAGACTAGTATATCGGTATATATACCAATACTTGAAAATAATTTTAGAACACAAGTTGACTCGACGGGAAACTTGACGCCAATGACGAGCGAAGGGCGATCAGGATTTGAAAAAACCCTGCCACCTCCACGCCTGGTGACGTTAGGTGTGCGACAAAGACGGACATATAGGGTAGAAAAGGAAGGAACATACCACGGGAAATAGGGCAGCCTATCTCAATATAATAAGCTTCTAATAACGGTCAAGTGGTTTAATAACATATTACAACCATGGCATAAGAAGACAACGATAATTTGGTGTTCATTACGTAGCTAATATGAAACTGCAAAATATTTGTGATCACAAACTCCGCAATGTACATCAAATTGTCATTGTAATTTACAATTGTAAGTTTTATGAAACAAGCCCCAGGTATGCTCAAAAGTGACAGCTAGTATTTCAAGGTTAGCTCAGCTGACGTCATCCGACACTGTGTTGCCATTTCGTAAAAAATAAATTACCCACGTCCAATGTTTTTAATTTACTTGGCAATACTTTTAGTAAACGATTTAATTACAGTTTTAATATTTTTTGTATATGTGACAAGTAATAGTAATTAAATACATTAGTCAGTAATTCTCTTAATTTTCAATAATAGAATTTACATCCTTGGAATGTTGGAGATACCAATTGAATGGTAACACTTACGTCATCAAGGGCCAGCAATGGCAGCTTGTCATAGGATTGAGCATACCTGGTCTTCTTATACCATGATTAAAACCACATCGATTATACCCGCAGTGCCTTCTTGAAAACCATATTTTTTAGATGCCAAAAATTTTGTTGCATTTTCTTTCTTATCATTGCAAGCTTCTTATTTCTTCATAAGTCACAGTAACGCGATGTTTACTCGTCGAAAACAAACGATTAAAATTTTGAGCCAAACGATGTGGACTTTGGTGACCACGCGGTCTCTATGCTCATTGGTAAGCAATTCGCGGCAAAGCTTCATTACCATTCAACGCCCGTGACCTTCCCTTATGCCGACCAAGTGTTCACTTTCATCAGACGTGAGCTGCTTGGTCGGGTGACGATCACCACTTTCTTCTGTTTTGATTAGGTTTCGGCTACGTGAGCCTATGGCGGCGGTTACTGGCTGTTTCGTAACCATACAATTGTTTTATGTGGTTTATGATAATAGTAATGGTAAAGTTTGAAGTGAGTTTGATTTGTATTCCAGAGATTGAATGTTTTCTTTTTTCGAATTTTTTGATACACGGTGTTATTGACATCGTAACGAATAATACTTAACACTTGATATTAACTCAGAATAATGAGCTGAATCCACCCCCTCAGTATTCGTTACGTCGTAACTATCACTCCATACAAGTACGTATGGGTGTTAGTGACATCGTAACGAATACGAGACTAGGGCGAGGAGTCAGACGATGATTCTGAGTTGACATCAAGAAACATCAGAAAATTCAAGTCAATTTTAATGTTTTTTAGGGTGGTATTGGCCCCGATTCCTGGAGACACCGCCTAATTTTATTTTAAGTTATATCCGTCATTTTCATATCCGTCGAAAAGGAAAGGGACGGATGATTCACAGCTCTTAATTTTAGGAAGAATGAGTAAATTAATGTGTCGGGTTATTGACTGACGTAAAATTTTTAGACGGTTGGTTTAGATTTGTGCTTAAAATTGACGTGTGTTCCATAAATTTTATGCTTGTCGATTACCCGTCCCTTTCCTTTTCGGCGGATAAGAAAATGACAGATATAACTTAAAATAAAATTAGATGGTATTTACAGGAATTAGCACCATTAATAAACTAATCTCAGCTGAGACTGCCCTCAAGATGATTCTCAAGTCCCTGTTTTTATATAAGAACTGTCACATTGACATGATCTTAAGGGCAGTTTCAAAGCTGAGATTAGTTTATTAATACCACCCTTAGTGTTTGATGTCAACTCGGTATTTTGGTCTGAATCATCACTCAAAGTTTTCGTTACGATGCCACTAACACCTTGTATTTAAATGCAATCATTTTAATTGTTAAATAAGTGTATAGAGATGGGTACTTGTGTTGGTTTTGTGACGTCTTTTACATAACCTACAACAACAGTAAAAGGTAGTTTCTTCATAAAATTCCTTTCAACAAAATACGAATTTTATTGTTGTTGGTTACAGTCGGCCTGAGCTTATTCTCCAGTCAGATGAAATAGCTCATTGTGATGTTATGAAAGTATAACTGAGCTGTTGAGATAGTGGTTTTACAGACCACAACGGGTTACTTGGTTAAATTTCTTCTCAGAAAGTTTTATCTAGGCATTTAGAATATTGCGTGAGTCAATGACGACAATGGTTACGACACACAGGGCTGAGAAAGCGGGACAAGCAAACCGCGGGATTTTTGTTTCATACACATATTAAATGACGCCTATGACGTTGGGGTAGGCAGTAGATCACGGAAGCCCACTAACCACACTTTCGCTTCTTTTTTGTCTTCTTTATTTATTTAATATAGCATACAAAATCATTGTCCCGTTTTCCTCGTTCTGTGTGCATGAATCTCAAGAATGAAAGGTATTTTTTCTTAATCATTTGTGCATTCGAACGATCGAATGGAAACTGGCAAATTCAACCGGAACTAACTTAATTTCATTAAACCGTATTAAAATTAAGCTTCTTTAAAAGACTTAACGCTTAGCAATAGCAGTGACACCCGGTTGAAAGTGACGATTCTATCGAAGAAGGCTGCCTTAGTAAAAGTTTGTTCAATTTACGGTTTGAGAAATAGAAATCTAGTGAAGCCTGCAGCTTGATTGACTTGATTGATGGCGATACAAGTGGAGATTATTATTTTATCGCTCGTAAGTGACTTATCACTACGATGTTGATGAAGGTATTTAGTTACAAATTACGTTTACGCGTAAGTTTATAATAAAAGCATTAGGTACGTACATAAATATGTTTACAGGATTTTTCTAATGTTCGAATATACTGACAGTTACTGCTTTCCTCTGTCAGGTTTCAGGTTACCAGTGTCCTAGTTTTCCCTAAAAAGTAGCATGGAGACAAGAGCGTGGCTCTTAATTAGTGATGATGAATCCGACCTTGGCTACCGCTTCACCGCGAATCGCGTCGGTGCGCGCTATCGTGTGAGGATCGCGTAAGGCCATATAGATTATTCCATCATTTGAAAATATCCCTGTCAAATTTTACGACATGCATATTATGAGTACCTAAATAATGACTAACAGCTAGCCTCGTTGACGTCTCTAAAGGAGTACTTATTAGTATTTTTTTATTAGTTCTCTAACTAGCACCAGAGCAATTCCGAGGGAATCTATTCCATTATTTATAGCACTTAGGGAAATGATTTCTACTTACTTACATGACAGAACGGTAATTTTGGAAGCATTACTTCGACAACACGTTAGCGGAAACATAAAGTATTAAAATTCCTTTTCAGTGCCGCACGCAGCAAATGCGACAGTAATTTTAAGTACTACCGGTTGCGTAACAGAGTACTAATAAGTGAACCATTAAGAATAAACTGCCAACGTATGGAACCCTACACTTTTCCTTAGAGAAAGTTAATTAGCGGCCGAAAAAGGAGTGTTTACGTAGATTAACATCGTAGAACTACATAGAGCAATATATATCGCTTGTTAGATGTACACGATACGTGCGCGGCCACCGTGTTAAATTGAATTTTCTCTAAGCAGTGATCATTGTTTATCACTGGTTTAAAAAAGTTGGAATATTTCTTTCGTTGTAAGAAGTTGAGATGATTTCATGGAAATGAGAATTTTTGCTCCGTTGAGTCGAACGCGTTGATGTCTTTTGTATGAAGCTTATCGACAATTTAATTATTTACCTTTGTGTGTGTATTTTATGGTGCAAGGATGCCGTAGTTTTCGTAACAAAGCTATTAAGTAAAGGCCTTAATACATTACCCGCGCGCATTACGACGCGTCGGGCCCAATGGATTGGATAGTGTAATAAAGCCTTAAGCTAGGCGGTACCAGGAGCTACAAAAACCGGATTTCTGTGTGAACGGGTCCATACAAAGTAGAAAACATTAGAAAAATTCCCTACTCTGTGGAATTTGATCTCTATGCCTACAATGTCTTTCAAAATAAAGTCTCGGAAAGCAAAGAATGTGGCGACATGCATCCGGAAAAAGGTCCGAGAAAACTAGTATGCTCCTTAGGCTACAATTAGAAAGCAAAATGTATGCAATAATGTATGCCTACTGCCTAGTCTGGTTTGGCGCTGGAAGTAAGATAATAGCTAGGATTTTCTCCGTAAGTAGGACTGTTACAAGAAATTAACGTAGAAAACATAGCACAAACAAAGTCACGGCTCATGTATACTTGGGTGAGAGCCCTTAGCGCTCCCCATTTGTCCGGTCAAGTAGTTAATGCCGTCAGAGGCAAACTTGTAATAATAAGTCACGTAAAAAAAATGTACCTATACGAAAGTCTGTCCAAAATTGTTATTTTATTTATAAACCAGAAAATTATCGTTAAAATAGTTTAAAGATATAAAGCAAACTAAGTACGGTCACGAGCAATAATATGTATACACTTTGGTAACATGTCACATTAACTTTTTTGACAAATTGAACTGTAAGTCTCACTAAATGTCAAATATGTTAGTGCGGCGGGGTCCTAAAGTGGGTACATTATATTACTCATGACTGTACGGCTTAATTTAACTTATTAAAGACATCAAGATGTAAATCATTTTATGTTCGTGTCTGTTTTTTTTTTGCAGTACCTACTGCAAGCCCAGTGCGCATTCTAAACGAGCGTACATGCGGAGGTTTAAAAAGGCCTCAATAAAACAATTCATCTAAACACCAATATTGTAATTTGACATTTGCGCACGTAAAAGTAAGTGCGCAATGTCAAATAGTAATATTACTTTATAGGTGAATGAGGGATTTTCCAGTCTACGTTCCCCAAAATTAATATAGATGTCGCTGTCGAGTTTTAACGTGATAATTACCTATTTTCTCATTAGTCGGGTACTTACATAGTTGTTCAAAAATACAATGCCAGAAGCATATATAAAAATAATTGTTTCTTGATATTTGTATTACTGACATGTTGCTATCTATATTGTTTCTATTTATTTTTATCAGATTAATAATGGGTGGAAGATGTAATTGTACCTGGATGTAATAAAAAGGGTCATCATTTATACCCAAAAACAAAGATAAAATCTTCTATGCTGCTTCTATGCTGTTCTGGGAGCAAATAGAAAACGTTCAGCTGCTTGTCTTCCCGGGCATGTCGTAAAAACCGACAGAGGGATTGTGTACTCTAACATGATGGCCTAATGTTATGGGCGATAGGCTGATCCCTTATCACCATAAGGTACATCATATCCAGCTTACAACATCGTATCAACAGTGGCTGCAAGTTGTCTTTGATTACTTGTGGCTCTGCCCACCCCATTAGGGATTACGGGCGTGAGTTTATGTATGTATGTATGTATGTACAAAGATCTTCTTCTTCTATCGTGTGGGTTGTGAGGTGGATTACCAACCGCATCAACCCCGGTGTCAGGGTTATTATTGAGCCGCCATAGGCCCCTGACATGACTCATGTGACGACTACGTACTTACATCAGTAAGTAGTAACCGGGACCAACGGCTTAACGTGCCTTCCGAAGCACGGATCATCTTACTTTTTGGACAATCAAACTAAGGATCACAAAGTGATTTTTGTGATTTGTCCCCACCGGGATTCGAACCCGGGACCTCCGGATCGTGAGCACAACGCTCAACCACTGGACCACGGAGACCGTTAGTCATTGTTGTACAAAGATAAAATATGCATATATCTGTTGTCCATGAAATTAGAAGGTTAAACGAAGGACAATATTTACAGCGCCATCTATATTGGTTTTGAGGAACGTATTCCGTAGTCCCCCAATAAAGTAGTCCCTCATTGCCTCTATGTGTCCTTTTTAACCACCCCAGCTACCAATCGAACGGCCTCCGTGGTCCAGTGGTTGAGCGTTTAGCTCACGATCCGGAGGTCCCGGGTTCAAATCCCGGTGGGGACAAATCACAAAAATCACTTTGTGATCCTTAGTTTGATTAGGACATTACAGGCTGATCACCTGATTGTCCAAAAAGTAAGATGATCCATGCTTCGGAAGGCACGTTAAGCCGTCGGTCCCGGTTAGTACTTACTGATGTAAGTAAGTAGTCTTTACATGAGCCATGTCAGGGGCCTATGGCGGCCCAATAGTAACCCTGGCACCAGATACTGACACACGATAGAAAAAGAAGAAGAATAAAATTAAAATCAGACACGATTAACTAAACGTTTTAATTGATATTACGATTGATCATTATGTCATGTCTATCGACCCATCACATATGACATAAGGATCACTTATGTGTGTAATATGTAATCCATTTGTCATTCCGTTTGCAATTGCTCTGTAATTCTGTAATTAATACTTCATTTAAGATTACAACTTACTTCCCGGTAAACTTGCGGTCATAATGTCGCCTACCGTTAATCTATGCCTCCGCTGGTTATATCGTTTAGATTTTATCGCCATATGGCTATAAAGCTGACGACATTAGATTAAGGGTTCCTCGAACATTTCCATAAAAAATGATAGTTCTAAGTTGTAGTTAGAGTTCCTTATTCTATGGTTAGAGGAAGCAAACCATTTTATCGGAATCTGTAGTGGTGTTGGTGATCGCATTAAATGATAGAAGTTATGTTGTTTCCTAGAGTTTACGATTGCAGAAGTTCATGGGAAAAGTTCTTAGTGATGCTAGGTACTTTATAATTATATTTATTACTCAAAATTATACAGTGGTTGAACGTTATTATATTTTGGCGATATTATATTAACAATCGCGCCGTTTACAGCAGTACGATTTATTACATAAGTAATTAGTTGCATTATTTATAAGTAATTAGTTAACGATCTCCTTGGTCCAGTGGTTGAGCGTTGGGCTCACAATCCAGAATAGAATAGAATAATTTTATTTGCAGAAGTCCCGGGTTCGAATCCTGACCGGGAAATATTACAAAAATCACCTTGTGATCCCTAGTTTGGTTAGGACATTACAGGATGATCACCTAATTGTCCGAAAGTAAGATGATTTGTGCTTCGGAAGGCACGTTAAGCCGTTGGTCCCGGTTACACTGATGTAAGTACGTGGTTGTTACATGAGCCATGTCAGGGGCCTTTGGCGGCTCAATAACAACCCTGACACCAGGGTTGCAGAGGTTGGTAATCGACCTCTTAATCCACATGATAGGAGAAGACTCAAAATTAGTAACCCATTTTTACCGAGTTTTTATTGTATGTATTTTTATGTAGATAAGTACTTAGATATTTTTTTTATATTTTTTATGTATTAAAATCATCTATGTAAAAGTAAGATGTTATTATGTACACCGCCCTACCATAAATACGTACTGAGTACATAAAAAAGTAGGTTTAAAACAATAATTTTTAAAAAATGGCTCAAATTCCCAATCAACAATCCATGAAAATTGTTTCTTTGTAGTAACCAAATAATAAAAAGTGAAACTGAGTAATCGATCACGTTGTGCTTTCTACTTTTGTCCTAAAAGTCGATAGCTGCTGTATTGTCTATACAAATATTACAATAGGACGATGATTGACGCCTTAACATTGGAATGAAAGTATACATTATTATTGATCTACTAAACACTATTCAAGCAAAAAACGGATACATTTTTTATGATTTACTCGTATAACTTTTCTGCAACTGTCTACACGAATAGAATAAACTTTATTATTAAATATCATTGTAGTCTCAAAAAAAGTTGTTTGATTGAAAAATGAAAAAAACAAATTTTAATAATAATTTTCCATGCAAATTATATCTCGTTTCATCATTATCCCGTTTTTCACAGGGTTCGCTTATGGATATACCTCTGACTATCCTAATTGGGATGTAGTTATGAGCTTTTATGTTGTTTATGTTATTTTATAAGTAATTCAATACTTTCAAAGTTTCCCTATTTTGGTTAGGACATTACAGGCTGATCACCTGATTGTCCAAAAAGTAAGATGATCCGTGCTTCGGAAGACACGTTAAGCCGTTGGTCCCGGTTACTACTTACTTACTGATGTAGGTACGTAGTCGTTACATGAGTCATGTCATGTATATATGGTATCAATAGAAACTCTGACATCAGGGTTGATGGGGTTGGTAATCCACCTCACAACCCACACAATATCTTAAGAAAATTCGATCGTTTCCGAGGTTTAAAAAGAGGTCTAGCTTAATGATATGTGTGGCGAGATCTAGAAAGATACTAGTTTGCCGAGTAGGCTGGATGCACTAGTAAACACTAACGGGCACATCGGATCATATGAAGCATGTCCTAGTAGGCTTTTTGCTTATTTATCTACGCTTCACTGTATCCTATAGTTGATAGCTATGTGAGGTCTTGTTCTTCACTGTAAACTGTTTTATCATCTGTAGTTGTGAACATACGTAAACTCACGCCTATTTCCCACCGGGGTAAGCAAAAACTGTGGATTTCCATTTGCTTCGACTTGACACACTTTTCTTACTTCCTCCATAAACAAAAACATAAAATCATCTCTAATTAGAACAAATAGAAATAAGATAGATTTTTAAGAAAAAATACGTTATATGAATAAATTGAGTATTGAAACTGTTATTTAATAAGTTATAAGCGAACTTTGTATTGTTTTATATTTTATCATTAACTATATCTACTTATTTACTATTTTTTCTTTTACTTAAAGTAAAATGCTTTAGAAAACACAAAATAAAAGCACAAAATGCAGAAAACACAAGATACTCACCATTCATTCTAACACCACCAAAAGTCCGAACATTCATGACCACAGCAAAATAATTAAACACAGAGCATCACTGTCACAACACCGTAAAATGAGTACTTGTATCGGTCTTTCACAGGACGCGATGCGTGCGCAAGAGTCGCGGTCGAAAGTAGCGACTGCGCTGTGCAGGTCGACTGCTTACTGGCTGAGTCGCTGCAGCTGGGGGTAACACGCCACTACCGAAATACAGTGGTGGTGCATGTGACGTCATAAAGAAGATAAAACTTGAAGACTATTTGGTGTGTGTAGGAAATTTGTGATACTTTGGGGCTAGTTTATTTTTTATAACTTTATAGGTTTTAGACACGATTTCACCTGATGAGAGGCAAGATGTGGTCTAAGATTATTTTGAGATTTATTTAGCAACTTCAAAAATATTTACGAATCCATGTTTCCGATGTGATGAACTGCCTTTGACTGGCGATTACGATAGTTTTAACCGATGAATAAGAACTATTAAATACTGTAATCAATATGAGAATAGCATATTGTTTCATTTTGTAATATAATCATGGAAGCAAACTATTACGTTATATTAACAAAAAATATTAAAATGATCTATTATTGTTCACAGAAACAATTGTTATAATTTAAACAATTCAATTACGATATAGGTACTTACCTACTTATATTTGAAAGAATCAATCGACTCTTAGTGGGTCGGTATTGGGAGCAGAATGTCGAATGCAATTGTATATTAAATAAAATTTGGATGACGAAGGAAATTGAAATCTATTGGGTGCTATAGTTACGTCGAAAAACAAGGTAGACGGAAGAGATGGCGCGACGTTGTTGATGAAAAAATAATTATTAATACTTAGGGGAATAAATAATTTATGTTTTTAGTGGTCAGGTTACAAGCTCGTCTACAAATTATTAGACTGTCAACCCACAGAGCAACACGGCAACCCTATCTTAAATACGGACGAATACGTTGCTAAAAATTACACCACGCGAATTATACCACTTTTGAATAGAAACGGATTGTAATCATAATTACTCGAGGACTCAAATTACCATATTGTTCTTGAACGTATTATAATATAATATCAAACTTGTAGTAACATAATACACGTAGTTTCCGGAAAAGTCGGAAGTAGTAAAACCGGTATTAAATAGATTGACTTGGCACGAATATGTTGTTTATTAAATAAATTCATAAAACGGCGTGAAATGTTTTGTCAAGATATTTATGTAATAGTTTGTTTTTATGGCTCTGACTTCTAATCAATCGTAGAATTGGAAATTAATATCAATTATTGACAAAACCTATAAATGTTTTGTTGTGTATGGAAGTGTCACTTACGAATACATACATAACATTTAAACAGCCTATATACGTCCCACTGCTGGGCACAGGCCTCCCCTCAATCAACCTGAGGGGGTATGGAACATACTCCACCACGCTGCTCCACTGCGGGTTGGTGGAGGTGTTTTTACGGCTAATAGCCGGGACCAACGGCTTAACGTGCCCTCCGAAGCACGGAATCATCTTACTTTTTCGGACAATCAGGTGATTCAAGCCTGAAAAAACCTTACCAAACAAAGGACAGTATCACAAAGTGATTCCGACAATGTCCCCATCGAGAATCGCTCAAACCACTAGACCACGGAGGCTGTTGCGAATATATAATTCACTTACGAATATATTGGTGCTAATTCCTGTAAATAACATCTAATTTTATTTTAAGTTACTTATATCTGTCATTTTCTTATCCGCCGAAAAGGAAAGGGACGGGTAATCGACAAGCATAAAATTTATGGAACACACGTCAATTTTAAGCACAAATCTAAACCAACCGTCTAAAAATTTTACATCCGTCAATAACCCGACACAGTTAAGTAGACAGCACGTCAAACGGATTGCATACCAGCGACGTACCTTTTTGATTCGCCCGGGTTATTTATTCATTTACTCATTCTTCCTAAAATTAAGAGCTGTGAATCATCCGTCCCTTTTCTTTTCGACAGATATGAAAATGACGGATATAACTTAAAATAAAATTAGGTTGTGTCTGCAGGAATCGGGGCCATTAAGTAAATTATTCAAGCAGATGCGTATATTTTAATCGCTGTATATTTGTTACGACTGCAAACCTTTAAATGAATTTCGACTGGAAAAAGGAAAATGGGAAAGTTAAGATTTTGCCCACTCGTGGGATACACAGGGATAGAAATGTAACCATTCATGTATCTTCTTCTCCCCTCTCAGACGACGCCCTGAGCCGAGGTGTGCGCGGCCAACTGGGCACCCTCAGGCCTTTTGTGTTAAACGTTGTACCGGGTGAGAGCCTTCAGCGCTCCCCATTGATCCGGCCAAGTAGTTAATGTCATCTGCGGCAAATCTACAAAAAACAAAATCTTCTCTCGTAGTCCATATCATTCCCTTTGTTTCCCTACGCACTACTGCTTGGCACTACCAGTCTTTCTTTCCCGTGACACTACTAGGTATACTTACCTACTCATTGGCTAATTACACTCATTTGCATCTAGTATCACTTCTGTATGCAGGCAAGCTCGATCGCTATCGTGATCTTATTAAAATGACAAAATGCCTTTTAAATTGTTTCTCGCATACAGATGTTTGGAATTTCCATTGACATTGCATTGATAAATAAATTAATATCTATTGTTTGCTTTCCACACTCATTACTATTCAACGTAAGCTGTGCAGGCGCATATGGGCGACGCTATAATTTCTCCCGTCCTTTGGAAAGTGCTATTGAAAGTGGTTCCGGGATATTTTGGGCAATCGATAAAATAGAAAGTTCATTATGATACCTTTATTTAAGATTATGATTAGAATACTGTTTCTTTGAATTTCTAAGAAATCAGAATAAACATAACAAATAAGTAAGTATATATTTTACAATCAATTCCAAAGAAAATGTTTTAATGTTGTAAGTAAAAGTTCTTTTAAAGCATATTAAATAAACTACTTATTATGGTCTGATCGTCATAATGATAGTAATAATGAAGTATTTTATTGCCATTATTTTATTATTTATCTCTACAACGATCGTTACCAGTTATTGCACACTACCCGTGTGATTTAGGTAACTACGTATATTTTTATTATCGGAGATTATAATCGTATATTATTGGAACAGATAAGAAAATATTATGATTTTATTAATAAATAAAATAATAAGTTAGTTGACTCGTATTCCAGAAAGTTCTAGCATCTCCCATACAATCGCCAATATCTTCTCTTTCAAGTCTTTTAATTCTTCATCGATCACCAAATTCTTTTTCATCATAAGAAGTGTTCTCGTTACCAAACTGTACTTCGATAGCTGTCTTCTTTTTCCTTCTTGACTCTTCTTTATCGTAATCCTCAGGAGAGTCAGCCAGTTTTGTACGAATGTTAAAAATTCCTCGGTAATGTTTTGTGCCAGTTGAAATTGTACCAAGGTGAGCGTCCAGGGTTGGGAAGTCAATGTTGCGACTAATTTTGGATCGTTTTTCGTTAGAATTGCGTGTTTGAAGATAGAGCTGAGGGTTTTCCAGCCGGCTAGGGATTGGTTTTTGGAGTCCTGTAAATATGGAGTTGTATTATCGTGTCAAAAGTGCAATGCATCGCCTTCAGAAAATATCTGTGAGTTCTTACAACACATTGAACGTGGGACTCTATAGGCTACGTTTCCTAAAAAAATATAGATGGCCCTGTTTAGATTTAACGTGATAGTTACCTATTTTATCATTGCTCGGGCTACATAAATTATTCAAAAATATAATGTAAAGGCAGAGGCATAAGTATATAAAAATGATTGTTGCTCGATATTTGGATCAGATACGTGCGATTTGTGCGTGGATTTTGCGGTGTACAGAAAAACCTGTCGATAGGTTTATGAGACACCGTGTTTGATTGTAAAATGTTTATTATTACTTTGAATAAAAAAAAAAGATATGTTGCTACCTATATTGCTTCATTTTATTTTGATCATAATAATAAAGGGTGGAAGAAGGTTAGGTCATCTTTTATACACGAAAACAAAGATAAAAGTCTCTTATGTCTGTAATCCATGAAATTAGGAGGTTAAACGCTGGAAAATCTACAGCGCCTAATCTATTTCCCTTATTTTTTTAATCTATATTTTTTTGGGGAACGTAGAATGGAAATTCCCTCATTCCAACAAATACGGAAACCTCTTTTTTTGTTTAGGTCTGCGGTAAACTTGTAGAAATTCCTTTGCATGAAAACAAATTTAAAATATTTTAAATTGCCTCAGATCGCATTGACTGTAAGTGCAGAACTAAGGTTGGTATTAATAAACTAATCTCAGCTGAGACTGCCCTCAAGATGATGATGAAGTTCCTGTTTTTATATAAGAACTGTCACGTTGACATGATCTTGAGGGCAGTCTCGGAGCTAAGATTAGTTTATTAATACCACCCAAAGTATAAGTACTTACGTCATGTTTTTAGGGACTCTTTAATACCAATAGGTTGTGTTGTGCGTTGGGACTCATAATCTAAATTACTATCATTTTCCAGAAGCAAGATTTGCTTACCCTGCAACATAGCATCAACTGTATCCGAAACATCAGCGCTCTAAGCGCGTCACATTGCTCCACCACTGACGGTTGGTTTTCCACATAGTACGACAACACCAGTGGCGTACTGGGACCAGAGTTGAGTACCATGTATACTAGCTGGAGTAGAGATGCTCCACGCTCGCTAGTGCTGTCCCGACGGAGGGATTTTATTACCAAGTGTGTTTGAATTTGGAGAATGGATTTTGGCTGGAAACATTTATTGGATAAAAGTACTTCTTAGGATCGGAAAATGAATTATTATTATGTAGATGATTTGAATTTAAGGACCAGTTTCAACATAACATATAATATAAACGACATATAAATGACTTCCGTGGTCCAGTGGTTGAGCGTTGGGCTCACGGTCCTGGGTTCGATTCCCGGTGGGGACATATCACAAAAATTACTTTGTGGTCCCTAGTTTGGTTAGGACATTACAGGCTGATCACCTGATTGGCCGAAAGTAAGATAATCCGTGCTTCGGAAGGCACGTTAAGCCGTTGGTCCCGGTTACTACATACTGCTGTAAGTAGTCATTACATGAGCCATGTCAGGGGCCTTTGGCGGCTCAATAGTAACCCTGACACCAGGGTTGATGAGGTTTGTACTCTATCTAACAACCTACACGATAGAAGAAGAGAACATAGCATAGCATCACGCCTGTATCCTCGAAGGGGTAGGCAGATGTGTAAAGTAGGCTAATACACCCACTTCTCGCCAGCTATGTTTAAGTCCCATGTAATAGGAGTGAGCCTACTGTCCAACTCTAGACGAATGCAGTGGTTTAGAGCCCGAGTCGGGATTTGAACCCGTGACACTAGTATGTAAGTCATGCATTCTACGAACAGAGCTATCACGGCATTTTAGTGGAATGAAAAAAGAAAATGGCAAGTTTCACCATTTGTTAATATGCTGTCTTAACTGTTTACATCTGATTGCATGGGATAAGTAGCAATATAGTACTGAGTGCTATTTTCCAGCAAGCAATGAAATAGCTCAATTTGTCCAGCCGGTTAAATATTTAGGTCATTATTGCCATATATATTGTCTAGACGTCGAATTCAGTTTGGCGTAGACAGCGAGTCCCCGTACGTCGATTCCCTTTACAATGAGTCTCTTCATAGTGAGTGGCTCGAAGTCGCGACTGTCAATCATTTTTGTACAGTTCAAAACACAATAGGGTAGTTTCCAACTAGTCAAATCAGTTACTTTTTACTAAACGTCGAAACACAAAATTATTAAGGTCTTTGCATGAAAAAGCAACTTGTGACGTCATAGAAAAACGTGACAAAATGACGCACTTATTATTTATTACATTTTTCTTTATTCAAATTAAATACTAATTCTATTTCTCTTTTGTTTTGTATTTTGTTTTTTCCTGTTTGTGCAATAAAGTATTTGTTATGTTATGTTATATATTTAAAAAAATACAAAATGAAAAAGCAACTTGTGGCGTCATAGAAAAACGTGACAAAATGTCGCACTTATTAAATTTTTCTTTATTAAAATTCATAAATAATTTTAAAAAAGAAATAGAAAAAAAAAAGGTTTTTGTCACCTTTAGATCTGTCTTTATTTAGTACTTAATCCGAATTTCATAATTTATCTTTGACTTAGGAAACTACCCAATTACATCGATTTATTAAAGAGCTAGTATTTACCTGGTATTTGTTCTTAGTAAAGTAATGTACGACATAGGACAGTAGTTGAAGCGCTGCGCAAGCGACCCGGTCGTCTGAAGAGTTGGTTGCTGTCAGTACACTCGGTAGAAACCCCGGCCGATTTATGTATGTCAGCAATACTGTAAAAATGGTCAGTATACAGGGTGTTAATGACATCGTAACAAATACTGAAGGGGTGGGGGTATATTCAGAGTTCATATTTTTTTTGTTTTTTTTTTTAAATTATTTTCAATTTTATACTTTTGCGATGGAAAAATCCACTTGATATTAACTCACAATAATCAGCTGAATCATCCATCTCAGTATTCGTTACGATGTCACTTACACCCGGTACAAGTACCAGGTATCCATGCAAGTAGGTATGGGTGTTAGTGACACCGTAACAAATACTGAGGGGGGTGATTCAGACTATGATGCTGAGTTGGTATCAAATGGATTTTCGTCGTAAAATTCATGAAAGTTTTAGTGTTTTTTAATTATTTTCCGTTCCATACTTTTGCGACGGAAAAGTCAACTCAGTTGATATGAACTCAGAATCATTATCCCTCAAAGTTTTCGTTACGATGTCACTAACACTCTGTATACGACCTTTGTAGGTAAGTACTTAGGTATATTTTTTGCTTGATGATGTGGTGCTTATTACAGCAGGCACCTCCTAACATTATTTTAAGTATACCTGGGGAGTTAAAATGGCCACATCGAAGCAATTCATCTATAAAAGCATATTGCAATTTGACATTTGCGCATATAAAAGTAAGTGCGCAATGCAAACAAATGTCAAATTGCAATATTGCTTTCTTAGATGAATTGCTTCGATGTGGCCATTTTAACCCCCTGTAATACCTTATCCGCCGAAAAGGAAACAAACTGAAACTCTCAAACTTTATATTAGAAAAGCCAAACACTCACCTCTATTATCATTCTGGTTATTAGACAAACCCAGCAAATACAAACTCAACTTCAAGCACACATATTCGTAGTGGCATCTCCAGTCCATCTCATTCATATGGTCCTTATTCTTTGCGAACATGGTCGTAATTATCACGGCAATCTTCAAACACGTAGTCTGGTCTATTTCGTTGGGCAGAAGAGTCGTAGCTATTTCTAGGAGATGGCAGATGTTTGCATCTGAAATGAATTACATAATTTGCTACCTATTGCATAAGTAGTAGTAGAGGAGCTCGGTGGCGCAGCGGTAAACGCGCTCGGTCTGCGATTGTTGAAGTTAAGCAACTTTCGCAAAGGCCGGTCATAGGATGGGTGACCACAAAAAAAAAGTTCAAAGTTCAAAGTTTCATCTCGAGCTCCTCCGTGCTTCGGAAGGCACGTTAAGCCGTTGGTCCCGGCTGCATTAGCAGTCGTTAATAACCACCAATCCGCACTGGGCCCGCGTGGTGGTTTAAGGCCCGATCTCCCTATCCATCCATAGGGAAGGCCCGTGCCCCAGCAGTGGGGACGTTAATAGGCTGGTGATGATGATGATAAGTACCCACACCCACACGGCCTCTGTGGTTCAGTGGTTGAGCGTTGGGCTCACGGTCCGGAGGTCCCGGGTTCGAATCCCGGTGGGGACATATCACAAAAATCACTTTGTGATCCCTAGTTTGGTTAGGACATTACAGGCTGATCACCTGATTGTCCGAAAGTAAGACGATCCTTCGGAAGGCACGTTAAGCCGTTAGTCCCGGTTACTACGTACTGATCTAAGTGAGTAATCGTTACATGAGCCGTGTAAGGGTTTTTGTCGGCTCAATAGTAACCCTGACACCAGGGTTGCTGAGGTTGGTAATCCACCTCACAACCCACACGATAGAAGAGAAAGAGTAGTCACATATTGTAAAAAGTATTTTTACGTGACACAAGTATTGTAGATTTGCAGCTAAATACCTACAACTATAACTTACCAATTTCAAAATCATCAATCAGAGTCTTAGACAAGACTCCAGGCAACGACGTCCAAACTGCACCAGCGAACTCTTCCCTGGCCTCATCATCACCCTCCTCCAAACACTCGTGAAGAACCTTCATACAGTTGTTTATTATTTTCGAGTTCTTATTTTGAATAAGAATGTTGACGAGAAGCTCCCAGACTATTGGTTTTGATGTCAAATCTTCGGGAATTGAGTCCTCGATTTTAAGCCATTGTGATAACTGAAATTGTACATAGCATAAAACATAAACAGCCTTTCTGCACAACGAAAACTAACAATAAGTACAATATTATTAGCAGCAGGGTTATCATCAGTAATATACTGAGTATAATACGAAGTTAAAATATAGTCCACGCCACGGTAGAAATCCCGCAGCTGCGGCGCTACTTTATCATTTTATGGGTTGCTGAGGTTGGTAATCCACCTCTTAACCCACACGATAGAATTTCTATTATTTTGTCCCTTTCCATTTCGACAGATAACAAAAATAACAGGTGTAGGTACTTAAAATAAATTTAGGAGGTGTCAGCACCATCAAAGAGTAAACAAACTTACAACATGTAATCGAATATAATTAGGAATCCGCAGTGAAGTAAAGACCCACAGCAAAATGGCGGGGTTATGCGTGTAATACACCGACGGGTCTGACTTCAACATATTGATTAGGCGATCCGTTGCTTTCTCTAGGTACACTCTTTCTTGTAGCGACTCTAAAGAGCCGTTTGATATTGACGACATCTAAACATAAAGACATTAATTCACTTGCAACTATCTGATGCTTGTTTACATTAAATAGTAAGTTACGTAATAAAGGTATTGCTGACATCGTAACGAATACCGAAGGGGATGATTCAAACCACGATTCTGAGTTGATATCAAGTGGAATTTCTCCTCGGAAAATTTATGAAATTGTTTGTGTTTTTTTAATTATTTTTAGTTGTATACTTTTGCAACGGAATCATGGTCTGAATCATCTCTCGAAGTTTTCGTTACGATGTCACTAACACCCTCTATGATTGAAAGGTAGAACAAATATTTACAGCAAAGACTAGCCATAAAGCTTTAATAATGTACTTCGGTGGCAAAAATGTTCGTGGAAGTCTCAAAATATGCTCCACTAAATATGGGAGTAATGGGGCCGTTGCTTCTTCGGGACTGAAAGATAAAATTATATACAAAATAAAGAAGAAATATTTCGAAGTATAAAGTGAAAAAAAGGGTCTAGGATGTGTACCTATTGGAAATTGCCACTACACATGGGTAAGTCGACATGTCATCAAATTTAATTTTTAGGTATAAGTTTCTGTGTTCGTTTTGCTTGTTCCTATATAGAAAATATTTCATGTGTGCGTTATTTGTCTTTTGATGTGATGTCATTGTATGTATATACGTAATCCGTGTCTGTGGTGTCCTAAATAATAAATGTTTCTATGTTTCTTTCTTTTAAATTAAAAGCTGTAAATCAAAACCATACTTTTCAGACGATTGACAGTAGAAATAAATGTAAATTAAAAGACCATAAGGTTGTCTTTTCTGTAGCTGTATCCCTATGTTTTGAGGCTTTTCTATTGCGTTCTGTACTTCTACTAGGCCCATCTGAAATATAATTAGTAATTGTTAATAAGAAATCAAACCGATACCACAAAGTACTTGAAGTGTGGTCGTAAGAAAACTATTAGGGCTTTAAAAAGGCCACATAGAAGCAATTCATCATAAAAACAATATTGCTATTCGACATTTGCGCATATTAAAAGCGCAAAAAATGTCAAATAGCAATATTGCTTGTTAGATGAGGCCTTTTAAACCCCTATGTCCATTAGCGGAACCAATAATAAAGCAACTTTACATGTATGTCTCTAGCACAGGTCCCATGATCATTTCCAGAATCGTTGACATTTAGGTATTTTCCAGATAACACTTTCAACATTTCACCGAGAACTAATGTGCTCACTTTACGCACTGTTACGTCTTTTCTGAAAGTAAAATAATTTATGTATAAATAAGTTGTTTTGGGTTTCGAACTACAAATCGTCTAGACGATCCGTGATCACCATGAATTTGAGTCGGAGGGTAAGTACTTACATAAAATCTTTAACAACCACACCGTGTATTACAGTTGGGAGTACGATTCTATTCCTATCTATAACTACTCAGTTAACGACCTTGGTCCAGCGGTTGAGCTTTGGGTTCGAATCTCGGTGGGGACATATCACAACCATCACTTTGTGATGCCTAGTTTGGTTAGAATATTACAAGATGATCACCCGATTGTCCGAAAGTAACATAATCCGTGCTTCAGAAGACACGTAGAGCCGTTGGTCCCGATTACTACTTTACTGATGTTACTAAGTAGTTGTTACATGAACTATGTCAGCAGCCTATGGCGGCTCAATAGTAACTCTGACACCAGGGTTGTTGAGAATGGTTCACTGCCTCGCAACCCGAAGAAGAAGTACTTAGTTAAAGATAACACTTTACTAACCTTACAATTTGTGCCTGCGGCAGCATTGCCAAGTATCCTTTTGAGAATAATACTTCACAGAAATCAGACATAACTTCAATATTCTCGTTCTCGTATAAAAAAGCGAGAAGAAACTTCAAGAACACTCCGTATTCTTCCGTTGATATTTGATTTTGATTCTCCTGTAAATGTGTTATACACTTTAAGCCGTTGGTCCCGGGTATTAACCGTAAAACACCTCTACCGAGCCGCTATGGAGCAATGAGGCGGAGTTTGCTTCGTACCCCCTCCGGTTGATTGAGGGGGAGGCTTGTGCTCAGCAATGAGACGTGTATAGGAGAGAGATGAGATGTTTATGTATGTATGGAAATGTGTTGATTATTGTATTAATAGTAGTGCCAGTGCAAGTGCGACACTGTTCCCCAAACGATGGAACATCTTACATCGTGTCCTGCGTGCCCGAACACCTGTACGCAGGAGCATCTGATGAGCGCTGCAGATAGCGCCATACTTGTTGCCAAGTTTTGGGCCGATACAATTTAGTTTGCCATCGACACGATAAGAAGAAGTAGTGCCCCAATGTTGATTTTTAGCTAGCACCTAGATAACTTAGGTAGGTATATCCTATAGCTCTGATTCTAAATAGGCACTTCATCATCTCCCTAGCGTCATTCCGTTGTTCACAGGGTCCGCTTACCTAACCTGAAGATTTGACAGGTCCGGAAGCGGCTGCCTGTTTGACTTTCCAACCTGAGAAGGGAAAACTAGGCCAATACAGGCTAGGTCACACATGTGGGTTTCCTCACGAAGTTTTCCTTCGCCGCTGAGCACGCGATGATAATTTATTATCCAAACATGAACTCGAAAACAAATTCAACAATCATTGGCTTAGGCCTGTGTTGGATTCGAACCTGCGATCTCAAAGTGAGAACCAAGCAACCAACTGCGCTTCCACGCTCATTGCGCATTGCTCAATTACTTTAAATAGCCACTTAAAGGTACGAAATTAAACATACCTTTATGAAACCAACAAGTTCGGTCATAATACGATGGATTGATTTTTTCATTTCAAAGGCACATTGCTTTAACGTGGCTATCTCTTGATCGTCAACCAAGATTGTCTGAATAAAATCTGTTTTCTGCTTACCGTCGTGTAACAGTTTTATAAGTCTGTAAAAGTAAATTAGTTCGCTACTTTCTTCAGTAATTTCATAAGATTTAAGATATCAGTAAAGTAGGTAAGTGCCTATGGTATGCAATTGGTTTAAATTAATAAAAATTAATAAGTGATTTTCATTTCGGCCATTGGGAAAATTCACACTCACAGTATAATGTTACAGATTTCTAAAGATTTGAAAAGATAAGTCATCAAAAAAGCTATCATAATAACAATAGTGTAGCCACTTTGAATGAAAAATATAAAAAAAAAAATAGTATACAGGATGTTAGTGACATCGTAACGAATACTCAGAGGGATGATTCAGACCATGATTCTGAGTTAATATCAAGTGGAATTTTCCGTCGCAAAATTCATGTTATTTTTTTAGTTTTTTTAATTTTTTTTCAATTCTATACTTTTGCGATTCTATACTTTAACTCAGAATAATCAGCTGAATCATCCCTCTCAGTATTCGGTACGATGTCACTTACACCCCATACAAGTACATACAGTAGCCATACAAGTAGGTATGGGTGTTAGTGACACTGTAACGAATACTGAAGGGGATGATTCAGACCATGATTCTGAGTCGATATCAAGTGGAATTTCCTGTCGGAGAAGTCATGAAAATTTTAGAGCTTTTTTAAATTATTTTCCGTTCCATACTTTTGCGACGGAAAATTCCACTTGATATCAACTCAGAATCATGGCCTGAATCATCCCTCAAAGTTTTCGTTACGATGTCACTAACACCCTGTATATACTACATACTACTATAGTAAATATCTTAAATCTTCGCGCCATTCATTTACTAAGTACTATAAATATGATTATGTTTTTTGAAAAAAATAGTTAAGTAAGTATATGACATTTATTAGGCTAAGTATTGCTGCACTCCCAAAAACAGATCTCAAACACAATTTAAAACAACTCAAAGAAACACTTACCTTAAGACGTCAATACCCAAATGGCACGTAACAACCAGAAACATCCCAGATTTGGTATTATCACCAACCAGAGTAGAATGATTCAGCGCTCCCAAAAGCAATGCAAACCATTGACTGATGATCTCCACTAACGCGTTAGCTATATCCCCTTTGATATCTAAGTTATCTGGTTGGTACGATAATAGGGAATGTAGGACTAAACCGCTGGATAGGATAGTGTTTGGATTTGCGTTGATGCGACTGGCGAGAGCTTTTAGGCAAGCTAGGAGTTGTATAGCGCTGTATGCGCTTTGGTGGGATAATGGTGATATGGCTTCGTTGGCGCTGACGCTGAAAGGAAAATGAACGTGTAAGACTTGGAGTCTAAAACCCTTTAAATGTACTTATTCAGGATTCAGTAGTCGAGCGTCGGTTTGAATCTCGGTGAGGAAATATCGCAAAAATAACTTTGTGACTACTAGTTTAGTTAGGACATTACAAAGCGATCACCCGATTGTCCGAAGGTAAGATAACCTGTGCTTTGGAAGGCACTACTTAATTACTTCAAGTTACATAGACCCGTATTACACCACCACACTATACCACTATTAGAACATAGACTCACCCAGTAAGGAGATCGTATAGGAAATGTAAGCAAGCGTCGACGGCGGCATGGGAGCCGCTGCTAACATAATGCGCGAGAGCACGTAAGACCGCCGTCATGGCCTGGGCAGCGTGCTCTTCCACGAAGAAACGCCGCTCGCGCCATAGCAACCGCAGGCAGGTTAGGATGGACCTTGCGGGAAGAGATTCAAACGTTTTTTATGGACTTAAACACGACATTCCTTATTGCCCGTGCGAAAACACTTAACGCGTCAATAGAGTTGGTAGCATAGGTAGATACCAACGAGCAGTCTAGTTCATTCGCAGGCGTTGTACCTAGGACCTAGGTCCCAGGGCTGTAATCTCTATTGGAGTGCGCAGAATTACAAATCACAGAAAAAGACTTGTCGACAGACTTGGAATTGGAGTCGTGAAACGGATATGGTGAACCGTATGGTAAAAGGTTAAAAAAATACCAGCCTATCGATCATGTTTATAATCCATATCCACATAAGTATATTCACAACATATAAGTAGAACCTTTACGAGTTGTAGAGTGGCAATTCACAGTTGTTTAATCAACATTGCCAGTAGGGACTTACCTAAATAATGAGAAGTCCAAATTTGACGTCGCTTCGCAAAGAAATACCGTGATGTCATTGTCAAGAAGATATTCCACTAGTCTAGCACCTTCGTTAGAACTCCTATTATACCGTCCTATTACTTCTATAAGATAGCCACAAGCTTTATTTTGTGTCTCACTGTCTCGAGAAGTTAATAATCTCTTAATATCAGATAAAGCATTTTGACGACCGCTAGGATTGTAAGTTCTACTAAAATTAGAATTAACTAGAGTGTACATGTTTTGGAAAAAATCTAACTTTAATTTTGCGGCGGTTATGATTTAGAAAAGTTTTCAAAGTATTCGAATTCCATTTCCTATTTCAAATGTCCCGCTCAAAAGTGTTGCAGTTTTCCAAGTCAGAAAATTATGTGCCAGTGCCATTTCTTTGGAAAATATCGCAAAGAAGATTTTATATTAAATTCAACATAAAATAAAGTTTGGCATAATATTTTCAACGCTTACATTTTGAGTAAAACAGGAGCGGCTGTGGTGGAAAATGGTAAAATTTTATATCTTACAATGGCAATAAATAATATTACCAACTGTCATTCTCATCTGGTTGCGCCAGGCGATCTTTGAGAACTTTATTTTTGATTATTTTCCCTTTATTGTTTGCTTTAGCAAATTGTTGATTGCTTATAAACGCGCCTTGGTCGTAAAAGTACAAAATACAAATGGTGAGTTCATAAATAATTTAACATTTCTGTGTAAAAGTGGGTACGTTACGCAGCATGCTTTAGGTCCTTGGTGGCATTGAGTAATTTTGGGTGTTCTTTCCACAGTCGGTGATGGAATTTCTGAAGGATTTGCCGTCGTATGACGAGCACAACTTCACACTGTTCAACACGGATCATGGCATTAGGAACTGTTCAAAGAGACCTTCAATATACCTACCTACTAAGGATATACCCTCGGAACAGAGTAAGTCCCTGATTTCAGTGATGATCTACAGAATTTAATGTTTTGCAACTGTGCGCAGTGCACGTTATTGATGTATTTTGAAAAGCCTATCAATGAATTTATGAGGACTTTAACCAAAAATTAAATAATGTTGCATTTTATTATTATTAACATGGAATAGTAAATAAGGCAGTTGTTCTAAATCATTGGTTTTATTTCATCAATGGTACCTCTATGTCGAAAATCAAACAGTTCTTGCTTCTATATTTATATATCTAGAACTTAATAGAAACACTTTTATATTACTAACAGTAATAATATTAGTTGTTGTTGTTATGGTTGTTCAAATGCTTAACAAGTTTCGTTTTTTCCAGTTATTGTGACAGAGAAGACAAACATCCTCCTTAGATACCTACATCAGCAATGGGAGAAAAAGGTAATATTAACTGTTTTATCATAAAAAAAAACATTTTCATTAATAACTTAATAGATGAAAGTTGTATTTATGTAACAAAAGTTTATCTTGTCATTCAATAGATATAACATTATGGTTATAATTTACTCATCTATTTTGTAAGTAAAATGTTTCTAAGTAAAATCATAGTTTTGAAATTTTATGAGATGTTATGGTTTATGAGATGATTTGTTTCATACTTTTCTAATAAGATAAATGACCAGTATTTTCTGTCTGACTAGAAACTAACTGACCTTAATCTTTTTCAGAACAATAACTCACCTAAGAAGCGTGACCAAACTCACATTGAGCAGAACGGTGATGAGAGCCGGCCACGCAAGAGGCCCTGTCTCAACCTCTCTCTAAACTGAACCCAGTCTCGTTCCTCGCTTGTGTTGGACTTTACAGTGTATGGCATTTTGTATTTACCTTTATACAACATTTTTAGGTCGATATATTCAATACATCTTGAACTACAAAAGCAATTTTGTCAGTGGAGTGCCATTTCTCGAAAGCAATTTGATGTATTCGGAGGTTTATTTATTTTTGATGCTTTGGTAGACATTATGATATACCTATTTGTTTGTTTATGACATCTAATAACTGTTAGACCAGCTAGTGAATTCAGAATTGAAGTTAGAAAGATTAATTCTTATAAGTAGTGACACAAAAGCAATAATTGAATGAGGTTTTCATGATAGGGAGCCTCATGTCAAATCTGCAGTATCAAATATATATTTCTGTATTCAATAAATGTGCCTACTCCATGTAGAATTTGCATTGTAAATGCAGGTGCAAAAATCCCAATTACTAGATTTTGTTAGTTGTAAAAGAAATCTGGAATATAATTCATTCCATTTATCATTTAAGTTTCAGATGGCATCTAACTTGTAAATGTAAGTTTTTTGAATGTGACGGTTTTTTTTACTATTGTTTTAATTGTCTACCAAGGGATAGGTTTAATGGAGGGGCAATAAAGTAAATAATGGATGTCCATTATTATACTTTTATCTCTATTCATTTGTTTACATAAGAGTAAACAATTTGTATATTTAATCACTGACTGTTCAGTGAAAAGGATAAATTGCCATGTACAATATAAATACAACACCATATCATAATATTTTTTATCACAAATTTTATAAATAGCAAATTAATAGGATACATGCCTACTTATGTATGTAGTGTACTACATACAAATCAATCAAACTTAAACATAGCTTTTCAGTCTCGATTGTTTAATAATTGATTACTCCTAATAATTCTCCATTTTTTCAATTACAAATCTTATGCATGAATACACTTGGCTTTGTCATCAAAAGGTAACTTTTGTTATCAAACAATTTTATCCTTCCTTTATGATATGACACTTTAATATCTACAGAATAAATTTAATTTTAAAATGTATGTTATTTCTCTTACAAAGGAATCCTTGAAAATGTTGAAATAAAACAACAGGTTGACTGAAAAATAACTTTATTCTAATAATTATTATACTTATGTATCTCACAATTTGCAGAAAAGTTTTCCTTAAAACAAGCTGCAAACAATTTTTAGGTTAACTGGGTACCTAATGGAATTGTTCTCTTATTTTAATAGTGAACCTTAACATAATTATAAACACCAATCACTAGATTAAGTTTTTAAAAGCTTTCTTACACTGATTTTACCATAGTACTGCTGTTGATTATCTTCAGAAACAGCTATAAACAAATTCATTTTTTCTAGTGTTAAGAAATTAGTTTAAAATAAAATTTAAAGATTTATCCAGCTCTGAAGTCGTAATTAAAATTATTTAAGTTTTAATGTATATGTCAAGTCAACCTAGTCTTTAGCAGGTACTTCAATGACTCGTGGTTTGTCAATGATACGGGCGGTGCGGTTGCCCTTTTCAACAATACCAATGATCCAGGCTTGGTATCCTTCTTGCTTCTCAATGTCCTTGCAGTAGGCAGCAGCCTGCTCTCGAGGCAAGCAGATGAGCAGTCCACCAGAGGTCTCAGGGGCATGACCTTGAAGCAACTGGAACATGTTTCCACATGCCTTAGCTACAGCTGCCATCTTTGCAATAACAGGCAGATTATGGATTACAAATGACACTTCATTCTTTTGATGAGAAGCCAAATTCTGTGCATGTCCAAGAAGACCAAATCCTGTCACATCAGTTGAGCCATGAGCATTGTACTTGTGCATTAGGCGAGCTGCAATTCGGTTGAGTCTGCTCATAGAGTCCATGGCGCGATGGTAAGCTTTGCGAACATCCTCTTCAGACACTACCAACTTGATGCGGTTCCAACGCTCTGGCTGGTCAAGCCATTGATGAGCATTCACTGCAACTTGGGTACCTAAAGGCTTGGTGAGCACAAGTACATCACCCATCACAGCATTATCGGGAACAATGTACTCATTTGGTTGACAAATAGTGGTGGCAACCCCTCCAATAGTGCACCAAGGGTTGATGACAGTTTGGCCACCAGTGACAGAAGTGCCAGCTTCCAGGGCAGAATCTTTAAATCCTCGCATGATTAAGGGAATGACCACGTCACGTTCCTTTTCAGTCATCTTCGTGGAGACGCCTAGTAACATTAGCATATTGTCGCATTCAGTGACACCCATGGCATACAAATCGCTCAGTACGTTTGCGCACGCTATTTTCCCCATCATGTAGGGGTCGTCAACGAGGGGATAGAAAAAGTCAGTAGTTTGCACCAAACATAGCCCACCGTGTCTAAGCGGCGTTACCGAGCAGTCCAAACCGATGCCGATGCGTGGGATCGCCACATGCATGAACTGGTCATCCTGCTGCGAGTAGTCCTGTTGCAGCGACTCGACGAGTTTTCCAAGCACATCTTGAGGTACTTTGCAGCTTCTTCCTTTGAGATCAGCGAACCGCGTCAAACGAAAACTAGCTTCTAGATCATGTGCCACCGGGTCAAACGGCCGACGCAAGGCCAAAGCATTAGGGTTACCGGCCATTTCCAACTGTGCCGCAGCTAAAGTATCCTGCGCTACACTAGACTGATACGACATATTACACAAAAACAAAACAATATTATGTTTTGTGTGGACGTATTATTGATAATAAACGCGGAAACTCCACACGCCGCCAAGTGACGCTTGCAAAATGGCGTCTGTTTTACAGTGGAGAAAATGGCAGCAGAAATTATATTCAAATAGAGACCTGTGATTGGTTGATATGACAGATAAACAAAATGGGCTCGTTTTGGATTGGTCCTTTGTAGAGAGATTTTTATTTCCAGCATAGAGAACAAACTCATCTGATAATTCATGACGTTCCTCTATACGCTAGTTAGCGTGAAAATAATATCGGACAGAACATGACATATAGGTCAAATATAGGTGGGTTAACGGAACGGTTAGATTTTTTTTTTGTTTAGGTTTTGGCTTCGCGCAGTTTGATTATTATGGTTATTTTAATTAAAGTTCGGTTCGGTTATAATTAAGCAGTGGGCGTCATACGGCTGATGATGATGATAATTATAAAAATAAGCACTTATAATGATTTTTATTCGAATTTTAAACATAAAACAAGGACCAAGTAAAATAATCCACAAAAGACATTCGTTAAAAAGTTTAACGAAATAAATCACAGAATGCTTGATTTTTTAATTTTCAATTTTTGATTTTTTAAAGAATACTTGGTCCTTGGAATCAAAGACCAATGGTCCTTGCTTAGAATCCCAAAGAAAGTAAAAAAAAAGCAGCGGATCGGTTTTAGCCAATGAAATACCGTACAAAAATATAATAAATTTGTTGATTGGTTGTTATAACATAAGTAAATATTTCAAGAAGTTTTATTGGTTAGAATTGTTGACATTTAAGAAATATTTGGTGAATTATTTTTTTTGAATAATTTACGGCGGTTATTCGGTCGGGAGATAGTTCATTATTTCGTTTAAACTTTTTTCGGCTCCCAATTCGTGATGATATTTGAATTATAAAACACTATGGCATCAAAAAATTGGAGAAAGGTTGAAAATGAAGCTGGTTACCCGTGTTACATTGAGTAAGTACTACCAAATTGTTACTTTACTACTTTCTCTGCATACATAAATGCAATCCTATCATTTACATCTGTACCTATAATATGAATAATTTTTAGTGAATCAACGGGCAATCAGCAAAATGACCATCCGGAATATCAAAAAATAATGGAATCCTTAGAAGAATATAATGGAATAAAGTACAGTGCATATAGAATAGCATTCAAAATATTTGCATTACAGAGGCATCTTAGAGGTAAGGAAAATTCACAACACAATATTTACCTTGTTTATTGCATAATTATAATCAGTATTTATTAGTCATGGTTAGACCTTTAGGTAGCTAGCATTTGAACAATTGTATTGGTAAAAATGTATTCGTTTGGAAAATAATCTGTAGTATTCAGGGTTTCCAAAACTCGCTATTAAGTTTATCCCTACTCTATTAATCCCCTAATTCATTTATATAATTCTACAGTACCTCCTTTAAGAATAGCATCAGGAGTATTTGCCCGTCATCAGCTCAGCCTATCAGAGACTAGCCTCTCTCTGGAGACGGCAGAGTTGGAGTCTGTCCTAGCAGACATATACTTCGCTGCGGAGAAGGAGGGATTGTTCACTGGAGATGTTGACCTGGCTGTGGATCTGCTCATCAATTTGTTACTTAATGTCTATGATAAGTATGTTCCTGTTTGTTGTTATTTAAATATATTTGTTTCAAATTCAAAATTCAGAATTGAATTTCCAAATTCAAATAAACAAATATTCATGCCTGTTCCGGCAGATAACTGTAAATTTTATTTTAATTTGATTTCACCTTTCATAAATTGTAGGTGAAGGACAGCACTACTTTAAAAATAAAATTAAGTTAATGTCTGTCAGAATAGGCACCAATATTTGTTCCAAATTAAATTCTGAATTTTGAATTTTGAATTCAAATTCAAAATAAATTCTGTACTTCACCTACAATATGTGAATGAATGTGTATTGATTTGTGTTTGTTAATAGCAGTTTGTCCCACTTCAGAGCAAGGACCTCTGTTTCCATCTTTTGTATTTTTGTATTTTCATTATGGATTAAGGTTAAAGAGTAGTGCATAAAATGCACTGCAATAGTCACATAAAACTTGACAGAATTTCGTATTTAATTTACCTACATTAGTAACAGGAACTGAGCTGATTCCATGGGAAAATATCACGCGAAAACGGAAATAAGAATAACTCGAATTGGGTAGTTTCTTAGTTCAAAGATAAATTATGAAATTCTGATTAGTAAATAAAGACAGATCTAAAGGTGACAAAAACATTTTCTTTTTCTCATCATCATCAGCCCATTAACGTCCCCACTGCTGGGGCACGGGCCTTCCCTATGGATGGATAGGGAGATCGGGCCTTAAACCATCACATGGGCCCAGTGCAGATTGATGGTTATTAACGACTGCTAATGCAGCCGGGACCAACGGCTTAACGTGCCTTCCGAAGCACGGAGGAGCTCGAGATGAAACCTTTTTTTTTTGGGGTACCCATCCTATGACTGGCCTTTGCGGAAGTTGCTTAACTTCAAAAATCGCAGTCCGAGCGCGTTTACCGGTGCGCCACCGAGCTCCTCCCTTTCTTTTTCTATTTAATTTATTTATTTAAAGTAAATTTATTACAATTAGTCATGTTTCTTTATGAATTTTAATAAAGAAACATGTAATAACAAGTGCGAATTTTGGCACATTTGTCATTTTTCTATGATGTCCCAGGTTACTTTTTTATAAAAAGTAACTGATTTGACTAGTTGTAAACTACCTTATTGCAGAGAACGGAAAGAACCAATCAGGGTTCTGGCAGCGAAGACTCTACTCATAATTCTAAGTGAGGAGACTGTCACTGACAAATGGCTAGCCCTGGCCAATTGCTGTGCGGATCATAACGGCTGCGTGTCCCCGCGGAGGTTGGCAGTGCTACTGACACATGTCGCTGATCTCCCGCAGTGCCTCGGATGCCAGACGGACCAGATACAAGTGGATGTCGATGCTTGTTTTGACAAGGTAAGATTTAAGATATGAATTTGAGCAACCTACTGTTACACACATGTGTCTTGAAACCCATTTCGTCATACAGGATACAATTCTGAGGAACTGCTGCACACTCTAACATAGAGATCCTACAGAGATTCCAAAATAAGACCCTCACATTATTACAAATGCTCCATGGTACATTACCAATAGTAGATTACACAAAGAGTATACAACAAATATATATATATAGTCGTAAGACCGAATGTTCTTTTAAAATCTAAAACCCATTGTTTAACTATTATGTCTGGAAATCTCGGCGTTAAGAGGATAAATAAAAATATCTATTATATTTGTGAGATACATAAATCTTGTTTTTTCCAGAACGCAGGCATGCTCGGGGTAAGCGCGCGCGCAGTTGCCGAGTGGGGTGCGCAGCACTGCGTCAGTACTCGGTGGCTGTCTGTAGCACAGCGCGTCACAGCCAGCAGGAACAGCGCCAGCGCTACCTCTACTTGCGCGGCGTGTGCGCAGCCGCTCATACAGGTACGAACGAACTTAAAATTCAACGAACAGTAACATAAACGTAGGTACGTGGACAGTATAATACGGTCAATCAGTTGGACACAGGGCTCCCCTGAAGCATACTCTATTACACTGCTCCACTGTGGAATGATGGTGTTTGGGCTATACTTCTTTTATTGTGTGGGTTACCGACATCTTAAACTCTGGTGTCGAGGTTATTATTGAGCCGCCAAAGGCCACTACGTATTTATTTTGTGACATGTCCCCACCGGGATTCGAACCCGAGACCTCCGGATCGTTAGCCCAACGCTCAACCACAGAACCAAGGAGATTGTTAGGGCCATATAATAAAACCAGCCGGGTGTGCATGACAACCGCGTCGCGCGCGGCGCGGTTTATATTGAGCGCTTCGACCAATAAACGATGCGAATGCTATCTACGTAGATATAATTCGCGCCGCGCGCGTCGCGGTTACCGTGCACAGCCTACTGGTATGCTCAAAAGTGACAGCTAACATTTCAAGGTTAGCTGCGCTGACGTCATCTCATCCTCCATTGCCATTTTGTAAAATATAAATTATCCAGCATGTGTTTATAATGTATATTTTCTAATTTACTTTGCAAGCCAATTTTGAACTTTTAGTAAAAGATTTACTTATAGTTTTAATGTTTTTTTTTTATATTGTGTCAAGTGATAGTAATTAAGTACGTTAGTCAGTAACTCGTTTCATTTTCAGTAGGTAATAAAATTAAGTCCTTGGAATGTTGGAGATACCAATTTAATGGTAACACTCATGTAACACTTACGTCATCAAACGTCTAGCAATGACGGCTTTTCATGGGATTGTGCATACCTTGTTTTATTATACCATGGTTAGGGATATTAACCAAGCCATTAGCCAGAGTAGTTTTCAAGACAAAATTCTTAAATACAGGTCGAGAGGATTCCCATGACATGACGATGGTTACGCATAATGGTTATTATACCATCATACACCATAGGTTTACGTTCTCACGCAGCTTTCTCTGTTAAATGATGCAATCCATTGTCTTGTTGACAATGTAATTTACTATAATGGCCAATTTAATAGCAGTACAAAATTATGCATGTTTTTATACACTAAAATTAAGGAGTTAATTGTTTAGAGTGAAGCTCCTGTTTCTTCTTCTATCATGTGGGTTGTAAGGTGTAGTACCAACCTTATCAACCCTGGTGTCAGGGTTACTATTAAGCCGCCAAAGGCCATGACATGGCTCATGTAACGACTACTTACTTACATCAGTAAGTGGTAACCGGGACCAACGGCTTACGTGTCTTCCGAAGCACGCATCATCTTACTTTCGGACAATCTGGTGATCAGCCTGTAATGTCCTAACCAAACTAGGGATCACAGAGTAATTTCTGAGCGATGTAGTGGGTGAGTGGTAGTAGCGTGGAGAATGCTACACCGACAAGAGCGTGGCTCTTAAATTAGTGACCTAAGGTAACTATGTGACCTAAGCTCGATGTTCTCTTCGGCGTAGAAGGATTATCATCATCGTTTCTTGCGCGGAGCTCGCCCCCTGGGTCTTAAATGTCCGTAACCCGCTAAGGAGTTTTTTTTTTCCTTCCCTTTTGCGCGCAATCTATCACCCTTGGATAATAAGCACTTCTTGTGGTGTATAGGTATCATTTTAGGTAAGCGACCAGTGTCGCTTTCTATTTTGGGCCTTAGTTGGCTAGATCCTGTGGCTGCAACTAAAGAGTAAGCGAGAGAGCTTATGATTCGCTTGTGTTTCACACTTACACCTTTGGAGGCACATTGTAACAATCAGTGTGCCTTTGGTTTCGAACGCTTTCACAAATTATATAACTTGACTTTTCATTACTTACAGGTGCTCAAATTCAGATGCTCGAAGTGCAGCGAGGTTTACTTCTGCGAGAAGTGTTATTTATATGACAAGGACTTGTCCGCAGTCAGCGGTCATAAGAAGACGCATGTTGTACATGAGATTATTGACGGAGAGGTAAGGAATTTTGATACATTATGTATGTATTATTTATTATAATATACAGGGTGGCTCAAACATTGTGGTCCAATATGAAAAAAAATATGCTAAAAATATCTTGGACTGCGAAACGTCGGTGCATCGATCCTGACCCAAATAAAAACTCGTCTGTCTACTACATGCCAACAACGCACCCTTTCTTATATCGGCCACACGATGCGCAGAGGTGATGACAGTTTAGAAAAAACTGATTGTGGTTGGGAACACTGAAGGCAAAAGATCGCGTGGTCGTTCACCAACTAGATGGACCAATCAAGTGAAAGACTCATCATCCAAGCTCTACACAGTCGTAAGGGAAGCGCTGGACAGAAACCGGTGGAGGCAGATCATCTGCTCCAGATGCAAGCCTGATTCTGACAACGATCCTCAGATATGAAGGACGGACCCAAGAGAGGTGATCAATTAGCCTCAAAGTTTACTATAAATAACACCATGGATTTGGCGATTTAAAACTTGTATCCCATTTTAATGTAGCATGACTAGAATGGGAGCAGGACAGAGAGTAGATCGCCAAGCGCGAAAGAGACAGAGATATGTCTCCTTCGCACTAATGGCAGCTTGGTACGAAAGAGACGAAGGACATGCCAGTATTCAGTCAGTTTTCCGGAGTATAATGTTTTTGTGTGGATCCATTTCATATTATAAAGATACAAATATACTTTATTGCACACAACATACAAAACAAGTTTTACACAAAACATACACGAAAGATACAGTACAATCTGGCGGCCTTAGCAATACAGCAATTTCTTCCAGGCAACCAGTGGTAAAAAAAGAAACAGTTATCATAATTTAATGCGGGATGGTGCAACATCTAGTATAAAATAAATACTTACGAAAAGCAAACAACTACCTACTAGCATAAAATATATAAATAAAAATCAATAATCATAATAATGATCAATCTTACCTGTCATATTAATTTCCAGACTCACCCCTCTCAATGCCTAAGCTTCATTAAAACAATGAGGAGATTTTTCTTCTGCACGAAGACTAGAAAGAAGAAAACTGCGAGATGTACAAAGAGCTCAAAGAAGACAGAGAAGGAAAGTGGTACAGCAAGAAGAAGGAAGGATGGCAAGCCAGCCATGTTCACGTCCACTGTTGGCAAAGCTTCTGGGCACGCGGCCAGTAATCCTGCTTCTATGCTGCAGGATATTATTGCACAGTTGGAAAGTCAGAATAAGTATGTAAATTTTTATTATTCAAACATATTATCCGTGGTCTAGTGGTTAGAGCGTTAAGCTCATGATCTGGAGGTCCGGGTTCGATTCCCGATGGGGACATTGTCGAAATCACTTTGTGAGACGGTCCTATGTTTGGTAAGGACTTTTCAGGCTTGAATCACCTGATTGTCCGAAAAAGTAAGATGATTCCGTGCTTCGGAGGGCACGTTAAGCCGTTGGTCCCGGCCATTAGCCGTAAAAAAACACCTCCACCAACCCGCAGTGGAGCAGCGTGGTGAAGTATGCTCCATATCCCCTCCGGTTGATTGAGGGGGGGCCTGTGCCCAGCAGTGGGACGTATATAGCCAGTAAGTTATGTTAAACATATTATTATTATGTATGTGGTTTGGATATTTCGAGCCTATGGAGTCCCAGACTTTTGGAAGGCGTGCGTGGGCCCGAAGCCAACACGTAGAGGCCCCTTAAGACAATTTAATCTAAATGTGGTGTGACACCAACCGACGATTATCCCTGTATGCATTATGGGAGTGCACCCAAACACTATCCCCGGTTCGTGTAAGACTATTGCAGATTATGGGAACAAAGGGAACTGGGCTATTGGGTTGGGGGTTAGTGGACCGGGATACTGGAGCTATGGGGGACTATTACGCCTGCTCGACCAATGTTGGTAAACATGGATAAAATGAGCAAGGAGTGACTCGCCACTCACTGGATGGGCCACCTATCTAGCCGACGCGACTGGACGGCAAGGCAGCAACATGGTTGTGAGCAGCTCAGGGTGTCGAGAGGTGTACACCGCTTTCTGCGAGGCGGTTTATTATTATTATTATTATTACTAACCCACTGCCCACTGCTGATCAATAACGATGATTACTTAACTTACATAACACTAATAAACAAAAATAGTGAGGTGTAGGTGTAGTGTGTATATACTAAATACACTTCTGCCTACCCCTTTGGGAATACTCTCGTGATGCTATGTTATGGTATAATATTCCTCTACATATAAGCGAAAGGTCACTGACTGACGCTGTTTGCGCTAGTAGCCCGGGGCCAAGGTCTTAGCGTGCCTTCCGAAGCACGGAATTGATGTTACTTTTTTCGGAAAAATTAGGTTGAGTTTTAAGTTAGGACATATAACCTTATGTTTTTTTTAAAATTTAATTTCAGGGCTCTTAAAGAGCTTTCAACGCAACTGGAGAGTGTTGCTAAGTCGTCACAAGGAGACGAAGATTTGAAGCAGCGAGTTGATGTACACTATAATCAGATATCTACACAAATTAGCAGGCTCAAGATCGTGAAGGTAATTAGAGTTGCTTTTGTACCTGGGTTCTTTTTCCGTTGTACAGAGCTGTACAGTCGATGACGGCCCCCCAACCCAACCCAACAACCCCGGCCACCCTAATTTTGGGGTCATTACCACAGTAGTAAGAGTATTGCGGTGCGGAAGGCAAGAGGGAAACCACTGCCCCATTTTTCCCTAAAAAAGTAGCATGAAGAATGATACCGACAAGAGCGTGGTTCTTAAATTAGATGATGACTACAGTAGTAACCCTGACACTGGGGTTGATGAGGTTGGTAATCCGCCTCACAACCCACACAATAGAAGAAGATTGCCACAGGAAATATATAAGCTTATATAGTAAAACTATGTACACACGTTCGTAACTAAAGTAAAAATACTTTAATTTTATAATTGAAAAAAATATTTTTTTGATAAAATTAATTTTGTATGTTTCAGGAAAACTTAACCCTAACCCCAGAACCTCAATCTGAGACTCAGAAACCAGAAAAGGCCGACCGTCCTCAAGCGTTCGACTTATTTAGCCCCATACCGATAGAAGAAAACAAGCAATCAAAGGTCAATGACATGCTTAAAACCCAGCCACGGGTTCTAAGTCTGGACTCTGGCAATTTCTCAGTGACTTCGAAGCAGGCTGATACCCAGAATCTACTGACTATGTCCGGAGATGCTTTGAAGCCTATAGTGGTGCATGCAACGTCGGATAGCATATCTACTGTCTCTATGAATGATATTAGCAACTGGTACAATGGTGAGTGATTTTTTGGGTGTCCTAATGATAGGTCTGTTAATCTCTCTCTCTATCGTGTGGGTTGTGAGGTGGATTACCAACTCCATCAACCCTGTCAGGGTTACTATTGAGCCGCCAAAGGCCCCTGACATGGCTCATGTAACGACTACTAACTTACATCAGTAAGTAGTAACCGGGACTAACGGCTTAAGGGTCTTAATGGTCTGTTAATAAGAAGTTTCTTTATATTTCAAACGTGAAGCGCCGTTTCGAACCTCGGTACTGGATTTGCACCAATGAGTTATTAATTTATTTTTATCATTTTATTTATGTAAGCAGACCCTGTGAAAAACGAGATATTGCTAGGGAGATTATGATGATTTCATCATTTCATTTATCATTTTCTTGACATATTTGACATTATTTTACCATATCGTCACTGAAAAGGCAAAATTACGTAAGCGCCAAAATGCCATTTCAAGAAAAAGCCGTTTAAAGTATTTTTTCGTTTTTTTACTATTACTTTTTACCCATTTATCCAATTTAGATGACGTCAACGTAAGTTTACATTGTTTTTCATTTTCTATATCTAGGAATACGTATTATAACATGGACTATTTTAAGATATTTTGGCGCTTATGTAATTTTATGCTTATGCTTATTACGCTTCAACATATCTGAGTGCAAGTAAGTAGACTGGCTCCCTGCCAACACCGGCTCACGTAGTAGCTACGGATCTCCCTTATGTTATGTTATATGTTTCCAGAAACGGAATCGCTTGCTCCCGACAAGCGCAACAAAAAGTCGGACGCGACGCAGTCCATCTCTATGACGGAGCAGCGGTTCGCGGCCGACATCCGGAGCGTGGCGCACAGCAACCACAAGATGAAGGAGCTCAACGCGGACCTCGACACAGTGCTCGACCGCCTGCAGCAGATACTCGCTCACAACTTCGCCGTTGACGGTAATATAATCCCAAGTCTGTGGCACAGAGGCTAGTTTCGAACTAGTCGAATCATTTACTTTTACTAAACGTCAAAACACGAAGTTACTATGGACATTTGTATGAAAAACCCAGCGCGGTTGCTGTGCTAACATTTGCTAAGCATCTAAAAAAGAAGTGAAATCCCTCAAAAAACATGTAAAATGTCGCCAAAATGGATGCTGGATTATACCGATCACAATATCAAAAAGTTATCAGATCTCATGTAGAGCCAATCTTCAAACTCTAGAAGACCTAACTATACGAACCCTAAGATCACAAACTCATTATAGCACTCTTATAGTGAAAACCCTAAAACGTGGACCTCGACTCTGTGGTCGACCGCCTGTAGCAGATACTCGCGCATAACTTAGCTTTACAATACAATACACTTTATTGCACCAAAATAAAAAGAATTAATTACAAAAAGTCTCTCTCATAGCTTTCCCATTTATCTGGCCATGTAATGGATGCGTTTCGAAGCAAATCTACAATAAAACACGTCATAAAATAAGAGTACGGTCACGAGCATTAATATGTATACACTTTGGTACCATGTCACATTAACTTTTTTGACAAATTGAACTGTCTCACTAAATGTCAAATATGTTAGTGCGACAGAGTCCTAAAGTGGGTACATTATATTGCTCATGACTGTACGTCTAGCCCTATAATAAATTCGTCTTTGCGGAAATGTCTAAACACAATCTTAATATGCAATCTTTTTAATTCCAGACTCGTGTTTCGACAACACACAACTGCGTGAGACGGCGAATGAGATGGAAGGTTTGCTCGGCACTCTGATCCGCGGCGTGGAGCAACGTGCCACACTCAACGCTACTAAAGGACTGGTATAAATAAATACACTTACTATACTCCATTACAAATAGCTTGACTAGAATGACAGCTAGACAAAAATATTGTACAAATAGTGCGAAAGAGACATACAGGAATATAAATTGACTGACTTCTGTCATTCTATCTAACCAAGTTATTTTAATGGGGTATATAGTTTGACCGCTAGCATACCGCGCTTTCAGTCGCTACAGACGTGCGGGAAAGAGAAAGCATGAGTTGTAATGATAAACGACAGACAGAGACACATAGAGTGGATCTGCTCCGTCCTCGCGTCAGAAGCGAGCGGTCAAACTGTACCTTTCTCGGGCAGGTGCCTTTATATTACTTATAAGCAATGTATTTTGTAAATGCTATTTTTTTTACGTTTGACGTATGTCATTGACAAGGCCTGGCGCCTAAGCGCCGTGTTGTGATCAGCACATATTACCCTCAATATATATCGCACACAGGGATTTGAATTTGTAATTGATACCCGAGTTGAGAGACCGCTCGACATACATCATTAGGACACGTAGATTGAAAATGCAACGCGCGGTGAATACAAACACATGACGGTGTATGAAAGTGTTTACGCCACAGAATTCTTGAAATAGAGAGAAGCCGCGGGAGCATAGCCGGCGAGACCGTAATATGCACAAAACGATCATATTATATGACGCAACGAATTATTATAAAATTTTCCACATCGTTAATTGCCTCTTTGGTATCCCGCAACCACAACTAGCGCTTGTTACTACGCAATCTTCTTCTTATCGGTGTCAGGGTAATTACTGAACTACGCAATGAACGGCAGGAAATCGATGTAGCGGTCTAGCCAGAAATGTCTTGGTGCGGCCGCTTCACACGCCGACTTGAGTTAACAGGCAACATGCGGACGTGTAATTTAGTTATGGCGGCATATCTTGTTTCTATGATCTGTGGTTCACGTACTAGGGTTGTCACGCGCGATTTATATAACCAAGAAATGATCTACCGCGCTTCCATAAACGATGCCATAGTGTATGAGGTAGTCAGATTTTAGGGGTAACTGTTCTGGGGGGGAGGGGGGGGGGGTCTAAAGAGGCCTCGTAATTGCAATTCATCTTAAAAAGCATTATTGTAATTTTGACATTTGCACGATAAAAGTAAGTGCGCAACTATATCAAATAGCAATATTGCTTTTTTTAGATGGATTGATTCAATGTGGCCTTTTCAGTAACAATTTCGATATAACGTACGTTTGTATAATTACCATATTAGCCAAGTGTATTTCTGGAATTCTACCGATATCATTTTCTTTATCTATAATTAATATGTGACAGTAAGTTCGGCTCTAATTCTATGTTCTATCTTTATGCTAATGACTCTCAATATTAATGATACTCTACTAATATTTTTATAATGCGATATAAATACTCATATAATTTAGTTCTTGTAAACTAGCGGGTATCAATTTATAACTATCAATATTCTATATTCAATACTCAACAAGGAAATGAACCTTTTTGAAAGTGAGGAAAAAACGACTATAAAAACCTGTGACAAATCCATACGAGAGCGATCTAAAATCTTTAAGAGCAATAATAGTACATGACTGGGTCATAGATAAATTATATGAAATGCTTAAAATGTTTTATGCTTTTTTTTGAGATAGAAGCCTAAGATGATAAAATATCATCAGTATTACTAATGACATATTTCCGAATTTTAATTATGAGTACCGTAATAATGAGTACGACGTTTGACCACGTTTATAGATGACGTCACAGTTGCGTTGTGACTTTTCTAAAAAAGTATGTCATTTGATTAGTTCGTCATTTAACATAATAAAGCATCGTGCATGTAACCCCTAGGGGTAGGCAAAGGTGTATATTACAGGGTGTTAGTGACATCTCGAAACGAATACTAAGGGGGATGATTCAGACCATGATTCTGAGTTAATATCAAGTGGAATTTTCCGTCGCAAAATTCATGATTTTTTTTAGGTTTTTTTTTAATTATTTTCGATTCTATACTTTTGCGATCGATAATTCCACTGATATTAACTCAGAATAATAAGCTGAATCAGCTTCCTCAGTATTCGTTACGATAACACTTACACTCCGTACCAGTACATATACAGGTAGCCATACAAGTAGATATGGGTGTTAGTGACACCATAACGAATACTGAGGGGGATGATTCAGACCATAATTCTGAGTCAATATCAAGTGCAATTAATTTCCTGTCAGAAAATTCATGAAAATTTTTGTTTTTTTTTTAAAAAATTATATTCCGTTCCATACTTTTGCGACGGAAAATTCCATTTAATATCATTTCAAAGTTTTCGTTACGATGTCACTAACACCCTGGATACACATACTTCTCGCCATTAAAAGTCCTATGTAATAGGGAGCGAGTCTACTTAGCATATTTTAGTATAAGGAATCCGTTTTTCATACAAAATTTTCTTAGTAGCTGTCTATGGAAGACTGCTTTGCATTAAAATATCGATTGAACTATTAATCGATTATGTTTGTACCATACTAGAAACTTAGAGCATACTCTACGTCTACTTAATAATTATTGTGCTTATTATATCTTATGACTTTTGTGATTTTTTACAAGTGATCTTTGAGTGTTGTGTTTTTACGATTTTTCTGTATATTATGAAGAAATATAGATTTAAGAGAACTGTGCCGTCCTCTGCAGGTGCTTACGACTATAATTAAAGATCTGACTTAAAATAAAACATAAACATTTAGAAAAGTAACATGCCATATATTTTATAAAAATTTACATATTGCCGTGTTTATTAAATAAAAAACTACAAGTATAAATTAAAAAAAATATATGTATCTCTTAGTTCTAATTTTAAAGTTAATTATGTATAAATTGCTGTATTTCATTGTGCGTGTGTAACAAGACTTGGAATAAAATAGAGCAATATATTTTAAATGGTTTGTGTTGATGAGTAAGCGTAAGTATGGGGTCATATTTCAGTACTTATTCACCGAAATTTTGCAGAATGACCCTTTAAGGTGGACGTGTATAGTCATGAGCTATTGCTCATGATATTTCATGTACCCACTTTAGAACCCTGTCGCACACCTGACATTTAATGACCTTACGGTTTAATTGGCAAAAAAGTTAATGTGACATGGTATCAAAGTGTATACATATTAGTACTCGTGACCGTACCTAGACGCAGCAGGGCCGCACGCACTGTAGTCATGAAACCGTATGCAACGTCGCGCACCTATCCGCGCCTCACGACCCGCTTTTTGCCGTTAATGTAACGACTTCGGTGCGTGCGGCCCCTTTGCGGTCTAGCTGTGGGTTCACCTTGTTTCGCGGGTTCGACTTCTTTTCCAAAAATATCCTTCTTATTGAGACACTGTTCTTTTCTTGAAATTTATATTTCAGACTACAGGGGCTAAACATGCCACATTGAAGCAATTCATCTAAAAAAGCAATCTTGCTATTTGTCATTTGTTGATATCGCGCACTTATTTTATATGTGAAATTTGCTTTTTAGATGAATTGTTTCGATGTGGCCTTTTAACCCCCTAGGTTTTCAATAATGCAAAATATCGGCAACTAACAAAATTAGACCCTGTACACCTAAGATTTAAAATATGTTTTCTATGAACACTGGACGTGACAGTCGAAAAGTTAGTAAAGTATTATTACTGTGAATACAGAGCCAACTGTCACGATCTAAAGTTATTCTTAGTTTATACAAATATATAACCCACAAGTATGTTTTAATATCTATAAGCAATCAGATTGCTTTAGCACAACCTTTCTAACTTAAAGTTACATAAAACTGTCCGATTTCTTTACAATTTGACATAGAATTGTATACAAATTTATAATTTCTCAATAAACGACAATTTATAACGGACGGATTTTATTTCTATCATAAAATAGAGTTTTATAATTATTTATTATTAATTATCTACATTTGGGTATAACTATCTTTATAAAATATACTCGTATTTATACTCCCTAAGAATCGAGGCTTAAAATGTATTAAAATACAACCAATTCGTTTTAGTATCACTCTTCAATATTTTTATTAGGTTTTTACTTGTTATATATTATATAAAAAAAGAGTCATTTCTTTTATAAATTCACAAATAGGGTTGCCATTTAATCGGAATTACTTCTTTCATAATAATAATTCATTGCCATCATAAAAAATGTAGACTTTGCTCACGTTAATTCATTGTATCATACTACGCTTTAAAAATGGAAGACAGATTTACACACCACCTTAAGTACAGTTTGGCATAGAGTAGAAATTACGTATATATTAGGCTGCTTAGTCTGGTAGCACTTATATTGAGCCAATCACATATACTTTAAGTTATCTGACCAATGCAAAAATATTCTACCAATTTCATCTAAACATAACATAAATAGCCTATATACGTCCCACTGCTGGACACAGACCTCCCCTCAATCTACTGGAGAGGGGGTTATTTTCATCTAAAATTCGGGTATATTTTGCCTTAACCTCGTAAGGGCGAGATTTCCAGACGCAATCGTTTTTAGTTATGGAGTTTGGGTTTCAAAAGGACTTTCGGTTTCACGAATTAAATGTTAGTTAATTCCTCTTGCTGCTGTTGATGAGGTATTTGCAACAATGTGTGAGGAGGTGCTTCTCTTTCTCAGTGGAGCCGTTCTGGTGGATGGCTGTGGGTCCGCCGCGCTCCCGTGTGTATATGTCTAGGCCGTATTGACCTGGAAATAGACGAATTTTGAGTTATGCTATGCGGAAAAAAATGCGATGAGATGGAGGGTAGGGTCGGACCACATCGCCTCGTCGATGCCGCGTGCGGTCGCTTTCTCGCTCTGGCAAATGACGGTACTTAGTGACAGAAAAGGATAGAAGTATAGGAAAGTGCTGATAAACGTGGTTTGACCCTTAGGTCGTGCAGATGGACAGGTAAAGCGCTAACTATAACATTTCTAAACTAATAATAAAAAAAAATAGATGTTTTTTTTTGACCGTACGCAAGTATACCCCGGACAATTCATATGAAAATGTCATGTCTCTAACAGTGTGCCGTCTTACCACGTAAGTGCGAGCGAGATGGAAAGTCCATTTGCGCTACCTCTTACTCCTTAGCGACTTACGGCCATTTAGACTAAAGTAAGATGGGGTGAGGTAAATTTATCGCGGCGTCTGTTACGAATCAGTGCGGGACGGAGTGTCCGTTCTATACGTAGTATGGTTCTTTATTCTACAACGCAAGGTAGATAATTGTTTACATTTACTTATAAACCTGCTACTAAGTGTCTGACAGTCTATCCAGAACTTATCTGGCAGATAGTAAGCCCTGCTAGCGTGCACTTACTCAACTTAGCCAACCAGACAGTTTATCAGCAAAACGGGCCCATATTTTGACAAAAGGACAGTTGAACGTACCTTCTTCGGGGAAAGTGATATAGAAAGATACTATATCGTCGGAAACGTTTTGTTGCACGTATTTGGAGAGCCGTTTCTCGTCGACGCCATTTTTGTGCAGTGTTGCCATGAAGTCCGCCAGAGGGCGCGACATGCGGAACTGAATCTCCAGCTCGCGGCCTGCGAATACTAGCGCCTCCTAGAAGAGTAAACATACGGTGTCAGATGTAGACTTTTTGTTTTGAAGTGATGTATGGTTGGTTTTCCGCACATGGTATTAATTAATTGGCCGGAGTCAGATGTAGAAGTTACTGGTGAGTTGGCTCACCAGCGTCCTGTCTATAGATGTGAGGCCGCTTTAAAAACCATTTAAACCAATCCGTTTAAAACGAAAAAAGCCGTTTAAATCCGAAATCAACCATTTTTTTTTCGGTTTAAAACGGCTGCTGTTAATGACTTCTTAATTGTACCTACATTTTCATGATTTTACCGAGGTAGGGATTTAACGGATTACCTATAAACTGTGTAAAGAATTTTTGATTGTCTAATATGCTGCTAATAATATACTTAGCGTGTTTAGTTGTAGTTGGTCCGTCGTGGGTACTTTCTATTGATATTCTATTAAACTGTGACCAAATAATGCCCTTAAAACACAGTTATTTTATGTTGTAGGCCAGTTTTTAACAGTTTAAAATGATTTTTACTGCCGGGAACTTTCCCAGAGTGGGGCACGGCACATCACTAATAGTGGTCCACCGATGGGCTACACTACTAGGGATCCTTACCTGGTGCGTAATAGGGACCAGTCCAAACAGCCTCGTCGCCTTGGTAGGGCCCCACTCGCCACTAGCACAGTCTGGTAACGGGACCATCACGGTCTGCAGCTCAGCGCAGCAGATCTTGAACTTGCACACGCTCTTGAACTTCATGGGCTCCCCTGTGAGATACTCGCGAGGTGTCACAGCGTTTGCGAAGATGTCCAGCAGGAACGCCCCGCTGCAGGGCGCGTGCACGCGGAATGAGACCACGTTGCCAACTACTGACTGGAATAGGGAATTATTTATTTACACAAAGGAACACACAGAATTACAGAGTAACCTAATCCACTTTAAACTAGGTATACAAAAAAACAAAAGGAAATAAGACTATAAACATCAAAAATTACAAAATAAAGTTAAACTGCCTACAACAAAATAATAAGGATAAAAACTAGAAGCTTGATATAAGCGGCAGCACTGTTGAGTGTTCCTTAATTTTGACAGTTCGGCCCCGATTCCTGCAGACACCGCCTAATTTTATTTTAAGTTATATCCGTCATTTTCATATCCGTCGAAAAGGAAAGGGACGGATGATTCACAGCTCTTAATTTTAGGAAGAATGAGTAGGTAAATGAATGAATAACAAAAAAAGATAAATAAAAAGGTACGTCGCTGGTATGCAATCCGTTTGACGTGCTGTCTACTTAACTGTGTCGGGTTATTGACTGATGTAAAATTTTTAGACGGCTGTTTTAGATTTGTGCATAAAATTGACGTGTGTTCCATAAATTTTATGCTTGTCGATTACCCATCCCTTTCCTTCTCGGCGGATAAGAAAATGACAGATATAACTTAAAATAAAATTAGATGGTATTTAGAGGAATTAGCACAATGTCCAACTAAAGTTCGTGAAAATGTGGAGCAACGTAAAGTGTAACCCGTCTGAAGAAAAAGAAAAGCCGTCAGTTGGAAAAAGGCAGTTTTGATTGAAAACAACTTTTTCTAAGTTTTCTTCTTTCCGTTCTTTAGGGAATTAAATCATAGTGTTGATTTTGCAGTTACCTAAACGCTGCGCAAAGGCTTATAGGTAGTGTAAAAATATTACCAAAACAATGTTTGTTTACTTAAATGGGGAACTGTCAAAATTTAAGAACACTCCATCTGATGGGGGAAATTGGCAGTTTTTATCCTCATTGCAAAAATTTGTAATGATACAATATTAGGGAGAAAGATTGGCATTTTTCTCAAGTCTGTTAGTTGGGCCTCGTGCTTTGAAGCTCTAGTAAATAAAAGTACGGGAATTTGAACAGGCAATCAACAGGTGTCCCATAACTTTAGTCGATTGATTTTGCAAGGTTTTTAACTACTTCAGTGGAAGTATACCCATGATTGATTACGTAATTAAGTATGTCGAACTATTCAACGGAGAATCTTCATAATATCCTGTAATACAGGTCTTGTACTTAGAAGGATATGATGGCTCGACATATTCTAGAGACACGGCACTTAGTACTGCGTTCAGAAAACCCACATCAAGTAGTGTAATGAAGTAAAATATCTCGTACCTGCATGACGAATCTCTTGAGACTGACTCCGTCGAAGCCGTCGCCCTCCGTGTCGTAGAATTTGAGGTTGTAGTGGAAGATGAGCGAGCTCTGCATGTGTGCCGGCATGGCTATGCGCATAGTCGCCGCACCTGCAACATAATTTTCATTATATTTCAAATAAAAAAGTCAAAAACTACTCAAAGCTTTACGCTTAAAGCGCTGAATTGAGATTGAAAAAATATAGCACTATTTTTTTCTCCGAAATCATCCCAAAGCGAAGGGGATGCGCGCGCAAAGCTGGCATTCTTCGTTTCGAACAATAACTTCAGACAGTTAAAGGAGCGAGTGATGTAAATCTTCACGGTTGTCCATAAGTTCTTGACTCTTCCTTTATCTAATCACTCCATCACATTACCTATTTTAATACCTAGTATCGCGTACATTACGTCATCCTTTTTGGTGTAACATGGTAACAGCATGATATGCGTCGGATGATATTGTGAAGTACGCCGGAAAGCAATGGATGAGACTTGTACGGGACCGGAAAGATGACACGAAAGAGAAGAGGCCTATACTCAGCAGTCGGTGGATAATGGCTGAATAGATTGAATTGTTGCTTGATAACAATAATATCTAGCCTAGATATTTGTTTTGTAAAAAAGAAACTGGCTCAGGTTGGATAACGTCGAATAGATATTAGAACCACACTTGCTTGCACAAAGTAATCATGAAGGTATACATTACTATTACCAGTCAAACACCGACCTGTGGAGTCAGTATACATGACGGCTTTGGTGTTGGGGTCGCTGAAGTAGAGGCCGTATCTAAAGAACAGCGAGCGGACGAAGGGAAGCTCTTCGAAGTCGTGGAGAGTGATGGGAGTCTTCAACAGTTGCCAGTCTGGTTGGAGCGGGAAGAACTCGTATATGAACTCGCGCGGGTCCGTCAGGAAGTAGTGGTCGTCGTATTCGTATCTGGAAAGTGAGAAGAGGAGTAAAGGTCATAGCCCACTTATAACGGCCTCTGTGGTCCAGTGGTTGAGGGTTCGATTCCCGGTGGGGACATATCACAAAAAAAATACTTTGTGGCCCCTAGTTTGGTTAGGACATTGCAGGCTGATCACCTGAGTGGTCGAAAGTAAGACGATCCGTGCTTCGGAAGGCACGTTAAGCCGTTGGTCCCGGTTACTACTTACTGATGTAAGTACGTAGTCGTTATATGAGTCATGTCAGGGGCCTTTGGCGGCCCAATGGTAACCCTGACACCAGGGTTGATGAAGTTGGTCACCTCACAACCCACACGATAGAAGAAGAAGACCAAAGTGACTTGACTACTGGCGGTAAACAGCCGAGCACGGGCAGTCGATGGCGGGAAGCTTGCTGACACCAACCGAGGTGTTTTTACGGCTAATAACCGGGACCAACGGCTTAACGTGCCCTCCGAAGCACGGAATAATCTTACTTTTTCGGACAACCAGGTGATTCAAGCCTGAAAAGTCCTTACCAAACAAAGGACAGTCTCACAAAGTGATTTCGACAATGTCCCCATCGGGAATCGAACCCGGACCTCCAGATCGTGAGCCTAGCTGTAACCACTAGACCACGGAGGCTGTTATTTCTTAATAAACATAAATAAGTAAATAAAGTATTTATGAGTCATAGTCATGAAGTTGTTGCTGGTAACATTAGAAACTGACCTCAAACTGTCGCTCTTCCCTCTGTTGCCGGGCTTCGGAGCGTCCTTGGCGTTGACCAGGTGCCTCGCACCCCAGTTGCATTGTACGAAGCGCCACGCGCCTGCAACGTACACCGCGTTCCACGAGTTGCGGAATCTGTTGTCTTCGAAGCGGACGCCGGGTTGGTAGCCGGCGGACTTGCTGTAGCCCTTGATCACCACGCAGTGGAGGCCTGCGTAGCTGCAATGGAGAAAGAATAGGGCTTTGGATTGTGGGAAGTTATATAGTAGCTAGTTTGCAGAGAATGTTCTGGACTAGGTGACGTCACTGCGACTGTGTATTATAGGTCCCGGCAAACTTCTTGAGCATCGACCTTGACTGCGCACAACCGAATTTTAGATCTCTTTGGTGGTGCGGTACGGGGCGCGGGGGCGGGTGAGTCCCGCATCGACCGGCTATTGGTAGATCAGTCGATACTTCCCCCGCGCACTCTGTCTTCGTCCCTTTGACTCCCGAATACACTTGCGTGCAGTGAAACTGTCACGTTTCTGTTATTGCTCTTTTGTTAGTTTTTTTTTGTTATTGCTCATTTGTTTAAGTTTAAGAATTAGTGACTAGCACGATGTCTATGTCTACAGATCCAAAACCTAGCACTAGCTCTGGTATTGCTGGTTTCAACCTCATGGAAGGAATATTATACTTACCTGACGATTAGTTTTTTATTAAATATAATAATATAAGTTTAGTTTTATTTACATAATTAAATAATATAATAATTGTTTTTTTTAATGAAGTTAAGAAAATAATCAAAAGTTCATTTTTTTGCACGGAAGTGTACGTGCGCGAACTTTCCCCCACTACGACACTCGATGCTCAAGAAGTTTGCCGGGAATTATAATTATGACGTCACTGGGACTTTCCAGGCTACGTTTCCCAAAGAAATATAGATGGCGCTATGTGTGATAATTACCTATTTTGTCATTACTTGGGTAAGTACATAATTATTCAAAAATATGAAGTAATGGCTGAGGCATAATTATATAAAATTATGTTGCTACCTATATTGCGTCTCTTTATTTTGACCATACATACATAAACTCACGCCCGTTATCCCTAATGGGGTGGGCAGAGCCACAAGTAATCAAAGACAACTTGCAGCCACTGTTGATACGATGTCTTAAGCTGGATATGATGAACCTTATGGTGAAAAGGGATCAGCCTATCGCCCATAACATTAGTCCATCATGTTAGAGGACACATTTTGACCATCATCATCATCATCATTGGCCTTATACGTCTGTTTCAGACGATTTATGACGTCATTGCCTCAAAGAAATGCACTTTCTTTCATGGCTGTGCAAGCCAATCCTAGAGCGGCAAACTCTACCGCACACTCTGCAGGAGAAGTCTCCAACTGGTGGATTGTTGTTGGTTTGATGGCGTTTCATTCTCCTGCTCGCCAGTGTGTCAAACCAGGTGTGGTCATGAGTGTCGCGTCCATCGAGCACACGCTTCTTCCACAGGTCACGATCATCGGCGAGCTCCTCCCATGCTTCGTGGTAAATCCCAAATGAGCTCATGTCAGCTCATGACATTTTGACCAGAATAATAATAATCAGAATAGTAATAATAGTAATAATGCTATTATAGCGTCTTCCACCTACTATTATTCTTATCAAAATAAAGACACGCCCAGACACCCAGCCACAATACATCGTGCCTGGGTGTAATAACAAGTGTCATAATTTATACCCAAAAACAAAGATAGGTGGAGATACATAATAATTATCTCTGTTATCCATTTAGAAGGTTTAAACGAAGGCAACACTGTACAGCGCCATGTATATTTGTTTTGGGGAAACGTAGCCTAGAAAGTATAGCATAGCATATTGAGAGTCATATCTCAATAGTTTAGGCCCTGCGCAGACGACAGACTATCCGTGACGCACATAGGTTATATTTTTACAGACTAAAAAGTGCGTCACGGATAGTCTGTCGTCTGCGCAGGGCCTTAAGAGAAAAGTATTCATAAGGCCCTGCGCAGACGACAGACTATCCGTGACGCACTTTTTAGTCTGTGAAAATATAACCTATGCAATTATATGCAGTAACGCACACGACGCGCAAAAAGTCCGGCGCGTTACTGCATATAATTGCATAGGTTATATTTTCACAGACTAAAAAGTGCGTCACGGATAGTCTGTCGTCTGCGCAGGGCCTTAATCTAACTTAATTTAAGTCGAAATAATTTGCATAGTGGATTCTTCTTTATAAGTTATTTATTTATTCTTCTGCTTGTCATTCGCACTCATAAAAGCAGTACTTAATATCCATACTTAATATTATAAATGCGAAAGTGTGCGTGGCTGTTTGTTTGTCCGTCTTTCACGGCAAAACAGCAACGAATTGACGTGATTTTTTAAGTGGAGGTAGTTACGGAGTGTGACATAGGTAATTTTTTGTCTCTTTCTAACCCCCACTTCCCTAAAATGGAGGGTGGAATTTGTATGGAGCATTCCACAACGTCACAAATATGTGAATTGAATACAAAAAATGTGCATATTTTGGAAATCTGCCTCCAATCCGTTCAAAGAGGGGGTGAAATTTTATACTAATGGGACCTTTCGCAGTTTTCAAGGTAGGAAACTAAAAATTGATACATAAGAAAAGGGGAACCGTGTGTACCCCGAAAATAACGCGAGCGAAGCCGCGGGCAAAAGCGTATTTATATAACATTAGCATGCTAGAAAATCAGGTCTTTCAAACGGACACAACATTAAAATTGTAAATAAGATACTTTGTTTGTCATAAATTGTTGGTCCCCTGTGGCGTTGTCGGGCATCAAATTATGATATTGACACTTGCATTGGCCGGTAGAACTGGTTTGCTACCAATCAATGACATGGTGCGTTGGGAATCTCACACCGAAGCCTATGAATACGTTTAAATCGGAGATATTAGTTATTATTAGTGATAGAGTGAGAAACAGTGTGATAAGAGAGAGATGTGGTGTAGATGACGAGAGTGACTAAGATTGAGAAAGGTGTTGGGACCCTAGCTCAGCACCAATAGTGGCATAAGTGTAGCGGTGATCGAAATTATTAAATTGTCATAGATAAACTAAATGCGCTCTACACCTTTTTGCCACTACTTGAAAGTCTCGAGAACCTACAAACATCATCAGCCGTACGACGCCCACTGCTGGGCACAGGCCTCCCCCAAGGATCTCCACGACGATCGGTCCTGCGCTGCCCGCATCCAGCAATAAAAAATATTATAAATCCTTCCTATTTTCTTCAGGGTTGATGAGATTGGTAATCCACCACACAATCCACACGATAGAAGAAGAAGAAGAACCTAAATAAAGATTTTATCTATCATTTACGGGTTTAGGGGAAAGGGTGGGGGGGGGGGGTTTGAAAGAAAGAATGAAACGTTTATTATAAAGGGACACCACAGTAACAAATACAAAACAAATATATAATTTAAAACACGGGTTTGGGGTTTTGAGGTTGGGAACGCTAAAAAAACCTCACCTGCACAATCTCTTAAACAGAACATGGTAACTTTCAGTCCCGTGCTTGATGCCTCTCAGTAGGCCAAGCGGCGAGTCTCCTCTGAGGTTGTCGTCGAACTGTATGTTGTTGAGATTCTTCACTGTGATCCAGCGGAATATCGTTCGCGCCTTCTCCACGTCCGTTGCGCATCTGCCGACTAGCTGCCGGACTAGGTCCGTGAATGTTTTCTGGTCTTCTTGCGCCACCTGGGGAAACCAACGTTAGTGGACTTTTCAAATTCAAAAATATCTTTATCACTTGAGTTTGGTTGTTTAAGTTTAGAATCTCAGAAAAGATGTAACGCTAAGATTAGATTTTCAAGTTCATAGAGATAAGTTGCATTTACACTATCATTCTGTGCTATATCAAAACCCGAAATTACTATGGAATTTATAATGAAAAAGCACACTATGACGTAATATAGTATATAGAAAAATGTAATTATAAAATGACAGATTTATTATTAAGTTTTCCGTAATAAAAAATAAAAACCCATAAATAAGTTAATAGAAAAAAAAATGTTTTAGTTTAGTTTTTACTTTTTGTCTGTCTTTATTTAGTACTTAATCAGAATTTCATATTTTATTTTTTACCTAGGATACTATGTACTTACTCATTTATATCAACCTAATAACCGTTTTCAATGGAGTCACACACCTGACCAAGACCGTGATACGGGTGTCCAAACCATAAAAAAAGCAAAACAAAACCCACGCACCGAAATAGCAATCTTATCCACATCAGCAAACTCCATGGGGTCGGTGTATATGTGGAACTTGGATACAAGAGGCGGCTGCGGCGGCGGCGCACGCGCAGGGTATGGCGGCGCTTCCTCCCCGTCCACGTAGAGCGATGAACCGGCCATGTACTCTGATCTCCGCTCCTGGATCAGCTCCATCATCTCGTGGCTTTGTTTCTCGACTAGTGCTGCTGTTGCTGCCCTGATGATGAAGAAACATGCAATTTTAGATTTCGCCACCGACTCTCTTTTTGTGCAGTATGTGTAGGGACCGCAGTTATTACTCTATTTCGCCATGGAGTACTTAGAGTACCTAGATGCCAATAACAGTATCGACAGGGTTAAAATACCGGTGGGGACATATCACGAAAATCACTTTGTGACCCCTTGGGGTTAGGACATTACATGCTGATCACCTGATTGTCCGAAAGTACGATGATTCGTGCCTCGGAAGTCACGTTAAGCCGTTGGTCCCGGTTACTACTTACTGATGCAAGTTAGTAGTCGTTACATGAGCCATGTCAGGGGCCTTTGGCGGCTGAGTAATAGCCCTGACACCAGGGTTGATGAGGTTGGTATTCCACCTTACAACCCACACGATAAGAAGAAGGTTTAGGCCTGTGCTGGATTCGAACCTACGACCTCACAGTGAGAGGCAAGCGTTCTACCAACTAGGCTACCACGGCTACATTACATACTAAGTACTTATTATAATTTAAGTTAGGTATTTTGTTACACTTGTGTTACCTGTAAGTTTTTTTTTGACGTGACTTATTGTAGATTTGCCGCAGATGGCATTAACTACTTGGCCGGACAAATGGGGAGCGCTGAAGGCTCTCACGTTTAAGACAACAGGCCTGAGGGTGCCCAGTTGGGCGCGAACCTCGGCTCAGGGCGTCGTCTGAGAGGAAAAATATTTGAGTAGGCTATACAATTCTCATCCAAGAATTAACTCGTATTTGATAAGGCAAGGAAAACCCGTGTTTAAAAGACATTTGCAATTCATTAATAAATAAAAGTTTATCGATTTAGGTAAGTCGTAAAATATTTAACGACTTTTGATTATCTAATAGGGTGGAGTTGATTTTGCAAATTCCGAAGTTACAACTTGATTTTGTAATCTGTCGGATTTAAGTTTGGACTGAGTATTCGTTTGACTTAACATATTGCAAACGCATTACTTTTCGTAGGCTAGTCTAGGGTGGAATTGGCTGTTCTCTTGTCACCATAAGCTTCATCATATTCATCTTAGGACTTGCACCAACAGTTGCTGCAAATTGTACTAGATTACTTATGGCTCTGCCCACCCCATTAAAGATTACGGGCGTGAATTTATGTAAGTTAATTACTATTTAGAAAGTAGAAATTTATGCAAATAACCGTTTGGGAACAAATATCTGAAATTGTATACAATATACTTTTTCTTTTAAGAACGTCTAGGGCCCTGTGCCGAGGTTTTTCTTGCAGCTACTTTTCCCCGGCTATAAAGGTTGTGAGAAGCTGCAGTAGTTTTAGGCGCATAAGACGTTCTAAAGAAAATATTATAATTACGTAAAAATTGACGATTCAAAGTGTAACTATTTTACCAAATGAATAAAGATATTTTTCATTTTGAATTCATATAAGTACAAATAGTGATTATATTTTAATAGAAAGACAACCTAATGTAGATATGCAAAAGGGCTCAATTGCTGGCAATTGCTGTTTAGCAATAAGGCCGCCTATTGTGCTTATGTTTTATTCGTATGTTTATGTCCTTTATATATGTTCTTGTGCAATAAAGTATTATTGATTGATTGATTGAAAAGGGCTTGGCTGACTCGGCGACTCAGCAAGGCAAGGTGGATGGCCTAGGGCGACGGTAGAGGTCGACGCGCGTCGGCAAGAATTAGACCTACCAAAGTAGGTACGTAAGCTAGTGTTGTGACCTTCATTAGCATAGTGGTGTATTAGTCGAGATTAGGTTGATCGATTCATTTTATCTAACATTATGTATTCTCGTTTCCTTCCCGGCGACTACTCACCTCTCATGTTCCAACATCTTCCTGGTAAGGCTCTCCTTCTTCTTGTCTCGTCGGAGGGTCATGTTCTTCTCCAGGTCGGCCCTCTCCTGCTGGTGTCGCAGTGTGAGGGCCCCGATCTCCGCGTCCGGCCGTCTCTTCTTCACCTGCATCTCTTGCTGAAACCTGTTCGTCAGCCTTTCCAACTCTCTTTCCCATTCGTCCTGGAAAATATAATAGCTATAATTAGTAATTACTATCATTGGCCCCGATTTATTTTAAGTTATACCTGTCACTTTCGTATCCTTAGAAAAGGAAAGGGCCGGAAGATTTATAACTTTTAATTTTAAAATAACCCGGGCGAATAAAATAGGCATCTCGCTCGTTTGACGTGTGCTGTCAACTTAATTCTGCTGGTTAATTGACCAATATAAAATTTTGGAAGGGTTTTTTTAAATTTCTTCATAACATTGACGTGTGTTCCATAAATTTTATGTGTGTCGATTATCTGTCCCTTTCTTTTCAGCAAATAAGAAAATGACAGGTATAACTTAAAATTAGATGGTGTGTACAGGATTCTCATTACTAATATAAAAGCGAAGCACACTCAATTCGTCAGGCCAGCTTTATTGCGTTGTTTGTGTGCCTTGGCACCGGATCTTTAAGTCGAAGTTCGGTCTCACATCAGAGTCCACAACAACGGCCCGGGATAGATATCTAGGAGTCGCCGTCGCAGGATACTGTTTGGACGATGATGATGATGATGAAAAACGAAGTCACGGACCACCACCATAGAATAAGGAATAATACTACGTGTAGAACGGCAACTCCCCGCTCCCTGCCAGCGGCTGAGCTAGGTTTACCTCACCCCGCTCGGTCTAACTTTAGTCTTCAATCGTACGGCGTCAGACGCCACACACACAGACACGCGTTTACGATAATGTCAATGTGTCATCATCATCATCATCAGCCCATTAACGTCCCCACTGCAGGGGCACGGGTCTTCCCTATGGATGGATAGGGAGATCGGGCCTTAAACTATCACGCGGGCCCAGTGCGGATTGATGGTTATTAACGACTGCTAATGCAGCCAGGACCAAAAGCTTAACGTGCCTTCCGAAGCACGGAGGAGCTCGAGATGAAAACTTTTTTTTTGTGGTCACCCATCCTATGACCGGCCTCTGCGAAAGTTGCTTTACTTCAACAATCGCATACCGAGCCCGTTAACCGCTGCGCCACCGAGCTCCTCAAATCAATGTGTGTCAATGTGTAGTATCTGTGTAAACGAGGTTTTTTGTATGAAGTGTTCATGGTGTGTCGGTGTTGAAGGAGAGTCGTGTAAGTGGGCTAACCTGTATTTCTTCTCGTATTCTTCTGTTCTCTTCTTCTCGATGTTTCGAGAATTTTCTGTACAAGTCGTCTTCTTCCTGTCGGTGCTTCATCTCAAGCTTTGTTTGCTCATCTCGATCCTGTTGACAAAAAAAAAGTTGAGTATTATATCGATTATCGTCGCGTTATACTTAGTCTTCTTCTATCGTGTGGGTTGTGAGGTGGATTACCGACCTCATCAACCCTGGTGTCAGGGTGTTATTACTGAACCGCCAAAGGCCCCTGACATGGCTCATGTAACTAAGTACTTACATCAGTAAGTAGTAACCGGGACCAACGGCTTAACGTGCCCTCCGAAGCACGGATCTTAGTTCCGGATAATCAGGTGATCAGCCTGTAATACCCTTACCGAACCAGGAATGACATATTTTTTTTGTGATATGTTCCTACCGAAATTCGAACCTGGAACATTCGGATCGCGAGCCTAACCCCCAATCACTAGACCACGAAGGCTGTCACTAGTGCTGATCACGTGTTAAATCCTTAGTCGTATGTTCTAAATATAATTAATTCAAGAGTCACGCTCTTGTCGGTGTAGCATTCTCCATGCTACTTTTTTGGGAAAAATAGTGCAGTGGTTTCCCTCTTCCGCCCCGCAGTACTCTGACGCGAGTGGAATGGCTCTGGCGCACAGAGTAGTCTATGAATTAATATGCTATTTAAAATCAGTCAAATAAAGTGAACAGTTTACACTGCCTACATGTTAGTATTTGCCTAGTTATTCTGAATACCAATTGGCCGTAGGCACCTGCAATCAAGAGCTACTATGTAAATGTCGTTAAGACTTAAGTAGGCGTTAACAATAAATTATCTTTCAACAGTTCTATGTATAGTTTTGTAGATCTACGAAAATGCTAAAATTGAAATATTATCTAATTGACAAAAGTTTTATACTCTGCAGGAGTTTTTTAAGATGCCGCAACCGTCAACCCTGACGACGTACAAATTAAAAATATTCCAAGCTTTTAATTCAACACTATAGGCACTTATATATAACACGATCTTCTATCCGTACCCTGTCAAGTAGGCGCAGAAAGTGAAAATACCTACTTAACTAGGACAATACTCTCATAAATAAATAATCTATCACGCGCCAAAATTTCGCATTTACATTCGCGTGTCGTAAGCTCTATCTCGCAGTATTTGGAGTGTAAAGTTTACACTTAATTAAAACGTATGAATTACAAAATTGATATAAAACGTTTTTATTTTAGCGTGTTATAATGGAGTTAGAACATGCGCTGGCGACCGCATTCTTTCATAGTCATTCATGATTTTGGCATTTGCTCTAAATTTTATTTTACTAGGTTATTGCGTTTGGCATTCGGCCGTTATTGTTCAATTGGAAACGGTTTGCTAGGTCTATTGTAATGCTAATATTCATTTAGAATGAGTATTTTAATTGTTTTCTATTAAATATTTTCGTTGAATCACTAATTTATAAAAATCCAAGTTGATTGAGGGGAGGCATGTGCCCAGCTATTGAAGTATATAATATGCTGTTTATGTTTATGTCACTAATGAGCCGTGGTAGCCCAGTTGGTAGAACGCTTGCCTCTCACTTTGAGGTCGCAGGTTCGAATCGAGGACAGGCCTAAACCAATGATTGTCGAATATGTTTAATATAATAAGGGAGTATGGAGCATATCCACCACGCTGCTCCACTGCGGGTTGGTGGAGGTGTTTTTACGGCTAATAGCCGGGACCAACGGCTTAACGTGCCCTCCGAAGCACGGAATCATCTTACTTTTTCGGACAATCAGGTGATTCAAGCCTGAGAAGTCCTTACCAAACAAAGGACAGTCTCACACAGTGATTTCGACAATGTCCCCATCGGGAATCGAACCCGGACCTCCAGATCGTGAGCCTAACATTCTAACCACTAGACCACGGAGGCTACTGTGTTGTGTGTGTTGGGTGTTAGTGCACGAGGAAGTAATCAGTTCGACAGCACAATAAAATTGAAGAGTCAAGATTCATACACCTGTCGTCATGGAAGGAAAGTGTCGCCACCTTTCGGCCACGGCGGAAAGTGAAACGGGTGTCGTTCACCCGCTGGCCGGCCGCCGCCTGCGCAAACCGCGGCCTCTCGCTTGCGAATTAGATCGGTTTTACAATGTGCGATTCGATATTCTATATTAGATGGTCAGATGGTCTAGTGGCAAAGTACATAAGCTCACGTCTATATCTCAGGGACAACGGCCTCCTTGGTCCAGTGGTTGAGCGTTGCGCTCACGATCCGGAGGTCCCGGTTTCGAATCCCGGTGGGGACATGTCACAAAAATCATTTTCTGATTCCTAGTTTGGTTAGGACATTACAGGCTGATCACCTGATTGTCCAAGAAGTAAGATGATCCGTGCCTCAGAAGGCACGTTAAGCCGTTGGTCCCGGTTACTTACTTAATGATGTAAGTAAGTACTCGTTACATGAACCGTGTCAGGGGCCTTTGGCGGCTCTATATAACCCTGACACCAGGGTTGATGAGGTTAGGTTGTTCCACCTCACAACCTACACGATAGAAGAAGGATAGTCAGAGGTACATCCATCGAAAGATGAATTATCTACCCACAACTCACCGAGCTTTCTGTTACGCCACGTGATAGGTGGTGGCCGTCTAATGGTCGAGTGAACTGTGTTAGTGAAAACTGCAGTGATAACTCATTGGTGCAAGGTCGTAACGGGGTTCGAACCGGCGTTCAGTTCGAACCCCAGTTCGAGAAGCAAGCTGGTGAACCACTGGACCCCTGACTATTTATATACTCGCTAAAGTAGGTACCTATTATAAATCGTGCTAATCGCATAATCGTCTATACGCGTCGTCGTCCCAATTCGGATGCACTTGCGTTTGCGTACGTTAGCGATTGCAAGTAGACATAAAAGCCACTTGGATAAGCTATCATGCATATTTTGAGTAGCTATTTCTTGAGATATTACGGTAGCCTTATCGCTTTTCATAATAATTATCTTGGCTTTCAGAAACTTAGCAGTTGTTGGAAATATACCTAATTCAAAATTGGGTATTATAGTACATTCTTACTATTTTATTAGGCAACTATTATAGTTTTGCCATTTTAGTGGAATTGATATGTTAGCGTGGGTTGATATGTAGCTATACTTAGATGATCTGTGGGTTTTATGACCTATAAACTTATAAAGGCTATTTAAGTAGCTAAGTATTACTAGCTGTTGAGGCATTCTCCGGCCAAGTAGTTAATGCTATAGGCCATATAGTCGCTAACTGAATCTGATTTGTACCTTTTGCTATTTACAAACTGGATTAAAAAAAAAGAAAAGAAAGGAAAACATGAAACAGTAGGACTAGGGCCCTGTGCTGGGAGGTTTTCTGGCCACGTCTTTCCCTCAGCGTTACATATTCCGATGTGGTAGTAGTTTTACAGCTAGTTACATAATATGTAATTTAATTTTGTTTGACGTTCAAAAAGCGCTAACTTTGTAAGCCAATTTTGAAAAATAAATATTTTTGAATTTTTTATTGTCAATAACACGCAAATTAGTTTAGCAAAAAAAGAGACGAAAACGAGTATGAAACAAAAATGTAGAGACATCATTATAACGAGCTATCATAGGTGATTAACGATTCAGGATATGTGTTCTGGCTATCATCGAATCAAGCAACACTAAATTCAGTATACATGTATCTGTGGGAGTATGTACTTTTCTCATACGAGAACAACATCTTAATGTACATCTGTTTAAAAAAAAACACAATGTGACCTCTTTGCTATGGATAAGTATATTTATTATAATGACTGTCATGTATTCGCTTCTGGTTGAATCGGAGAGTGTAAACGTTATTGTCACTATTACCTACGCTGCTCGAGGCGTTTGCCGGCTCACTTGATAGCAGCCCGCAAAAAGAACAAAATGATTCGCAGATCGAGAGAGGCTGACACGACCACTAATTTGACACGGTTATTCCATTACACCAAGCAGTGGACACACTTAACAAAAACACCATAAATCATATCTCGCCACATCAGTGTCATAAACCTTGAACGTACTGGATCTAACAAATTCTTAATATCCATTCAAGGTATATTTCAAGGTACACTTACTATGTGCCTGGAATATCCAATCCTAACATCAAACTTGGCTTTAACTAGGTCATATCACGTCAGAATGATTGAATATCCATTCAAAGCTAGCATTAAAGTTAAGAACCTCATACTTAAAGCGTTCTGACATTTATTTCGTGGTATTATGCAAAGAGGTGTGTGATCTGAATGGATGCGCCGTAATAGATTCAGCGTAAACATGACATCAATACACGGCAACAGTCGTGACAATAGTCGCGCATTATCATTTCATACATTATGCGTGTTTTTATCAACTTGGTTCGCGGGCGGCCAAGGAATTTGTTTTGTACGATTCGAATCGTATAGATAACGGGACCCGCTATCGTCAGTAGCGCGGCAGCGGCGCGTCGACCGGTCGTGTTTTTATATCTGTCATTTACATACGAGTAACGTAGAAAAATGCTTAAACTAGTAAGAGGAATACGGCGGTTGAATGCCCAAAGCCGGCAGCTGAGCCACGCGACTGTTGTGGGCAGCGAGCCGAACAGAAGTGATCCGTATTACCAAGAGAACAAGACCAAAATGGACGAGTTGGTCGAGGAACTCCGACAGAAAACTGGTGAAGCGATCAAAGGCGGCACAGAGGAAGCGGTAAAGAGGCACACGGCGAGAGGAAAACTGCTCGTGCGCGACAGGATTAACCGGTTGGTAGATGAAGGCAGCGACGTTTTGGAACTGAGCACGCTGGCTGCCACCGACATGTACAAGGGCCAGTTACCGAGTGCCGGCATCGTCACCGCTATCGGTAAAGTTCACGGCCGCGATTGCATGATAGTGGCCAACGACGCCACTGTTAAAGCCGGCACCTATTTCCCTATGACCGTCAAGAAACATTTAAGAGCTCAAGAGATTGCCCAAGAATGCAAATTACCTTGCATTTATTTGGTAGATTCCGGCGGCGCTCACTTGCCGGATCAAGCCGACGTGTTCCCTGACAAACAGCATTTCGGAAGAATATTTTTCAATCAAGCCAATATGTCTTCTGAAGGTATACCGCAAATATCCGTCGTAATGGGATCTTGTACGGCAGGTGGAGCATACATTCCTAGTATGTCTGACGAAAGCATTATTATTAAAAATCAGGGAACTATTTTCTTGGCTGGACCTCCTTTAGTAAAAGCGGCAACGGGAGAGTCGGTTTCAGCAGAAGATTTAGGCGGAGCTGACTTACATTGCCGTCAGTCAGGTGTAACAGATCATTACGCACAAGACGACGAACATGCACTTCATCTCGCCAGGAATATTGTAGCCAATTTAAATTGGAATAATGATCAGAAGACTAGAATTCATACTGCTAAAATAGACGAACCACTACATGATATTGAAGATCTTCATGGAATTGTTGGTGCTAATATACAAAGACCTTTCGACATAAGAGAAGTCATCGCAAGAATAGTAGACGGCAGTAGATTCCATGAATTCAAGCAGCTGTATGGGGATACTCTAGTCTGTGGGTTTGCTAGTCTTTATGGTCATCCAGTTGGAGTTATAGGGAATAATGGTGTCTTACATTCTGAATCAGCATTGAAAGGATCTCATTTTATTCAACTTTGCGCAGCAAGGAAGATCCCATTGTTGTTTTTACAAAATATAACGGGTTTTATGGTTGGTAGGGATGCCGAAGCGGGTGGTATTGCCAAAAATGGAGCTAAGATGGTCACAGCTGTGAGCTGCTTCAAGGGTCCAAAGATCACGGTTGTTGTTGGCGGTAGTTTTGGAGCTGGTAACTATGGAATGTGCGGTCGAGCCTATTCTCCTAGCTTCATGTACATGTGGCCTAATGCCAGGATATCTGTTATGGGTGGGCCACAAGCAGCCACAGTATTGTCGTTAGTAGCTAAAGATAAAGCACTAAGGGATGGGAAAACTTGGACTGATGAAGAGGAAAAGAAAATAAGGGAGCCTTTAGAACTGAAGTTCGAAAAGGAAGGTCGTCCCTATTATAGCACAGCAAGACTTTGGGACGATGGAGTGGTTGCTCCTAAAGATACGAGGAAAGTTATAGGACTTAGTTTATCTGCAGCACTGAATGCTCCGTTCAGGGACAGTAAATTTGGTGTGTTCAGAATGTAATAAGAATGTGATAAGATAAAATGAGACATTAATATTGTGTGTGTGGGGTGATGAAGTAATTTCAACTATGAAGCTGTTTTGATAAGGACAACGATTTGTTTGTTAAATTATTGTGATATCTTATCTTTGGTGGATAGCGTTGTTACTAATATACGTTTTGATTTCATTTGACGTAATGTGACGTAATAAGTTAAAGAAATTGTTTGCGAAGAAAACTTTTACTATTTATGCTTGTTACTTAGGTGTATAATTTTTGATATTTTTACAATCTAAGCTAATATTAAAGCAGTTACGATTATTGTTAGCAGGATCTATCATTTCCTAATCATAATTTACCATGTAGTGCACACTTCTTTTCCTATCTGCCTAATTCGTTAGATGTAGGTAAAGTATTGAGAGGCAGTTAATATTATTATTAGCACGTAGACATTGTAATCCGATATGTTTTAAAAACTCACTAAATATGCCTAATACCATATTTGCTTGTATTGAATGACATTTCAATTATTATGTTGGTGGCAGTGGTCATCTAACGACCGGTCAGTATTATTCTTTGCTCAGTGTGGCCCAACTTAGGAAGGCACGGTTTCGTTGTATGACGTGAGGCATCTGTAGTTAGTGACATCGTAACGAAAACTTTGAGGGATGATTCACACAATGATTCTGAGTTGATATCAAAAGTATGGAACGGAAAATAATAAAAAAAAAACACTGGCTTGCTTTTGAGAATGCCTTCGTTGTATAGAGGCGCACGCGACACGACGTACGCCACCTCTCGAGCTCCAGTGGTGACGCTGACACCCCCGTATTCAGCGCCAGTGGCTCAGGAGGAAAACAGGAGGTAAACCGCTAGCACAAGCGCATGGCGCTTCTAGTCTTCACGGCAGATGATTGCCGTTAATCTCGTTCAGGGCGGAAGGTCCCGAGCAAACGCTCTCCTTCTGCGCCTTGGACGCCGAGCAAGGCTACTAACCTAACCCAACTTTATCAACAATATTGTAACCTGTATTACCAAGTCTAATAATCGTGATAAATAAAAGCGAGTGGTACAATTCATACTTTTGCTCCGCTAATCTTGACCTTTGCGAGGTCAGACAATTTACATAATTATCAGACACGACCAACTTTTTGTTACACTATTGTTTTATATTTTTTTCCGGGCGTGTACTCGGATCTAGTTTGAATAGGTAGTTCGGTTTTAATGCTGCGCTTGTTAATTTGTCTTCTTGGGAACTTAATTTATTCTACCTATACAGCTGTAAAGATCATCTGATGCCATCTCCTTTGTTATTTTGTTCGAAAATAAATCACTTTTGGCTATAATTATACTGGTTCTGTTACACACACTCACACACACACACACGTTATGTGCGTGTATATAAATAATTAAGACAATTTGTAAAAATGCTCTTGCCCTCTACCTTCATAGGGTTACAGAGGTGGCCAGGTAATAATTAACCTTAGCACAGTTGTAACATGGTTCCTAATTGCGTATTTTCATCCGCTTCCACGTGATAATTGTTGTAAGGTGACGTGAGGTGGTCGCGCCACTTATCTTTATAATAGACGCATTAAATAATTTACTATGTAGAGTCGCTATCTTATGTGAAAGATTCAAATCTAACGATTTATAATCATAAACACTTTCCTCTTTATGAAAAGAAAATCTTGATTGGCTGCGTCTTGATCACTTTGTGAGACTGTCCTTTGTTTGGTAAGGACTTTTCAGGCTTGAATCACCTGATTGTCCGAAAAAGTAAGTTGGTTCCGTGCTTCGGAGGGCACGTTAAGCCGTTGGTCCCGGCTATTAGCCGTAAAAACACCTCCACCAACCCGCAGTGGAGCAGCGTGGTGGAGTATGTTCCATACCCTCTCCGGTTGATTGAGAGGAGGTCTGTGCCCAGCAGTGGGACGTATATAGGCTATTTATGTTTATGTTATGTAGCTGCGTAAAAAGTTGACGAAAGGGATTATACAGGGTGTTAGTGACAGACATCGTAACGAAAACTTTGAGGGATGATTCGGGCAATGATTCTTGATTCATGATTTATATATAAAGTGGAATTTCCTGTCGAAAAATTAATGATTTTTTTTTGTGTTTTTTTAAATTATTTTCCGTTCCATACTTTTGCGACCGAAAATTCCACGTGAATATTAACATTCCTACTTGTATGGCTACCTGTATGTAGTGGTACAGTCATGAGCAATATAATGTACTCACTTTAGGACGCTGTCGCACTAACATATTTGACATGTAGTGAGACTTACAGTTCAATTTATCAAAAAAGTTAATGTGACATAGTACCAAAGTCAATTCAGTCATTGAATCAATTCATCTAAAAAGCAATATTGCAATTTGACATTTGCGCGTAAGTATATAAAGTTACAGTCAGTGTGCAATGTTAACAAATGTAAAATAGCAATATTGCTTACTTCAATGTGACCATTTAATCCCGCAGAAGGCCTAGCCAGGTGGCAAACGATCTTATTTATTCAAAACACTATGAGTAACTTGTGCGACTTAACTTAAGTCCTTTTGACCCGACTCTTCATCAAAGCACACACAAGCAACGTATTCCTAAGCAGGACCATAGCAGTAGTTTTTAAAATGAAGGATTCTCAGAATTTAGTGCTAAAAATTCAATAAAAAACACATTTGCGTGACTCAAGCACACAAAATGCGTTTAATTTGTATCAACCCACATTACTCGTAGTTACAAACGTACCTACTTACACGTATATCACCGCTTGAGATATCCAAAAGCGCCCGCGCATCGGCATATAGATCGCCAATTAACTCTGTTAATAGTTTCCAACCAGCGGGATTTCTTTGCAAGAATTCCAGTTCGAAAAAACCGACGCGCATAGCGTTGCGGGTGGAAAGCGTAAAATGTGCGCGCTAACGTATATGAGCGTCGTGAGGTGTCAAAGATGCTCGATCATTTGCTTGGAGCTATAGGTACCTTAGTTATGTATTGGTACTATAAAGCATTTATTGTATCGGAACCGAACCGACAACGGAACCTGAACCGCCGGCTCTGAACTGGCGTGCGTGTATGAAACGATTGATGAACGTGGAGGAAGCAAGATAAGTGTGTCAGGATCGAAGCAAATGGAATCCCATAGTCTCTGCTTACCCCGGTGGGAAATGGGCGTGAGTTTATGTATGTATGTATCGGAAATAAAGACTATAAGTGTAGAATATATATGAGTTGATGAGCGCGCAGCGTAAACCAGTGAGGTAAAAGTTAAATTTCCGCGCAAAGCAAACACAGGTGTTTAAAATGCAACAAAAATAGTATTTCACGTGAACGACGTCGCAGGAAGAAGTTAACAAGCCTGAGGATACCCAGGTGGAATAGTGGATGGAGAACACACGGAGATTACGGGAAATTCTACTCCCAAGAGATTCACGTATCAGTCTATACAAATCTATAATAACAGGGTAGTCACCATGAAAAATTTGATAGAGGGGCTCGTTGGCTACTAGAAACACCTTTATTAAGGTATACTAATTATCTGTACTTGTGTACTTTTCCATACATGGGGGTTTCTGGAGCCCCTCTATTTTTTTTTTGTTTTGAACAGCAACCATAGGCTATTTGACAAGTTAGTCAAATGAAATAACTTTTACGAAACGTCAAAACGAAATACTGGCCTGTGACGTCATCAATAAAAGCAGTCAAAAGTCGTACTTATAGTTACTTAATTTATAATTAAATTTAGAAAACAAGCCAAAATAATAAAAAAAAGCAAAAATAAATTTAAATTTTAAATTAAAAAAAAAATAAAAAAATAATAATTTTAAATTTTTTTTTAAAAGGAAAAATTAGATTGATTTTTGATTATGTTAGACTGGCTTCTATTTCTAGATTAGCATTTTATAATTTATCTACGACCCAGTGAAATACCCATTGATCTATCTTGTATGACTTAAATAAAATTAGAAGGCGTCTGCAGGAATCAGGGCCAGTGTAGTTCTAAAACTATAGTCTAAGTAGTTCTAGCTAGATACAGTTCCCGTGCCAATTCCGCTTCTAGCCTCAAAGTATCAGTTACAGTCATCCATCACGCTTTATTTGGCGAACGAGGCTGAACGCTGAGCGCTATTCATGTACTTTTGATTGATATTTATGTGATTGCACAATTGCAGTCGTTTTTCTAATGAATTCAACACGTTTACTCTAAACTGGACTAAACTGGTTCTCATTTAGTTTGCATCTACACTAACATTATCTTTACCATAACATATTTATATAAACTACTTCTTGGCAGTTTGTAAGTTTGTTTCATTGTAGGAAGTTATCTTTGTAACTAATTTTGATTTTTTTTATTTAAGATCATTAATTCTTTCACCATTAGTAAGCTATAAAAAGTGTGCGAGCCCAGTTTGGAAAACTTGTGACTTATTGACGCATCGTAGTCTCAATAGGGTAGTTTCCGACTAGTCTAACATACATAACATAAACTGCCTATATACGTCCCACTGCTGGGCACAGGCCTCCCCTCAATCAACCGGAGGGGGTATGGAGCATACTCCACCACGCTGCTCCACTGCGGGTTGGTGGAGGTGTTTTACGGCTAATAGCCGGGACCAACGACTAGTCTAATAAATAAATAAATAATAAACGTTTATTGCATGAATTTAGGCTAGGTACATTGCAGATTACAGTGGATAAAAATAGTAGGTATCACCAAAATTTACTTTTTCAAGCATACACAATGAAAGAACGGACGGTACAAGTTACATTACGTTAAATTCTGCCTATACGTATAATAAATAACAATTAATGAAATACCTTAAGCTACCCATATTCATAAAATATTAAAACTAAAATGACAAAACACCAAAATAAAAAAATTTAAATCTAATCGGTTACTTTTTATTAAAGGAATTTGTAACAAGGAGTTTAAAAAGGAATTTGTATGAAAAAGCAACTTGTGACGTCATAAAAAAGTGACAAAATGTTGCAATTATTACATTTTTCATTAATTAAATTCATAAATAAGTTGAAAAGAAAAAATAAATCTATTTCTTTATTTTGTAATCAGAATTTCTTAATTTATTTTTGACAATTATAATATTTGTCTAAAATAGTTTCATTTTACCCAAAACAAAAGCGAAAAAAACCCAACGGGAAATCGACCGTCTTATTTTTATTTGAAAAGCGCGCCAATCGACTTTCGACAGCAAAGGCATTTCCCCGTACAGCCACATGCTCGATCCGTTGCGTTCGGTTACACAATCGAGAATCGACAATCGAGCGCCAATCACCCGCTCTTAATTAACAACTTTCTCCGGGCATTGAGTCAACGAACTGACAGCTTCCATTGATCAAGTGATTGGAAAAAAAGTGCCGCTTTTGTTCTTAAGGGTTGTTTTTAGTGCACACTTTTGTAATTATAGTTTGTAGGCAGTTTGTAAGATTACACCTACTAAGCGTGAGGCGATCTTTTACTTTACGTACCTATAGAATATTATTGTACATTACCTATAGTATAAAATTAATCAATTTATTTAAACTTTCATCCATCTAGTCTAGCCATCATCATAGTTAGCCATCTTCGGACTTCGTATCACTTCGTAACAGTGGCTGCAAGTTGTCATCTGAATACTTATGGCTCTGCCCACCCCATTAGCGATACAGGCGTGAGTCTATGTATGTGTGTATGTTTGTATCTAAGATATAATATTTTTTATTTATTTATCTCAGGCAATTGATTGAATTGAAAATAATATAGAAATACTAATTAGAGACATTTTGGTGTATTTTTCTCTATACTTACCTCCCTCCCTGCTCTGTAAAGTCGAGAAACTACTCTACTAATCCTTCAGGCCATTGTCTTCATATATCAATTTGTTTATAACAATCTACGCTAAATGTTTCGCCTCTTTCTTTTTCATGTGAACAGCGAAGGATTGGAACTGTCTGCCGTCGTCTGTTTTCCAACCCTTTATAATCTGTGAGTCTTCAAGGCTTAAGCGTGATCCACCCCAGACCACATCGTCACTTACCATCAGGGGCCTGTTTAATAAAACTTACAATTGTAAATTACAACGACAATTTAATGTTCATTACGTAGCTAATATGAAACTGCAAAATATTTGTGATCACGAACTCCGCAATGTACATCAAATTGTCATTGTAATTTACAATTGTAAGTTTTATTAAACAGGCCCCAGGTGGTTGTGGTCAAACGCGAGCCTATATGAGTTGTAATAACTAAGTTAGGTATGTATAGTTAATGAGACTATAGTCTCATCTACAGAAGACTCATCAAAATTTCAAGGAAACCATCACTCTAGTATCAAGATATACTTGCAAGTATTGTCTCTCACAAACAGCTGTGCAAAGTTTGCGGTGTATACTCCACGATAGTGGTTTTCGCCACGCCATTGGTATTTCCGTAGCTTGAATATGTGGCAGACTTTGCTGGCGTATCTGTATTTTTTTGCTAAAGTGATTTGTGTCTTTTTGACAGTTGTAAAAGGTGCAAATCAGTTTCGCCAAATATTGCAGATACGTCAATTCCCGACATCAGCGACGGTATAGTGTGCCTACTTACGAAGAAAGAGGATGATTCGATTTTCGAAAGGATTTCTATTTTTCAAATTTATTTGTTAGATTTTTTGTTTTTTTTTTGAGTTTGTTTGTTTGTGAGTTTGAAGTTTGAGTTTGTTCGTTGGATACGAACTCTATCAAACGCCACACATTGAAATTACTGTTTAAGTTATCAGTATTCAAATATTATCATTTTGTGTTTTTATTTCTTGACATAACTTATTGTAGATTTGCCGTAAAATTCATTAAGTACTTGGCCGGACAAATAGGGAGCGTTGAGGGCTCTCACCCGGTACAAAATTTTAGACCATTGGACCCGAACGAATGCCATCATCTGTGCTTGTTAGAGTATGTATCACCCTACATAATCGTTCCCTATAGGCAATTACGCATGGCATACCGCGCGAGGCGGCGCCCGCGCCGCGGCGTGCACGCCACTTGCAGCGTTATTAATTACTAATGCTATAGGAAGCGCCACCGAGCCGCGACGCACCGTTGCGTTGTCCACGTTGTGGCTTGTGGTGGTCTACTATCATACTTAACTGTTAATTTACATATATACTTTACTAGCTGTTACCCGTGATTTCGTTCGCGAGAAACCCTACTAGCGTAATCGTATACGACCGTATACTCACGTACCATATACGGTCACGAGTACTAATATGTATACACTTTGATCATTTCACATTATTTGTTATGACAAATTAAACCGTAAGTCTCATTAAATGTCAAATATGATAGTGCGACAAGGTTCTAAAGTGGGTACATGATATTGCTCATAGTCATGACTGTACGTATTGATGTAACGTCTTAGCACTAAATAAATATTTTATCTATCTATGAAAAATTATAAATATTTCATTTAAACTTTGCCACCCTATTTTACTTCCTTAGGGGTTGAATTTCACAAAATCCCGTCTTAGTGAGTACCTATGTCTTAAAAGGAATCCCCATGCAAAATTTGAGACTCCTACCATTTGTAGTTTCTGAGATGAGTCAGCCTTTATATAGTAAAGCTTTATGTATAATATAAAATATAGATTAACACATACATGCACACTATAAACTCACGCCCGTAATCCTTAATGGGGTGGGCAGAGCCACGTGTAATAGCAGACATAGTAAATGGCGATATCTGTTTTATCAGTCACTTTATTGTATAAGTATAAATACAAATAACGAGTCTCCTTTGTCAAACAAGTAGGATAGCGTAGCCAATTCTCACTATAGCGCCATAATACGACCTACGTATAGCCTACACCATATGTGCCATTGTCGTAAATAACCATAAAACGCCTAAAGTATTGTTTACACTATTAGGAAAACCCATTCTTTGTTTGAATTAATTGTGCGCCGTTTCGGAATATAACAGACTGTGAAATTCTTTTACAAGGGCAGATGTGTATAGTTCACATTGTGTCAGGGACATCGTACCGATTACTGAGGGGGATGATTCAGACCGTGGTTCTGAGTTAAGAAGAGAGAAGAGTGAATATCAATTGGAATTTTTCGTCGCAAAATTCATCTCTTTTTCTGAATTGTTTTACATTTATTTCCAATTCTGTACTTTTTCGATGAAAAATTCCACTTGATATTAACTCAGAATCATGAGCCGAATCATCCCCCTCAGTATTCGTTACGATGTCACTTACACCATGTACAGGTACTTGTAGCCATATGGGTATTTATGGGTGTTAGTGACACTGACACCGTAACAAAAACTTTGGGGGATGATTCACACCATGATTCTGAGTTGATATCAAATGGAATTTCCTGTCGGAAAAATCATGAAATTTTTTTAGTTTTGTAGTTTTGCGACGGAAAATTCCATTTGATATCAACTCAGAATCATGGTGTGAATCATCCCTCAAAGTTTTCGTTACGGTGTCACTAACATCCACTTCTCGCCAGCTGTGTTTAAGTCCCATGTAATAGGGGGCAAGCCTATTGCCATTAACCGGGTATTCATTCTGGAAACCACGTGATATAACTTGAGTTTGTGGTCAAATAAGGAGTTCAAATCCCTTTCAGCTGATAAGTATTTATTATTTTATTTATTATTTATTTATTTTGAGGAAGACTTACGGCCATATACATTTTCTAACATAATAACCAGACAATAACTAAAGGCTAATTACAAGTCTCCACCTAATAGTGGCTAAGTTATTTACCCTTTTACAATCATAAAAATCAAGAATTAAGTAAGTAGGTTAAAGCAGGTTAAGTAAGGTAGGTACAAACATTTGATGTTCTCAAACTAGGGCTAATAAGTCACTTGTGTCTCAAAGAAAGTTTTCGCAATTTTTTGTCGCATCATGGATACTTTAGAACAAAACAAGTCTAGATCGTACTCAGGTGGTAAGCTGTTAAAACTGTCAATAGATCGTATCAAGTAGGTATTTTGCCTATAGTTAGTTCTCGCAAAAGGTGCCCATAAAATAGGTACGATAAAAAGTCCAATTAGTTTCTTGCAAAGTAATAAATTAACTGGTTGCATTTAAGACCTCTTGGTTACATGTCCTCTGTGATAGACCAAAATCGCCTACAAAAACATATATTTTATAATTATGACTAATGATTCATAATTTCACCACTGTTAAATAATTCGCTGGGCTCTGTAACTGAACTTTTGCTCTTTGATTGTACTTATCTAAAAAAAAGCATATACTAGGTGAATAATATTTTTTATATAGGAGAGATAGTCCATCTCACATTTCATCAATTCAAACCCCATAAATAACAGCCTCCGTGGTCTAGTGGTTAGAGCGTTAGGCTCACGATCTGGAGGTCCGGGTTCGATTCCCGATGAGGACATTGTCGAAATCACTTTGTGAGACTGTCCTTTGTTTGGTAAGGACTTTTCAGGCTTGAATCACCTGATTGTCCGAAGATGATTCCGTGCTTCGGAGGGCACGTTAAGCAGTTGGTCCCGGCTATTAGCCGTAGAAACACGTTACCTCCACCAACCCGCAGTGGAGCAGCATGGTGGAGTATGCTCCATACCCCCTCTGGTTGATTGAGGGGAGGCCTGTACCCAGCAGTGGGACGTATATAGGCAGTTTATGAGGAGAGATAGTCCATCTGACATTTCATCAGTTCAAACCCCAAAAATCTTCGAATGCTTTTCCCGAGATTCGAACCTGCGACCTTATAGGCTGCGAGTCACACGTTCTCCCACCGAGCTATGTGCGATAGATGAGGTTCAAGCTTACAGTTACGCGGAGACGTTAGACTATTCCCACGCATGCGCGAATGTCTTATGCACTGATGTATTCACACTACTGGCAGTCAGTTTCACTTAGCTTCTTTTAGTTGCTCCGGTGAATTAATAAAAAAAATATCATCATCATCTCCCTAGCATTATCCCGTTTTTTCACAAAGTCCGCTTACCTAAACTGAAGATTTGACAGGTCCGGTTTTTTACAGACGCGACTGCCTGTTTGACCTTCCAACCCGCGACGAGAAAACCAGACCAATACAGGTTATGTCACATGCCTCCGAAAATGCATTTCTCGGGAGTGTGGCTTTCCTCACAACGGGTACAGGCGTCGAGGTAGACCTCGAAAAAGATGGTGGGTGCCACGGTTTGTACGCTTGCCGGAGGGACTGGCTAGACCACTCATAGGACCACGAAAAATGGAAGGAATCTTGTTGCCTGGTCTTGAAGTAACATACTTATTCAAAAGAACACACTACTACTCATAGAATTAAGTTTCATTGTTACTAACACTTTTAATATTTAATATTTAATTTGATTGTTAACTAACCTAGTAAGTAAGTAAGTGCATTGTTACTAACAAATTATGGATGTATACGTATTATCCGAAATAAATTGTTTTGAATTTGAAAATACCTAAGCGGAGTCTTCAAATCATCATCTCCAAGCATACAATTATAAACCTTCTTACTAACATTCAAAGAACTATTTCATATGAGCTAAACCGGTAGGGTAAATGATCAAGTATGGGACAATGCCTGCATTGTAGACGTTGAGAGAAATAATTTATATAGGCGCCACGGTCAGTTCCGTTCGTGGTATGCATCCTATTATTGCCTACCATTATGACAGCATTAATATTTAATCATCTTCAACTAATGACGGCCTCCGTGGTCCAGTGGTTTGAGCGTTGGGATCACGATCCGGACATGCCGGGTTCAAATCCCGGTGGGAACATATCACAAACATCACTTTGTGATCCCTAGTTTGGTTAGGACATTACAGGCTGATCACCTGATTGCTCGAAAGTAAGATGATCCGTGCTTCGGAAGACACGTTAAGCTGTTGGTCTCGGTTACTACTGATATAAGTAAGTAGTCGTTATATGAGCCATGTCAGGGGCCTTTGGTGGCTCAATAGTAACCCTGGGCAACCCACACGATAGAAGAAGATCTTCAACTAATAACGTAATTTGGTATGCAGACTGGACCTATAGATAAACCTTTAACTAGGTGAGTGAACTTGTTAATTCGCTAGATACCTATCACTTTAGAATAAGGAATAATACTACGTGTAGAACGGCAACTCTCCGCTCCCCCAACCCCCCTCCCCACCACCGAACATAGATTAGTCTTCAATATCGTATGGCGTCAGACGTCACACACACAGATGCGCGTATACGCGCGTCAATGTGTGGTGTCTGTGTAAAACGAGGTTGTTTGTATGATGTGTCCGGGGTGTGATATCACGTTGGTCTAACCGAAAACTCGGGTTAATTCATCTTGCGATGGATGTACCTCTATCCCGTTGGGATATAGTCGTGAGTTTATGTTGTTAGTGCAACTAGAATCTAGATTTTACCAAGAACTTTAAGACTTTACCCGATAGTAATTATCAGATAAGAGACCTCAGGGTGTCTAGGTGAAGTGAACTTCGGTAGGTAAAGTCGTGTGGAAAGTGTCGGAGAGCCGGCGTGGTCGTCGATTGCCTCATTCAGCGCTTATCGCTATCGGCGCACTAGAGTTGATTATTTCAATAATCATCTTCCTCTCAAACGACGCCCTGAGCCGGGGTTGTCTCTTGGGACAACATATCATCATACCCAGTTGGCTGGGTACCCTCAGTTCGTTGCTTTCCATCGCGCAATGGCCGATGGCGGACAAAAGGAAACATATTCGGAATAAAAAAAAATAACATTACGGTATTTCGGCTTACGTGGGAAGTATTCATAAGGTCAATGGGTTAGTATTGTGCTTGCCGGTTATTTCTCTAATTAAGTCTCTTATTGTTACCCTAATGGATGTAAGCAGTCATTAAGGTGCTTTTTTAATTAAAACGTCCGCTGTTTTCGCATAGTCAGCCGCTGCGATGTGCCTTATTGAAGTGAAGTAACTGTTTTGTGGGGACTTTCACCTTATTTAAATACAGGGCATTTTGCTGATACGAATTTTGGATTATAAGTATAAATTATTTTTTATTAGGGTTCCGTACCCAAGAGTAAAAACCCTATTACTAAGACTTCGCTGTCTGTCCGTCTGTCACAACTTCAACTGTCTAGCTATCGCATATATCTTTTTGTAATTATTTCTTTTAATTTTGGCGCAATAAAGTATATTTGTATTTTGTATTTGAGGACTATACTCTAATTTTACTATACTCTAATCTAAGTTCAATAACTATTCCACTCCTTCTCGTGTCCGATAATGATATTCATTTATAGAATAGAATAGAATGGAAATTGTTTCTTATAAAAGTTTTATATGCTCTTATGTAGCTGGTGAAACCGAACTTTGTTTTAAATACCCGATAGCATCGGTCGCATTAGAGTGGGGCTATTAAGAGTAGCTATGTAGCCACAACCCTAAACACCTTACGATTTGCAGCAACGACGGCTATTAAATTCGTAACTAAAAAAGTAAAATCGTGCGCATTTATATCAATATTCACGTTCAGGTGTTACATTAATGAATATTTATGTTACTATCAGTGTGTTGAATCTCCATCACTCTTACCGTCAGCAACTTTCGCTCGTTTCTCATTATTTGACGTTAAAACATCAGATTTCATATCATCAAATAGCCATAATTGCGCATAATTGGTTTTAGACATGAAACTATGTTTATTGATTTGTGTTAAAAGGTTATACGAGTATTGATATTAATGTTCTTCTCACATGTGGGTTTGATGAACCTAATCAACCCTGGTGACAGAGTTATTATCGAACCGCGAAACGCCCCTGACATGGCTCATGTAACGACTACTTACTTACTTAAGTAATTAGTATCATCTTACTTTCGGAAAATTGAGTGATAAGCCAGCAACGTCCTAACCAAACTGGGGATCACAAAGTGATTTTTGTAGTAATTTCCCATCGGGATTCGAACCCGGGACCTTCTGATCGTGAGTCCAACGCTCAGCCACTGGACCACTGAGGCACAGGAACTCATTTCCAATAAAAAAAAGGAACAAACAACGTAGACTCGACAGGTGAAACCATGTTGCAAATCTTAATAGGCGCAGAACAGTCAATGAGATGAGAGCGACATAAAGTATTTTTATTCGCTACCAGTTCTGCAAAGAAGTTTAATATAATCCAGAGTGTTCTAGAATGATCTAGTTTCCTCCGAATAGTGGTGGGCACTATTACTGGTCACAGCCCACTTAATATACATATATTCACCATAGGCATTCCAGACAGCCCACTTTGTAGAGGCTGTCTGGAGGCAGAGGAAACTGCCTCTCACGTCATCCTGGAATACGTGGGAGTTGCAGCATAACGGGCACAAATCTTACAGAAAACAAGGTCGCTCCGTGAAGCCTGCGAGCGCCCCAGGAGGTTTCTGAGCTTCTGGAAGGAGCTAGTTTGGCGGCGAGGGTGTGCTGCCGCCAAAGGATGTTTTCGGGGTACCGAACAGAGCATAGTACCCCGTTAGCCACAAGTTGGTAGTGTGACTAGGGATCGACGATCCAACGGTGTTATGTTGAAAGTTGTATATATGCGTCTTGCTGTGAAAACTTCCATATCGCGTTTCACGACTGCTTGAAAACTGCATTATTGAATGTGGCGCCATCTGTTGCATGTGAGCGGAACTAGGTGGCCAACTAGTCGGGTCCGCTACACCAGGTTGGCTAGTATAGCCAAGACTTATTACACGCATAATGGGCCATCTATGTGTCTAAATGCGGAAAATAGTGCCATACCATACCAACAACATAAACTCGACAGTCGAAACCATGTTGCAACTCTTAATAGGCGCAGAACAGTCAATGAGATGAGAGCGAGATAGAGCATGTCATTGTTGCACAAAAGACGTTATCATGAGGAAGACAGACAATGGGAGCCTCGGTATTGTATAACCGAGCTTCACTACTAGATACTTTAACTATGGGTTCGATACTATCGCACCATTGAATACGTTTTTAATCGCAAACAAAGATGTTTCTGGTTTAGAAAATAGGTGTTATTAAATAAGCGATCCGGTTTGTTAGTCGAGTTTCACAATATTGTGTAAATAGACACATTGTACACTTATTTGTAGAGAGGTAAAGAAAGAACTGTTTATGGAAGAAAAAAAAATGTCGACAGATATTTATAACAGTCTTTAAAAAAATATATCTTAAAACTTCCTTTCAAAGGTGGCGTGTAAGTTGTCTTCTGATTATTTGAGGCTCTGTCCACCTGGGGGAGCGCCGCCCACAACATAGGTCCCGTGCCGTAGGGCTCCCCAGTGTTCCGGGCAGCCCTCGGCGGAGGGGGAGGCGCTTGACGCGCTCCCATGGGCGCTGGGCCCGCAAGAGCATCCGCCAGCGGGGACGCGGTTGTGTGCAATTGCGTTTCCGTATCCCCGCCACACGGCGGCAAGGAGGAACACCGTTGGGTTTTAGTGGGTATACCGGGTGGCGACACCCGGGGAGTCCCACATAACCACGTCGCCCCCCCCGGGCTGTCCACCCTAGGCATTGAGGACGCGATCTGTTGAAGGTATGTTTAAACACAAAACCCTGTCATTGGCACTCGCCTGCGATACGCTCTACGTCCGATATAATGCCTAATGTTGAGTCGGGAACTCTTGCACCGTTTTGTCTTAACACGCGTTTTGTAACTGCACCTATTATTAGTCGTATGGTTAACGGTGTTTGTGAGCACAGCCTTTAGCTTGTCAACTGGGTTACAGGTTACAGTTTAATCTACACGCGAAGTAAGACTAGTTTTCTTTTTTTTTTGGGAACTTCTCTCGTGTGGATTGTGAGGTGGATTACCAACCTCATCAAACCTGATGTCAGGGTTACTATTGAACCGCCAAAGGCCCCTGACATGACTCATGTAACGGCTACGTACTTACATCAGTAAGTAGTAACCAGGACCAACGGTTTAACGTGCCTTCAGAAGCACGGATCGTCTTACTTTCGTACAATCAGGTGATCAGCCTGAATGTCCTAACCAAACTAGGGATCACAACGTGATAT